>NC_086208.1:9937727-10576590 GCF_035770615.1 Melospiza melodia melodia | reverse complement strand
AATTGTCAACATAGGTTGTTATTAATACTTTCAGTTTATTTTGCACAAACCCAAAGTGTTAAAGCAATTCAAAATTAAATGTGAATTTTTATCAACTCTGAACATAAATCCTGCCAATATATTGATAAGTCAATTTGATTAAGCTGTGAACAGTATTACAAAGCATTTAAAGGAGCTGCTGATAATCCATCTTGGTTTGATTTGTCAGTTTTCTTACACTAATGACAGCCACTCATTTTCCACTCCTTTGTCTGGTATCTGGATCCCATTTTCAGTATCTCTTGCATTGTAGCCTCTTTTACCCTCTTGTTTTCACTGTTCTGATGGATCAGACCTTGATTTTTATTCTTTCAATCAAGCCTTCTCTTCTGTCTCGTGGCCACTATTTTAACTTTTTTTTCCCCAACATTCTTGTGTTGCTTCTAACTTGCTCCCTTTCTGAATGTTATCCAGCATTTTTTTCCTTCAGGGTAGCTAGTTTCTTCCCTTTTCCCCCTTCCTGAAATTACTGTTTTCCTTCAAGCATCTACAGCCACAAATTTATGCAACCAATGTTCTCTTAATCCCTTTTGTCAGTTTGCACCAACCATAACCATAACTTTTCCTATCCTTGCCTCTTTCCCCCCTCTTTGTTTTGCTTTCATGGGCTTATGTGCTTTTTCTGAATTTAGATCATTCCCCATTCATCAAGAAAGGAAAATCTTATTTTTCTTGTGAATAATTCAGAGGAAATTAACTGAGCAAAAATTTGTAAGTTTGCATTTCCAGTTTTTAGTGACACCACTCTGACATGTTTTCTCTACAATTAGGTTAAATGCTTAGGAAAAGATGCTGGGCTCTCTGTGTGTCTGTTACCATTAAGGAGAGGAGGTTTGGAACATGCTGTACTCAGAAATCCTGAATTAATGAGGTACTGCAGACACATCAGAGGATGGGAAGAGCCCTGTCATGTGCTATGATTTCCAAAAAGCTTTTTCCTGTAAGAGCTGTGTGAGGCTATCAAAGCAGAGTGGAGTGGAGAGTTCCTCTTGAGACCTAGCTGAGGGATTTAGTGTCTACAAATGGATCTGGCTTTATAGAACCTTTGCATGGATTGCCTATGCACAGTTCACTTCATAAACTGAACTATTTTACTGTCATTGTGTATTGCCTGTTAGCTTTCCTGAATAATTTTCCTTTTTTACTTTAGTGTTTCTTTGTAAGTACAATTAGTGTGGTTTCTTTAAAATTGAAAATCTGTGTTACTCTCATCAAGTTACAGTCTTGAAAGGAAATTCTTGTTTACAGAATCCTTTTTTTGTGTGTTGCTCAGTTTGCAGTAAAGTGTTTAGAAACAGAAATGTATCTGTGTTTTTGAACACAGGAACGTTTGGGTATTTTTTTAAACCCAAGAATCTAAACCCAGTGGAAACATTTGCCTGATTTTTATAAAATCTAGTGGTTCCATTCCAGTATAATCATATTTCCTTTTAGAGCTTGATACTTTACTAGTATATAGAAGCAAGAATAGGAAAACAAATAGAAAGTGATTATTTGTGAAGCAAGGTCAATAAATCACCTCAGCTGTTGATTAACACTTCTGACCTCAGGGAGCCTGTTTTAATGACAGTGATTTTGAAGTCACTGCAGCTGTTTATCTTGATTTTTTTGCCAAGATACAATGAATTTTTTTTTCCTATGACACTAAAATAAAAGGGAGAAGCCTTACTATTTTAGCCCTTCCAGTAGTGATCTACCTTAGGCTTTCAGGGTGCTCACAGTTTTTTTAATAATTGCTTATTCTCTTTCATGGCCACTGAGAAATTAGTACTTGTTCAGATCCACTTTTGTGCCTGGGTTTTGGTGAAAGCAATAGGAATAAAGTGCATAGGCAAGTTAGCTGAACTATTAATGTATCTTACACAACAATTGAGTGTCCATGGCTTTCAAATGTTCCCTCTCCTCTAACAGACTCATCCCATTTTGCTGTACTGTGCAGTAATGTCAGAGTAACTCCAGAAGATATAAACAGGCTCCCCCTGTTTGCTGGGGTGAGCAGAGAACAGATCTGCTGTGGCACAGGGGTGTCCTGTAGCAGCAGAGATCACTTGAATGTGACAGACAGACAGACAGACAGCTGCAGCTCCTCTGCTGCCCTGGTGTGATTAGGTAATTACATAAGTCACATCATTTGTGTATGTTTGATGTTTTAACAGTGCATTCCAGACTCGAACTCGTTTGTCTTTCTTATCAAATAGGACATTGAAAGTGGCTTGCTGAAAGTTATATAAGAAATCTGTAGCAGAGCAAGGTTTCAAAGGCCAGTAGGTGAACCCTGAAAACTCAGCAGCCACTAACTGAGGGCTGAATTCTTACCCATCAAAACTGGTGCTGTCCAAGGTAATAGTGAATTGTGTTTATGTTTGTTCAGCCAGTTGTAATTGTAAAGGGAATTGGTCCTGAATTCTGATGAAAATTGTGTGATATAACATTATAAAGAACATTTCTAGGGGTAGTAAAGCTATTAGTAGATTAGCTGGAAGCAAAGGGAGGTGAATCTTCTGTTCTACACCACACCTGGAGTGCTGTGTTCAGTTCTGGGCTCATAGGGCAGGAGAGACATGGACAGAAGAGAGCCCAGGGAAGTGGCACAAAGGTGACTGGGGTGCATCCCTCCCATGAGCAGGGATGGGGAGCTGGGACTGTTTAGCCTGGGGATGGAAGGCTTAGGGGCAAGCTTAGCAATGTGTACAAATTCCTGAAATGCAAAGAGACCTGAACCAGGCTGACTTCTGTAACACTAACCCTTATGTGACAAATTGAGGCATCTTCATTCTAGTTCCTCTGCTTTTCTGGTTAGTACTAAAGTAAAATAATGATTTTCATGAGAAAGTAATTTCATTTGAAGTGAGTAATTTTGTTTTTCCTTCTGTATTGGGTTGATCTTTTCAAGTGCCAGGCCTCTAAATTAAAGTGTTTCCCTAATGAAACAACCAATCTTGATGAGCTAGGATTGGCTTCCAGGAAATGGAATGGAAGGAAATCTCCCTTTTTAGGGCTGGAATGTAAGCAGTTATGGAATTTCAGTATCTGGAATGCTTAAGATTTACAAGCTAGCTTTCCTCAGACAGGTATTGTGAAGTTATTTACAGAGCTCAAGACTTAACCCTTGGTAGTTTTAATACTATATTAAGCCCCAACCCCCAAATATTTAAAATTAAATTTTGCTGTTTTGTGAATTTCAGTGTGAAAAAGCTTTTTTAGAATTTTTGCTGGGGCAATATTTAGAAAGTTATGAGAAATATCATGGTAAAAACCTTGTTCAACTCTTTGAATATTTTTCCCATCTAGTTTCTGCTTTGAGTACAGTCCTAATCTTCAAAATTATCAGCATAGAAAATTTAGCATCTTTTTCTACTAGTAAATTCGCCTTCTCTGCTGTATTAATTAAATGTGTGATTTAAATAACTGTAACAATTTAAAACTCATCCAGTGATGTAAACAATTGTACTTCCTTTTTTTTGTTATTAAATCTTTAAAAAAATATTATTTTTAAGTGAGGATCTCACCTCTGATGATGGCTTTTCCTAATTTGTGGAAAGTCATCTAACCTGTCACTTCCTTTTTCTATGTGATAAAAGTTACAAAATCATTATGGTATTTGAAAAATTAGTAGTGAGGAGATAGATTTCATAGGTTTATGAAATATTTAGACTGCTCAGATACTGGTCACTGAGTGCAATGAAATACTGATGTTTTTATTTCTTTATTGATTTAACATCAACTTACATCTTGCTTCAGCTTATTAAAAGAGAATATACATATTTTCTTCAAAAAGTAATTTAAAACACAGACAGGTGTATTTTAATAGTCAATTGATCAACCATTTAGTAATGTGATTATTACAGATGCTATGCAGAGCAGTGTTTTAAGGTACTTGCAACAGAACTAAAAGTGAGACTGTATTGTACCATATAATATATTTTAAAGGTCATGGATATTGTCCAATTGTCATTTTTATTGTTTATGAAATGTATTTACACCATTTTGCATACCTTTAAAGACTCACAAATTATGAGACAAATGTGTATCTCCCTAACAAGGAGATGTGTTTTGTGTAGTTGTTTGAAGGGATTGTTTCAAGAAAAATAACTTTCTTATGGAATCCTAGACTCATTAAAATAGGGAGAGCAGTACTGCAGGTCTCTTGTCCAATGTCCTGCTCAAATTAGGGCCCACACTGCTTGGACTGGGCTCTGTATTGTAAAACCCTCCAAGAACAGATTTGCAGTCATCTCTGAGATTCCTCAGGTGAGATTTGCTCATTTGTGCCCCAGAGTGTTTGTCAGCAGCGATACAGAAGTAAATAAGTTACAGCTGCTGTGTGATGGAGCAGTTTCTGTGAGATGGGAGTGGCTGCTGTAGGTGCTGCTTTGACCACAGGAGTTGTTTCCCTTCTGAGCCCCAGTCTGGACACGCTGTGTAGTGTCAGTGGGAAGCAGAGAAAAAAGCTCCAGCAAGGCCAGTGCCTCTGAAGGGAGGGCAAAGAAATGACACTTGAGGTTGGCTTTTGTAACCCTTTTTGCTTGGGTTTTCTTGAACTTTTAGTATTATACAGGTTAGTAATGAGCCATTTCCAGATGTGTATCACTTTCTTTATGTACAAACATATTTCCCTCCGCCATGGTATATGGTATGTTGGCACTAAGATTGCTTTGGATTGTGATGGATTTGATGTAAGAGGCTTTTGGGAAGACTTCTGGCATCTTTCTGAATTGCTGTTGAAATCTAATAGATTCTTATTATCCTCCTCTTGTAATACTTTGCTACTGGAGATCATCACTGTAAATTTTCTGATTATTATTCTCTGGTTTAAGCACTAAACTGATTTTTTTGAGTCAGTATTTGAGAATAGATTTTCTAAGATACATTGACAATTGCTCAGTTGTAAGGACATGTGAGTGTGGCACTGATGAATTGCAGCATCAGAACAATTCCCTCACAGAACACATTTCAGTTATGACAGCTGTAAAACATAAAGCAGCCTTGGCTTACCTGAAAATGGTGGTAACATTGTGATTCATTATATAAAGCGTTTAGAAGTAAGGGCTAATTACAATTTGGATTCAGGATTTGTTCAGCTGTATTTCTATGTTCTTGAATTACATTATCAGAAGATTGTTTAAAAGAGCCTGTGTGCACCTGGTTTTAAGATTTTTTACATATATATTTGTATATTAACGTGCATACATACATTTTAATTAAAACTTCAGTAAAGCTTTTAAGCACAAACAATCCTAATGGGGTTTTGTTATTTTCATTTTTATTTCAAAGCTTCTGCTAACCTAGTTTAGATATAGAAACTTCTGCTACTATGTTAATGTTGATCATAAGTGTGAGCTTTGTTTCACTGTTACATATTCACAGAAAGTAGTGCAGGGATGTACCAGCAAAAAAGCTTCCTTTATAGTACAGTCTGTTGTGTTCAGTGAACAAGTAATAAATAAAGTAGCAAAAGCACAGTGAAGGTTTACTGATAGAGCTGTACTGACATATTTTTTGCATGGATCTGTTTATATCTTTTTTAATTTTTGACTTGCAAATATCACAATTTGATTTTAAAATGGCACTATTTGTTATACAAGATTTTTTTAAAAGAAGAAAATATTTGTCAAAGGAAATTGTTGCCATTTTCTGTGAGTGCTCTTAAAATGAAAATGTTTCATGTAGGAAGAAATGGTTGACTCTAGACACTTGTTATTCAATGCATAACATTGAAACATTTAAGACCATTTTAAATTAACTTTATCCCAGTCATGTCACTGCTTTACCTAGTTTTTGGTGAGCTCTATCTAAGTGCAATTATCACAACCCAAGAAAAAGTGTAGGGAAACTGAATTAAATTATATGAGGAGGCATAAGTCAAGTAGTGCTTAATTGAGTACTTTCATGGCTAGAAAATTAGGATGTCTTTTCTTCATCTGGTCCCAGGGATTTTAGCTGTAGTTTCACACTAGTCATGCAGGCTTGCACGTATTTCTGTATCTGTGAGGGGAGGTTCTACCATCTTTGGATTATTTACAGTGCCTGCTGGAACTGTAATCTTCTTTTACCTGGCATAACTCTGAGCATGCCAGTAATTCAATTATCAAGAGTATGTGGCATAGATTTTTAAAATTTTTGCATTGTTTCTTTTGAGATGTCCATTGTGTGATTTGCTGCAGGCTGTCATTTTTGTCTGCCATCCAATGTATGTTGGCAGGAAGGTTGTGTACTGGGCTTTGTGTCTGGTCACAGAAAAAAATTCATGCATCTCAGCCAGACCATTTTGTTATTCCTTTAGAATTAAAGGCATATGAAACAGATGCAGCTTAATAAGTATCTTTTTTTTATAAATAACATTTAAATAACTTAAAACAATAAAGTTCAAATACAACTTAAAATAAAGTTTAATGCTGTAACAACAGAAAAAGCATGTATAAGAATGGAAAAACAATATTGAAAGCTGTATGCCCTAACAGGAATTATACAAAAGATAGGATATGTTACATAAAAAACCTTAATATGTCTGAATTTTTGCTTCGTTGTTATATAAAATGTTAATTTGTGAAAAGTGAGATGAAGTACATTATTTATTCCTATTTTTATTTTACATACACTATTTGAAACATCTTTTAGAGCAGCATTAGGTATTTGTTTCATTAATAGATAGGAACATTTTGTGTTAGAGTAAACTTAATTTGTCCAAACTAACTCTCTTATCTGAATACAACAATAAACATTTACAAGATTATATTTTTTTGATCATATAGTTTATGTATAGGATATGAGTTTCTTGGGGGAAGTATTTAAAATACTGCTCAGCCTCCACATTTTCTATTGACTTGATAATCTGACAACTCATTCCAGCAGCCTTAAAGTCTGACATATTTTACACAACATTATCATCTGCTTATTATTATTATAGCAGCCATATTTAAGAAGCAGATAGTTTTTTAAATAAAATATTATCAGATAATCAAGTAATGACTTATTCTTCAGGGTAAATTAATTTAAGAAACTACCCAGTTACAATGACTAAGATAATGATTGTACAACTCTTTAGAATTTTTTACAACTTTTAGTTAGTAAATCTGGTTTTGTGTATATTTTCAAATCTTTTTCATGTAGTCTCTTAAAAATAAAGATAAATGCGCAAGTCCAGCTTGTTCAGTTTCTCAGTAGTATTCCAGCCTCTCTTGGTATCTTGTCAAACAGTCTTCTTAAAATTAATCTTCCTGCTGGAACTAGTTCTTTATAGATCATTTGTGATTAGGATATTGCCAGAGGAAGGAAGTGGGATGCTCTGTGTTCTTTCTTTGTTTTTTTACCTTTCATTGGAACCCCTTTGTGGTTTAGTGTAATAAACATCTCTTTCCCTTTGTGTGTCCATTTTGCAGAAGCATATGTGTTATAATGGTTTTCTTCAATCAGTTCAATGAAGTTGCAGTCCTCATTGCAAACTTTCTGTTGAGAGTAAATAATAAAATATGGTAAGGCAAGAACAAAAGTGTCTTTTAAAATACTTAGATTAGTGAAGATGGGAGAAGAATGGCCATTATAGACCCTGCATATTAGGAATATTTTAATAAATAAATTTGGCCTCTGAAATCCGAGTATTGAAAATTCTAGCTTTGTGTATTCCCCCTTAGTATTCCACATTTTGAAGAAGTATATAAGACCTAATCATTGAATTTATTAAATGGACATAAAAGTCCAATATGGAATGCATGGGATAAGTCCAGAATACATTTTACTTAATTAGGAATCAATAATAAAAAAAAACATACAAATGTTACATCTCAAAATACCTCTAAGATTGTAGGGATGTACACATAAGAGAAGTTTGCATCCATACCTTTCCATAGAGTCGCCCTGACTTGTTCATTGCCAGAAAATATTCACTTTCCACTCCTTTGATTGCCACTATTCCAACTGCCACCGTGCGGATTTCTAGAATACCTGCAAAGGTACACAGCAAGGGCTGTAAATGCTTGGTTGTTCTCCAGTTAACTCAGGTTTCCTTGAACTAGTATTCTGTAGTATTTCCACATTTATTGAATTTATTTTTGGAAAACAGGAAATTTAAGTGCCTTCATGAAAGAAAGGGGTAGACTTTTAAAATTCCCTGTGTGATCATGTCTGCATAGAGCCACTTTAAAATTGTTTGGTGGTAATTTTTAAGTATATACTGAAGTTGTGATGTCAATATAAGTAATTCCTCTATTTTCAGAGAATCAGTGTAGCTTAGAGTTTATCAGGCTCAGAGTTTCATTTGGAATATGTAGTTAGCCATCAAGGTTCACAGAATTTGTGTAAATCCTTTATTTTGAAGTTTTGTGTAGCAGTATCATCCCCTTGAAAGAGTGTAAACCTTAGAACTTGCGAGTGATAGAAAACAGACCACAGTGTCTGAAATAAGATAAAGTATTTGCTTGACCTTTGTGTGCTTTTATGACTGATTGGAGCTGTAAAGATACGTGTATTTGAAAATCATTAAAGGCTGCCCTGAGAGCCTATTTATTCAAAACCAGAAAGCCTTTAGTGTTGTTTTCTATAACCTGATTTATTTTCATCTCACTGATACATATCAGCAATACTTTTCTGTAGTCACTATGATACATTTAAGTTACCTGCAACATAAAAATATTCTTTTGTTAATATTTAAAAAAAAATGAAGGGGGGATTATGCAGGTTATCAAGGAACACCAGGTTGTTTTCAAACTTAAATGTTATTAATGTTTTCTTAAACAGTAGTTTAGAGTTATATATCCGAGTTTGAGTTATTTCTTTCAATATTGAGTCACTGACAGAGCTCTACCATAGCAACTGCACTGTGGCTCCTTCTCCAAAATGGGGTCATTCAAAGGCAGCCAACTTGAGGCAAATTGCAAGAGCTTAGCATGGGGGAGACAAGTGAGGGAGGTGGGAGAGAGGCATGTGTTAGGTTATCACCTGGATGTCCTCTTTAACAAAGCATTTCCTGTTTTTCCCTTTCAAGTTGGCATTGACTTTTCAGAGCCACACGGTAATAGTTTTTTGTTACTTAGGTTTTTAAGAAACGCATTAAAAATCTATGATATTTCTCCTTCCCCATACTTTTTTATCTCCTCTTGCCCTTTGCTTTCCTTCGTGTTGTTTTGCTTTTCTCCTTGATGTTACTGATGTATCAGTTGTAGAACATATGGGTATATTTTTCGCCCTTTTTTCTTTAACAGATCAGTTCCCTCTTATGGTGTGTGCACTGCTGGGCATTCAGCTCAGAGTGTTTATACTTCTGTACTCCCCTATGATGCTAAGCCAGCTTTTTTTTAAGTAAAGCTTTTAGAATTCTTTGACAAGTTCCACTCTTCTGCAGGCCTAGCAATAGTTCTAACAAAGGGTAATTTGTAACCGAAACTTACAAAAATTATAATAACTATCATTTCAATTTCACTTTAGAAAAACCACAGTGAGGTTGAAAAACAGATGAACATCTGCATTTAGCCTAACAGAGAACACAACAGTGGAAGGGATCTCTGGGTCATCAAGTCCAGTGCTCTGCTAGCCTGGGAATTGCATCAGATAATTCTCTTTTCATAAACTTTGCCAATACTGAATTGGAGTTGTTATTTCTTTGCCCCCAGTGTTTCTGCCGAGGGCTGTTCCAGAGTTTGATTTATTTTAATGGCTAGAGACTTTGTAGTAATTTGCAATCTGCATTTCTTCAGTGACAGCTTATATCCATTTGTTCTTTTGCCTCTGCTGGCCATTAATGTAAGGGGAGTTTTTTAAAAAAGTCCATGTTTGAGTTTTCTATTTATACAGAATTTAAAAAAATAAAAGATTCAAAATTACTTTTTAAAACAAATAATGCTAATAGGAATTGAGATTTCCTTGAGTAAGCTGATGTTGGCTGAAGTTAGAGTAGTAAGAAATCTTACTACTTTAAAAAAGGAAATGCCAAAAGGTTTTGTCCAAAGCAATATTATTATTGTTACAATTTCTACATTTTTTTTTAGTTTTTTTCTTTTTGCCTGAAGTAGATTGTGACTAACTTGATGGAGTTACTTTATTTTGGTTTGAGGTACTTGTTTTTCTACTTTATTCACAGTTGAGACATCACTGTCTTTCCTTGTCTTAAATGAGAAGGTCTCTTCTTATGTGCTTCCTTTTGAAGTAAAGGTGTTTAATCCTTTCAACATCTATTCATGAAAAGAAAAAAGTCACTAAACTAAGATGGGAAAGAGAAAATTCTTAGACATAGATTGTTTCATTGAAATACTCTTTTCATACTCTGGTAACTAAAATTACTTTAAAGGCATGCTTAAATTATTAAGATGTTGATGAGGAGAAATTCAGAAGGCCAAGCTTCAAAAAGGTCTTAAATATCCCTGATTTCAAAATTAAAATGTAGACTATGTTCAGTTGCTTTATCTAAAGCATCCCCAGAGAAGTTTGGAAGAAGTTTAAGGAAAGACTTAATATACCACAAAGTAACTGGAAAAGAAATCAGATTAAAGCTAGGAAAAGAAAAAAACAAAACAACCTAGAGATGGGCATCCAAAATTGAAAACAACTGTACTTCCTGTAAAATCAGCATGAAATTCCAAACAATTTTATATGGTTGTACGGTCAGTGTATCAAATATAGCTTGAAATTCCTGTAGTGAATGAAGTTTCCTACAGAGCTGAAATTCCTCTGGTGTATGTGAAAGACACTCAGGAGAGATGGGCTATAGTTTGCCTTCAGAAAAGATGCCTGTGGATGGTGGCAGCAGCCTTTGGAACCACTTGGTACAAATTAAATAACACACAGTTGACATCCAGTAGAAAAAAAAAAGTAAACTAAAATAAACAAAACAATCCTTTAGGCTGACACAACAGTTTCAGTGGGTGAAATATGTATCAGGTTTTGGAGAAAATTTATGTCATTAATGAGGTGAGTTTCCTGGCATTCTGGTCTAGGATGACAGTTCCTCAGTACTTAGAAGCAGACACTTTTATGTGCAGACTTATTCCATAACCGTAGCCTGAATGGCAGGACAGTACCTCAGGCTGGAAATCTGTGCAGAAAAATGGCATTTAGTTATATGATTGCTATAACATTGAGCATTGCCACATGAGGTGATTCTGTCCTGGCAAGTAGTATTTGATAATTTTGTTTTTATCTCCTGATACTGTGTGTTTTCTGATTCAATTCATATTTTCAACTCAGCATCTTCCTTTTATTTGTTAGACTCCTTTTTGCTTTTACAACACACTGACATTGTATTTGTTAAAACAAATTTTTGCTTTTATTGCTACATGATCTGTTTGCAGACTATATTAATTTCCATCAGTGTGCAGGCATAGTTGAATAGGCAGTTTCTTTGTGTTGGCCCATAATATCCTTGGATAAAAGTATCTTATCTATAACAAAGTAGCAAGAGCCTTGTGATTTAGCAAAATCAGGGCATTTCCCTTTAGTCACTTGTCAGCTAAGAGGCTGAAAGAGCAATTGCAGCTCTGGCTCCTGAGAGTGTAAGGAATTCAGTAAATGCTGCCCATGCCTGAAGATCCCACTGGCAGGTGTAACATCTTAGGAGCTTTTGGAAGAGGAGGGGCAGCAGAACCACAGAGGGAGATCTCCTTTCATGTTCTAGGAAACTGCCCCAGTATGCAGGATTGTTCAGGAAGGTTCTGGGAAGCACACTTTGAGTTCAGTCCCCGTTCAGCTGCCTCTGTTTCCAGACATTTCATATGTTGCAGGTATCCCCTCAGTGTCTATCACATGAGGTTTCTGGTCACTGCTCCTCAGTTTGCCTGAGTCAGTGTCTGTAGACATTCATTCAGAGAGACATTTTGGCATCCATTACATTTTTCAGAAAGCTGACAGCAATTTCATGCCAGTACTTTCCTGCCAGGTACATGTGTTGAGGGAGCACATATGATTCGTAAATCACTTTATTTCTTGTGGCTCTCTGTGCAGTTGAAAAAAAGCAGTCTCTTGCTGATTTTTAAGGGTAGGGAGGCTGGCACTGACAGTTTAGCACTTGTGAGGAATGTTTTTGTGAAACACTCTTTCCTCAGCAGAATTGTCTTTAAAAATAAAGTATGTGAAATCTTAAATAGGGACAAAGGGGCAGAAAAGACTTGGATGGAAAATGAGTCAAAACAAAATGTAACTTCTAAATTTCACTAACTTGTGTTTTTCATTAATGGAATTTGGAGCACATATTTATGAATTCAAATGACCTTTGCAAATGATTCAAGGCCAAGGAAAATTATCTTGTCTTTGCTTAGAAGACACTGTTTAATGATAAGTAATGTAATTTGTTCTTTTGTTCTGGCACTTAATAAGTTAATTTTTGTGCCTGTTAAAGCCAGAAAATAAGGTTCATCATGGTCAGTCTTGGAAGACTTTCATGATATTATTGGTACATGTGTGCGTTTGGTAAGCCAGCACAGTAAATAGCTGGTGTATTACACTTAAATGTTTTTCCAGAAGAATCTTATCAGTGAAATGAATACTTTTATTGGATAGTTTTGAAAGTAATTTGTTTCAGGAAATATTTTTCTTTCTTTTTTTTTTTTTAATATAGTGCCTGTATTGTAAAGTATTTGTGCAATTTAAGTTATTTTGAGTCTTAATATTTTTAAATGGATGCATCGTGAAGTTCATTTTTAGGTAAAACAATTTGTGTGCTCTTTCTCTCTCAAATATAAAAACTAACAGTAAAAAATATTAGTGCAAATAAAGGTCTTGATTTAAGATATTTTGTAATATGACTTAATTGTTACCTTTCCCTATTATTAAATTAAAATTGATAGGAAGCAGTATTTGCATTTGTATTGAGTACTTAGCAAGAGAATGAAGAAGTTTCCTAAATGGTACCTTGCAGAACTCCTGTTCATAAGCTTTTGAGTAGAAATAATTGTACAGGTATATGTTAAAATATGTTACAAAGCAGTAGATTTCTCCACACCAGGAATTTTTCATCTGTGGATGTGATTTTAATGAAGAATTAATTAACAGAAAACGAGTTGGTAAATACATTCACTATCACTTTCTTCTGTCTTCTCCTTTTGATACTTGGAATTTGGATTTATGTCATAAACACAGATATGTTGTTATTTACAGCATAGAAGGCTAAAAAAGATCTTCAGAGGCTTTTTGCTGTATCCGTGCATGCATTTGCTGTGCATGTGTAGAGTCTCTGAAGCACTTTAAATATGAATATGGCTGTAAAAATGATCTGAACAGAAATGATGGATCTGTCAAGGATTTTCAGGAGAACAGTTGAAGCTACTGCTTCAGTGAGATGCCAGACATCTGGATATCATGGAGAAATACTCAATACTCCTGGGTTTGTCCTGTGTGTAATTTCCAAGCAGGAACAATTGTAGTTGTCTGAGGAAACATGATTAACGATAGAGAGGTATCCCCTGAGGACTTGCTGCAGCTCAGGGTTCAGCGTCCTCAAGCAGCAGGATTTGCTGACAAGATTTAGTTAGTGTACAGAACGTTTGATTAAGCATAAATAGCTGATGTTAAATTACCCTTTTGCATTTCATTGGGCACAAAAAGGAGGCATACTATATTAAAATTAACTAAGTGCTAAACAGAAGTCCATTAAAGTATTTTTGTCTTCAATTAGATTATCATTTAAAATTTTCTTTGTTTGACATTACCTTATCCATAAATGTCTCCACTGTTTTCCAGTCAGACAAATTAACTTTGTGATAAACCATTGTCCTGTTAATACTCAACATGACAGAGAAGTTAGTTATGGAATATGAGCCACGTCAAGGTTTATGAAAGGAACTGCTAACCTGATAACTCTGTGAAAACAGTATAAAAAAGGCAAGATAAGAACCAAAAATAAGAGGGAAGGTGCAACAGGGAACTAAAATGATTGTTTAGAAATGCTGTTATTTTACTTCCAAGATATATTGTTGCATGTGTACTTGGACTTGTGGGTGTTTACCTTTATTGCAGAAAAGGAAGGGGTAAGCCAAGTTCCACTCTTAAGTCTGCGTTTTTCCAAGTATTTACACATTTTCTTATGCATCATGAAATGTATAATCTGCCCTTCCAACCATGGATGGATACTGTAGTGTGAAGTGAAGAGTGTGGTTTGAGCTATGTTTGGAAATACACCTTCCTTTTTACTTTAAACTTAACACATTTGTTCTGCAGTGGGAAATATTAAAAGCCATAATGCCTATTTTTAGTCATTTTTCAAATAACAATGAATAATAAATATAATAATGAATAAATGTAATGCAGTGCTCATCAGTTTACAACTCTCTGTAAAGTCTACCTCCCCTAATTACTGTAGTGGGAATTTCATTGACCCTATTGCAATTAATAATTGCTAAAGGGAAATACCTTAACATTTTCAGGTATTTTTCCTTACTGTACAACCTGTTTTGCCCCAGTTTTGTATTAACTCTCAGTTAATTTTGCTGAGTTAGGAGATAGTTTTATAAATCAAAAGCTTCATTCTTCATGGAAAATGGTGGCATATTAAGAGTTGGTGTAGAATGTTCTGACTCTAAATCGATGCCTTCTGTGCATGTCTCTGTTGAACATTAGCTATTCAGACCACTCTATTTCCAATATTTCTATTGATTTGATCTTTAGAACCAAAGGGTGTGACATTTTTCACTTAAGTAGATTGCAGTTATGGAGTTTTTCAATTTTTGAGGTGTGAGTTGTGAATAGCAGTACATGGTAACAACTGAATAACATGCTGCCCCAGGCAGTCCTTCTCTTGGGAATGTCTCATTAAACTTATTAGAAGTCTTTACTTCGCTGATCTCCACTGCTTTATATAAATATTTTCTTGATCAGCCTCTTAGACAGCATGTAGTCATTTCTCATTTTTGCAGGAAACTACATTTCCCTCCAATAAAAATTGCCCTGAAGCTAAACATATGGTTATAATGAAGAATAATATTATTTTTTAGAATTAATACTGTCATGTAAAATTCAAGTCTTAATCCTCAGTCTGAAAAACTGATCTCTTATTACAGCATTAATAATTTACTGATATGAAAAATGGAAAAAAAGAGTGGAATGACTGTTTACAAAATGAAATTGTTTCCAAGCAGTAATAAAATTAATGATTTAATACTTTAAAGTTGAACTTGTACAACAAATGCTTTCCCTACAGCTCAGACGAAGGCTATTTCTAGTATTTAAATATTTTGTGCCAATTTTAATAGAATAAATTATGTTTTCAAGCTCTGCAGACTTTCAGAATGTAGACTCAAAATACCAAAAGTAAATGTAAAATGTTGCTTATTAACCTTTCCAAAGCAAAATAAGATATATCCAACTAAAGGGAGAAAACTTCCCAGACTCAGTTTCAGTGTGCACAGCTATTTTGATTATCTGAACTTGGAAAATTCTACATAAGACCAGAGCCTCCTTTTTTTCGAATACTTCCATAATGCAGAAGTCTTTAAATAGATTACTTTGTCTTTTTAAAAAATTGTCGTTACTATGCTATTTTGTGTTTTTATCTTTTGATGAGCTGTGTTTGCTCCTTTCCTGAGTAAGTGATCACAGCTGACCTAAAATTATTCATATCATTTCTGTGGAAGATTTTTTCTTCTGTTTTTCTAAGAAAAAATAGAGTGCCTGTTAACAAGCCTTTTCCATGTACAAGTATTTCATTCTCTGAATTGTGTCTGAGGAACATTAAATCCAGGTGCATTTCCTTTATATCACCTGGATGCACTGGCTGCAGGCAGTTGCAAAATCAGCTTAAATATAATGTGGCAAGGGGTGCTGGATTTATTCAGCTAAACGGGGCAAAAATAAATCCAGCATAGAATCTGCTCTTTTTATATGAAATTTTCCCTGAGCTCAAGGCCTTGCTGTTTTGTTCTGTGTATTGTCTCCAGCTGTTCCTGTGGCAGTTTTTCTGGTTCCTGAAACAGGCTTGACAAGAGGAAGAGCAGAGCCATATTCTGGGGACATACTGAATCTAAGAACTGCCTTCCTGTGTTCTTTGAGGAAAACTTAAAATTATACATTGTTGAGACAAATCACTAAAAGCAAATATTAAATTCCTGTAGATTGATCATAATGAAATTCTGCAATGTGTTATCAGTTAAAATATATAGTACAACACTTTTTAACTGTGAAAATGGTCCCAGAAGTAGCTAATAACAAAAATTATTTAAAACGAGTAAAATTCAGAAAGTGGTTGCAGAATAAAGAAGGTGGCTGCAGTTTTCTAGAGCTTGAAGATATCCTCAGGGGCCTATGGAGTAGAAGCAAAGAGTTTTAATTGGTTTGAAATTTTAGACAGTTTAATTTTGTTTCACGTAGTTAAGAATTCATTTCAGTCATAAACACTGCAATCCTCTTGAAGAGAGACATCTTTTCCCACTCTCTGTAGTTATGTAAAATGTAGGGCAGGCACTACCCAAGTGCATGGATTTTAGTTCCATTTCCATAGATTTTAATTCCATTTCCAGACCAGATCTGCTATTTTGTGCAGGAAGAGCTGAAGTTGGATATCTAAATATATCAATTACAGTCTCTAGAAGAACACGGGCAGGCACTACGTAATTCCTTCCAAGGTAGAAAATGCAAGAAGCTGCTAAGAAAATTGTGCTAACCCCTTGCTGCCTCACAGAGTGGGAATTGATAGAAACCAGCTGGCTCACTCCTGCCTTCAAAACACTACTGGACATATATTTAAATGTATGGCCGCTCAAGTTGTTCTGGTTTACTGCTGACAAATAATTTAGATTTAGTTGGACTTTCAAAATCTGTATAAGACCAGATATTAAATTGTAAACTAATAGAAGGAGAAAATTAAAATTCCCTTAAAATCAAAACCAATCAAATAATCTAATTAAATTCTGATAAATAAATTCGGATTTTGTAGCCGATGTTTCTCCTGTCTTGTTCAGTATATGGATCAAAACTTGTGTCAATTATCCTACCACTGTTGTTTTTTCAAATAGCTTAGGTCATTCCTTGTCTTAATTTTGCCTAAAGTAAATAATTTCCTTCCTTCAGGTAAACACCCTGTTTTTACCAGTCTAAAATTTAAACCTGACTGGAAGCCTGACTTTAGGGAAATCAGTAGAATATTTGCCGTTACACACAGGCAGCACTTTGAAACCTCTCTGTTTACATGACCAGATATTTGTAAATGTGTAATTGTCATCCGCTTGTTATCCTTAGTTTTTAGCTCGCTTTACAATTCTATACCAAAACTGAGGAAAACAGCAGCATCAGCAGCAGCAGAGAAAATTGTTCCTCTGCTACAGGACCAGTTGTTGTTACCAGAGCAAATAGACTGTAGGAGCTCAGCCAAGCTTCTCTTTTATTCTGTATTTATTTATGTGACTTTTTAATCTGCCTCTTAAAATTCAGCTCAATTGACCAGTTGGAAAATCTGGACTTATTTCACTTTTGACTGCAAATGCCAGGATGCAGAATAACCATCTTGAATCTGGTGATAAAAGTATCCATGCACACTCTTACTTTTGTCCATGTGCATAATATCAGGAAGTCAGTGAGAAAACTATTTCAGATAGAATCATTTAAACATATTCTATTTTCTAGAGTCCACAGTCTTTCTGTGCTTTGCTTTATTTGCATTAAATAGGAGTAATGGCCTCATTTTTCAGTGACAGTTAATTGTACTCTGAAAATAGAAATCAGAGCTCTAGTACTCACATTCCAGTGTGTTGTGATAGAACACTATGATGCTATATTAAGAGAAGGAGTTACCAGTCATAGCTAATGTAAAAAAGTAATGGAATAAGTAATAAGTACTGAACAATTAATAGAGCATAGGATTAGCCAAATTATATGATATTTCTTTAAATGTTTTAAATAACTTTACCACATTTTAGTATACTGTTGGTTGTACATAACGCAGTTTCCCATTGCTTTTGTTCTAATTTTATATCCTCATGTATGAATCAGCACAGTTATAGTTGTTTTAATTAAATTATCAGCTTATATTAGCTAAAGATATATAGAGGGAACATAAAAAATGGCAACTATGAAGTTAGAAACCTGCCTTGTTGTCTTACCCAGTGTTCCTTTGCATTATCACCGAGAACCCCAGATGAGGTATTCTCTCAATTAACCAGAGCATGTAAAAAATGGTAGAAATCACTTCACTTTTTGCCTTGCCTTTGCCTTTCCTTTTAACTAAGAAAAGTTTCTTGTGGCCCCGAGCAGCCTGAGGAAGGATGGGAGCTCTCCTGTGCCTGCAAACTGCACAACTTCATTTTCTCGGCTCTGAAAGCACACAGGTACTGCTGTATCACTCTACAGTGACTGTTTGTAATAAAGATACCTGTGACCAGTCTGTAAAAGGATTTAATAACTTAAAGTCAGATCCATTCTGGCATCCATATTGTTATATTGGTGGAATTCCAAATTTCCATCTCTGATGATAATCAACCAACCTGTTTGATAGACAACAGTGCTGTGCATTGGCATAAGTGTAAAGACATACTTTTCTCTTGACCTTGAAACAAATGGCAGATTTCATACCATTCAAGCATTAGAGAACAGCTTCAGTCAGGAGCCTTTGAGAATGTTCCACTTTTCAATTTTTTCTGCTACAGTTTGTTCTTATATGTGGTGGTGTCATGGAAGTTTGATGAGCTCTGCAGAAGTACTACTTCAGCAACCTGTAGCAGAATATGTGGACCCTTTTAAAATCTGGGAAACAGCTGGTCTGTGAGTTGTAGATATTTGAAAATATACATTTCAGTAGTGGGCTTGAACAAGGACCTTGTTCAAGAAGGGAAGAATAAAATGTTCGTTTTAAAGAATCAGAGTAAATTAAGATTTCTTCCATAGTTTTATTAAATTAGATTACTCAGGTAATTGCTGGTGGGGTTTTATTATAGGAATCTGGACTGGGTAGCAGATGCTGCATGTGCAAATAAAGGGTTTGCAGCTCTTTCATTTTTATTTTGTCATGGATTTGCTTTAGGTTTGCATAATTCTGTGATTGGCAGACTCAGTTTGACAGCCTTTTTTGAGTCTGCATTATATTTATGATAATTTCTACTCCTTATGGTACTGTTCTCTCCTAATGTTTGCAACATAAAATAGTGACACCATAACATTGAACTTAGCAGGAATTTTTGAACTGCCTTGAAGAGTGTACAGTTAAAAGAGCACAGGGCTTGGCTGTGCCCATGGTGATATGTTTTAAAATATATAAAGAAAACCTGTTCTTAGTAAAGGATTTGCTATGCTTTTTACTCTGACTGAAACAATTATGGCTATTCTAAGCACTTAAGTGGTGAAGAAACCTTTTCTTTCTTTGCATAAAATATCTGTGACTTCAGTTGTATTGCAGCAAAGAGCTGGGGAAACACTACCCAAGTTTACTGAGATTGTGGGATTTTTTAACCACACAAAATGAAACAAAATAATTATGCTGTTCTTAACTTCGTCTTTTTGTGCCACCTTAATTCCCCCATGAGTATCAACATATTCTTGATTCAAATGTAAATGCAAATGTTCTATGGTGTGAAAAAAATCTCACAAAATGAGATATACTTCTACTATTGAATATATATTCACTATAAATAATGCTGTCAGTTTTTAGTCAGTATAAAAATGTGAATCTGTGATTTTAATATAGGTCAAAAAAACATAGAATAAACTTCTTGTTATATCTTTCATATGTAAATATAAATTTGCACATATATTTGAAAAGTGACATCTAACTATTTTTTGAGTATCCTAAATTGGTATATTCTGATGTACTCTGCTTCTCAGACCATATCTTAAGAAGGATAAATAGTGATAGCGGTGTTACTCCTACATTGATATTGGTAAGATAGAGAAGTCATTCTGACTTGAAAGTCGGGAAGAGATTAATAGTGGAACAGGAATTTCATTTTCCTTTATGCCCAGTATTTATTACCAATGTTATGAAACGGTGTCTTAAAGTAAAAGCACATGGGTTTGGAGAAGCAATAGTTATTATTTGCCATATTTTAAAATAAACTCCTCAGCCATGGATAGGCATCAGTAACTAGACTTTTACTGATTTCAGTAGAGCCAGACTTTTACAAATGGCATGTATTTGTCTCTTTCCTAATATGGGTCTTTCAACTCTTGAGCAAACTTTTCCTAATGAATCACAGGGTTAGATAGCTTTTCCACTAGTCAGTAACTTAACTCCTCCACAGCTGTGCAATATTCTTTACTTTCAACAGCAGCTATTTAGACCATCGGTGATAGTTTTCCATAGTTCATCCCTAAGTCAGTATGAATAGAAAAGCCATATTTTGACTTTTTTTTGGAAAGAGCTAATGCTGTACTTCTTGGCGGTTACTTTCTCATGTTGATTACATCTCTGTGTTGTTGAGAATTTATTTCAATCAAATACAACACACACAGAGAGGGAATTGGTTTTTTTTCACATAGAAATCAAAATTAATGAAACAAATATGGCATGGTCTGACAGAGCTCAAGTCCGACTTTTTTGTGCAATACCACCTGTGATGTAGATTGCAGCACATGTGATTACAAGAGATGATGTATGCAGAATTCTTTAGGAATCCACTAACAGAGGCTAGTTTGGGGTGCAGCTGCCAGATAGCTCTTAAGAGGAAAACAAAGAAAAGAACCATCCTGCTGTGACGGGTCTGGTGTTGGAGAGTGAACTCGGGAAACGAGCACTGTAACAAACAATTCTCCTTGCTAAGCTCAGTTCAGCTGAAAACACCCAGAACTGCATTGTTGAAGTATGAACAAGACAATATAATAAATTGTGATCAAAAATCCTCAATATTTACAGTGCTGTACACAGACAGAAATAGTCTTCATTTTTCTAATTCACCTTAAAAGAGGTGACTACGTTTGGAATCTGGGTAGTCTCTTGGGGAAATAGTTTATACAAAACTACTATTCTATTTTCTCACACATGAATAAGGATACCCTAAACAAAATTATGTCATGGACAGAAAACAGTGAAGAGCAATGTGAAGAGGAAGAAAGGGAAGAAAGATTTTCGTAAGGGCAGTCATGACTTTAATTGAGCCCCCTAGCAGTAGAAAAATGTCTTTATCTATGTATACAAGATTATGACTTAAAAATGTATAGGACAAAGTCATAAAACATGGGTTCAGTTATTTTTGTCTCACACAGTTGAATAACAGTGGCAACTTGCATGTTTTTGTAGATACCACCTAAAGTGATGTAGAAATGTCAGCACCATATATATGTGATGTGGGGTTTAGGCTTAAGTATTGCCCTTTTTTAAAGTAGTTTGAAGTGTCCCTTGAGTATTTGTCAGCCCTTTTAGAGAACTGTCTCTGGGTTGTCTACAGATCCTATGTGAAAAGGACAGCATACAGATACCTACCTGTGTTTATGGAATTTTTGTTATCTAAGAAGAAAATGTCTTGTTTTGACAAACATAGAAATGTATTCTATTTTAAATGTTGAACGGTTCTGAATAAGTCTCCAATAATTTCTTACTATAATTATGATATATCTTTTATCACTAGATAATTTTCTGCTGAGATGATATAGCCATTGTTGCCCATTTGCTTCTCTTAAATAATCTCCCTGGATCAGAGTTAGGCTGTTCATCACTGAACTAAATTAATGGGGTTTGCCTTGCATGTTGTAAGTAATTTGAAAATTCTCCTTTTGGTCTAATGGTAGCTTTATGGTTTTGGTATAGACTAGTTTTGCTTCCAGCGTTCCTTCTGGATGAAAGTGCCATTTCAGAAGTTTTCATCAGAATGTCTCCTAGAAGAATATGACTAAATTAGAGGAATTCAAATTCAAAACACTGTATTACTTAGCTAAAAATTCAACAGAGCATGATTTCTGTGAAATATGTGGTAATAGTTTCCTAGAAAGATGTGGTAATTTCTTTTTCTTTAGTTTTGTTCCATGATAGTTCTTTTCAGTAATATAGACTGAATTTCCCAAGTCACATAAGGGTGGAATCAAAAATGGAAGCATGCTAAGTAATTTTAGTTTGATATTTGGTAAAGGAGGCTGAGTGCCAGTTTGCTAATATAAACATTCTGATTGAAGTTGGTGTATAATAATCTAAAAGCTTGGTTTTATTAATAGCTGTGCTATTTTCATTACTCAATTTAGAAGGCATTTAAAGGGACAAGTATAAGTGGCCTAGGACTCTTGCCATTTACTCTATCATTTGAGCAGACTCTCCTAAGGCTACTCTCAAAGTTGATGTAACCTTTGATTTCCTTTGAGTTAATAAATATCTTCTACAAAGTCCAACACAAATTCACCCAAATATGTGGCTGTTGCACTGTTAGTAAGGTAGAACAACATGCCAGACTGTCTTTCACAACTTCAAAAAGGGAGCTTTTCTGGTTGCTGAAGCAGATGCTCAGAGAAAATGCTCAGCCCTGTGAAGCAGTGTCAGTACTGATGGGGTGGTTGGATGCAAAACAGAGCAAGAGACTCAAGGCACCTGTGTACCTGATTACATGCTAATGAGAGGAAGGAGGGCAGAGCCAGGCCCTCGTGGCTGGCCAGCAGTCAGGAGAGGACTCCTTACAGGGAAGAGGCTCTCCATCCATTTCCTACTGGGGTTTTTGCCACAGTTCCTATCTCGTCCCTTATCTGGTGTGGTAGGTGGTATTTTGTTTCCTGAGTAGATGAATTGTCTTTTTGGAATCATAATTTGGGCATAAGTTAGTTTCTTTTTTTTCTGACTAGTTTGCAGTCATTTAGAGTGCTCTAAAGAACTTGCTTGCCCTGGGAATTATGTACCTTTTAATTTGGTTTTGGTTTTCAGTCTTTGTTGGAAATACTGAGTGGAATCTCCGTGCTCAGTAAAAGACGTAAGAAGTTTGGTTAGAAGAGTGGATTTTATTTAAATAGGAAGAATGGCTTTTTTTCACTTGCTAGTTTGAAAGTACTTGTATATAATTTTGCTTTTGATTAGTAACAATGTTTGCAGGCAGAGTGCTGTGTGAGTTCTGTCACATTTGTAGTTCAGATGTGGTCAGACATGTACATGGCAGAGAATTCTTTTTGTGCTATGTTCTAGTGTGGTATTGCTGAGGTGATGCTGAACTAATGCAGGCACTCCTGCTGTGTGTGGAATTCAGTTGGGATGAATCTCACTGGACACAGGGATTTGTCCCTGTCCTTATGTAAAGGTACTATTACAATTTTTTTGCTGTAGCATTGGGAAGTGACATGACTGTGATGACTTCAGGACTTTTCAGGTGCAGTTTTCCCACAAGCAAACATCAAGGGCTGCTGCTGAGGGAGATCTTGTACTGGCGTTTCCCACAGCATAAATCTCCCTTGTTGTAAGGCAGCTCTATCAAGCAAGTTCCATTATTTGAATCACTCTGTGCTGGATTTACATAGCTAGTTCCCTAAATCCTTGTAAAGTGTCACCAATAAGCACTGAAAAACAGCTTGGATTTCTGTGTATCATCTTGCACATTATGCACAGTCCCCAAGCTGCCTGGGCTATTCCAAAGGAAATAAATTAGCTTGGTGGAGTTAAAGTTGCTTTTGAAAGCTGGTGAAAGTTGCAGTTTCCTACTGTGTTAGTACTGACTGCACTCTCCAGGATTCAGTTACCCTTTCTGGTTTAGTTCAGAGTTTCTGTCAGGGAGTACAGCTCTTGTTTTCTCAAGGACCTACACAAACACTGGATGGAATCACTCCTCTGTTTACTGCCTTTTTCCCTTGACTAGGCCAGCATTCTCTCCCAAATGCATCTGCTTAGTGACTAGCTAGAGGGCCTGAACATTGGCACCCTTAGAGTCCATGTAGACCACTCAAAGGACAAGTCTATCATCACCATATAATGTTGTGAATGTGTTATACAAGAAGCCAGCAAACTCTTGCAGTGAGCATTTCCACACACCTGGCATGTAAAACTCCACGTTTGCCACTGCATTCCAGCTGTGCACACAAACTGCCACTGAACAATGGCACCAGTTCACCTGAGCAGCTCAGGGACTGCAGCACAGATTCACGTACAACCTTTTCCTAATTTGATGTTGATTGTGGTTATTTTTTCCCTCTAATATTTTTTCAGCTCTAGATAATATAATAATTTAAAAGAATTTCTGTGTTTTAACAGTCATAAAGTTATCTATTTTTTCTTTTTTTTTTTCTGTAAACATTTACTTCTGATTGAAGTGTCAAACCCCATGTGGCGTTTAACAGTCATAATAAAACATAAAATCAGCAAGGTTATTAGGGAAAATATGCTTCTTTTTGGGGGCTGTTTTTTTTGCTTTGAAATACAATACCTTCTTGTTCGACAAATATTAAAAATGCAAGGTATCAAAATAGCCAAGGACAAGTCTGATCACCTTCGTTTTATAGTCTATAGCACCTCCCAGTGTCTGCTGACACATTTAAGAGGGAGCAAGCCAGCTTACCAAAAATGGAAGTACTGATGCTAAGAAACACCTTAAAAAGAAAAATCCTCCAGGTTATGGAGGTATTCAAAACATGTCATTATTGAAGAGATGGACATGAGTGGTGTGTGTTGGTCCCTGTTGAAGTCACTGTGTTTATCAATGCCATGGAATGGTGATGTTTGTTGTTTTCATTTCTAGTTTTGAGTTGATCTATCCATTCTGCCTGGGCTTAATTTTGAAAAACTGGATGCAGAAGGAAGATTTCAGTGTTTTGAATAGAGTATCTAGACCCTTTAATAATTTCATCCTGGTTTTGTTCTTTGTTTTAAAAACTAAATAATAGTCAAAAGAGCCTATTGATTGCATTGGTATTTTTATTGCTTCTTTGGTGTCTTTTCATGAATTTGTGGGCCACATCTTGAATATCCACTTCTAACTTTTCAACGCCAATTGTTACAAAGAATTTTTCCATTTGAATAAATGATGTCATGTGTTATGAAAGTTTTAAAGTGTGACAATTCAGTGCTATGATTGTTAATCTCTATTATGTTACTGCCATAAAAATTTTCACTATGAACGTTTTATTAATAACGTTTCTAAATTGCATACACCAGAAGGCTAACTTGATCTTTCTTTCCTATCCAGATTTAAACATAATGTCAAAGGTCAAACAAGACAATTGAAATACTGTTGCCAAATATAGTCATAGACAGTCAATTATGCAACAAAAGCAGTATGCCACCCATGAAGAGTAACAGCCTACATTTGCCTAAACTTTGTTTTGATGAGAAATGTGTTCCAAAATATACTGCTAGTTGATAGAACTTGTAATGTGGAACAGTGTAATCATATGGTTTAGGATGTCTTGGTCTTCCTGAGCTTTAAGGAAGACAGGGAGGAAAGCCAACTCTGTTGTGTATTCCAGGATCCTAGAAGTCTGAAACAATCACTTTCAGATACTCAAACAATACAGAAAGCAGGAAGCTGTGAAGGGGAATATCTGGATTTGGGCTTTGTTTTGCAAAACTGACTGTATAAGGAATTAAATTTTATACCAAATTCTATTTGCCTGTAGGGAAATTGCTTCTTTAAGATTCATCTGAGCTCTGTGTTTTTGTCTGGCTACTGACTTCAGGACTTCTAGTTCATTCTCAATTAGTCAATTAATGTTTTATTATCAAATTATTTAATGTTGAAAATAGTAACACACAATTCTTTTGTGGTTTGAAAGTTTTTTGCTAATACTTTTTAAAGCTCTTTATGAAGAGGTGAATAATTCTTTCTCATAGAGGCACAGAGAGTTTGAAGAGTTTTCCCAAAGTCTGTAAGCAAATTGCTTAGAAGTTTGGATTAGCCTCAAGTCTCTTGAGTCTCAGGTCAGGGCCACTTCAGCACATTTTCTTCAGGATGGAGCAATAACATATTTAATGATACAACACTGAAATTTTTGAAGATTTAGAAATTGTAAACAATGTGGGGGGGAAAGCTGTGGGGGAAAAGGAGCTACAATTTATCTTTATATGTATCCTGTGACTGCTTCTGTAGTTTGCTGCTAAATTTGATTGATAGTTCTATAAAAGTGCACTATTTCTCATTTCTGATAAATTTCAGTATTGAGAGATACAGAAAAACTGCCAAGCCACAGCTGAACTACGAGGGTGTATCAAGGTCGGAGGAATCTGTAAGGGCAGTGTGTACACACTCAGATTTTTTCACTGCTCAGACCGATGGTAGCTCTGTTTTGAAGCTGCCCCAGGCAGGCATAGCCCTGTTGGTGTATGTTAACTTGTGGAGCTGCTGCCTGGGCCTCAGGCCAGAGGTTTGAGTTTTCCCCCACAGAGCTTGTGCAATCATTTTTGTTCATGAGAGTGAGAAGAAAGTGAGTGCAAACTGCTACCGTCTGGCTTTACACATATTTTTCAGCTGGCAAATGCCTAAGAATAGACAAGGTGATGAAGATTCAGGAGGTAAATTCAGAAGTTGTAAACAGTTTTAATTGTGTTCTGTGGCACCCCCTCTTAGACTATGCCAGTTGAGCAGGGATCTGGATGTTGATAGGTGAGACTGAAGAATCGTGCTGCAATCCTTCAAGGCTTCACACCTTGCTTTCTTCTCACTTCCCCGAAGGCTACACTCACCAAAACACTCTATAGAAGCTGTAAAACAGGTATAACTCAGCTGCTTCTGTTATCTGCATCTTTGCTAAAACCCATCTTCATCAGCAGTTGAGGGTGAAAACCTGGGATTTGTCATAAGGCCTAGACTGAGGGATAGGCATAGATCTCTCTGTGGCTACTTGAGGGTACCCCCAGTGCCAGACAAAGAACTGGGGAGGCAGCAGGGGAATCTGGTATATTAGGTTTGGTTAGTTACTGTGAGAGAGAAAGTTTTCTTTGGTGCTGTGGGTTAGGTTTTAGAGGATATGTATCTATTTCCATTTGAATTAAATCTTTCTGTTATAATTGGAAAGATTAGCAGAGTACTAATGTGAAGCAAAACCACTTCCATGTTAGTGAAGGTTTGAGTTCTCCTGGCACCAAAGTGTTGGTTGAACCACAACTTCTTGAAAAACCAAGAATGCAGCTGCAGAGACAGACTTTCTGTTTGTCTGGAGCACACATAACCCTTAACTGCATCTAGTCCATCAATACCTGTCTTGAAATACCTGATTTTCAGGAGCTGAATCTTCTTGGCTCATCTATGTAATATGTATTTAAGCAACAGCAATAAAATTTATACAGTAACACAGCATACTTATATTTGTTTTATGCTAAGAAGCTTATATAAAATACTAGTAATTCTGATTTCTAAGCAAGTTAGACTATTTAACCACTAAGATGTGTATAAAGTGTATTTTGTCATCAGTTAGGGTTTACATTTGAGCGAAACTGAGTTGAAGTTCATTTAATATTGCCAAAAACTTTGACTTGTTGGATTCTGGTCAAAATAGAAGTAGTTTTCCAAGATAAAATTGTAATCAAGATTTCAGCCATTTTATGTCAAGATTTCACTAGAATACTTTCTCTACTTTTTCTTTGGTTGGCTTTACCCACTGAAAAAGAAGAGGAAATAGGCGCTTTCTGGGTTTAGAGCACACATGGAATATGATAGGATCAGACATGTTAGGATTCAGGTTCCGGGAAGGCTTTCCTAGTAACTAAGAGACCCTTTGAAGTCTTTAAAATGAGATTCCAAAGGCAACAGAGCATGGAAAGTCCTAAAGCATCATCCAGTCATAGTTAAAAATCCTCTTGGAGAGAGTCAAAACAAACTCTGATTTTTGCTGCCTTTTTTCTGAACAAAATTAACTAAATCTGGCAAAATTCTGAAATGCAAACTGAAATGAAGGCAGGAGTAAACAGTGATAAGGAGTGATTAATTTTTCTATCAAGATTAAGAGTTAGCAAATCACCTTGTTATCTCCAAGATTTGTTCAGTCAATCTCACGTTTTACAATCATGAATTTAAAAAGTGCTTTTTGTGTACACACTGAGATTCTTTTCCTTGAACAAGATGCAGAATTTATTTTTTGTTAAAAAAGTTAAGGCTTTGGCAAGTTATAGTAAGTTTTTGTAAAAGAGAATTTTTTTTATGAATAATGACAGATTTTTCTGGGTGACCTAACCTCTTGGTTAGGTCTTGGCTGCTGCCTAATTCTTGCTTTAGTTTTTCAGTGGGTGACTCTCAGCTCTCCCTCTGCCATTTAGTTTTCAGATTGAAAGCAAAGCTGTCAGGTGCAAATTGATTTCCCCTACTTAGTGGAGATCACTGTCCTCTGATTTGATTAGTTCACTCTTGAGTTATCACCTTTATGTCCACCAGAAGGCTCTACTGCTTTCTGAAATGTGCACAGAACCATGTTCTTTGGGTACCTAACAAGGTCAGCACTGTTGTAAACAGGATTTGGCAATTTTCTTGCACTGAGCCAGCACACATGTATTTCTGTAACTAAGCAATTAAATTCTAATGTTTTTAAGAAATCAAAATTTGATAAAAACAGATTATTTACAATTGGCGAGTGAAGATTTGGTTCAGGATTTAGTTCTGATGTGAAATTTGAATCCACACACATTTAATACAGTGGCTGTTAACTGAAAACCTTAGAAATTTTAACACTTTCACTATTTATGCTGTTACTTTCATAGTATGTGTATACATATTTATTCTGTAATTAGAGAAGTTTGAAATACAAAGACCTTAATTCCTCACCATCTTGGTGTTCTTATAGTCCCAACTGGTAAGAGAACCTTTATTAACTTTGGCACTTGCCAAAGTTGTGATGAAGTTATCCTTCCACAGACATTTCTCGGTGTGAAGATTGTTCTTCACAATATTCATGCTTCCCGCCTCATGGGCTGAAAAGAAGTAGCTCACTTGATCTACAAAACTGTCAGGACAGCTTCCTTCATGAAGCTGAGTTATGATAGGTAAAAATATGATTTTGTTCTTATTTAATTTTAGTAACACAAATTAGCAAATTCAAAAGGGACAAGATTTCCTTTTATTATGTAAGTGGGAAATTGGGACAAAATGAGAAGAAACTTCTTGGAGCAACACTTTTCATGTCCACTGATTAGTTTGACTGCAGCAGTTCTGACATTCCATCCTAACAGGTTTGATTTACCTTTTACTAACTTTCAGAAATCATGAAACAAGAATGTTTCAAGAGACAGAAATACATCCTTTTCATTTGTATGGTTTTAAAATTACGCTTTTATCCAGAGAACCTCGATAAAAATAGCTGGTTTAAAGTTTTAATGTTAATTTTTTTTCCTTAGGGAAGGAAAAACTACTAGTATGCCTTAGAGAAGGTGTACTAGTCTAGGTGGGCATTATTTTTTCTGGGTTTTTGTTTGTTTTGCTTTTTGCCCCCTCATATAATATAATTTTCTTTATGATTATTGATTTTAGTAGAGAGCCAGAGGCACAATCTTCAGGAAGGCTTTTACATCTTTTGTTGAACCAAGGGTATGACAAAAAGTGTTCCCATAATACTGCTACAGTACTAATTTCTGTAGTTTCTCACAAAATCCAGATCCTATGTTCACATTTTTCTAGTCCTCTTTGTCTATATTTGCCTATCTACTTTGGCAACAAAAGCATTTGGGTATTATTCCTTAAGATACAATAAATAAATTAGAGTATTAAAGTTGAGAGGGTGGGAACTTCCTACATACTTCTGCCAGTTTAAAGATAGTTAATCACAGTGCTCATCAGTTACCAGATAATCGTTACAATTCCATTTGGTTTTTCTCATCATACTCATTGCATTTTCCAGAAAAAGGATTAAGGTTTTTTTCCACTACAATGTAAACATGAGGGTTTAGTGACTCAAGTTTGCCTTTCTATAATTTGTAATAGTTAGTTACCATTACTAAATTATCATGAGGTGTTCAGGAAACTGCAAGAGATTGCATCATTGACACAAGAGGATGTGCTGTTCTCTAATGGGCTCACTACAGAATGTTTAAAGGTGTCATTAATGTGCTTAAGCAGAATGGGATAATTCAGAGAACTGAGAACCTCTGCTTGAATTTGAAATAATGCTAAATTGCTAACAAAGTTTTACTTAAGCATCATGGAACTAAAAAAGCAACTCTGTATAATAAATTACTTAGCTCTAGATGCTGTCATAATGTGTTTGTAAATAATAACAGAAAAAAATTGGGTACTGTGAATATTCACCTCTCTTCATTAATTTAGAAGAATCAGTTTCAACAATCAGTAACATTTTTTCCAGTGATTTTTAATGGGAACAACATTTCACTTCAAAACTAGTCCTATGGATCTCTATTGTAGCAATGCCCTCCTGAAACTCCAAGGGAGTCTTCTTGAACATGGACCAAATAATTTAGTTGGCTGCTGGCCATGTGTTGTCTTTCAGAGGAATATGGTTATTCACTATGTAATAGCGTAGAAAGAAAGGGGACATATGGAAACAAATTTTAAAAGAAACAGTAACATTAGTCAATGCAGTTTTAGCCACACAAGTTGCCAAGCATTAATGTAGTCATGAAGCAGAGGAATAAATGCTGAAGCCCACTGGCCAGGCGTGTAGCACGCCAGAGTGCTGCTCTGCTAGAACACAGGCACTCAGCTTCAGCTGAAGCCTGAGACACACTAACAGTTCTTGAAGTTTGATTTATGGATTTCTTTTGCTGCTGCTATTATAAAAAGCACACTATTATATACAACAAATTAAATCATTTTTAAGCAGCATTCTTGGAAATATATTTGTCCTTTTATTTGTCTCTAAACACTAGACCAGCATGTCCCTGGCCCCTTTTTGTTATAATTTTGTTTTGAAATGTGTGGTATAGTCCTATGTATTTTCCCATTGCATCTTAATAAAGTAATGCCTTTTCAAGTAGATGTCGTTTTTCTCTAAATAAACAATACATTTGTAACAACACAAAAGACAAAGTGGAAAAATAGTAACTGGAAAATTTGATGTCTTCAAATATTAATCAAAGATTATATAGGTATTTCTGTGGAAAATACATATTAGTACAACAATTCCTTTTCCAGATCAGAATTTGTACTTGGTAGAGCTTCATAAAATATTGTATGTCCATTCTCTCTAGATGAGTCATAGTTTTGGAAGAAAGGGGGGAGAATATTTTTTCAGCATTATGATCATTGTAATAATGAACTGCAGAAACTATAATAGATTTTGTTCCTGGCTTGGCAAACTATCTAAAAGATTTTGCAAGAGAGTTTACATAATTCTTTCCATTTAACTTTCTAGTATTTCTATGTTTTAATTGTTAACTCAAACACACCAAACTTTTAGGTAGTTTGTGCTCTATATAAATGTGGTTTAATGTTTCAGGAGTATTTTATGAGGAGAGCTGATGGCTATACATTTTCATACATACAACCATGTTCACTTGTTAAAATAGGCTCTCTGTTTGCTAATAGTTCCCAGCTGTAACTAATACATTAACAGATCTACAATGCAGTATTTAAAATGACGCATTTCAAAATCAATAGCAAATGTCCTGCTGTACGATTAATTGGAAAACTTGTTTTACACAATGGTCAGTACATGATAAAAAACTCTTTAGGAATTATGGTAAATCAAGGAATAGGAAACAATGATGTGTAAATTTCTAAAAACTTAGGAAAAGCAAAAATAGTACTTACTGTAGTTGTTGTTTGCTTCTCTTGTCCCTTTCACTTTGCCTCGTTTATCAATCCTCATATACCACTGAGTTCGACAGAAAAGTCTTCTCACTCTTACATCCCCCCCTTCCATATAATCATAGCTTCTGGTATGTCGCTCAGGGCTGGAACAGTTCACATTTGTAGCCATTTGCTCTGGAGTCATGTCATTGCAAGCTAAAGATATAGTGCCCATTAGAAAGATAATGTAAAAGTATGATCTGTAGAGCAAAATTGGCAGGATCCATGTCAGTATCCATTTGTGCATTATAGTGCAGTGTTCTGGGTGTTCATGAACAACATAATGAAAATTAAATCTCAAGTAGACTGTTGCTCTTAGGTCACCGACCTGCCTTCTGTCTTTACGAGTTACAGATTCATTTAAGTGAGATTGCTCCCTCTTCTAGAATTCTGATCGTTATTCCTTAATAGTTAATGGCGAAATAGAAGAGCTTCTTAAATATCTCTTCAGTCAGAATATCCTTTAAAGACACAAGTTATAAAAACCTTTGTTGTTGGGACCTTCTTTACTACTTGAATTTGCTGCTTGCACTGAAAGTAAAAGATCTGTGAGAAAAGGTGCATGTGTAAGTCTTTATGCTCAATTGTTACAAACGTGCAAGGATACATTATGCTAATGAAAATTACTACACAGAAATACATGACATGCCGAGCAGATTTTTAAAAACATGCTAATGTATGTACAATAGATATCTCTCATACAACTTTTTACATAACCAGACATTTACACTGATTGTAAACACAGTTCTCTCTTCAGTTTTAAGTCCTTCCAAAAATCTCCTATTGATTCATTTCAATTCTCATGCATAATAAAATTCTCCTGATTACTTCATACCTATATTTTTACTGTTAGCACAACCTATCATACAACTTTTCTCTAGTTCACGTTTCAAAACAGACCTCATGGCTTTAGCCCTGTGTTTTTATTCTACCCTTTTCAGATTATTAGTAAAATAGTTTTCTTAATTCTTTTCTTAGCATCTAGCATATAGAAATAAAAACAAGTTATTAGCTGTTAGAAACTGTTGAATAATCTTATAAAGGACAGATAACTTACTTGTTCCTGTTGATAAGAGCTGGATACCCAAGTACTCCATTTCTGTTGTCTCCTTTTTGCAACATGAGACACTCTACTGTAGCTGCAAACTTTCTCAGCTCAGAAAGACTCCACCAGAATTATAATCGTTTCCATAAATCAACAGGCTGGAGAGATGGTGTGTATGTGCTTATGCGTGCGCGTGCATGTGTGTGTTGAGCCTGTTCAGTCCTTTTCGATAAATACCTTTGCTGACCTCACTTGGAAGCAATTAGAATTTAACCAGTCAGCTGTCAGTTGAATGCACGAACAAAAGTAAAAGGAGACTTGCATTGTATCGTGTCCAATGGTCATCAGAGGGAGCTATGTACATAGTTTATGGTTTAAATCTCCAAGAATCTTCTTTCTAAAAATGTATATTTTGTGCTGCGTGGAGAGAATTGCTTCACATGCTAGTTAGTGTTTCTGTGCTCTGGTTTAGGTCAGTATTCTTCTGTCCTTAAAAAATTCCTCCTCTTCTCTTTTGTACTCACATGCTTATCTCAGTTGCTTTCAAATCTCTTCTGCAGTTTGGTGGATTCATAGTCTGCTTAGTGCCTTTCTGAAGGATATATGAAATGTGGGTCTGTTACATACTGTGGAGAAGGGTGTGCTGTAGCCCTTAGAGATCATGAGGTATATTTTTATACCATGAATTTGAAAAGAGAGACCACTGCACTGAGGTTTTATTTAATCAGCCACTAGGTGAAAACGAGAAAGTATATTTGGATGTTTCAAAGTCTGACATTCAAACAAAACCTTTATCAGCTTGAAAGAAAAATTGCTACTATGAAACAGCCTTTTTTTAGCGTATGTAGTTAGTTCTGGAAACTCGCAAAGGGAGGATGAAAACTGGCAGCAATGTAAGAACACCCCTAGTACGGCACACCAAGCAACGGGCTTAAAATCTAGGGAATGAAAATCATGAGTGGATACACCCGGTTTTCTGCTTTTCTGTACCTGTTTCCCTCTCTGACACTAGCCTGCCCATGATCCATTTCACCCCTAAATTCTGATGAGTTTCTGGTGAGTATATTTGTGAAACACACTGAAGCAAAGTTTGCAGTAGCTCTTTATCCTTTTAACTGCCCCGCTGTTGATGTGAGCATGCCTCAATCCCTTTAGTAAGCAATACCAACAAGGAGAGTTTGGAATTAATCCAGTTGTTAAGAATAGTGTACTTATGTTTAATAGTTTCTGCCTAATAATATAATGCAGTTTATCATTCCATGCTCTTGTCTCATCCCCACTCCCTTCCTCCCTCTTAATTAAAAATCAAATGAGCTGTAGAGGCAGTTAAAAATCCCAGGGAGTACGTATGTGCCACCTTGTGGTGAGGGGGACATAAATAAACAGGGTGCTTCACTGGACTGATCCAAAATTAACAAAAAGGTGCACCAGGCAAACTTGTAGTACTCAGCCCTTCCTATACACAGAGAGAATGAGTAATTTCCTTCCTTAACATCAACAGCCTCCTTGTCAGCACTCACAGGGATCAGTCCCGTTTGTCACTTGCTTTGCATCCTTTTTTAACCATTTTCACACATAGTCCAAAATGGATAGATTTTTCTTGTGGAGACCTCTATTTCAGCATACTGAGCTGTTTTCTGTGTTCTGTAGCTCATTTTCCTATTTTAGCAAGAGACTCAATATATTCACCTTTCTGATATGAAAGATGTGCTGCTGAGGGCTTTCAAAGGCTGCATACCTGCAGCTGATACACAGAGAAGTGGCTGTCATTAGTTCACTCTTGTAAACTGTGATCACAGCTATCTCCAGTTTGACTTCTGTCTTGTCAACCCATGCCACCATTCTGACAAGGAGTGGGGACTGAAGTCACTTATCCCAGTGTGCCTTTTGCAGTATGTTTGCTGGATTTATTTTATTTCTTTTTATGCATGTTCTCTGACCCATTCCACAGTCTGAATTCAGAATGATAGCAATGAAAAAAATTTGTGGTATTCAAAAGGCTAATCTCTTGTGTATTATAAAGAAAGCAATCAAGGATAAAAGGTAATCTGTGTTTTACTCAGCAAAATAGGATGCAAGTAGAAATGTTTTTGTAAATATTCTGTGTCTTTTATGTCCAATAACAACCTGTGCTTTCAGATCTGTACTGGCTTTAATTTTTCTTTCTCCTTGCTTTCTTACTGTTTCTGACAGTTAGTACCAGGAGAAAAAATACATACCTGAGGTTTTGGTTCCAGAAAGCTGGAGCTATTTGTCGTCCAGGCATAGGCAGGCATGTATTTCTCTTGGCTCTGAAAAAATAAATCACTTGCTGTAAGTGAGTTTTCTTAAGTGGCACCTCACTTCAGATCTCTGGAAACTTTTGTAGTTAAGAATAAATTAAAAGTGGCTTAGATAAAGCACTAGCTCTTATTTTAGTTGGTGAACAGTGCAGTTACTCTTTAATTATTGCTGCTAACATTCAAAATACAGGGATAGCCTTATATTTTGTAATTATAGAATAATATCTTTCCACTGTGCTTTAGCTGCAGTTTTCTTAATTATTCATTTTTGTGTTTTGCTACACAAGTCCAAATATGTATCTTTTAATGGAGGGATGCCTTCTCACCGTGCATGCATACATGAGGCTTCTCTGCATGAGTTGCCAAGGCTCTGAATGGCCCAACATACATCTGATAAATCAAGCATAACTGTTATGTCTCTCAAATTGAATTGGTTTAGAGAAGTTTTATCTTAATTGACATTTGGTTCTCTATCTGTTTAACAAATTGCATGCCCAGGTCTTTGCATTACAATCCCAAGCAAATCTTTAATAATACGTAAAAATTTTCCACCTAAAATGCTTTTGATTTTCTGTTTCTTTGGTGATGTGTTCAGGTTTCAGGACCGCATGAAACGTGGAAATGTGCAATATGCACATGCTGTAAGCCATCCTTTAATACTTAATGCATGCATTGGTGCTTCATTCTCCCTGTTGATGAGAGTTTTCCACAGCATTATTACAGTGCCCATACTGAAAAGGAAAGTCAAAATGAATTGCAAGCACTTTGCTTCTCATTGTAAAGATTGTGCATTGGTCTCCAGTTAAAATAGAACTCAATAAAGGTTATTCCCTTTTTCCTTACATAGGAAATTGCTTTTTGTCCTTTCAGATCAAAGCATGACCACAAGGACCCATGCTTTCTTCATCTCCAGGCTGGCCTGCTGCAAATTTAGTGCCCAACTGTGGCATTGGGTCATGAATGTGATTAAAATCCCTCCATTTTTGTCCAGTTTGCCCTTAGGGCAACACGTCACTGCTAAGAAACTTATCATTCTCTTCCTCCTTGTTTCCTGATCCATTTCAAATTTGCTTTAGAACATCTTCCAGAATTTCCAAAGTTTAAGACAGTAGGAAGATAAAAATCTTTGGCTCTAACTTTAAACCCCAGATCTTAAGTTTTAATGCCCTGCAGCAATAGCTAAACTGGGATTGGAAAGGTCCCAGGGAAAAAATACCATGGAAGTGAAGGTGCTAAATATTCTTGTGGTTAAATCCTTATCCACAGCTTCCAGACCTCAGAAATCAGCATCAGATCAAGGCTGACTGTTACTACATGCAAAAGATACAAGGAAAGTGCTGCAGTTGGAGCAAATCTTGGGTCAGCGTTGTGGTATCTGAGAAACACAGCAACATGTGTGGAAAATAAACTCATATAACGAGGCAGTAAAAACAAGAGAGACAGGGAATATTGCACTTCAGTTTGGATTTATCTTTTCAGGTTGTGAAGCTGAGATTAAAAACTGTAACTATGAATCCTTTGTCTCCCTGACTATAAGAATGTCTTTTTGGTTTTGGTAACTGGTATGGGTTATTAAAATCATATTGAAAAGACAACAGCTATTTTTTCTTAGCAATTTTCAAAACAAATCTCTTCAACATCATTCCTTTTTTTGTTTCCTCCTATTCATCCAGATCATATTGAGCTGATTTAAATTTACAGGAAGAATTGAATGGGATGCGGCAGATACTTGGAAAAAACCCCCACTCAAACTATCAAATAGTTTGACTACTGCATAACTAATTCCTTTTCTTTTAATTAGTTACAGCAAATGTGTTTTATATAGCTTACTTTAGGGAAGACAAAGGCTGGAAATACCTTAGCTCAGTCAACAGTCAACTTAAAGGTAAATCTATCCAGACTTTTCACTTGGACAATGGAGTATCATGATAGTGACTTTTCAATGAGATAGGATAAAACCAGAATACAATGACAACGGGATGAGTCCTTCCTTTCTGAATGGAATGGTTATGTTAGATCTTGTTATTCATAGCTCAATAACCCTCAGCCTTAGGAGATTCTACTTGTAATGACATTAGGACATTCAGGCTATGTTTACCATAACCTCAGATCTTGATGCAGAATTGTAACAGTACATTTTTGGTGGAGATACAAAAAATAGAGAACTGGTATGAGAAAATATTGAGGAGACCCTTTGGTTCATCTTATTTATTACTAGGTATGATGTTCAGAGGTCTCTCTTCTCTCGAGCAATCCATACATTTCTAGTCAAATGTTTTTTACCAAAATACTTAACCATTCAGTGGTTTCTTCTGCCTGACTTTATATTCTTTTTGCAAATATATTCTTTTGCAAAATAAATAACTTGTAGCATCTTTTTATATATCCAGATGGTTGGATAAGAACCAGCTTTAAGACCTGGATTTGTGGAATCTGTGTGCTTAGAGTCACCTCCTGCAGCTGTCTCCAATTAAATAGGTGTGATACATCCAATATCTACTGCCTCTGTTGAATAGTGTAGGTGTCAAAATGCTCCTGTGATTGATTTCTAAAAACCTGGGCTCACATATGTACACACCATACACTGAAACATTCCTAAGGCTGTAAAATAAAATACTCAAAAGGCACAAATTCTAGCTATGTATCTCATGCATTCATCAGGGGGGAAAATTGTGAAGAAAACAATAATGATAAAGCTTAGTCTGTATCATGGTACCTACACACTCAACCAAACCAGTGTTTATCAAAGTAAGCTCTTGGCATCTCTGTATAATTCAGTGAGTCCAGGATTTCACCCAAGGTTTAATGTAAATTCCTTCTTTGTGGTTCCCTGTTATTTACAAGTGTTGAGATTTAACTTGACATTTTTTCAGTGGCTTTCTCTGTACAAGGCAATAAAGCAGGTTGGTACCATCAATGCAACAAATACAAAATAACAAAAGGTGGGACTGTGTATGACAGAAATGCTACTGGATTACTACTGTATATTTATTATTTTATGTTGGGAAACAGCTGGAGTAAGATCTTTCCTAACTTTCAGCTAATTGTATGGGCTATTGTTACATGTGTTCTAAAAGCAAAATAACCTACAGGGAAACTGCCCTATTCCCCTGTAAAGCTGTAATCCTTGTAAAGTTCAAAACTCACCAGCTGACTCAGAGTAAGAGCAATTCTCTGTAATGAGTGCTTTATTTATTACTCATCTTTCAGAGACAGGGATACCACTTAGTCCCAAAAATGTAAGGTTTTCCAGCTGTTTGCCATTTTAGTGGTAGATAAGCATTTGCTAAACTGAGGGAATCTAATAAAAGGGTGTCGTTCCTAGGGAATCTGTGTTAGTAATTGGCTTACAGAGTGAACTCCACCACATTCCCTCACTTTTTCCATTCCCTCACTTACTGATAATGAAGTCCGTGATATCCTACTAATTCCTATGTAAATTCAGGCCAGAATAGTCATTTCATAATCTGGTAAGGGTGTGAAAGAAGGATGAGAAGTGCTAGGATCTGAGTGCAGTTCAGCATATCAAGTGCAGGGTTAGAATGAGCATGTCAGCGTCATTCCTGAGGCATCTGGTGTAGGCATGGACTGGTGAGCCAGTTTTTCTAATTATAAAAGGAAGAAAAGAAAGTGTCAAAATACCTTTGTATTCAAAGGGCAAATTGAGGGTATGTCAAAACTGCAGTTTCTTTCAGAGCTTCCTCAAGAGATTTAGGCAAGAAGGGACACTATTGATTTCAAATTGGCTGTAGTTTAAAGATGCCTAGACTGAGGGTTACCAGATAGTGCTGTTTGTTTATTTGCAATATGAACCATCCTGCTCCTCTGTACGTATAGTACTGTAGATTGCAGAAGTGATCCCTTCTTTCTGGGAATAGCTGTGCTTGCAAGAGTTGAAATGCATGCCAGTGCAGCTGTTGCTCTGTTAGATGATTATTTACCTGGCTTGTGGCATCAGCAAGGATTGAATTTTGTCAGAGACTGACAAAGGTCAAGCGTTGAAACAGATTGTGACTAGACTTGATATTGTTCTGATCTGCATCCCAACTCCTGCCTTATTTTGCTTGTCATAACTATCACATTGCTAAAATAATTTCTACCCTTTTTACAGTAATGCCAGTTGCTAGCTTTTCATACTTTTGACAACGACTGTCCATTGCAACTGAAGTATTCTCCACAAACTAAATATTACTGTTCTGTGAAGCTGGAATGTGGAACATTTGGGGGGTTATAGAGTGGGGTAAAGACGTGTGACTAAAAAATCTGTGTATTCCTTCCTCACATGTAAAAGAGGGGAAAACTTGATTCTCTGATAGGAATTTGTCTAGTGTAGTGGTAAATTCCCTTCATCAGCCTTTTATGATACTGTGTTGAGTGCAGCATCTGTCTAGCTTGTATACCTCTTGCCTCTCTGTTATCTCTCTCATGCTTGACAGCGGGTTATTGCAACAGAGGCCTTTTCTGGAGTAGAAAACTTGTATCGACATGGCTTTGTGAAAGCTTTTCTCACACTGTCTGTGTGTATTGGCTGAAGTCACTATGCTAAACTCCACCATGCTGAGGTGCAGTGTGGTAGTCCCTTGACACTGCAGTCAACTGAAAAAGTTTTTGTGGGTTTTTTAATCCAGTTGATTGAAAGTCCCAGAATAAGAAGATGAAAATATTAAAGGGAAGTTACTGAAAAGCTATTTAAAAAAAAAATTTGACATGCAGTTTTTTGCTAGTCAACCACATTTCAATAAAATTCCTCTCTGAAGATCACGCCATTGTTTGTTTGTTTGTTTCATAGCATTGTTAGACATGAACAATAAGTTGGCAGTGCCTGGTATGAATTCTTGGTCTCTAAAAAGTCTCCGATGAGTGGTTTATCAAATTGGACATATGTTCTATAATCTTAAATTACAGATTCATTTTTTTCAAGTAAGTGTGTTGTGCCTCATTATTCCTAATGGTGACTAACTGTTTTTATATCTTTTATTGATGAGAAACATGTGGAGGAAAAGACAGCTCTCTCAAAGTGTCCTGAAATTTAGGGGCTTGTTACAATTCTGACTCTTCTGTGAGGATTGTGAGGTTCTATCAATAATCCCCAATACCAACATGATTTTGATAGCCATTACTTCAAAAGCAAAAAAAGGTATAGGAGTCTCACATTATACAGATGTGGAAAAAAAAATGTGCTAATGCAAAGAAGGATCAGCTGTGTACACTTGAGTTGATGTAAGCGTTCATGAAAAATGTTAATTCTGGTTTTTCCAAAGTTCTGTGTTTGACTTTATGATTTTCATTTTCTTCTGATATTGGAGTAATTGATAGTTGTAATTGCTGATTTACACAGTTGGCACCAGCATCTCAAATGTAGCTGGGGATGTCTCAGAAAAGGGAACTTTGTTCCAGTACCAGTCTTTCAGCATTGACTAGTGCTGCTTCTCAGGAAGGTTATTGTCTGAGGACACAAACTCTGTACACTTCTGCATGAAGGCAGTGATGGGTTTCCTGAAGTACCACAAGGGACTGGTAATGTACGAGCAGGTGCTGGCATGTGGAAGAGAATGGAGAACCAGCCAGGGCAAGAGGAAAATTAGGAGCATTAAAAATTGTGGAAGAAAAGAAATAATGGACAAAAATTGGTAAACTCTCAGGAAGAGGGAGAGAGATCCAAGACAGAACAGAGGAAGGTAAGGAGGTCCTAGTGTATGCAGTATGTCAGAAGAAATAGGAGCTAGGAAATAGGGGAACCTTGGAAGTCACTGTGAGAAGATACAGAAAGAGATCAAGAAATTTCTCATACAAATCCTCTCTTCTTCTGTCTGTTGCTTTTTCAAAATATATCTAAGAGAAATAACATAATTTGGCAAATCAAATATGTATTAGGCTGTAGTGCATGAAGTCTTTCATTTCAAAGTTTGTTATTTTGGCTTTGGTAACCCGCAGTGAAGGACTTCTAGGGAGGAATGATTGCTGTACTGCGTGGTGATGAAGCTTTGTTCACCCAAAATGTAAGATGCTGATAGCTAAAAGAGATAAGTTATTTCTAAATTGTCCTTTCTACCTTTATATGGTGTGCTGTTTCAAGTTTTGCAGGCCTGATTGTGTTGCTTGTGCTTTTCCCATTGTGACACCCAGCTGCAGCAAAATGACCTGGCACTACTGGGACAGTGCTCATTAGAGTTGGTGCTGAACAGGGCTAACCCAGTCTCTCTTCTAGTTCTTTTGAAAATAGGACTGATATGTGAGAGAGAATTTTTTAAAATCTATTTTTGAAATTATTATTTTAGCTACGCTGTGAAGAAATCCCTTCTTCTCCATGCTTGCCAAAAGAAACTGCCACTCTCTTCATGGTCTCTGGTTCCTGGCCTAGATGTAAAGGTTCAAGGGAAAAAATATGGCTTCATTAGGGCCACACTATCTGCAGTAGAATCTGTGATATTGAGGAGTGGTCCTTTATTTTCCTTTGTGGTTTGGGATCCCTGTTCCTTTGTGACTGGAAATTTTGTTCTTTTCTATTCCGTGTAAAGAAACAGATGGTCTGCTCTGCAAAACAGTGCTGTTAAGTCATACTTAATCTTCAAGATTGCAGATACTGGCCTGCATTTAGCAGAAAAAGCTCCCATCAGGATTGGCACAAAGATTTCCATTTAGTGCCTCTTTGGAGTTGAAGATTGATATGTAGGTTCCAAAAAATTTATCTTGCTTACAGTCCAGTTAACCAAAGTGGTATTCCTGTAAAATGCTGAGGTCTAAATGTAAATTAGTCTTTTTCCTGTAATCTTTATTTCTTGTGGAATTATGAGCAAAACTGAAAATAGAGATTTTTCTTTGTTTTAGTGTTGGCCAGCACATCCAGTTTTAAGATAATGGTGCATTGGAGTATAATCAAAATAGGTGTCTAAAGAACTAGATTGCTTCATGTTTCTTAGGGATTTTTTTTTGTGAAAGAGGAGATTTCTGGGTTTGAGTGTTTTTCAGTTCCTACCCCACCCTTCTAAAAGATACTTACACTCTCCCTCTTCAGTTTCGAGAAACACCCCCAGGGCATCCTTTTTATTTGAATTGATTTTCTGGTTGTTTATCTTTTTCAATCTGGTCATGAAAAGCACATCTGGTTCCTATTTTAATCAGTATTCCAGCGGGAGCAACATCATATTATAGAAGGCTAACAATGCTAAAATAATAATCTGTAATGATGCAACTTCTGGTAATTTAAAACTGTTTTATCCACTGTTTGTAGAAGTGTGTTAATGATGTTGGCCAACTGATCTCTTAGTAGATTAAACTCACCCTGGGTCCTCATGACAGAGAATATCTACATCCACATAGGTGAACCCTTCGAACTGTCGGCAGTTCCTGAAGTGTCTGAGCATTTCAGTACTTACAGAAGGTGCAGAACTGACAGTTGTGCAAACTGAAGCAATCACTTGACAAAGAGGTTGGGTAAAACAGCCCTGGTGCTGGTTTAGATGTCTTTACTTCTGCCTTTTATTTGACGTAGTTCTGCCTCTAGAGGTGACAGAGTTGGAGGTCTTGCTCTTGTTTTTCTTCACTTTGTTAGTTGATTCAATACTCAGCATTATATGGTGAGACTGCCAGAAAACAACAGTGGTTGTTTTATTACAGAGCTGTGTGCTAGCAGATAAACTGAGATGGGTTGCCAAACCGCCTTCAAGTGGTAGGACTTGTTTTCTGTATTTCCTGTCTTGGTTTAAGCCAGCAACAAAGAGGAGAGACTTCTACTGTTTCTCTAACTAATGCATATTTAGCAGTTATGTAAAAGTGAAACTTTGTGTCTCTGCAATTTCCACAGGAATGGTCCAGCAAAGCAGCTACCCCCAATACTTTTGCTGACAAGGTGTTGAAGTGTGGACCTCTCAGTCACATTCATAACGGCATTGCCACTTTAAAGTGTATCATTCTGTAGCCATCTCCAGACTAGAATTCCACAAGATAGCAGAATAAACTGAAGAGGCTGTCCTTCAAAAATAGCTTTGAGAGGTGGGGAAAATGTGCTCCTGTTTGTTGGGAAAGAATCCTCTGTTATCAGAGCTATCTAAAAATTTCATTCAGCCTTCCAAATATTTATTGGAACTGTCTCATTGATATACACCTGCTTCTACCTTGGCTCTTCAGCAAAGTTTCTCAATTAATAAGGTTGTAGCATATCTTAAATTGGTAAGATCAAGTAAGTAATGACATTCTTGACAGGATGATAGAATTATACATTAATTATTTTAGAGACTAAATTTACACATTGATGTTCATGACCTTCTTTCTCCTCTAGCCTGGTGTTAGGAAGAGCTAAAGCCCAAAATGAAAAGAAACATTAAAATTTTGCAAAATCAGTTTTTAGATAGGAATGGTTATGTGTTAGAGAACAATAACTGCAGTCACTGTTGGTGGAATCCTCCTTAAGGTCTGTGTTCTTGGTAAGAGAGTATGGAGAAGGTGTACAAGTGAAACTCAGCAGAAAGTTTCTCTAGTTCTCTAAGAAACTGCTCTTAATTTATCAACTTACTTTCCCATCTGAAGACAATTGGTTATTATCTTAACACTCCCATGGTTTTGTTCTGTGTAATAAAACAAGCCCTTTTCCTCACAATTCTAAGAGAATAAATTATATAAAACATCAGGGCAAAGCCAAACAATTTTCAGAGGAGCTAAGTTTTTGAAACTCTGTCTGAACTTCTCTGAATGATCTGTGCTCAAGGTCAGAATACCAGGTCAGGGATATCCAATGACTGCACATCAGAGCAGGGAGCTGCAGTATCTCTCATCACTGAAGTTTTTGGTTTGCATTTTTAAATAAACCAGGAACAAGTGCAGGGTATATATAGTACCACAGCCTTATGCTGGCAGAAGGAATATCTTTGCATAATTTTATTCCAGCATAGTGAATTATGGAGTTGGTTGAACTGGTGAAATGTATTTTCAGCTACCCATTTACAAGAGAGAGAATCTCCAGAAGACTATCAAGCCATATTCCTTGCTCTCATTTGAAGTTAAGCTACATTCCTTGTTGCTTTTGTGAACTGGATTTCATTATTTGTTTTATTTTTTTCCTGTTCTGACACTATTTAATTCCAGTATTTAATCTGTATTTTAAAAACCGTTCTCATCTTTAGAATGTTTTATTTTGAAAGGACTTTCTTGAATCAAAAAATATTTTTGTTTCCGCAGAAGGAGGGGGTGGAGAATCACTGTACAGTCCCTTTGGCACATTTAGATTTCCCTAGTAGCCAATTTCAAGCTGTGGATACTGAAACAAGTTTCCAGTCTGGCTTGCTCTTCGAGTTGTAGATGGTGTGCATTGTTTCTCATGTTGAAATTGTATCCTCAATACAAACCAAATTTGTCTTTCCAGATCCTTTCCAGGTTTAATTTCTTGTGGTCTTAAGTGCCTCCTCTAGTATGTTTCTCATATGTATCACAATTTAAGTTCCATATAAATATTTTCAGGCTACTTGAGGAATAACTGTAAATAATGAAAGGGAAATAAAGCTTCGTATATGTAGATATATTATTTCTGATATTTAGTGGGTTTATTCAGAAGAAGAGTTTCCTGACTGCATAGCAAGAGGCATATGCAAGCAGCAGGCATTCTGAAGAAATGACAGAGAAGGTCCTTGTAAGTTGATATCATAGCTGGGGAAAGTGAGGAGATGTATATTTTCCATGGCTATGAAGTGATGTAGCCATAGATCTTGGAGTTAAGTGCAGGTGGCCTCACTGCAGGAGGTTTTAGAATGAGATCAACTGCTCAGGCTGTGTCTCAAGTGTGCATTTTGCTTTCTGGTTTTCTCCTCGTCATGATATTTTTCCTTTTCTTGGTACTATTTACAGAAGAAGATATCTGTTCAATTTTCTATCTACACATACTAGGGAACAGTATGTAAATTGTTAAATAAAACACATTTCTGGAATGGGATAAAGGCTCAGAAAGTTATGAAGTCATGGAACTTCTGCAACTTTTAAGAATTACTTTTATGTCCCACCTCACCCCCAATATACTGGTAAGCTGGTTGCAGCTCAAGCATGTAGTTTTTCACAATTCTCTTCTTGACTTCATTGTCAGAGCAGATGTTCTTTCTGCCAATTTTTTTCAGAATACTTCCCCTCCTTTTCTCTCCCATGAAAACAATTAACTTCACCTATTTTGAAAGATGCTACTGTCTTGTTTATGGAAGCCAGTTCAATTTTTCCTTTGGCTCAAGAAGTGTTTGGTTTCCTAAAATTGTTTTGTCTGTGTGCACGGTGCCAATTTGCAGTTTTGTTGAATAAATGAGTAAGTTGTATGATTAGTAGAAAACATACTAAAAGAAGTATTTGGTGTGTACTCACTTTCTTCAAGTAGATACCATTAAATATAAATTTAGGGTTAGTTTATAAAGCAAAATTTCTCATTTTCTTAAAGGATAATCTGTTCATAAATCAGTGGCATAATACAGCCATTTCTGTTTTGTTGATTTTCTTTCACTTTCCCAGTACAAGTAAGAAGATAGTGGATCACATAGTTCCTCTATTCTGAAACAGAAAACCCACCTGACTGCAATGATTTTCCTTAAGAACTGATGATGTGATAAAGTCACTCTATTTAACAACCAATATTATAAGATAAGAATATTAAGAGCAGCTTTATTGTACAAAATGAAAGCAGATAAATTATCTCTGCTTTATCAAAGCTTTACACGTTCTAGAAACAGATGCCTTTTTAAACCAATACAAAATTCCTAGATATTAACTTCTCAAACAATAACAGCTGTTAGAAATCAATCCCTTTTGATTAACTACTCTTGCAATATGCCAGATTTGTTTCAAAATTAAACACTATCACAGAATGACTTTCTAAAATCACTGTGTTGTTTTCATACTTAGTCCAAGGAAATTCACAGTAATTCAGAATTCATATTTCATAGTAAGGGAAATCTTTTGTAACCTAAGTTAAAATGTTACTTTTGCATTTCCTCACTATTTAAAGGCTGTCTAATGCAGCTTTTCTATTTAATTTTTTATGGCTGTTTTACTCTATTCACAAAAGTGACAAGGGAATTAGGGCTGCTTGATTCAATCAATTGTATTCCTTGATAGATTAAATTTTTCTGGCATTGTCTTGGAGAAATTAGTCAGTCTAGGAGTTTAATTTTAATTACTATTTTTGCTTGCAAATAGATAAATGTGTAAATTAAATATTTGGAGATAAAGTTTCAAGTTGTAGGAGAGTGCCTGGTGTCCCAGGGCTGGACTCTGGCCTGATGCTATGCCACATGCCAGTGTACACATGCAATTCCCTGCCCTCTGCACCTGTTCCAGCTTTCTGCTATTCTGAGAATACATTTGTGTGTGTGTGTGGCAAGGAAGCTGCTTTTTAAATGGAGATGGATTTCTGGTGCCTCTGGGCAACAGTAACCAGTATTCAGAGACTGGAATAGCATCATGCTTTCCCAGTCATGATTCATTTTAAAGGAAAAAAGTTAATGATTCTTTCTTCCTTCCTTCCTCTGATGTTACTGCAATTTTGGACTAAAAGGTTTTGGGAATTTGGATGTTCTAATCTATAAATTGATGATACAGTTTAGTGAGCAGTACTAGAAATAAGGAGCAAAGCTGAAATTATATTCTATCCATAACCCTCATGCAAGACAGTGATTTCTATTAACCAAAACCAGCTTCCTGCATTTCAGGTGATCAAAAGCAAGATACATATTTACATAAAAAAGAGGAGGATCTGTGCTTTATTGATACATATTTACATAAAAAAGAGGAGGATCTGTGCTTTATTGATACATATTTACATAAAAAAGAGGAGGATCTGTGCTTTATTGTCCATCTTGGGGAGCACTGCAGTTCTAAGTTTCTCCTCTACTTAGAAGCAGCAATAGCTGCATGACTGCACTAGTGAAGTTACTAATTGTCACTTGCAGAGATACTGTCATTTACAGGGATGTAAATCTTTGCTGATTAATTCATTGCAATGTTTTTCCTTTACTTTGACACTGAAGACAAGTACAATCCATATTTTATTTGACGCCTCATACTAGATTTAAGAATGGGAGCCAATAATGTATCTACAGAAGTACATGCTATCTTTGCTCAGATGTTGAGTCTGTATCCAGAAAATAATTGTGTGTGAACTAAAGTGTCAGACCCTCAAAATAATATAGTCAAGTATGATTAAATTTGTGTTCAACTTGGATGCTTCCTAAGAGAGCATATCTGTAAAAAACTCTTCTTCTGGTGGTGATCTTCTAAAAGGACTCTGATTGCTGTATTAGTGGAAATAGTTATTAATGAAGGATTAAGAACTATAAATTATCTTCTGGCATTCAAGCAGACAGGGAGGAAAAAAGCAGACTTGCCATTACTGTGCAAAAAATACAGAAGTGTGGAAAATCTGGTATTATATATTTGCACTTTCAGGAAAGAAACATTAAGTAGTTTTAGGTATTTGCTCTTAGAAAAGTAGATCTCAGAAAGATTTCACTTCCAGCTACTGCACCAGTTCTTTTCTGCTTCCATCTTCAAAAACTGGGGAATGTATTAAAGTGTTGCCAGGTTCTCATCACCTGATAGTTGTTCATTCAAAATTACTGTAATAATTAGAAACAGAATTTTAGCTCCTTCCTTTTTCTAAGCCTCAAATAGCCTCAGAGAATAGAAGGGCCTTGGAGTATTTCATAATTTAATGAAAAAATGGAAGCAAGCTGAATTCCTAAAGCCTCTTGGAAGTTGCTCTTTTACTCAAAAGTCTCTTGAAATTTGAGTGGCAGTAATGGGGAACAGAAATTCTGTACCTGTTTTTTGAGGTGTGTTTTTTTTATGCATGCGTATTTGAATGACCAAGGTATCACTCCCCACTTTCCAAGACTCCATTTTAAAAAGTTTTGCCACCATGTTAAAACTTCATCAGATATCTCTTGCCAGTACTGTTCCTGCTGTTAGTCAGCGGGTTACATGCAGTATTTAATCAGAAAGAAATAGACAATACACATATCTTCTACTCCTTTTATTCTTCTTTCATACAAAAATTTGCAAAGCACTTTTATATAAATTACTTCATGGCCAATAAGAGAGCAAATTTATTTTCTTAATTCTTTATTTGGACTTAGCCCATTTCTGTTCCCTAAAATTGCTGCTCTAGATGGTTCAAATATTTTGTTAGTACCTCCCAGGCTGAAAACAAAGAGAGACTTTTTTTTTCCTGCCAGCATGCAAGTGCTGCTTGGAGAGGTTCTGGAAGCATTCATCCACCGTGTAATCTCTGACAGTGCACACAGTGCTGGTGGAATTTCCTAGATAGGCATGCAACACTCATTTGCCTCATCTCATCAAAGGAGCAGGGGAACTTGACCCATCAAAATTGTCATACTTTTTTGACTAGGTAATTATAAATAAAGCCTCACTTTCAGTTGTTAATAATTCCTCATTTCTTACTTTCATTTGTGGTTATTTCATGGCATGCTGCAATAACTAATGACAGCCTAGGTACTCTGGTTTTTAAATCAAAAACATTTTTAAGAGTTAAATGCTTTCATTTAAGTTGGAAAAATCCCAGCAGAGTAAAATCTTATATAGTACAATTTGTGCACGATATTAGAGCAGACTCAGAGTTCATTCTAAGTTTCTGCATGCTAGGCATCTACTGAAATCAATGACAGCTGCACATGAAGAGATATTGCAGAACCCATCCACAGCTTAATGATAAATAAATAGTGACTATGAGATAATCTGACTCAACTTCCTTTTAATTAGAAAAATTTTGGTTCAGAATTTGGGGTGAAATTGTACCTAGACTTCCATATGACTTCCTAAGTTATGAATTTACCTCTGAATATGTCCTGCACAGCAGGATCAGGTACTCATCTCAAGCAGTTTGCTCATGTGGCTTTTCCTCTACACCTTCAGTTTATAAGTCTGTTTTTGAAATCAGCTCTTTGTACATATGAGATACTTTCAACAAATTCCTCTGAAAATTTATTACAGCAAAAGTGATATTGTTTCCAGCTGTTTCTATCCAGAACTGATATTAAATACTGGAAGATAACACAACCAGATCACTTTCTCTATCAGACTTTGACACTAGGTCATGGAAATTAATAATGTTCAAAATGTATCTCAGATTGAAGCTGCAAAGGCCAGTCAGAGGTATCAACCAGCAGCAGATGTTAAAGCCACACTCTGATCCAATTATTACCTGGCACTGCAAAGGAGGCAAAATCTTCTGGAGGGCAGTCACAAGGTCTGGTCTGTCTGGGTGGCCTGCGTGTCTTCTCTGCAGCTGATCTAGACTGAACATCACTCAAGACCCTTTCAGGTCATTCAGATAGGAGCACATTTCATTCCTTCCCACCACACATTAGCATATTGGTGAGGTAAGATGTGGGTAAGATGTCAACAAAGACACTGAGTTAATAGCATCAGATTTGTTTCAAGTTTTTACTGCCATATTTTGTTCGGTCATATAGCTGTAGGTCATGTTTCCATACTATTTCCCAGCTGTGTGTGGGAGATAACCCTAAGGGTGATATATAAGTAACAATGTTGAAAGCACAAGAGCTCCCAATGGCTTGTTCACTGAAAGCAGCCCATTCAAAGTTATTGCTGATAACCTCTATTTCTGATATATCCAGTGGGATGTAAATACCAATTGCCACTAATATGTGTCTGCTTAGACATTTGATCATGAAATAAGGATGTTGTTTTGCTCATATGCATTAGATAATTTGCAGTGCTCTCTGAAAACTTCAGACTTAAAGAACATTGTTCCTGAAACCACTCTGGAATTGAGGGCAGTGAAGTAGCTGTGCCACTGAGATGAAGCATACCTAAAGCAGCCTGGTCTGAAAGATTTCCCATACTTGCTGGGAGGCAGAATTTATTTTTTCAAGGATCAAGGTGATCACCAAACTCCAGGTGGTGTTTTACTTATTATGTGCTGTACAGTAAAATTGGCTTCTAAGAAACAAAGTAATTGAGGGGAGAATAAATCCTTCTGTTGATAGCAACAATATTGGATCTGTAAGGCAGAAGTCTGGGCAGCAGTGGTAGCAGCAGGAAGGTATTAAACTGCAGTAGCTGGCTTGCACAGAGCACTCTGATGGTATTGGGTTATTGTGGATTGAATATACCTGAATTCCAGGTAACACACTGACCTGTCTGGAATGGATGATTTTTGTCTGGCTGAAAGATGTAAAATCATCTCTCAGAAAAGTATCATCTAACATCAAAATGTTTGATAAAAGTGTTATTAAAAGTTCTGTTTATAGTATAAGAACTCAGAAATATTGACTCCACAAAATGGAAATTCTTCTCTATAAGTTTGGGAGTATTAAATGAGCAAAATCAGGAAAAGGAATGTGTAATGAGAGAACAGCAAGCTTTTGTTTGCAAGACATCTTAATATACAAAAGTCTTCAGCTGTCTATAGCAAGATCTTATATGTTACAAGAAGTCCTCTGATTATTCCCTGATTTTCAAACAAGCAAGACTATCAGAATATCAGATTAAACTAAAATAAAAGAAAAATGGCTCTTTGTGCAATAGTATTAGGCACTAAAGGACACTGTAGATATTAAATTTTAAAAAGTTCCAAGGATTACTGAAGTAGTTTGAAGAAACTTGTACAGAGCTGTCAAATAGAGTCACTGCCTCTGGTTCCTGAGCCACAAAATGCTTGTGGCCATGAGAGATTTCTGTGGAAATATCACTGTGTGCTTGCCATGTTCGTAGTCTTCCTTAGGCATCCGCTGTTGGTCAGAGCTGGAAATTGGATCTTACACTCTGTGTACCTTTGGTTTGACCGAGTACAGCTATTCTTGTATTCTTGTGTTGTAACAGGAAACAATCCAGATATCTCTTATTTTTTGTTCTGCTGAGAGAAGTCTGATTTTAAGTAAAGGATATGCAGCATTAAGATGTTTGATGACACTTAGTCATATTGTTAATTTGTTAATTTTGATTTTTAATGTCTTCTCATCTGCTGATAAGCAGACATTAATCTATAGATTCTACATTTCAATAAGAAGGAACTGATAGCAAATTTTATTGATTTTTAAATTATCTAGTTCTCCTCTTACTCAGAGCCTGCATGATTTGGCTCTGTATGCTTGTTTTGAAAGCCATCTTTCTCTCATTTTTTTTTCTTAAGTGTTTGAAAAGACTCAGAAGAACTGAGTGGTATCCAGTGGTTGACCAAGCTGTTCTTTTGTATTAGAACTGTGTTAGAATGGTGCGTTGGTTATGTTGCAAAATATCCTCCTATCATTGATCTCTTCTTGAACATCAAATTTTGAATGCCCAGCCCTGTTTGATGCTTTGTGATTTACTTATCTTGCACTTAATTCCTTTCAGTAGTAAACATCTTTCCCTTCAATATTCCTTGGGTCACTAGTTCTTACTTCTTTTAAGAAATCAGTGTTTCTCCAAGACTCATAGGAGCTGCATTGTAAATAATTTCAAATAGGAGAAACAGGTGATACGATGTGTTGCAGCATATGATGAAGTTGAGATGGCCATGATACACAGAGTGTCATCATACAGTTTCAGAAAGCTTCACCCCATACAGAGGAACACCTTACCACATCAGAAGGCTTCGAGCTGTGCCCTTCCTGTTCTTTAGCCCAACTTTTATCCCCTCACGCTGCTGCACTGCACCTGTGTGCCCTCTGCTCCTGTGTGGTTGCTCAGTGCCCCTGGGCACTCCCTGTCTCATTGCTGTCAGTGCTGCTCACAGCTGTGCCCACTGGGGATGAGGCTGGGCCAGCCCCACTCCCATCACCACAAACTGGGGACCTACAGTAATGTTTGCATCACATGGAATTTTGTGTCCCTTACACAGTGAGAAAAGATAAGTTACCCTTACATAGTGAGGATAAACTCTTCAGCTTTTTTTGATGACAAAATAAAAGATTGTGGATCTTAATCTAGTAAAACAGGCTCTCATCTATAGAACCTTTAATGCTTGTTTAATTCTATTTATGTAAGTTATTTAATTAGCCCATCAATACCACTGTTTTCATTTTTTTTTTTCTGTTGGGAATGTAAGGAGTTAAAAAATGTGCATCTCCAAGCCTAGTCTGACAGTAGACTATGACCAGTTGTGATGCAGAAAACCAGATTACAATTTCATTTACACGGCTGTCATGCAAAAGAAGCCATTTGGTTTGGGATGCCAAAAGGGTGCAGATACTTCCTGTGAAAGAGTAGTTTAAAATTTCCAAAGCTGTTTTTACAGACTTTTTTTTTTTCTTTGTAAGAAAAGATCTTGTGAGAAGTAGTGGCTGCCTTTGGTTCTCTTGAGTCTGTTCCATAATAGGCTGTGTGAATGAGGTGTCTGTGTGAGGCAGTTGCTGCAGCTCACTTGAAAGCTGACCTGATTTAATTTTTTACTTTCTTTTCAGAATGCCTTTTGTCATCCTAAAGGGAACTTTGTAACCTTTTCACTAAGCAAACCAAATTTTCCCTTTCTTTTCATTCCACTTCTTTTTCCTTGTTAGGAACTGAGTCCTATTGAAAAGAAGGCACTAATTCCTTACCAGTAAGGGAGAAATCGGATAAAATGAAAGCCTGTGAGGCTTTTCTCTGTAGGATGACAAGTTGTAAAAATACAACTGTATGCTGAAAAGTGACTGTAGAGATGGCATCTTGGGAGTGAGTGGGGGAAGGTTATGTTTATTATCTGTTAATGACTTCCAGATCAAGTTTGCTCAGTTTGTGAGTGTAAAAAACTCACCCTTTTTTAACTGCCTTCTCTACAGATTCAATTTGGGATTTAAAAATCATGCTGTGCTAATTCTAATCCAAGTATTGCTGTCAGCAATAAAAAGGTTCTTCAGGGTATATTGTGCCTTTAGTTAAACTGTCCATCACTGTACTGGAAGTGAATGTTAATGCTGTTGATGAGAAGCTTATCAAAATCAGAATTTGTCTTGTCCTGATTAGTCTTAATTAAGTGTTATTAACCCTTTTAAACACATGTCTGTTGTATTGGTTTCTGGACTTGTCTACTGTGGAGGAATGTCAAAAGAAGAGGAATAAACCTCAGAGCTATTATTTTTGCATTGCACATAAGGATTGTTGGGTGAGGTCATCACAGTTATAAATTAAGTCCTGTTGACATGCTGGCCATCTTGATAAGTTTAAATTTCTCAAGGATTTGAGTATCTAGTGCTCATATATAACACAAATGAGAAATTCATGGGAAGAGTCAGTCTTTTAATTAAATCAAATGATGTAATTTGAAAAATGTCAACTTTCAGACTTTCAGGTCCTTCTTTAAATCCAGTTGGAATCATAATAATCATAATTGGAATCATGTTATCAGGTAAAGAGCCAGCAATCTGGAAAATGTTGGGGTGCATTTAAGTGTGGCCTCTGAGGGTGCTTTGATGGCAGCACCACTAAGCTTGGTGGTTATAGTAAAGGACAAAAGGGATACCCGAGGTGATCTTGCCCTCCTTCCTCTCTCTGACAGATATTCAGGGATCCAAACTGTACCCAAATCTTGTCATCAAAGACCTTGTTGTCAGGCTGCAGGCTCAGCCATGCTCTGAGATGTGACTTTTCCACTGCTCTGCTCACTAGAGTGGCAAACTGGGCTGGATTTTGTCTCTGTCTCTCTTAGCCTGGTACCCTGGGATACTTTCAGGATCAAGGGAGGAGGAGAAAGTGTTCATCTTCCTTGTCATACTTTTCTTATTTTGTTCCTGTCAGATCATCTGGCACTCTTTGATGACAGTAACTTTTCTTTAGCCTCATGTTGTTGGTTACTGGTCCTGTTCCATTCTGTCCACTTGCTTCTTTCCTGGGACAGCACTGCTGCACAGCAGGAGAGCACTGCAAGGATTTGGGATCACTCCTGGTTTTAAGAGGCAGTAAAACTTCTGTCCTCAGTACCCTGTCAAAGGGGCTCCTCGTTGTTTCTGGTACCAGGGTGTTTCCTCCTGAGCTGAGCCCTGCACCTTTGACTTCTCCATTTGTTCCTCCTGTTGCTCAGCCTCTCAGGCCCTTGTCTGCCTGCCTGCTGCTGCACCTTCCCATGGAACTGTGTGCTTTGTGCATGTCACTTCTGCATGCAGTGGGAGATTTTCGTGGAGCACACAGATTCCAGATAGTGTGTTTCCAAACCCCAAATTGTAAGGTTAGATTATAATTCAGTTTAAATCAGGACATTGCTTTATCCCTTTTCTTTCCTAAACTCTCATTTTGGACCTAAAGAGTTTCTATGCTTATGAGTTTCAAAAAGTCCTGGGCTAGATCAGGAAACTTAGACCTTTTCTAAGGTCTTTTTAAGAATTCAAATTAACTGATTTGGAAGCCTTGGTACCTCCTTCCCCCTCTTGCTAATTTTCAGCAATCTGGAACATTGTTCTCACACGTATTCTTCTTGTGAGTATATAAATTGTTTTGAAGCCCTATGGGATAATTGTCATTGCTGGAAAACTTTTATTGAATGGTGTTTGTCTGCCAGCATCAGAACTTGAGGAGGTTATTTCATCTTGGCTTTCATTTCAGTTCTATTTTAGCAGTTCTTTGTCTTCAAGTCCATCATCTTCTCTGTGCACTGAGCTGCTGTGTTCAAAGACATTTTTTGAAATAAAATTCTTCATTTTGTGGTTCTTTTTCAATGATGTTGTTTCTCATTTTAGGAGCTTTTGTATTTCTTTAAGGCAAATGAGACATGTTAGTGGTTATTTGTAATTCTTTTTTGTTCAGTGGATTTCCTGTTATGCAAAAATGTAAAGCTTTTCTCACTGTTCTTCCAAACTTTTGTTTTCCTGTCTTGATAGTTTTGTACATCTGTATCTGCTTTATAACCTGTGGCTAAGATGTATTTGCCTATTTAAGATCTGGCTTTGTCTTTGTGGATGTCTGACAACTTACTGTAAAACTGCAAGTTAGAACTCCTGCTTGCTTGTTTCAAGACCTTCAAGAAGTGAACAATTTTGCTTTTCTTTAACAGTTTTTCTGAATGGACACGAGGGTATTGAAAATCTCCATAAAATTATCAGCATGTTGTTCTTGCATACCATAGTTGCAGTAATAATTTTATTCTTTTGTTACTGTAAAAAGAATCCCAGGGGAAGCTTTAAAGCATAAGGCTTGCACTGCACAAAGTGCCACGTTTGTTTGTGGAGCACAGGACAAATCCTGGCCACAGAATGTTTTGGGTTGGAAGCAACCAAAGGTCATTGAGTCCCAACCATCCATCCAGGGACACCTCCCACCTGCTCACAGCCCCATCCAGCCTGGCCTTGAACACTTCTGGGATGGGGCATCCACCTTCCCTTTGGGCAGCCTGTTCCAGTGCCTCACCACCCTCACAGGACACAATTTATTCCTGTTATGTAATCTAAACCTGCCCTCTCTCTGTTTTAAGCCATTGTTCCTTGTCCTGTCACTTTGTTTCTTTCTAAAAGGTTCCTCTCCAGCTCTCCTGGAGCCCCTTTGGATACTGAAAGGCTTGGCACACACCTCTGCTTTACAGTTATTTTTTCCCTTATGGGCAGGTGGGACGGGGACAGACAGACAGAAAGACATCCACCTTGTGAGACTGGATAAATACTCCTCTTTATCACCACAGAAATCCAGGACTATTAATGCCAGTCTGTCCAGACACAGTCTTTATAAAACATCTGAGACAGATCTAAGTATCTGTATTTTATTGTTAGTGTTTTAGTAGGTCAAATAACCTTCTTAGCACCATTTTTCATTAACCAATTCATTATCTGTGGAAAATCTCTTTGCATAGCCTTTTGTCTGGGAAGAAAAAGTGTGGAAAATGTACTAAGGAGAAATTAAGTCTATTAACAGTTCACTGGAAGGCTGATGTGCATCCTAAAGTACAAAGAAAATATTATGTATGATTTTTATATTTTTGTTAGAAGAGGATTCAATTTGAAAAAATCTACCTAAAGATAGGAAATAAATGGCAGATGAAGAAATAAGTGAATGTTGTGAACATATAAATACTGTGCAAAAGGAAACCAAAGCCATAACAGAGGTTTGCCTTACATACTTCTGATATTAAAAGGATCATACCATGGGTAACAAGCTAACAAAAGCCATGATTCTGTCAGTATTTATAAACTATAAATTATATAGTTATATTCTGTCAAGTTATAAAATGCTTAACAGAATACAGAGGATTACGGGAGAGGAAAAACAGCAATGCATGTAACTGAAGAAAAACTCAGCAGCAAAGTGTTTCTTTTCTCCACTGATCTGGTAGTTGCAGTAACATTAGGTGTGATATATTTTAAAAACTAGGCAGAGAAGCCAGAGGTGAACATGATCTTAAAGTTTGTTGTGTAGGTTAAACTGTCAGAGACTTTGAACAGTGCTGCATTTATGTTGGGCTTTTCCTTTTATAACAAGTATTTGTGCTGGGTTGGTTTTTTTTAGTGTGTTTTACATGGGGGTTTTTTCCTGTTCTTCTTTCTGACATCTTTTTATGCTTTCAATGTTCACAAAAGGAAAATGTTTTTGCCAGCAATAAGAATCAATTAGATTAAGCTAAGGGCATGGTTGTAGTAAACTGCAGCCTAAAATGTGATACACTAGCTTAATTTTTGATAAAACTTTATCACACACCTTGAGTCTTCTTAAATAGCTGTACACAAAAGTCAGCATTAATTTTTAGAATAACTCAGGTTTGCAGGTGTTTATGTTCCATGCCTATTGTCATCTGCAGTTTTTCTGCTTGAAATGGAGAATGGTCTCCTGTAGCATATTAGATCATTGCCATCAATCTTTGCCAGAAATTCTGACCCCTTCATATACTGCACCACCATTGAGTAGTACAGTACTTCATTTTGGTGAAAACCAAAAATCTTAGTTAAAAAAAATCTCAGTATAACTTTTTTGTAATATGACTGTAGAATTTCTTAGTCCCTTCTGCTAGTCTTCTCAGTTTGATAATATCCTTTAATGACATTTCTCTAGTTTACAAACAGATATCCTTTTGGACTTCCAAACCAACCTGTATTGTGTTTAAAACCTTTCTTCAGAAGTTTTTGCCAAGGTGGTTTAAACCAGCTGGGGTAGGGAGGAGAAGAATGCATTACTCAAGTCTCACCCATTTATTTTGTTTCCTTTTTCTGCTATGATCCACAATAGCTGGGACAGTTTTCTCTTTTCTAGACTGAGACAGACCACAGTAATGCAGACAATCTCAGCAAGTGGTTTGCCTAAAAGACAGAAACTTAAAAATACAGAAAAAAGGTTTGATTCGTTCCTCATCTTGTTATCTTTTAACCTAACATATGATTTAAAATGTCTGAAGTGAGACTGCACTTCAGCTTGGTTACTTTATTTCTGTTAGATTTTGGAGAATAAGACTGAATGAGAAACATAAATCAAACCTCCCAGAATGTAATGGAACTCCTCTCATATCTGGATTCTAGCTTTGTAGATGGACTTGGTTCTCTTATGGCCCTGAATTATACTCTTTGTATTCAAATATCTATAAATCTTGAGGAAGCTTAGAGTATTTTCTGAATTTGGACATATTTCTATCTGGCATGTGTCCTTCTGAATGTAGAAAGGAGCTGTCTGTTGTGTGGTACAGATATTCAGAGCCCTTTGTTCTTTTTATCTTAAAACAAAGAGGTTTCACAAGCAAAGATTTGCTAATTAATTAAATTCTTTCCCTGACACACATAGGACTTCTTTAATTGCAATGTTTTTGGAGGATTTAATGAAGACTTACAAAGGTTTCTCTGAAACCTTTTCTCAAGAGATTTTTAGCATTTCAGTTTTCTGTATATTGAAGAATTTGCACTCAACACATTAAAGGAAAACCAGTTTGCCACTGCTTTTCAGCATATTCAGCATAGGGATGCCTCAGCTTGCTTGTAAAACCACAGCAGCTTCTGTTACAGCAGGCCAGCCCTTATTCAGTGGATTCAGAGGTCAGTTTGTGTTATGGTACTTTAACTGCACTGACTTCAACACATTTCACAACATCATATAGAAGAGTGGAAAACTTTTTTTTGCTCAACTTTCAGTGTGGCATTTTTATATTTGTCATTGTTTTTATGAACTTCACAAGGACAAATTGTAAAACTTGTTATTAGGCTGACTAATGGGATAAAAAGAAAATTTTAGACTTCTTGTGAAACTGATTATGTTTTTCTCAGCAGATTTTAGGTGACTATTCACATTATGAGCACAATTCTGTCTAAAAATAAGTTCTGTCCACTTTTTTATGGGTTTATTGAGAACAGAAATTTCCACACCATTCTCCCTTTAATGTGACCACAATGGGCAGTCATAATTTGTCCATTTGTAAAAAAGAATAAAGTAGCAAATTGGCCACCATAAACTGTTAGTATATCCAGTTTTGCTGACATGTTTATTGTAGTTTGCAATATGCATGATGTTGATTTTCAAAAATGTTCCATTTTCTTTTTTGAGAGTATTAATTATAAATTCATGAATCACAAAAATCAAGACTGTAATACAACTCAGGAGTTGGAAATGCTACATAGCACTCATCCATGTCATCCTCAAAAAATGGGATTGTTGAAATTTTTCATAGTTTGAATAAAAGCCTAAAACCTTCTATTCATTGTACAGCTGAAGCTAAGCAGGTCAGATAGTTTTTTATGCATTTATGTAATGAACATGTCAGAAAATGTTTCAAGAAGACCTAGAAAGGGACAAATATGTTAATTTCAGTGCCCTACCTGAAACCTTATATAGCATAGAATCTCATAAAATAAACATATAACTTTGCCTAAAGTCTGAAAGTATTTTTAGTGTTTTGTTTTCATGGTATGTTTCAAAGGAAATGAACTTGACTCCAAAAAACACATCTAGGAATTAAACATGGCCCCTAATGAACAGACAAAGGAATGAAAAAAGCAGAAGACTTTGCAGCCTTAAAAGTAGAGTTCAAAATATCATCCCTCTTACAAAATATTTCCTGAAAATAGGCTTGTGGAGCACAAAAGTCAATTCTGGAAACGCGAGAACTATGAAAGCAAGTCCAGTAGTCGGCACTTTCAAAAATAAATAAAACCATCAGGCAACAACTGTATGCTAATTGCATTTAAGAAATGAAAGACCACCTACACAGAAATAAAATAAATCTCGTTAGTGGAGCTAAAGCAGATAGTTGAGATTCAAACTCTGCTAACCAAAACCTTTAGGCTCACCAGAAGGAGCTTATGAAGTCGCTGCCATTTCCCTTGGGATGGGGAGAGCCCTGCAAGCCCCTGTGTGCCCCTCTCTCAGCTCTAGAGCCTGGTGTGCATTTCCTGTCATGGCTGTGCCCTCGCTCCCGACCAGCCAAGCTGGTTGTTCTTGCTGGATAAGCACAGCTAAGGCAGGAGGAAAGGGCACCCAGAGGAGTTGTGTGCAAGGGGCTGATAGCTGAGGATGGTACTAAGAAATCCCATAAATCTTGACAGTGTTGTTCTGTCCAAAAAAATTTATTAATTTAACCATTTAATTTGTTTTATGAAAAATCAGCTTTAGGAAGGCATACCACTGCAATCTTAAAATCAAGAAAGTTAAACATTTTATGACTTTTAGGCAGGACAATAAATTTTGAAGGTTTTCAGTAACAATAGCAAGAGGCCTTTAGGTCCAGCTCCTGAAGCAGCTCCCAGAAACCATCCTATTCCCTCTAGAGGAAGTATTGAAAATCATTTGCAGCCAGTGACCCCTCTCTCCCCGCTGGCCATCATCGGGTTATAGATCTTCAGAAACAAAAGCTGCCCAGGCCCTCACTCACTCTCTCAAATGGCCTTCTGAAAATAAATGAAAAAAAACAAAATAATTTTTAAAATCAAGGCTATTCAAAGCTCCTCATCTGTTTTGCTGCTGACATAGTCAGATTGGCTGTGGAAAGATTGCAGAGGAATTTGACTGGATATATTTGTAGGGCCAAGGTCTGACCATAACCAACTTGGGAAAAAGCCCAATAGGTACTTTTTCCTTGACCTTTAACCCTTTGTCCCCAAATTTTTTTATTCACAGATAGTATTTGGCTCTGACTGAGTTTATGATTCAGCTGTGGAGCTTTAACTTAATCTGACAGAAGTTCTGTAAATCCTTGCTAGATGTTTTTGGTTCTGATTTTAGCTTCTGGTTTTGGCTAGACTTTTTAATTCAGCTATGAAAGTTAGAGCTTTATGTTCCTAAATAAAATTAGGTTCAGCCCTTCATAAATAACTTCTTATTCTTGGAGCTGCTATAGATGTTTAAAAGGGTTGCTCTGGTTTTTAAATTTTTTCCCCTCAAGTACAGGGTCTTGTCTGAATTCTCTTCTAGATTGAAGCCTGAAAAGGAAGGAGATAGGAAAGCATGTTCCCAGGGACAAAGTCAGTAGAAAGTGCTTCAGCATTTAATCAGAACAATTTCAATCTGTTGATAATTGATCAGTAGAACACAATTAAAGAATCCTGCTCAATGTCAAAACAGCTCAGCCAACAGAAATAAATGCATGTATTTGTCACATGAGGGACCGATAAGAAACCAGAAAATGTAGAACAACATGAATAAAACCTTCCACCATATGGAATTTGGCAAAAAAGAAGATATTTAATAATATTCCTGAGGAATTGCTGTAAGAGCTTCATACAAACCTGCTTCAGTATCCCTTGAAAAATTAATTTGTATTTTAGAAAAAGAACCCCACACATCTGGCTTGATCATTGGCTGATAAAATATATTTTTATTCCCACCCCAAATCACATGCAGCTTGGCTGGAAAGAAGACAGCTGCTTGGGCACTAGTTGTGTTTCAGTCTGAAGTACATCTAATCTTTATTGATGTATTTGATTCTCGTGTGCCAAGTGCAGAAAGTTGTGCTTTAGTGGGAAGATTTTTTTTTTCCCTTTTAATATTAATGTGTAATTTTGGCCAACAAATAAAGGTTTAGAAAATGATAGCAGTTCTCAAAATGCATTAGACTTGAAATACAATAAGTATACCCAGTGCTTTTGTATGAATCCTCCTCAGTTTGTTGCTTCTACAGGAAGCTCTCCTATTGGAAATCAATCTCAAGCATTTCAATGATCAATTAATTCTGAAAGCTCCTGACTGTCTTCTCATCTGAAGCTTCAACATTTTTCCATTGTCTACAGTTTTTCCTTTGCTAGGTCTGACACCTGTGATGAATTTGATCTGAGTGCCTTAAGTTACTTGTGAGATTTGGGCACGTTAGCTCTATGTGCAAACCCTCAGTATTTCTTATTGTATTGCTTGAACTGTTTGCAGGGAGTATGGGCTGGGTAAATCCACATTGTGCTGAAATCAGTGACCAAACCTGCAGAGGCTTCGGGAGCTCCAGAGAACCTTCACCCACAGGTTTCACTGCTCAGACAGTTGTAGGTGACCAGAGGAAAACCACGTGCTCAGGAAGCAGTGGTTGCCAATGTAGCAGCTCCAGCTGTCCAAGGCAGGGCAGCACTGCAGTGTGGGGCTCAGGGAGGCTGCAGAGGAGCAGGCTGGGCACTGCCCACCCTGGGCACAGGGACAGCTGTCTCTGTGAACTCAGGGCTGTCACGGGAGGCTGTGGTCTGTCGTGTCTCAGAGAATCTCAATTATTTGTGACACAAGTCCAAAAGCACAGTATGAGGGATAAGATCAGTACCAGAATTAAATCTCTTGTCTCTATTTTATGAGATATTGAATCTCAGAAGAGTATTTGATGAAAGAACTGGCAGAACTGCAGAGCTGAGGGAGGACAGATGTGTCGGCAGCATTGCTTGGCAGTGCTTCCTCTGCCAGTTCTCTGTGCGCTGGGAAAATCTGTCAAACAGGGCAGTATCACAGCGAGCAATTGGAAGTTAGTTTTACATTCCCCACTGTAGTCCTTCCTGCACTGTGAACTAGTCTCTCATCAATTCCTAGCCTTCAATCTCAATTTAATGTGCTGCATGATTCACAGCACAGGTTTCATGACATTGTCTTACCAGTCCAGTTTTCATGCTACTGGTACTTTTAGTATAAGTTCTTTTATAGAGGTTATTTTTTATTGATGAACCTTATATTGGGAGCACTACTTTAGTCCTGCCCAGAACAGATATAATTTCCAAGGTATCCTTTTTTAGAGCAGGATACTCTTGTGAATGTTGTGTATCTTTAACTAGACCTAGTTGGGATTTAGCACACAAATAAGCTTCATAGTTAGCTGAAAATACAAATGTTTCACTGGACTGAAGCTGCAGTGCACCAGTTGCTCCAACATTTCAAGATGTTATTAAAGAGACACATGGACTCGGAGAGGAATTTCAGAAGGATTATACTGACTGAGTACTCAGCAGTTGCTAAAATAAAAGTTGGCATTCAGATCATATTAACTAGGAACCCATATTCCCGAAAATGTTATGTAAGTAATTATTATATATTAGGTTGCCATATGTCTGTGTGTGTGCTGTGTCCAAGACAGCAAACGTCAAATGCATGGTCCTGATCCCCTCCTGTCGAGTGAATGGTAAAATTGCTCTCGTGCTATTTCAGAGGATGAGCATGTTCCTGTGTGAGATACACAGTCAGCAAGTGCAGTGATGAAGACATACATGTCAGTGGGATTACCCTAATACAGGGTATTAATATGGCACCAGGCAATGATGCTGCACCCAGATGTCTAACAGTGTCTCCATTCCAGATCCTTTTTGGAAGTGTTTAGAGCCCATTTACTGCACGCTAAGATTAAACTCCTGATTGAATGAATTACAGTCAGGCCTAAGATAAAATTACACTCCACGGATAATCATAGCTTGTGCGAACCTTTATTGGGTGCAGGGGGTAACAAAGGATGAGGAAACGCCTGAGGCACTTAAGGACTGAGGCAGAGAAGGCATTAATAGTAAGAGCAGTTGTTCTCAGAGTACCAAACCCCCTGAGCTGGAGGAGAGGGACAGGGATCAGAATGAAGCACCTGTAATCCAAGGGGAGATTGTCAGTGACTTCACTGCCACTTGACTTCCACACTCACAAGTTTCTGGGGCTGGATGGATCCACCCAAGGGAACCGAGAGACCTGGTGGAAGGGCTCACTGGGCCATTCCATCATTGATCAGCAGTTTCACCAGAGGAGGTTTAGATTGGATATTTGGAAAAAGTTCTTCATGGCAAGGATTGTGAAGCACTGAAACAGCCTGCCCAGGGCAGTGGTGGTGATCCCTGGAGGGATTTAAAAGATGTGTTGATGTGGCACTTGGGGACAGGGTTTGTGGTGCACTTGTCAGTGCTGGCTCAATGGTTGGACTTGATGGTCTTAGAGGTCTTCTCCAACCTAAACAATTCTATGATCTGATTTACCAATCAGCATTACTCTAGCTATAGAAGAGATTTTTAAAAGGTAGTCAGGAAAAGCCACTAAAAATACAGACCTGGAAAACCTTGCTTAGGCAATATGCTCACGAGCTGCTGCTCTAGACTTAGACATTTTCATCAAAATCTTCTTGCTTTATTGTTAGAGATACTTGTAATACCTTTGCCCCTTCTCGTTGTCATGCTCTGATCACTGGAGAGTTTTACCATTATGTAGAAACAGGTCTTTAAAGGTTTAAAAAGCAAGCAAAACAAAATCCCAAAAACATTTTTTGTTCATTTAAAAAGAAACGTTTACTTCCTGTATATAGTCAGTCAATAAAAATGTCTGAGTGCCTTTTTCATATGAATTGAATTCTGTAGGTTTTTCCATGGAAATTAGGTTTAAATTTTACTTGGAAAGAGATTCATCAGAAGTTTAGAACTTTTGGTTTTATTCTTTTATACTGTCTTCCTTTTATATCTGGTTTCCTTTTCTTTGTTTATGAGAATATAATTTATAAGATTCATTGTCAGAAAAATTTTGAAATGTGCTGCAGCCTGTGTGTTGTGGGGAAGATCCTATGACTTTGTGTGTCTTGCTCAGTTTAAAAAAGAAGAAGAAAAAAACCCCATAATATATTTTTATTCTGCTCATATGCTGATTACTGTTTCCATTAATCCAGCTGAACTGAAGTTTTATGCAAATATCTTACTAAGGGACTGGTATTTACTGTATTCTGCTCCATTTTTATGACAGGATTATAAATAGGAACTCACTGGAGTAAGCTCAGGATTGTATTTTGTTAGGCAGTTGGTAACAAAGCAATAACAATATTTTCTTTAAAATATCAGTGGTTATTTTACACATTGTTGAAGATACTTATCTGATTTTTTTTACTTTTGGGGGTCCTATAACTACAGGTTTATTTGAATGCACAGTATATCTACTACATTACAAATTGGTTATAAGGTAATAAATTTCCAAGATGGCAATAGGGAATGTTTAAGATCAGCCCATTGTATTATTCTGCCAATTGTTCAGAACTGTTTCCCCTCTCCCTCACTTTCCTCTTCTCACATGCATCCTTGTAACTGTCCTGCCTCCAAATCATCCTTTCCTCTCCCCACCTTGTGCCCAGAGCCCATCCTTTTCCTCTTGAGTGTTTGATTTACTTGAGCCAAGCATTCTCTTCCATTCTTCCTGGTTTTCAGAAATAAGAGATCTTCTCTACTGCTATGACATTCCCCTCTGAGGTTCCTGAAAAGATCTGGTAGTTTGCATTGGCTGTCGTTCATCTGCTGTGCTCAGATTTGGCAGTGTCTTCTCACAGAATGAGGAGCTTCTGAGAATTTGGGTTTGGCCTGAATTAGCATGGGTAATGTACAGAAAATTTGAGAGATCTCTAATTTGATGCAGACTTCTGGACATTAACTTGTGCTTAGCATCACAAAAACGTGCCCAGGGCCAACTCTTGCTGTGTCTTTTATGGCTGCAAGGGCTGTGACACAACCAAATCTCCTCTTTGGTTTTCTTTGGAGAGAGCAGAGAAGTGGAAGTTTGTGCAAGAGAGAGGCCACAGGAGCCTGACTTTCCCTTTGGGAGCAGGGTTAGGACATCTTTGGGGGATCCTAATGTACAGTGCCCTTTCTGCAATCAGAACTATTTCTCCTGCTGAGGAGGCAGGTTATGAACTGTGGTTCTGTACTGCCAGAGCAGTTGTAGGAGATGGCAGGAGCAGACAGTGGTAGCAAGGTCAGAATTTGTCAGTAATGTCAATGACAGTTTCCCTACCTAGGACTTACTTTTGCCTAGTACAACTCAGTAAAGTCTCTCATTAATTATTCCTTCTACATTTTAATTGTTCTTTTACATGGTCAGCAGATCGTATTTAGTCCTTTATAATAGTTTTGCATAAAATGAAAATGTTCTATGATGTAGATGCACAGCTGGGACTCAAGCATGAGAGTTTGGTGTTTGGATCACTCAAAATCCATTGGCTTCATTATTTGCTCATTCACTTAAGTTGTCACATCATACAGCTCATGAATAGCATTCATTTTTGTTGAAACTTTCATACCTTCACAAAGACACTAAGAAATATCCCTAGGAGAAAAGTCCTACTCAACATAATGTATTCCTAATGCTTTACTTGGCCTGCAGGTGCTCCTCCAATATTATCATTAATTACAACAGCAATTATCCTACTTGTGGAGAAAAAAAAAAAATTCAAATGTTTAGCAAGGCCCTTCCAATTTTTTTAGTGCTTCAATTTAATCTTCCTTATTTATAGAACACTCAAAAAAACCCCCAATGCCCAGGACCTGAAGAGGAAAAGCACTGAACAGCCCTGCAAACACTGCAAGGTACCCTCCCTCCACTGAGGCAGCTCATTGCACACCTCATCTCTCTTTTAATACAGTAATGGGAAAAGAAGAGAGAGACACTGTAACAAATCATCATCTTTATTTCAATTTCAGTTTTCCCTATCATTAGGTTTTAGTAAATCAATGTTTATACTGAAAGATATATTTAATATGGGGGAAAAAAGACTTTTATAATCAAAGAGTTTACTTTTAATTGCTTCTTCAGAAATACATTTTGATAATAGCAACTGCTCATTACAATACAAACCAGAAAAAAGCATTCATGTACTGTGGCATGGGAAGTACTGCCAGTTCTACATGCTCTACATAGTTTCTTTAAAATTTTTACGTTCTTTAGGCCTCAACAAAAACCAAAGCTCCTCTTCCAGGTTTGGTAGCAAACAGGCTGTTATTCTCCCCTGCTAACCTTTGGCCATCCGTTTGGTAATAAGCTTTTTTTACATTTTTTAGGAAAGTGTTCAGCTTGTCAGTAGGCACCATTGACACAGTGCAGCCACCCCATCCAGCTCCAGTCAGACGTGACCCAATGGCCCCAAATTGCCTAAAAGAAAATAACAGGGGAAAAAATCATGTAAAATAAACCAAAAAGAGGTACTTTGTCATATATAAATTTTTATAGAAAACTCAGATGTGTTTTGAGTATTCCCATGTCATCAGACTTTTCTGATGTTCACTTCCTTTTATGTACCACTACAGAAATTTGCAGTTACCCTTTTGGACCTAAGAAAAGTACTGATGCCTTAAACTGCAATATAGTAATTTCTGTCAGCTCCAAAAGTCCCCTTGTTTTCTAAAGCTTCAGCATCAGCTGTTTTTAGGATCACAGCACAGCTGAGATGAAGAAAGCAGGAGAAGAAAGGAATTGTGTTAGCAACATTCATAAGACATCAGAAGTGAAAACAGAAATACATGACAAAAATAACAAAAGAGGGTTCATAAACTAATTGCACAGGATGTAGGCATGCAAGCCATTTTCTAATGTGGCAAAGACAAATAGCTCTATTCTTCCAGGACAGATCTAAACCATGCTGAAGATTCACAGGCTTCTGCATGACTACTGAGCATGCCAGTCAAGAAAAGGAGAGTTCAGAGACTCTCAAAAAGTCATAGAGTCACTGCACTCTGTATAAATAAACTCACATAAACTTGTGTTTGTGCTGAATGGACATAGGTGAGTATCTCTCTTTAGAGGAACCTCAAGAACTTAAGACTGACAGCAGTAGAGGTAAAGTATGAATGTAGTCCCAAAAACAAAAAAAATGCTCTTAATGAGGAGTGTGAACAGAAAGAACAATGACAAATAAATGACATGCAAAATATAAACCATTCCCAGCCTCAAGACACTGGCCTGCTAGAAATGTCCTAGAGCAAATCCCATGCTGTTACACTGCAAGACTCAGATGCCATCTCATTAGAATTTAGCACTGTTTTCAATAGTTTGCTTACCTGTGTTCCTGATCTTTACTTGGAAAAAGTAGGAAAAGACCATGTAATGAGTTACTTTGGGGCTTTTCTAACTTAATGAGAACAGAACCAGTCAGATTTAGAAAACTCTTCTGAAATCTTATTCTTGTGGGAGATCTAATCTGACTTACAAACAAATACTTTTGATTTGTTTCCAATTGCCATGTATAGAGAGATTCACCAGCCCTAGAATATGTTAGAGGGAGAGACAATATCATGTGACTAGCATTGGAAAATGACAGCTTATTTAGAATGGGCTGTTGTAATTCTTCATGTGTGCATTTTATGTTAAATGAATCTGGTGTAGTGCTGGGTTAGTAGAGGTTTAGGTCATATTTCAAGCAAGTACTTGCATATGTGTTTGATTCTAAACACACATCTCTTCTTGAACAGAAACACTTTCTTCAGTGTGTCTGTGTGGTGCCACCCTTCATATTGACTCGATTTTATGTTCATTCTGCATTTCCTGTTGATGTTTTATTTTACTTATTGTTATTCCTGTAAGCCACTCATTCTCTGATGCAATTTTGGTAGTTTCTGGTCCATGGAGCAACCTCCTAAAATGAGCAGGACCCAATCCAGTATCAGTTGCAATCAATAAGGATATTCCCATTGACTTTATAAGGCCCAATCCACTTTTCAGTGTCCGTTAAATCAATTGTCTGTACTCATTTTGTCTGTTACCTCAGACAGAACTTCGTATTTCAGATGGTGTCTGGCTTTTATTTTGGTAGGCAACCAAAATCCCTTCAGAATTGTTCTGACCCTTTTATTGATTTCATAATTCTCTGTGGTCATGCTCATGCCTCATTTTTACTGAGTCATTTTCGAATACTTAGTAGAAATAAAGCATAAAGTAGACAGAAAATATGCCTGTTGCAGAGCTGAAGTCACTGTGTTTCAAAATACTGTGGCTTAACAGTGTCAAATGTGGTGATAGCAGCCACCTGGGGCTGCTGAGGAACCTGATGGGCAGTGCTGCACCATCTGAAAACCAGGTACCTGGTACTACGTGGATCCAGGAGGGAGCACCTAATTCTATGTCTGCAGGAGATGTGGTGCCTGGGAGGTTTCTAGATCAAACACAAGGAAGTTCTCTTTGGAACAGGTCTGAAACTGCCTCATTAAAGTTTTAATCAGTTCAGTACTAAGCTGGACCCCTCTGGTAAAGTGGGATTCCTGGCCAGACACTCCTCTTGTGCACTGGGATCTTTTGGAGAGGAGTCTGAGCAGACAATCCTGTGGATGGGGAGCTGCCCCACGCAGTGGGAGCTGTGGGTTTCATGTGTTTCATGCTGGGCTGTGCTGCAGCGAGCAGGGTGCTGGGGCTGGACTCCAGGGCTGGGGCACTCAGCCCCCAGTCCCAGGGTCTGGCCTTTGCTTCTGCAAATGTTTGTGTATCTTTTTCCAGTCTTCACTGGACATAAAGAGAATTAGCTTATGGGGGTGTAAATGAGTAAAAATATGAGTAGTGCAGCAAAGGAAAGAAGAATAAAAGAATAAAAGAAGGGAGTAAATAGGAAATCCCACAGTTTGGTATATGGAAACAGTGGGCAAGACATGGTTGTAGTCCATTTTAAAAATAACTGTGCTTTTAAGAGGTAAAAAACCCCCAGAGCAATATTGTTAATTTGAAATACTTAAAATTATGAAGTAGCTTTTCAGAAGGCATGGAGTTGACACGGTAAGATTGAAATCTATAAATGGAGAGGATTGTGCTTATTCTGCTTTGTAATTTAGTTTGCATTTGGATAGCATCTTTAACTGTTTCTGGCTTTGTTGAAATTTCAAATTATGCCATGACTGCAGGCTCTGCTGCTTTAAGAAAATCACCAGTAGAAATGGTAAGAGTCTTGACAAAATGCAGGATTGTGTTTGCTATCATAATGTACCTGGATGTAATGTACAATCTGTATCTTTTAAAAGTGGTCAGAGAGGATTCATCTGTCTGTCATGTAAGAGGCATGGCTGGGAACACAAAAATTATCAGGATTTATAGCACCAAAAGATGGAGAGTAAGAAAATGAAAGTAAGTTATGTGCAACACTAAGGACTGAGAGATTTTCAAGAGTACCTAACTTACTCAGGAGCTCACATCAGATTTTTTGTCCCTTAACTGTTTAGTAATCTGCTGTGTTACCTGCTTTAGAAGACTAACAGGTAAACCAGCTGCTAAGAGCATGAGGAGAGTTAGAGAAAGCACAAGTCTTCAATCTTTGCAAAGTGAAAAAAACAACTGACCAACTCGTGGTTACAGTTTTCAGCACTACAAACCACAGCAAGTATGGATCCCTTTCTTTCTTGGCAGAGGTTATACACTAAAACATAAAGATCTAGGCAAAAGAGAAAACATCTGGATATGCAGATTATTCTTCACAGTTTAAACCTTGTAAGGAGAGAGCAGCAGTAGACTCAGGCAATTCTGTGGAATGTATTTTTGGAAAAGCTTTTGAAAGTTACAGGGCGGCTGTATATCATTGTGAGTAAAGAATGTAATTTATGTAGTTCCTGACCATTTCTATAATCACATCAGCCAAGTCTTCCTGGAGTGACTAGTGATTTTATGTTCTTTAGGTTTTTTAATGTACAACTTAAGAAAAGTTAAGACTTTTTTCCCAAAAATTAGATGGTGGCTTAAGCTGCATTCATCCAGAAGAGCTATACACTTTTAGAAATCTAATTACTGAATCAGAAAAAGATTTAATACTAAAATTCTAGAGAAGAAAGATGCATTTCTTAGGAAATATTCTTGATGGGACAAGACTGCAAAGAATAATGAACAAACAATTTACTTTTTTCTGTGCAAAGAATACAATAAAAAAAACCTAGATGAAATAATTTTAATATATAAATTTGAAATAATTCCATCTGAATGACACTCCACTGTGGTACTTAGCTCTGCCATCATATACTGTGGGCTCTTCTGCTGGTAAATCAGAAATCTGATGTTACATGGGCATACACATCACTTTTTTCCTTTACTGTTTATATTTTGCTCCCTGGAACTGAAATGCTCTGATGAATTTTAATTTAATTTAGAAAAAATCCTAAATGCTGCTTTCCTTTTGGTGCTGTGGCTGTGCTCCTGCCCGCCAGCCAGTGTCCCCCTGCCTGAGCTGGCTGGAGCTGTGTCACCATGGAAGCACAGAGCTCAGCACAAATGGGGGACACAATTTCCATTCCTGTGCTGAGCTTCCTGCTGCCAGAGGCCGTCACTGCCATGCTCACTGCTTTACTGGGACATGGCACAGGTAACTCTGTGTCTGCTGGAACATGGCACAGGTAACTCTGTGTCTGCTGGAACGTGGCACAGGTAACTCTGTGTATAGTGGAACATGACACAGGTAACTCTGTGTATAATGGAACATGGCACAGGTAACTCTGTGTATAATGGAACATGGCACAGGTAACTCTGTGTCTGCTGGAACGTGGCACAGGTAACTCTGTGTCTGCTGGGACATGGCACAGGTAACTCTGTGTATAGTGGAACATGGCACAGGTAACTCTGTGTATAGTGGAACATGGCACAGGTAACTCTGTGTATAGTGGAACATGGCACAGGTAACTCTGTGTATAATGGAACATGGCACAGGTAACTCTGTGTATAATGGAACATGGCACAGGTAACTCTGTGTCTGCTGGAACGTGGCACAGGTAACTCTGTGTATACTGGGACATGGCACAGGTAACTCTGTGTATAATGGAACATGGCACAGGTAACTCTGTGTATAATGGAACATGGCACAGGTAACTCTGTGTATACTGGGACATGGCACAGGTAACTCTGTGTATAATGGAACATGGCACAGGTAACTCTGTGTATAGTGGAACATGGCACAGGTAACTCTGTGTCTGCTGGAACATGGCACAGGTAACTCCACACTGCAGAGCACATCTGGCCAGGCTGTACCTGCTTGTTGTCCCCTGCCCAGGGCAGGACAGTTTCCTCCCAGCTTTCCTGAGAACAGGCCTTGTCAGAATGGGTTCCTCAGATCTGCCAGGTGCATTCATTGGATGGCACTGACTGAGGCACCAGCTCTGGGCAGTTACTGTATCAAAAGCAATGCAGATGTTACTGTAAGGCTCCTGCCCTGCCAGTGGTGCCTCAGAACAAGCAATACCAATGCCTTGCACAGGATCAAGACTTCGTTGCCCAAGATCTTTGATCCTTCAGTAGAGCTCAGTCTCTGTCTCCAGCTGGCCCTGGAGATGGTTCTCCCCTCTCACACTCAGATCAGCAGTTCCCTTTGAGCAGCTGGGGTAACTCTGGTGGAACTGTCCTGCTGAGTGACTGTCACAGCTTATTGTATGATGTGGTCACTATGTGATACAATAAACTGAACACAGTCTGGGAGTTACACCCTGGACTGGGTCCCAAGAGAAGAATCAAAACTTGTTCTGCTCAGTTGCTATCAGTCTGTCCAGTGGCTATCAGGCTGCTTTGTGTTTTAGCACAAAAGAGCACGTGTATCCCACATGCAAAATAATCTCTCAATGTCCAGAAGTCTTCTGTTCAGTTTTTAGGTTTGTACATTTCTGTCTCAGAAAGACATTTTGACTTGCACACATTCCATCTTGTCTGCAAAACAAATCAGACCCACCTAAATAATCATGTTTCATACTCTATTGATTTACAAACCTGATAAATGGGTACTGCAATTTAAAAAATCCATGAGTGCAGAAAAAAAATAATACAGTAAATTGCATGCTTGTAAAATTGATATTTTCATTCTAAGCCAGACTAATTTCTAAAGGTGGTAAGGTATTAATTATTTAATTTTTTAAACTTCAAATTGAAACTGTTTATTTTCTTCAAGACTGAAAAGATGTAGAGAGAGGATGGGATATCTGCTTCTAAAAGACAGTGAAACAACATTTCTTGACCCAGGCCTGGAAACATTTGTGTCACCCCACATTTCCCTTCTGGCAGGGCAATAATGCTCTGGCTTAGGGCAGTTTCCCAAACTAAGCATACCCTTCTCCAAGGAGAAGAAGGAACAATTAGGGGCACAAGTTAGGAGGGTGGCATCACCAGGGGGCCATTATGGGACTGTGGGGAGCAGGTGGGACAGGGTGGTTGGAGCAGAGGCAGGGATAGCCCAGCTGGGCAACTGTTTATTTCCCCAGCCACTGTTAAAATGATCACCAACCACTAAATTCCTTCTATAGGCACTGGATTTAGATGAAAGGTAGTCTGTCCTGTGATTAAATATACCAGAAAAAGAGAAATAAGGAAGGACTGAAATGTATCCATTGTTTGATGCTGACCCTGCTGGAGGGATGAAATGCTGTGTAGGATGTGAGTACTAAGTGTTTGTTTTTACTTTGTGGATTAACACACGATTGTACCAGATCTGATTGTCCCCTGTAGCTGAGCCATGGAAACAACAGCCTGTGTATGGAGAGAAGAGAAGGGACAAAATGGCACTCAGAGAATGTACTTCAGAATTGAGATTGTTTCCTCACCACCAAACTGAGTTAGGAAGGGATCACAGCTGAAAGATTAATGCTGAGGCAGAGATGGGGACTTAATTATATGTGGAAAGCTCAAACAGCACAGAGAGAAGCAGAGTGTCAACCCCTGTAACAGCACACTTATTTCTTAAACAGTGAAATGCTGTCCAACCTATCTGATACCCTGGACAACTTATTTTTTAATTGAAAAAATGCAAATGGCATTTCACTACATTTCATTATAAATCCAAGACAACCTAAGATTGTAGAACAGCTCATTTTTTCCCTGGAACTCCTGTGGCAGCAGTACTGAAATGGTTAAGAAACATGAGAAATGTAGATTTAGATTAGCTATTGGAAAGAAATTCTTTCATATGAGAGTTGTGAGGCACTGGAATAGGTTGCCCAGAGAAACTGGATGCCCCATCCCTGGAAGTGTCCAAGGCCAGTTTGGATGGGGCTCTGAGCAGCCTGGTCTGGTGCAAGGTGTCCCTGCCCATGGCAGAGGAGTTGGAACATGATGATCTTTAAGGACCCTTCCAACCCAAATCATTCTATGGTGCTGTAATTCTAAGAAATAGAGAAAAAGTAGCAGTTCAGATAGAACAAGTAAGATGATGTTTTAAGAAAACTACTTATGACTTCTTTTGCAACTTAAAAAAGAGTAGCCAACAGTCTAACGTAACACTTGTGACGATGAGTCAGTCCAAAAGCAAAATCTGTAATAAAGCCATAAACCGTGGCTTTCATCTGAAAGTATTACACAGATGTCAGCAGGGAAACAATTGACCATGTAATGTCGCTGCAGGAGATTAATTTTGTAAGAAGAGACAAGAATACTTTCATTTTAAGATTGCAATAGCCAAGGATGTGATGTTTTCTCCTCAATTCGAACCGTATTCTCCACAGGCGATTACTCTTCCTTGTGGTCACAACTTACAGGCAGATGTCGACCAGGCGGTCCAGTTCAGGACAGCTGCACTCATACATCTCCCTGCAGCTGATATGGCTCTGCTTCATTAATTCTCCCAGCAGCTGGAGTGCATTGGCAGGTGCTTCACTGCAAATCTTCTGGAATTCCAGCACTCTGGCAGCCTCACTGTACACGTGCTTTGCACGCTGGTATAACTTAAAGGTGGAAACTACACAAAAAGAAAATTGCATTATTATTTGCTACAAAAGCAACATACAAAAACATAATAGAATTGTGGGGTTTTAGCAATTTATCCTTTATATGAGAACTCGCTAGGCTGAAAGTCTTCTGCAAAAGTTCTCCTACATCTTCTTTCAAAGCCCTAATAAAACATAATGTTTAGAGGTTATCAAAATGCAATGTACACATCTTTTTTCATTTTGACAGCTTCATGCACATGCTCTGGTTATTTCCTGTGCCACTGAACAGGCTCAGTCTCTCCTCTTACTTTGCAGAGGCAAGGCAGAAGCTTAAGGGTTGGCAGTGACAGCATTAGGGCATTAATCTAAAGCTCTCAGGTTTTCAAATAGCAGCAGAACACAGGCAGAATATCAGCAGAACACCTGGAGGGTCCCCAGTGCCCTGCAGGCAGCTGTCAGCCAGCACCTGCTGGCCCAGGGCCTTGTGTGTGGCTGCTCCAGGCCAAATCTGCAGCAACTGTGGAACTGTGCAGATGGACCTTTACTTGGAAAAAAACAACCACCAAACCACAAAAAACACCACCCAATTTTTCTCAACAATGCAGGCTCACTGTGACTGTAGTTAATACTGGATTAAAGGTACCATGAAGAGAACAGGTGCTTTCACTTTGGTTTTCAGGGTTCACTTTTGGTACAGGTTACTTGCCAGTGTCAGTGCTGCCTGTGTGAATGTGAAGAGATGCCAAGCCCAGACAGGTTAGTACTGACCTACTAAGATCAAAGACTAGTGCAAGGATTTTGGCTAAATTTTTTCTGTTGTGCCATGAAAAAGCAATTCTGCTGGGAAGGGTCAGGGGGGTGCCCAAACCTGTGTGGCCGTCAGCGTAGAGACCTCCACCAAGCCTGAATAATGGGGCACAAAAAGGAAGGAAATGGCTGTGGTTAAAGACACCACAAGCCACCCATATTTACAGGAAGGTTTGGTTTGCAACTAATATTTGAGAATTGATCTGCTGTTCCCAAGGTCGTGCTGTAGTCCATTGTTTTCCTCTCCCAATATAGTTCTGTTTGCTTTAATACCATGGCTACTATTTAGGAAGTATTGTTCACCAGAAGCATGCATGACATAATTTAATTTATGACTTAATTGGTTTGTGTGAGCTGTTTGGGTGGTAAATATTAATGGACTTTAACCTCTATATGGAGCATCTACTGCACTGTTTCCTTATTTTAGCACAGCAAAGCCTTGCTAGAGCACTTCAGAACATCCTTCATCTTCTTTTTTTTCTGCATGTAAATTCTCCTTTAGAGTGAAGTTTCTCTCTCAATTCAACTCCTGGTGTCTCTTGCTTTCTAAAATGGCTGATAAAACTCTCAAATAGAGGTAAAAGGAGAAGCAAGACCAGCCCTGTATTTAAAATAGAACTTGCTGTCTGACCCAGTCCCACAGAGTTCCTACTTGGCTGTTCTGTGGAGACTGCCAAGTTCTGGAACCACTTCTGACATTTTAAGTAATCTAGATTTGCAAATACATGTAGAAATCTTCCTTGAAAGACTGGAAATAAAATTAGGTTCAGTATGAAGTCTCTCGTGTTGAACACTCCAGGCAACAATCCTTACAAACTGAAACTTCATCAGCACCTCTATAATGCCTTTTTTTTCTCCACAGTATTTCACAACTGTAAATGCTGAAAATAGTGCTGAGACAGAACTAGTCTAAAATGAGACAGAAACATTTAACATAGCAATGTTCTGCTACTGCTGATATTGCTTCTGCTCCTATTTATTTTGTAATTCAATACAGCCTGCTACTGAGAAACCCTGTGCTGTTTGTCTTGTGAACAGGCCTTCTGAAAGCATTTCAAACTAGGACAGAAATGAGAAAATTGAGTGCCCCCCAGTACCATGGACTTGAGAGTATGACACGGGAAGAGCATATTTTAGTTTCTGATTTCGTTGCTGCTGGAGTTAGTTGCACTGTGTTTTGCAAAGTGGTGCCTCTATTTTGAACGCTGAAGAAAGGCAGCTTGGCCTATTTTTAAGGATGGTTTCTCTTTAAATATTCTTTTCTTATGAGGCATTGTTTTAGAGCAAGGAGATTTCTAAATGTGCATTCGTTTAGGGAATATCTAAAGTTGCGTGAGAGATTGCCATAGCTCACACTCTCTTGTAAATCACCATAGAACAGTAGTAACCCAAAGAATGAACTGAAAACATGTCTGGTTTCAATTGTCAGGCCACAGACTTGCCAAAGGCTGTGATTGATTCGGAGACCACCCTTTGGTAGAGCAGTGCTCTACTGGCCAGATTACCTTAAAACCTCTGGGGTTGTGTTGTGCTCGTCATGATGGGAATTGGCAACCACAATGGGCTCTTGGCTCTGGCTGTGAGCCAGGGGACCTGAGCTGTGTCCTGTGTCCTGGGCTGTCTCCTCTCTCTGGGAGAGCCTCAGTGGAGGGGGGAATTTGCTACCTTGACACAGCTTCCTCTGGCTCCTTCCAGGCAGCAGAGAGTGCTGTGTGTTATTTGCAGACTCCTTTGCTGATGTTTACCAAATGAGTACCGGTTAAGGGCTGGGATCCTGGCATTAGCTATGGGTCTGTTATAGGCAGCATTTTATTTCCAAAAAATTATGTTTGTGTTTAAAAATTTTTGTTATAGCTTGCTTTTCTTCTCAGGCAGTTTTCTTTTCAGGCAAAAATTATCTTCAGGATAGCAAACAGCTCGATACTCTCTAAGTCTTATTCTAAAATAATGATATGATTCACGCATTTTCAGCTTTCAACACCAAATGCCTCTGATAATACAGAAACTTTCTTCTATGTCTTCTGTTTGGATGGGCAGTCCAAACAAACCCTCTTTACCTAACTGAAGATAGAGTACAGATGATATTTCTAAAAGTCGCATCTATATTGGAATCTGTTTGCTGCATCACAGCTTGTATATGAGCTCCATTGATTTCCTAAGCCATACTCACTCATTTGCTAAGCCAGTCACAGTTAAAAGAAACAAAACCAGAGGGTCCACACCTGATTAGTTTATATCTGAGCCAAGGCTGGAGTGCTCTGAAAGAGGAAAAACGGAAGCCCTCAAAGAAACCCTTGCAGGATTGCACAGAACTGGGTTATATGGTCTCACTTTCTGTGGTGCTCAAAGGAGAGCATAAAAAGCAGGGTTAGGGAACAAATGCCAGATTCTTAAAAGCATGTGGATCCTTAAGGCTACTATAATGTATGGAATTAAGTAATTAATTAGACCAAAAATGTAAATATACTTTCCTAATCCACTCAACTATAACAAAGGCCTGGTTTCTCCCACTTCAACTTTCGAGTTCTCTGAGTTTTGCTCCTGTGAGGATTTCTGTCAGGTCACCCATGCACAGGTAAATTCAGTTCACTTACAAACCACCAAATGCCCTTGAAGAAATGGTGCCATTTTCCAGGGCACTAGTAGATAGCACTGCAGCAAGAGCCTTCCAAGTTGCTGTGACCCAGCAGACTAATGTTAATGAAAGCTTGTCCAAAATCCAGATAAAATCCCTTAACAGACAAAAATCTGGGCTATTAGACCCAAATAATTGTGGGTTAACTAAATATAACAGAAATGTTTACTGTGGATTTTCAACTGTATGGTCATATTTTTAATTTTAGCAATTGTGCAAACCTGTCCAGTCCATTTAAAGGATTTTTTTTTCTGTATAAGTAAATGTTGTGGCTTCTCAGCAACTCCTATTATTTGTTACAACTTCAAATTCAGCAGATTCCTTTCTGTAGAGGCTTCCTGTACAATTCTATCTGACCTTTAGCTAAAGACCAACTTCTCCAGGCAATATATTTTTTTCTAGTTGCTTTGGCAGCTTCTAAAGATACATTTCACTGGAGATTAATGAGCTACACATGGCTGATGGGACTGTCAGAAATTTACAACCGGAAAAACTCACGGACACGCAGTTGTGTAGGGGACAGCTTCTAGCACCATTACTCACGTGGAATTGTACCCTTCTCTGTTAGGCATCCTGCTGATTGAACATGATGAGGGTGAAGGTTTCTGGCTCATAATGTATATAAGAAAATGCTGCCAGATGGCTTTAATTTGAGCCAGATTGTGAACCCCCTACTTGAAGTGGGGAACAGTTACTCTACTGGGACTGCTCAAGTAACTGCTTGCAATCCAGCTTTCTGAAAATAAACCAGGGGACAAGTCATCGCTGGATTCGGTGACACATTTAGCAGACACCTGTTTTGAGATTATGATAACTACTGGTTTAAAGTGATTTTTCCTCCAGAGGACTGATGGCTTTACAGACTTTTGCAATTAATCTGGACTATTCAGTGCCTGTGCCTAACCTGTGGCACACCCCAAAGCCTCCATCTTTTAGGTATGGCATCTGCCTGGAGTAGCCATATCTCAGTTTCTGTGGTATGTCCCAAAATTTCTCCATGACATGGATCAGGGCAAGGCTGAACTAGGCACCTGGACCCTTAAACTGGAAAGTGCTCTGAAGCCTGTCAGTTTGGAGGTGTCATGCAGGACATCTGATGCACAGAGAGAGCTTTTTGTGCCCCTGAGCTGCCTGACAGAACACTCGAGACCCCCTTACCTACACCCATCAGTGCAGGGAGTGTGGAGACTGTTCCTGCACTCAGGTCACCATCAACACCCATGAATGGCTGTTCAAGCACCAGTGGAATTTGCAGCACAGATTTAGAATTCTCTTTCCAGGGGACAAATAGGAGTTAAACAGCCAAATCCACACAGAAAATGGATGCCTACTCCTCCCATGGCTTTTTCATTCTCTGGTTTAAATGTCAGAATTAGATTAATTTTTTTTTATATGAAGAGGAAAAATGGGTTTTAAAAATACCTCATTTAAGAAGAAAAAACATTTCATGGTTAAAGGAATACAGTGTTTTACAGAAGAATATCCTTTTGTGGTGAAGCTTATAAATACTTAATGTCCCACAATCACCACACACTTTGTGTTCTGTGAAGCAGTCGAGTCCAAGCCAACATTATGGCACAGTGCACCTTAGAAAGTAATAAATATTATTTTTCTAGAGATGTTCAGAAGCCACAAGTGCAATCCATGTGTAAACATTTTCAAGGGAGCTTTAAACTCAGGATTTTGAGTTGACCAAAGAACAACTGCAAAAAGTTTAGAGAGGATTTACACACCATCTGTAGTTCTCCAAACATGGGGAACGAATGGGCTGTACAGTGGGGAACTGCAGAAATCCTTGAATACTTGCTATAAAAGGGATGCAGAGTTGCTGTGGGCTTCCAGACCTGGCCTGGGACTTGACCAAAGCCAGTCCATAGAATGTTCCTTTGAGATGTGGAGTTTTTATCTGGTCACCCTTACATACTGATAAAACTTTATGTGAGTATACAGCACTGTCACTGGAGGAGTAGAGGGGAAGCTGGACTTAAGGATAATTTAGTATGTACAGAGCACTTTTAGATCCTTAAACATGAGACATAATGCCAATACAAAACAGTATTTGTAATGATCACTGGGCATGAAAAGATCTCCTAAATGTTATGGTTTCTTCTTCATGTTGAACAAAGAAATTCAATGACACTCTGAAATCCTCTGAAGAGGTTACTTATTTAACAGGATGTTTTCTCTCTCACATCAAGAAGCCAGGCATTGTCATTAAAATAGAGTGGGAAAGTAGAGGGGAAGTAAGAAAAATGTTTTCTTCAAACAGCCTCTGATATTCCAAAGCCAACATAATGTGTAATCTGTATAGTGTGTAACAAACCCAGCAGATTTAGATTCTTTCTATGTCTGTCTTATTTCTTCTGCATGTTTTACAGAAATCTGTTATTTAATTTTATATTGTACATGCAAAAAGGCTTTCAGCATAATCCTTTTTAATTGGTCTTATCAAATGAAATCACGGTCATGCAAGTTTAAGAGATTCTGTTCAGCAAACATCTGCAAATGGTATTCAGAGCTACAGTATAAAATTTCCTTTGAGTTTCTTTTACGGCTTTTATTTCTAAATTTTTCATCTAGACTTTTTTAAATATCAAGATAACCTGTATAAGCAACTCAATTTTGCAGAACTGTAGAATTTTGTTTTATAACCAGGTATAAGGAGTATAAACATCTGTAAGTTAATAGTCTTGCTTCATGAAAGGGAGAGTGCATGGACTGTGTAAGATTTACAACCTTGCAGCTTCCCTGGAAAGTGCTGCAGAGTGCAGGTACATGGTTCCTATATTCCTCATGTACAGACAGTACAAAGTTATCAAAACTCTTTCTATGGAGATAAAGAGCTGAATAAGATATCTTATTCCATCCTGGTATCTGCTGGCAGTGTAATTAGACAATAAGATAATCTCATATTGTCTGATACCACTGGGGTACAAAACAAGTTGAAAATTCAGGACCTGGTCCTTGGTTAATATATAAAATTTACAATCACTCCAGGTGAACAGATTATTTAAGTGTCAGCATAGATAGGTATGTTACAGATCTATACACATCCAATGTACACATTCCTGAAAGTAGTCTTGGAAAGGACTGATAAGGATGTAATTTGGCTCCAAGAGAATACAGGTATTAATGCTACAGAATGGAAACAAGGAAGAAGGATTCTGTGTAGTTCTTAAAGGAAGATTCTGATCTCAACTGGAAACTTGTTATGAATGCGAACAAATTATTTCATAAATTCTCTATTATTTGGTATTATTAGCAACCCTACTATATGAATCCAGGATTCATTTCATGTGTGACAATGCTCATGACTGCCTGGTATAATCCTAAACAATAATACATGGGAAACACTTTAAATAGCAAATTGTTCATCTCCACCAACATCTTCCTAGAAGAAAAAGTAAAGTGACAGAAACTTTCTCAAGAAAGGCTGAGACTTGCTGCCCAGTGACTGTTTTAGGAAGTGATCATGTATTTATCAGTTAAGAACAGAAGCACAAGCCCATCTCTGCTGGTCTTGAACGCCAGTTAAGCGATCTGCTATTTTCATCATTTTAGAAACTGTTCAATCAAAATCAAAGTTTGCTCAATTTTAAGTTAAAAGTTAGAATGAAAATATCAATTGATGATGGTATCAATTCTTTCACTTCCCAACCAAGATTCCAGCCAAGTATTCTGGCAAGACTTCCACTTGAACTACTTATTAATGCATAAAACTTTTATATAATAGAAACATTGTACAGTAAACCCCACCATTTCATATATGCTCACCATCTTGCATGTTTTGACTAAGGATCTGAGAGTGGAGCTCCTCCAGGCTAATTCCCAGGCATTTACAAATTTCCTCTGTGCTGTAAGGCTCAGGATGTAATACCTCCTCGACAATGGTCAGCATTTCCTCTAGGCTAACTCCCAGCTTGCTTTGCACATCATGGAGTCTCAACATTTTTCTCCACTCCAGGCCTTTTGACTTTGAGAGAAGCTAAAATTAAAAAAAAAAAAAAGAAAGAAAGAAAACAGAAAATATTGTGCTTTCCTGTTTAAAACTTTTAGTTGTCCGTAAGTACCTTTAAGGCCCATTTTCTCTTTTCACCTCTTAATTGAGAACCATCAGAACCTACTTTCTATCAGTAAAGAGCAGACAATACTTATATTTATTATTAAAGGTCTGTGAATGGCAGGTATTCTTCCCTCAAATCAGATACTGTCTGTAAAAGCCCTACTGGCATTATTTGTTTGAAATCAGATCAGTGATTTATCCTCTTCCATGGACTTTGTTACTTCAAGCACTTACCAACCTTTTACAATCCCATCTGGACAACTCTTTATACAAATGCTATAATGCAGTAACACTAGAAGTCCTTAAAAAGTTTATTTCCATACTATTAGTATTTGCTCTAACATTTCAGTTTGACATTTCCAATACACCCCTGGAATTTTCTGATGAACATTTGAGGTTGTCATTACAACCTTTTCTCACAATAGCCTTAAAAATATGAAAGTGGTCATAAGATTTGTGGGGAGAATAACCATAACCTTTGTCTATCTCTGGAGTTCTAAGTAAAATTTAAGTACTTTCTTTAACATCAGATTTAAAGGAACTTCTGAGCCTTTAAAGGAGTGGTACAGTGTTGGTCTGAATCTGTTCCATTCCTACATGGTTGCTGTGATATTTATTAGTTATAGACGGATCTGCTTTCCCCCTCCTGGCAATGATACCATGCTTTGTGTATCTTTGTGATGTTTTGGCAGTTGACAGTCATTACTACAACACACCAGAATCCTGAAAGACAGAATGTCCAACAGGCTTTTCTCTGGAAGGCTGAAATATGTGTTGATGCTCCTATGCGTCTAATGAAAATGGTAAAGCATTTTCACCTTTCCTCCTAAGGTGAAATATTTTGATGTTTTGAATGATAGATGAATAGTCAGTGGTCATTGACCTAGCACCTATAATTTCAGCAGATTACAAAATAAAACAAAGATTAGCAGGTACACAGCAATGTCATTTTATTGTGTTCACAGGCACATGGTATGTGTCCAGTGCTGCACCATTTAAATTGAGTTTAAAACTTCCAAATCAAGCTGTATGTCTGGAAAGAGTTTAAAACAGTATAGAAAGACCAGGGAATTAAATCCTTTTTCTATACAAATCAGCATTCAAATCTTTTATGAACAAGGCCAAGATTTCACCCAATGTGTTTTATTCTTCTCAATGAGCACCGGTTCAGAATGAGATTGGTTTGAAATAATTTCTCTTGATACATATCTGAAAAGTATTTGTTTTGTTTTGTGCAAAGTTACAGCATGAAATTTAAGCAGATCTGCTGCCCAGCTATCTGGTGTAGATTCTTGCTCTCCCCCAACAGAGCTTTTTTTGCAGGGGCCCCTCCAGTTTTGCTTTATTGCAGTATCTAAAAATTAACTACTTTTGGTGCCATCTAGTGACTCGCTGAGATTTATGTGAGGCTCAGCAGAGCAAAACAAACAAAATCCTCATCATATAACTTTGTTGCCATTTAAAACACAATTTTACATGTTCAGTGGTAGGGAAAGAAGCAGAACTGTTTAGTGCCTAATGCAGAAATCAGCATGAGACAATTTTTTCTGTAAAAGACTAGTTAAGTCACTTCTGGCCTCCTTTTTAAAGACTCTGAATACCTAGAACTCTACAGCATTTATGTAATTTGTATATTAGCTTACTTACTGATAAGTCAATAAAAATTACTGCTTCATTTTAGTTAAATATGTTGTATGGTGGTGCATACACATCTTCTTTAAGGTGCTAAATGAATGCAAATTATTTTCCTCATGCTTTCATCCCAATATTTAGCATCCCCTGGACTTCATTATGAGAAGTTAAACAGAATTTACAAACAATGCTATTCTATAAGGCAACAAAATTTTTTCTACTTTCTTTTTTAATAAATAATCCCCTGCAGAAACATGCCACATGCATTGTCACATCTGTTCCCATTTCTTGAAGGGAGATGCTGTATTTCAGGCAAGCCACTACACCGGGGCTTTACAGGTCAAATGTTCCAAATGGAAACTGACCCTGTTGGGCCAGTGGGCACGGCTTTGCTGGAAAGGTCTATCCTGCTTAGAGCAAAGGTTTGATTCTAACAGCACTGGGAAAAATATCATGGGCAAACAGAAATGGTTTTTGAAAATAGTTTAGCTGCAGCAGCTTGAATGGTAATGGACATGGAACAGAAATGGGGGGAAAAAAATCCCATCTCTTTAATGTGCAAAAACTAATCCCAATACTTCTCCCACAGTTGGATATTTTCTTGATGATCACTGACTAGATTGATTAAAGATATGGACATCAAGCAGCTCTGAACTGCCAGGATATAGAATCTTTGGGCTTTATTATTCTTAATTGTTCAACATAGGCACACTGGAAAACTGTGAGTAACTGAGAGGAAAACATACTTGGTAAATGATGGGACAAATATAAATACAAGAAAGTCTGACTAAGAGTAAGTCCAGGAATACTTTTATAGCAGCATCACTTCCTTACACATAGCATTTCTATAATGCCATCTGAGCCCTGTGCCCAGGAGCTGATGGTGGCCCTGCAGCTGCAGCCACTGCTGGCCCCACACCAGGCTGAGGGTGAAGCAGGGGGGTGACATCCCCAGCCCAGCCGGGGGGAGCTCGGAGCAGTGAGGACAGGAAACGTCTTTAAACTGGAAACTCACTGTGACAGAGTGCAGGAGAGCACTGAGAGGCTGCTACAAGAACAGAGAGAGGGGAAGAGAAAGGCAAAAGAATGATTCTCTTGAGGGAAGGGAAAGGAACAGAATCTAAGAAAGATAATTTACCAGGATGATCAAGAACTCACTGACTGATAGCAAAATGTTCTACACTAATGCTAGCAGGGATATGTTGTGTTGGCATCTTTGCCTATGCAGTATAGCAGTATGAAATTCTAGAATTACCTAAAGCAGAAAAAGGGGGGGAAAGCCTATCCTAAGGCACTTAGAATGAGAATTTCTTTAAAAGCATCATTGCAAGGCCCAGCATGTTAGTTCATAGTTCCATTAGCTTAATGGTGCTTAAAAGACTTTCCTGTTTCAACTTACATACCTGCCCTCCTTCACCCCACTGTGACCTCTTCCTAAAGACAGACTTTTCCTGGCTCAATGTATTTTTATAGTGTGTGCAGCTTTCCATCTGGGTAGCATATGTTTAAAAACAGACAGGTGTATGTTGTTAGTCTCCTTACAGTCGAGCATCTGCTAAAAGTGCATTTTTAAAGATTGCATCATAGCTAACAGAAATGTAAAAGAAAAGATGTTTCCTTAATACCTCTTCAGTATACTGTACAGGACTAATAATTTAAAGCAATTTAGAAAACTGTGATTCAATTCACAAAGTCTGGTATATGGAACAATAACTTCAAAAGCTCTCACAGCTTAATGCACTCATTGTACAGTGCCTTTTAGAATGTATTATCTGTGAAGGCTCTCTATTCCTTTCCTAAAAAAAAAAGAAGTTCCTCTTAAAAACATATATTTTGTCCATTAGCAATCCCAAATTAGAGATTTATCAGTTATAAAAGAACTAACAAATAGGCAGGTCCTTATCTTCATTTTCTTAATGGCTTAAAAATCTTATTAACTTCAGTGACAACAGCTTTAACTGTGGTCATTGGTGGTATTTGTTTTACCACATCTTAGATACAATGGAAATGCAACTATTCCTTTGATACTTGAGTTTAAAGCCCATGTAAAAAGTCATCTGAAGTCTAGCTTCCCTCCTCAGAAAAATCGCAGCACATTATTTTTTAATACATTTTGTCAATGTCTGATCAGATCTTCAAGTATTTTTTTATCACTAACTAAAACTTGTAAAAAATTATTTTTAATGGAATATTGACACCAGCAAATGTTCAAAGTACTTTTGAATATTGATCAGATATTGGTCTGATATTCTGTGGCAAGGAGTTCCATATTGCATTTCAAAGCTTTCTTCTAGACTTTGTGACCCACATTCTGTTCTTTCCTAGAGCACCCTATGTTGGTGCAACTGCAGTGAATCTTTATGCTTACTCCTCATTTGCTCTTATCAAAGAAAAATGTACTGTCTTCTCATGAAGAACTCAAATCAAACCCTACACCTACATGCTCCTAAACATACAAAATCCAGAATTAAAGCAGAACTTAGATTTCCCCTGTTCAGTTTCCATACACCTTAGAGATAATTTCAAGCTGTAAACTGGCAGTACACCCTAAATGTTGGGGTTTCATTCAAGCCTGTTTTTGAACTTTATGCTGAGACACATACTGCTCTTCAGCATTTCTAATATTACTTCCAGGCCTTCAACTACTAGCTTGGATGCTCTCTAAATCCTAGAAAATACACATCTATTGCCATATATACGTATAAACATGTGACCATAGTGGTTGCTTTCCATTATTTGTCATTATTCAGCTTATTCAGCTTTAATTAGAAACAGTCTATCTTATTAACTGGGAATATTTTTTTCTGAAAAATAGACTTATTTCCTCCACTGAAGTATAATAAAAATAATTTAATAGAACTAAATCACATAATCTTCTATATAAGGACACAGTCCTTGTACTTCCATGAAGCTCAGCAGGAGTTCTGTTCCTGCATATGGAAGTGTCTGGTTCTGGAAAGAAAAGTTATATAAGAGTAGCACCTAGCCAGGTGTTAAAGACACAACTGGTCAGAAGTGGAAAAAAGCACATATTTAGATGAAGGTTTCATTAGAGTTTGACATAAGCCATGCGTTACCTTTGTAGCCAGCCGACACTCCATTACCCTAATATTGTAATGAGAAGTTGCTGCTTTATTCATTTCAACACAACTGTTAGCAATAACAAACGTTGCTCCACTTGGAAGTCTAACATCAGTTGCCCTCAGTGGACTGAACTCTATCAACTTGGCCTATTGAAAGAAAAATGAATGGTTAGTTTTAATTTACTACTAGCTAACAGTGCACTTAGTTCTATAAATCAAATGCAAATTTGCATGTTTTTTCTCTTGAAAATCCAGGCACAGTTAAGGAAAGAAAACTGACATGAAACAGGAAGAAAAGAGATGTAACCTCATTGGTCAAGTTACACATACACTTCAAACCCTTCCCTGTAGCAGGATTTTAAAATGTTTCCATTAAGTCTTTGGGTTTCTTCAGCATTTTATAGAACCCCACCCTACCTATTTTTCTTGCCTGTTTAAGACAACAGTTTCACTTTGATCTGCAGAGAAGTACCAGGCCTGGCTGAAGCTAATGTTCATGCCCCTAGAAACAAGGGGCTTTGCATTCCCTGCCCCTTCATCACTGTCCATCTCCCCCTCAGTCCTCTCATTTTGCACTGCAGCAAGATTAGTACACTGAGGTACAGTATGGGACCAACATTTTCAGACTGATTTGAGGCAGTGATCATGGTACATACAGACAATCAAACCAAGAAACTAAATAAAACTAAGTGTAAGAACGTAGTTACTGTTTCCTCCTTTCTGACATAAGAGACTGTCTTGCCTCACACATGCTTACACAAGCTGTGTAAGATGTTCCCAACATTTGTGACCTTTTCATGGAATAAGTTAGGCATCCATTAATTAAATAATTCAGGATGAAATGTAATCAAGAGATTAAATTCACATCTGGTTTTCCACTGGGGTAAGTTGTAAATCATGTGCCCTGTTTTGGCTTCTTAGGATAGACTGTAACTGTGCAAGCAGGGACATCTTACTGGTTTTGGCATTGTTTAACCCCAGAGAGTCCCTTGAGCAGCTAGAGTGCTAAATAAACAATGACAAATCTGCTTGTACATTATGTACAGCATATGTGGTACTCCCTGCCATTGAGATTCTGGACCCCATCACAGAATTCCTATCAAGACAGACAGACTTGCTTACATTTAAATATACTCTTTAAGATCTGCTCCATTAGACCAGAATGTACCACTAAGCTGGTCTAGTGTCCTGATTCTGACAGTAGCCATAAATGGCTATTTAGGGGGAATATAAAGATAGAACATATACAAAGCAATCTTTTTAGGGATATGTTTTTCCAGATTCCCATAAGCAAAGATTACAATGGTTATACTCACACTGGAAGAAACATCTATTAAATTAGATAGCTGCATACAGTTTAACACTCTCTTAGTGTATCCACAAAGGTCTTTTTTGAATCCTTTTAAAACTTCTGCCTTCCACAATGTATGGTATTTCTCAATTTAACAATGAATGTTTTGGGAAAAAACCCAAACTTCCTTGTTAGTTTTTTACAAGCTGCTTGCTAATGTCATTGTGTTTCTATTAGTTCTTCAGTTATGAGAAACATTGAATCCTCCATTTACCTTCTCTTTACTTGTTTAGGGAATCTGCAAACTTCAAAGTATCACCCTCAAAGCTTCTTCTTTTCCAAGCCAAAAAGTTTTAAATTGTTCAGTCAATGCTCATATTTTAAAAAATATCTTTGATAAACCTCAGTGTCCTTTACTGTACTTTTCTCTTTTTTTTAAGATGGGTGGCTCAAGCTTCATTCAGCTGCAAATACACTGAAACAAGGATATTTTTCTGGTTTGTTCACAATTCTTTTCTCATCTGTGCTAACGTTTTCTTTGTCTTTTAGGTCACCACTGCTATATATCAGAAAAGCTTCCACTTACATAATCGTGTCTGTGTATGGCAGGAAAATCTGCTGCTTCCTTCTTTCATTATTCATGTCACTGTGTTTTTACTACTAACAGTAAAAACATGAAGGAAAGGTGTAGAGTAGGTACAGTGATGTGAAATTGAAAATGCATGTGATGTGTCTCATGATGGCATTAAATGTTTGGTGTAATTCTAGGAAATAGGGGTTTTTTTTGTGTAAGGCAATCCAAGACATCTCATTAGGAACAAAAGCTGTAGAGATATAATGCCACAATCATAAGGAAAGTAAAGGTTGTTATGAAACACTACATTAATTCCAATAAAAGTACTTTGACAGGTCTGAGGTTTGAACAGTTGCAGTCCTGTGCACCTTCTGGGACAGCAGATGAACCTCACTGTAAATTCCTCTGCAAGCACTCATGCATAACTTGGCAGGCCCTGTTTATCACAGCTAGTTCACCTTCTGTCACCACGTTTAAGACTGCTAAATGCCTTCTACATCAAAATCCAGCCACAGAATTGTCTGGAATTAGCAAAACTGGTGAAAAAAAGTCTCTATTGTCTTTGTAACTGAACCTGGCAAAACTTCCTAGAACTGTTTGGTTATAAGAAGTTTCAAGAAAGCATTTTTGTAGTAATTATCCCATTTGCACTGAATACAAGGCATGCCGACCATTCAGATTTCATTATATGGGAAACATTCTAAGTTCAGCATGAATTAGCCAAATAGTGGAACCTGGTGCTCTTCTAGAGTACATCTTTCCCCCACATCTTTTCCTTCCTCCTTGCCATTTCTGATTTTCCTCATCATATCCATTCAAACTTTGGGTCATACTCCAATGTACCCAAGTTTGTAAATTTAATTCCTGATTCATTTGTATACCAATGGTGCTTATACTGCTTATTAGGGTATTCCAGTTTCTAGTCTTGTCTTTCTTCTAGATACTAATGAAGGTATTTTTTTGCTTGCATAAATTAATGCTACATTGTTAGCTTAGATTACAAAGGTACACATACAGTTCCTTCTTCTGCCAGAAAAGAGATTGACTGGTCCATTCCTCCACCTTCTGTGCCAATGTAACGTTCGCTCTTTGTGCAAATTTCTGCAAGTTCCACCTGGAAAAATATTAACATGTGAACCTTCAGCCACAGTTAAGGATGATACTTTTATTCTGCTTACATATTAATTAGTGAGAAAACGAAGGAAACAATGTCAGAGTTCTGACACTATTATCTCTCACAAGTCAAATAACATATGCTGCTATCAACCAGGATGCCACATGGCCCCTTTTCCCTTTTTTTCTGAAGCAAAAAAGAACCAACTACCCAGCCTCCAGAGGACCCACCACAGCCAAATGCTTTTCAGAGTATCCTTGTTTAGACACTTAACTCTTGTAGCTGTCCTCCCCCCACCTTCCTTGTGCACTTCATATCCTTCCATCCCAATAGGCAATGATTTGTTGATTTAATTAGATGAATCCATCTACTTGTGAATCTCAGCTTAGCAAAAAATTGCAAGTTATTATTCCAGATTGTTTTAATGTACTGATTCCGTAATCAGGAATTACTCCAAAACTGTTTCTCACTGCAGATATTCAAGTCAGTGATGCTTGTTGTGTCTCCTTGAGATACTGTACTCTGCTTATCTGAACTAATTCATAGCTGTATGTGATGTGCATTCCTTTGTGCATTCCATTTTGGGTGTATCTTTGTGCATTCTAATACCTGCAGGTCAGAGGATACTATGGGAGGGTGAAATATCAATGTCGTAACTGTCAAAAATAATAATTAACAGTAAAGTTTTCAGCTATCAGGCTAAGTCAAAACAAAACACAAGAGAAACTTTGGAAAATGGTCAAAGAACATAGAGTAGTCAAAAAGAAGTGGATTAAGAGGAAAGTATTTGTGTCCACCTATTATGACCCCTAGCAGTTTGTTTTTCTAAGCACAAGGTAACCCCAAGGAAGATGGGAAAAGAACTTTAGAAAAGCCACAGGCCGTTTTTCAGTGGCAAAGTCAGATTGGGATTCCACAGTAAGGATGCAGCATTACAGGACTGAAAAAAGCTAAGCAGCAAGACAGGGACACTAGCCAGCACACAGCTGTAAAAGGCAGCAGATAGAGGCAGTAAATCACGATGCTCAGAGAGGTATGTGCAGGGTGCCTGCCTGCTTGCTTGCTCAAGTCCTTTAATGGCCCCACTGACACAGCTGTAAAATTGGTGCTTGGATGAATGTAATCAGGCTGAACTGTTTGCAAATGCACTAACAACCAATTTACTCAGCTCACAGTGCAGTTATGGCCAATAAGCCTTAGGCTGATAAGCAGAAGTTATCAAAAAAACATTAACAAAGTTACTCTAAAACTATGCAGAGTGGATCTCTTTGACTCAAACATAGTAAAAGACAAGAAAAATACCATTAAGGAGAGAACATTGAGAGTACAATCAGCAAAAATACTCTCCCTTTTGGCACTGCCTTTCCTTTGTGTATTTTAAAGATGAGCTGAAACAATGTTTCTTTTATTTTTCTTGAGAAGCCATAAAAACTTTGAAACTATAGAAACATTGTGGCTCTCTCTCTTTTTAACAAAACCCATTTCCCAGGTTAATGAAACTTCATTTTTCCTCCCTGTCCCATGTTCATTTAAGTCCCATTTCCAGTCCAAACCTCAGATCTCTTCATCCCATCAATGAAAGTTTAACATCTAGTTACCATATCTCCCTGCTCCACTATGAGCTGAAAATAATTCTGAATTAAATGCTAATGAAGGCGATGATGCTTTTCCCCATTTAATGCTAAAATACTCAAAAACAGCTCCACAGAAAATAACAAACCTCCAGACACAACAGTTTCTAGATGCTCACTCCTTTCTACATATGAGGGTGTGCCTGTTTAAAACTGTTGCTGTGACATGGGAATACCTGCATGTTTCAGTCAGTTCTGCTGAACCTGCCTTTTGTCTCTCTGAGAACACAGCAATACCACATCCCTAATTGTTGTTGCCACTGGCAGGAGCTTTCAGACTGGAGCTTATGGGTATTACTCACTGTGTGAGAAGAACCACGCTGGCAGATGGGCCATGTGCACTCAAGTAGGAGCTGTGGCTGTGCAAACCTGGCCTGAAGTACAACTCCTGAGGTACTCCCAACATAAATTCTGTCCTTGGGTACAGCTGCCTGAGCTATTACTTCATCTGCAGCTGCCAGATACAGCTTGGCAAAGTCAGAAATGAGGCATTTCACTCTTCACTTAGTCTGGCTGCATCTCAATCTCCACATACACATCAGCTACCAGTGGATTGCCTAAATTGTTTAGACTTTATGAGCCTAGGCTTATTAAATGAGTATCAGGAGAAGCCTTGCAGAGGAGGAATGTTAACAATTAGGACAGTGCCACTCCCCTGTCCCTTTACAAGGTCTGGTGAACTGTGCCTGGTTGAGCAGCAGGCCTTGCTGGGTCCTGGCTCTCCAGCTGTCCAGCTGCGTATGCTGGGCAGGCAGTGCTGCTCCAGCTTGAGCAACTTCTGTTTTGAAATTTAGCAAGGATTGGCAGGACCACCAAGTAGTAACTGGCAAGGGTTGCAAAGAACCCTCTCCACAAGACAGCCCAAGGCATCCCTGAAATATTATTTGGTTTCTAATTTAAACGGGCCCTTGCTGACACAGGCTGGCTTTAATACCAGGATGAGAAGCATGTGAATGGAGAGGAAATTGTCATTGTATAGAGAGCAGTTTCTACTTACTATTGAGACAAATGGGCAAATGTTTGCCTTTTGCTAAAATGAGTGAAAGGGCAAAGTTTCATTGAAAACTAATGTGAAGACTAAACTGGAAAGCCTTGTGTACATATTTGATACTTGGAAAAGGATGGCCATATGACTGAAACAGTGAACTGAATTTCAGGAGGTCTGGGCTCAATTTCTAGCTCCACATTAAGTTTCTTGTGAGTCAGGGAAAGTCTCTTTAATTCATCACGGCTCCATTTCCTCAGTAAAATGAGGAGTATCTTCCCCCTCTTTCTAATTAGTAATTGCTACTTGGGATTCTTACATGATAATGCTGTAAATATGTGTGACTTCATTACTAGAAAGTGAAAAAATCCCCATTTTACTATACAAATTCTTAGAGTTTAGACTTCCACGGAAAATATCTCTAAGGAAAAAAGTCTGTGAGAACCATGTAATAAAAGAAAATAGCTTTTGCCTATCTCAGAGCAATGCCTTGTCTCCATTCAACTTGCAACACCCAGAAGGTCTTTAGGGCAGGGACTGTTTGGATCATCTGCTATTTATACCTTTTCAGTGTATGTCTGTAAAAATACAGAGCTTCTCAGATCCCAGATTTCACTGCATAACTTGGCAACATCTCAAATATCTGCCTGAACAATACCTGAGCACAGAACTTCTTTCTGGATGCACTGCAGTTTCTGCAGAGAAGTAACTCGGAGCATTCTCACAGTCACATTTAGGGGAACTGCACCACAGTTCCCCTGTCAGGCTGGTAGGTTAGAGGGGCCTGACACTCCTTGGCAGACTTCCAGTTACAATTGTTATGTGTATAAAATAGACCATGTTAGCAATTGAGTTCTGCAGAAGTCCTAGAACAGGTTTTCTCACTGAACTCAGGCAGATATTTGTTCCTCATGAGGCACCATGAGAAATACAGAGAATGAATAAACCCCATCTGCACATAGACTCCACTTGCATCCCACACATTCTGATTCATATGACAGACCACTTTGAGCCAGCCACAAAACATAGCTTGTTCTATGCACTCAAGGTTCATTAGCATGCTTTTCCATCCCTAAAGCAGTATTTCAAAAATACTAGTAAATCACAATTTAAATCTTCATAGAATTTTACATAGTTTACTTTAAAAGCATTCCTATAAGGCTGCTGTTATCTTCAACTTAGAGACAGCACAGCACAGATACTTACATGATTTGTTCAAAGTCATGTGAATCAGTCACAAAGATGAAATGAGAATTCAAAACCCTCCCTATTTCCAGCATTGTGGCTTATTCTGTAAGGGATATAGTCTCATGGAAACAGCTGCAGGGTAGATGTAAAATCTTATTCATATAATGGTAAGGAGAAGAGGAACAGAGAGATACTAAAATCATAGTTAAAATGGGTCTGAATAGTAACATTATGACTCTGCAAAAAACCTACTTAGATAAATTAAAAATTTCCTTAGCTCACCTATTGTGAGGTCTACACATATTACTGCCCTCTGAATTTCTGTATTATTGTTTCAGGAAGTTGTTCCAACAGGACTAACTAGACCAAGTAAATGATATCATGCAGACAGTAAGCCCTAAGCTGTCATCTACACTATTAAACAAACAAAGTGATATATTTAATACAGTAATTCAAAAATCTCAAACATCAGGAGATGTTTCCTTTGATCTGACCCCCCCTGCAAAAACCCCCAAAGAACACAACAACCTAGCCAAGAAGGGAAGTGCATATAATCACAGAATATCCTGATGTGGAAGGAACCCCCCAAGGATCTTTGAGTCCCTCTCCTGGCCCTGCCCAGGACAAGCCCCAGAATCCCAGCATGTGCCTGAGCCTGTGCCTGTAAGTAAGTAAGGGCTTGTCAGCTGGATAAATTCATTAACAGACTTGAGTCAGAATAAAAATATAGAATATATGAAGATAAAGACAGCCTCTATGGATCAAACCAATACCACTTCTAGTCCTGTATCTTGTAATTGAATGGGGGCTCTTAGTATGGACCAAAGGCCAAGTAAAGATCTTATTTCCCCAGGACTTTATGTTGTGATCGGGAGTTCCCTAAGCTGAATATCAGTTCTGCACCCTTAGTTACCAACAACTGATTTTTATATGTGAATTTGTCCAGACTCCCTTTTAACTCATGCATAACTTTAACATGTAGATGATCCAGGAACAAGGACTTCTACACCTTGTCAGGTGAAGAACTGTCTCCTTTTGTTAATTATTAATGTGTACCTGATTAGCTTTATTTCATACCTGCTGGCTCTAAGCACTTGAGGGAGCAACAAACAATGATTGCCACCCACTCAATCAATTAAATTCATCATTTGAGGGATCTCTGACCTGTCCTCCTTTAGGTGATTTTTTCCAGAGTCCTAACATGCTTTTTTATGGTGGTCATTCTGTACCTTTAATTGTTCCATGTGGCTTTTTCTTAAATCTTTTTCAGTTTAACTATCTTGGTTGGTAAGAAAGGAGAAAGGCAGACTTCCTAGACACCTTAGGGAAAATGTCACTGTATCATTTGCAATTCTAATGTGACAAATGAGCCACATAAAATGTGTGTTAATTAGTGTTAACATAAGCACATTGTAATGCAACCTCAAGCAGTTCAGCACTACTATTCCACCCCTTTCTCTGAGGTTGGACTGCCAGAGTCATTATGTGACCACATCTGTGCAAAGTCCCTTTGTTTAAACCTGGCAGTGACATAGCTGAAGCCCACTGTTCCCTTCTGCAGACTGCAGGGAGGTGGGTGAGTGGGGCAGCTGGGATGGAGACTGGAAATACCTGCAGTTATCCTAGCAGTACCCAGAGCTGCTCCCACTCTGGCTCTGTTCAGCCTCTGAGCACGGGGGAGGGATGAGCGTAATGGGGCAGCAGCAGTAGCTGGCAGGTGAGTAAAACCTTGAAGTGTCCCTGGTGATCTGTCAAGAAACACTAAATATTGCAGCTTTTGAATGCCAGGCCAAATATCATCCACACAAACACTACTTTTATAGCTGTTGGCAAGTACACATGCCAGGTTGGCTGTGCTTCCATGGGAGATGTTTAGAATCAATGAGTTTCATGATATATTAACCTTGGGGTTTTTCTGTTTATCCAACAAAAAAAGATACAGCACAATAAATTCGAATGTCTGTAATTAAAACAATATAAAGCCACATCACTAGGAAAAGAATCTCAATACATACAATTCACTAACAAACAATTAAGCTTTAAGAAATTTATGTAAATTAATTACTTAAGGAAGCTGCTCACATGTTTTAGGCAATGTTAGTTGAAGCACTAGGAAATATCTAAAACTAACAGTTTTTAAAAGGTATTTTTTAGGCTGTTTGTTTGAGAAGCTTAATTCTAAAGTCTGTCCAGAATGTATCCTACTGCAGAAGGTAACACCCTAACAGGCAGCTGCCCCCCCTGTGCAGACCTAGGCTAGCTTTTGATCTAAGACTCTACTAACTACCCCTGCTTTTTGTTTGAACAATTTAAGGTTCTCCCTGATAAGGAGCAAGTCAGTCTTGGGTTACGAAGAAAGAAATTACTACCACTTAAATCTGTTTTATCTTTGAGTCACAAGATTTCCTATCCAGCATGCAGAGAGTCTAATCTGGGAAATCATATCAGTGGAGATATAATTTAGTCTGACGAAGAAAGGTTGTGATTTTTTATTATTAGTTGCCTTATGTGTAGTTACTCTAGATGGAGAGATTTCTTCTAATAAGAACTCATCAGTAGCTCTGCATCATGTTACCTTGTTTGGGATTTTTAATGGAAAAAGTGAGTTTTCAGTAAAATGATACTTTTCATTAATATGTGCTTTTCTCTACTTATATTTCAATATGAAACACCTCAAATTCAGGTTTAGATTTACAACTGAGTCTTTTTGGTCTTTCAAGTTAAAGAACTGATAAATTATAACCCACCCCATACAGCTCACTTGATTCTCTGTTGCCCCATCATTTATTTTACTTTCTATCAGTTTGATGTTAGTGATAATGAGCATGAAGACCTAAATGTAGAAAGGTATTTAGATATCCTAGGAATAATGAAAGTGAACAGATGATCATTTAATTATAAAAAAAAAATCCTAAAAAATAGAAACCTAATGAATTATTTGAATGAGGACAGATAAGGGAGTTTCACCTTTAGTATTCCTCTTGCTCACAAAGAGGCCAAGGGCCAACTGCTCTGATTTTGACTCATGCAATAATGGGTCTGGACAGTGTGTAAACTGTGACAGAATTTGTCCCTATATAACTGTCACTGTTAATATGTTCCAAATCAGTGATCAATCCCTTTCAATCTCCCACAGCCCTTCAAAGAAGTAAACTTGTGTAAGAGTAAACCCCTTAAAAGAGTAAGACAATTAGTGAGTAGGAGACAGGCAAATATTTGTTAGTAAAACAGAATTAGTGTTGCTTAGTATTTTTTTGGAACAGCTCACCCTACATTACACAGAAACTTGATATACACAAATCCAGAACGACAGCAGCCAAAATAAAGCAATCTTCTCCATAAAATGATAGTATTAAATTACATCTGCCTCGGTGGTTTAATGTAGTTCATTTTGGCCCAAGTTAAGTGTGCTAGATTTTCTATGCATTACAGTGCAGTAGTAATGGTAACTAATCTTTAAAATTTAAAAAAAAGGGCATTTTTCTTCTTGTTTTAAATTTTATTGTTTGTGACTGGAAGGTCCATGAAGAAAATGCATTTGTTAATATAAGTTATTTTTAGCACTGTCATTTTCAGTGCTCCAGAATTCTCTTCATCATGCAAATTTAAGTAACTGGAGTATTTAAATATCAATTCAGTCAAAAGTGCTGTGCATATATTTACTCCCTCTATGGAAATAGATTAATGGTCCCCCCATGAACATTCCTTAGCATTTCAGCAAGTTAATCTGAAAAGTCAGACACAGTCTGCTGCTTTCCTTTACAACAAATAATGTTGGTAATTTGATGGCAAATGTAGTGTAGATTTTCTGTTAAATTCTACAGAGTTTGATTCACAACACACAAGACTGAAAATGCAGAAGAAACATTTATAGATAAAGATGAGTATTTTACAGTAAGAAGGAAACATTCTCCATCATATATCATATTTCAACTCTAGTTATACTGTAATTTTTTCCAATCTTTGCACATTTTATATACATATATACAGGTATAAAAATAATTTCTGAAATATAAAGCACTGTGTTTCATTTAGTAGGGTATAAAATGATGCTCAGATTTTTAATGTTATTTTTACCACCAGGAATGCCTTTATTTTTAATATCTCATCTTGACTAGGAATAGGTTGCTGAAAGTTACCATCTGCTTCCAGTTTGCACATAAAATTCCAATTAGCTGAACTTCATATATGTTTTGCGAGGTAATTATGCTTACTTTTTTCCAGAATGGGAATATATTTGTCAGATAGTATCTGGATGTCCTCATAAGCACAGCAATCTTAGCTTGACTTTGTCTGCCCCCTAACATGCTCAAATAGAAGGTTATCAATTAGGTTGATGAGAGATTATGGCCTTTGATTACCACTGCTCTAAAGTACTCTGTTTCCCCTTGATTACAAACATACAGTCAAGCTTAACAAGAACCCTGGTTTTCAGTTCCACAGAGAGAAAGGAACTTTAGCATTTCTCTGTATTAAGAGTACTTTAAAATACAGTATCTATGTGCCATTTTTTGTGTAAACAGTTTGGTTTCTTACATAATCATCCCAAGCATGTATCTATCAAAGATTTTGATAGATCAAGAAAATAAATTATAAAAATAAATATTTGGAAAATAAAATAAATTATAATCCAATCCTAAGGAGTATTATCAGCACAAGTTGCTCATTTCAAAGTCACACTACCAGTGTGGATACTCACAGACAGCTATGGATTAGGAGTGGTAAAGGGCTCAACTCAAGCACTTTCATTATTATACAGAGGCTTCAGAAACCAAGCAGAAAGGATTCCAGATGGCCTTTCTATTCTCCCACTGAAACCAGTGACAGTAGCAGGTATAGTAACTGTTGAAATACTGTTTAAAAATGTTTAACACCCACACTCTAATTCATCTGAGCCATAATTTGGGAAAAGTGAAACCAATGGTCACTGTGCCATTACAGGTTAGGTTTAACTCCTTTTTTCACTCTGTCTGACTTAGCTTTTTCTCAGTCTAGAGAAAGCCAAATATGATTCCCCTTCCCATGCTCAACATTTCATATTAAATTACATAAACCCTATTCCGTTTTGATCTCTTCTTCCCAATAAGTATGTGCACAGACATCCAGCCTTGATGTAACAGAATGTTAAGGTGGCTGAACAGAGCTTACTTTCACACAATCTAACATTTGACAACAACATTATTATCACATCTTTGAAGTAAATCTAGTTACTCAGTCCTAAGTGATTTTCTGTGCTTGTTAATTCCTACCACAAAACACAAAGATGGGACAGTTTAGAGCATTATTATGTTTCCTTTACAAAAAGTATCATGTCCTGATGAAAAGTTATACAAAAGATTGATTTTGTAACTGTGAAATAAAAATCACTTTAAAATCAAGAACCACTACTTCTGAGCATTGCTGCTGTTTGAGTGATGCCAACACAGCCTTAGAGTGGTATCCTGTTTGGAGGAGAAAAAGGGATTCTTTTTAAAGATTGCATTCTACATTTTCCATCTTGTTATTTGAATGCTATTGCACTGCTGCAACTGGTTAGCACTGCACATCTGGCTGAATTGTCTTGAACTGGTATTTTCCCTAACTATTGTGTATGTGTATGATGGGTTTTTTAAAAAAATATTGTATGCACACTGAAACAATGCCCTCTTTCAGACTGCTACACACAATTAGTGAGAGCATGTTTTTTTCTGATTTTGTTTTCAATGTCAAAAAAGTGCTATTTTTAAAGTTAGCCACCATGAAATTCTAGCCATGCTTTTACAATGTTTTTTAATTTTGTGGGGCTTTGGCTCTTAATCTCATAGGCCTGAACCTCACACTGGAAGTGTTATCTCATAAAAGCTCTAAATTTCAACGGCTTTTACTCTACAGCAACTATTTTAAACTTACATTTATCAGGAAAAAGAGCATGTAACTAAAATATTCTCATAAAAATAGTTTCACAGAAACAAAACAGATAAATGTTCCATTCAGTAAAAGGTCATTTTTTCATAACTTTGGCTACAGAAGCCCTACAATTCAGCCAAATTTGATTCCAAAGCCAAAAGTTTCCTGTCTTCCTGCTACAAACCATCACATTAAGATTTTGCAAAGTCCATCAGACTAGTGAGGGGCAAAAAGTCAATATTTTCTCATAAAATTACCATCATAACCAAATATTGTTACTTATAAATACCGCAATTTACAAGTTTCACAACTAAAACATTTGGAAAAAAAAAGATGGATGGGAGGGGTAAAGTGATATTTCTTATTTAAAATAAACAAACACATAAATATCCAGAGCCTTAAAAATGCACGGTCCTGGTTAGCTTTCTAATAGAAAGGATCTGGAAGGCACCTACTTGTGCTCAGCTAAAATTTCCCTGCCATGGGGGAGCTCCCTGCTGACACAGAGCCAGCAGGACTGGATCCTGCACAGATCCCATCTGACACCAGCACAGGATGCATTAGGAGCTGGCAAGAAGTGGCCAGAGCACGTTTTATTCTTCTGAGGACTCACATGCCTAAATTGCACTAATTTATACTCTGACTAGCCCTGCCTTTTACCAGGCAGTTCTGCTAGGCTAAGCATAAATCCAGTGCAACAGAGACTCTGGATTTAGCTACATATAAGAAGTCTCTAATGGTAAATCATAAATTAGCAAAAAACACTGAATGAGTTTTTACTGTCCTGTAAGATTTGGGGCAACTTAAAGCCTGAACAAAAGCAATCAGTCTTCAGAGCTGTCACCCTCTCTCCTAAGCATGACAACCAGGTGCCTTGGTTTATGCAAGCATTCAAAACCTTGGATATGTTCTTAACTGCTCCTATAGAAGCTATTCAGAAGTCTCATCTGTACATTAATTGCTCATTTTTCATCGTAAATGCAAAATATCTGGCTGCAGGCAGCAGGGTTTCCTGACAAAAATGTGAAATTGTGTCTCTTGTGTTTGTCCAACTGTATTTCAGACACAAGCTTAACGTTCAGCACATTTTTCAGCTAGTAAAAAGAGGATTGAACAGGACACATGAGGAGAAGAAAAGACACTCGGTGGAGTCTCTGTCTTCCTTCTGTTCTTCCATAATTTTCTATGAAAATGACAGAAGGAGTTTTGCACCTTTCTTTACAACAAATTTGGCATAATGCTGGCTGGCACTCCCAAGCTATGTGTAGGTTCAGCCCAGGATACACACTGTGTCATTTGTTTTCTGAAGAACACTGTGCAGAATTGGAATAATGAAAACCTGGCTTCTAGTTTTCCAGATACAGGTTTTTACTACCTAGTAAAATCTGGGCTTTCTGACCTCTGCCAGTTTTATGTTTGTGCAGATACCAAATTTCTGAACATGTGTACACCAGTGATTTTGTTGTTCCCAAGCTTCACTCTTGAGGTGACCACCATCAGTGCTGATCTGTGGTAGGACCATCTATGCAAAACCAGAAGCTTCTTGTCAGGCCAGGTACACATTCAGTCACTTCCAACCCTTTAATTACAGTCTCACTCATCCAAGAAGGATCCCCAATTCTATGTTTTCATCTACCACTGCTCTCAGCTCCCAAACCAGAGCCTCTCTTACAGTGTCCAATCCCTTACTGACCTTTGATTGGACACCAACACAGTCAGGGTGACAGTAACTGAAGCCACATCCTCCTACCTAAAAAGCCTCCCTGCCTCCCCAACCCTGCTCCCTTCTGCCTGAGTCCTGCCTGATGCTCCTGAAGGCAGCCCTGGGTGCTGGGCAATGTGGGATTGTGCACTCGCTGCTGAGAGCATTCCTGCAACTGCAGCCTCAGAGAGAATCTCAACAGATCAGCAAAAACCTTCTGTGTGGATCTGTTCACCTCATGGCTCAGAGAAGTGCTTGTTACAAGCAGAGTTAACAGCTGCCATCATCATGTGCCACTTTCAGTTGGCTTTGTACCACAATTTGGGAATGTCTGTCTTAGACAATAGGCACAAATATGTGTAACAGTCACATTTAGATCTGTTCTTTTCTCTTCCTGACAACGTTCTAATTTAAGATCCTAGTTTCACTTAACCAGACATTTTTAATGGAGAGAACTTCATTCCCATATGGCACCTTCAAGGACCATGACTCCTCCAGAAATCTGTATTACGCAAGCCAAACAGTGCTAACAGTTGTACTGCTAACAGGTCACATACTTGGGGTTTGTTTTTAGACTAATGTTTGTTTAAAAGTGAGGAATACATTTTGGATTGTAAATATGTGTTCCAAAAAAACTGTGAAGAGAATAAGGAGAGTCAGATGGAAGAATTTTACCTCTACTTTGTGCTGATTACATAATTTATCAAGAAATTGTTCCACAGGCCTCCAACAGATGCTCTGTTGTTAAAGCCATGAAAAGTCATTCAGGGAGAGAGTAAAGCCTCGGGGGTGTGGTCCACATGCTTCAGCACATATATCCTCAGCCCTGGCCTGCAGATAGCACATCTGGTCCAGGCATGGACCTGATGGTTGGCCAAGATACAGGCTTACAATAATGCTCCTTTTTTCAGCTTTAATGTAAGCCTGTTTTCTTGCCAAATTCAAATCCTGCCAAAATTTGGCCAAAGATGTTTGCTCGATTGTGCAATATCTTAAGTTTATATCCAACAACTCTTTGCAAAAACAATTGTATCGTGTTTTTAATGTTTACAGGCATTAACAATATTTAATTTTAAGTAGAATTTTACTGCTGACACTCTCGTGTTTTACAGTAAATTACCTTAGAAAGGGTTTTTCCATTAGCTCTGAGTGTCACGAGTCCTGCACAGCACACCAAAGCACTGGAGCTAGAGAGACCAGAACTTGGAGGGATGGTTCCATCGAGCAGACAATTCATTCCAGTTGGGTTATTGAGACCAAAATGTTCCTAACAATGAAAAAATAAACAATCTCAGTTTCAAGTACAGACAGGCTCAGGCTTGCAATTATCTGATACTTAGAAAGAGAATCCTTCTGCTGAATTGCTGGAAGCAAGGACCTGCTTCTGGTATCTACAAAATAAAGCAAAACCAAAATTTTCATTCTGTTCCTTAAGAACAAAGCCAATGGTGGGGCTTCAGCCAGAGGTATGTCTGCAATGACTGTACACAAACATATAACTACCCCAAGCAGAACTCAGGATGGGCTGCATGCCCAAGAATTCACCAAGCTTCGTGGGTGGGTTTTGAAGCAACTGGCTCTGCTTTGAGCTGCGGTGGTGACAATGCAAAGTTACCACTCCTTTTATACCCTACTTTTGTCCTTTTCTCCACAGCTCTTCATTTAGGCACCACAAAGAGCTCAAGGCCCACTTTATGCTTCACTTCCGAGGCTGGCACGTGGTATTAGGGAGCCACATGACACTGAGGGGGAACCAGTAGCCATGCAGGGTTTTCAAAGCAGATACTTGTGTCCTGAAGCACCCACAGGACTGACACTGGGAAAACCACAATGGTACTTAAGGAGCTCTGTGCTTTAGGGTCACAAAGACACACCTACCAGGGGGGATGTTCTCTGACATGCTATTTTTTGAATGAAGTTTAAAATATTCTAACATACATGAGAGATACCACAGATAATACATTGAATGCAGAAGTCATAAATCCTCATGTACATACTCTTTTAAATATTCTTTAGTTGCTTTTTCTTTTTATTTATAATCACTTTTATATACATTTCTCTCTGCTATTAGTTTGAAACAAACATGCAGTACTTATTAAGAAATCATTGTATATGGGGGGTATACAAATAGCTAACTTCTGATGCAATTTACACGTCAATACACTGTTACAGTGCCAATAATCAGAAAAAATAACAGTATTTCCATGAAGAAATGTTCATCTTGAAAAGATTTCTGATACTTCTCCTGAAACAACTTCAACCATAAATACCAATGGTAGAGATCAGCAAACACAAAGAGCCTCCTTTAAAGTCTTCTACCATCACTTCAGATTATATTTTGAATTTCCTGTTTTACAAATAAAGGAAATTCATATCTAGCATACTATTGCTGGCCATGCCCCTTCATGAAGAACACTAGACAGGCTTGTTCATAAACAGAAAATGCTTGAGTAACCAGAAACTGATCCACAGTTTCTGGATCGTCTTGAATGTGAATCAGGCTTGCAGACTTATCACGCGATGTTTAAATAGAAAACGTACTTCAGTTTCAAAAATGAAAATGGATTTTGCCAAGTTCTGCAATAGTTCTGTCCCAAAAGGATAGCATGCTCAACTTAATATAAACAGATTATCCCGCTGGACCCTCTGAGTACTTGTATTTCAGACTTTCTTAAGTCTGTAACATTTATGCTTATTTTCTGCCAGTACCAGAGTCTGCAAACCTGCTTTGCAAATTAACCTTCAAGTATGAAAGCTTGTCCTTAGGAAACAGATCTCAGTAGCAGACTGCAAAATAAATAAAGTCAATTGGTCATGCAAGCCTTAATATAAGAAAGGATATATTGTAAAGAAACCTAATCTATATCTCTACATTCAGTGCAGTTTAAATGCCTGTATTACTGAGCAATGCAAAATTGAAAATACTCATGTTACTGCATGAGTAATTTATTTGGGTCTATGCATAGAAGCAGGGGGCGGTTTAGGACCTGTGAATTGTAATAAAGTGATTTGTGGCACTGATTGTTCTGAATATTGTATTTTGAAGACTTCAGTGGCAGGTGTGAGGTAGGCTTTTCAGCAGTCTGCAGTCCTTATCTATTGGAACATCCTGTGGGGTGACCCAGACAGCCTATCCTAAGGAAAACTTCATGTGCTTTAAAAAGCACATTTACCCATAATTTGGGCTGGGCTGGAACAGGCAACCTGTTCCTGACCTGCCATCACTGTTTATTCCATCTGCCCTTCCAGAAATATCATTAGATGGACATCAAGAAGAGAAGACACCTTTTTTTTTCCCCTCAAAGGGCCATGAATTCTGTGAATCCTGTGCCTCACCTGCAAAGAGCAGGTGAGATTTGCAGGAGCCTCGATGGGGAGTTAAGGCTGCCTCCCAGGGCAGCAGTGAGGAGCAGCACCTGCTTTCCCCTGGGTCTTGGGGCCAGGCTGCAGAGGGAGCTGCCCAGGGAGACAAGGCTGGAGTGGGCAGACAGGAGAATGTCTGGGAGGTTGTGCTCCTGCCTTTTCTGTAAGTGTGCCCCCTTCTGCACAGCTGCACTTTTAACTCAGGACATTCTGAAAATCTCATTCAAATTCCAAACCCTGAAAACCATGATGAGTAATGGTTCTTAATGAATTATTTCTTCTGTATGCTGTTTACTTGGCTTTTGCATTTTCTTTTGCCTATTGCATGAATCAGCTTCACTCAGCTGTTGTGCACAAATTACAGGTTTTCAGCTTTAATGCAAGTTCATTGTTTTAAATGCTTCCATGGAAAGAAAAGGGTTAAGATATGATCTTCATGTCCTGAAAAACAAACCTCTAAACCTTTTTCAAAGCAGATTTTAATTAAAGAATTCCATTGGAAAGCATTCCTTTTGACTTCAAAATCCAGACTTGTCATCCTGATAATGTTTGATCACGACTTTCCAAAGCAATTATTTGCTATTGTAATTTGTTTTATAGAGATGAAAATAGTGCTCTGCCAATATTTTAAAGCAAACCAAGTCATATCTCCTTGTCAAGTTTTAACATTAAAATACTTAACTTTATGTTAAAAAAAAAAGCTGTAGAATGCAGGAAAACATTTCAAGGGCAAATAGGTATTCTTGTTGTATTTTACTTCTACATTAATTTCATAAATTAAATGGATTTGGCTTACCTGAATACCCTTCAGTCCACACAGGAAGTAGTTATGCCACTGAGGTTTGGTTTTGTTAATCTGAATGTTATTAACACTAGTACTGAAATCCCTGCAAAAACAGAAAAACTTTAAGGCTTTAATTTGTATTAAATTTAGTTTGAAAAAACATGGCTTGTTACTGCCACCTGCTGATGGAAAAAACTGGCTTGATGGTTTTCAATGCAATGTTTTCAGGCTTGTTTTCTTGTTTGATCTTTTTACATATCTTCTTTATTAATCATTTCTATATGGTTATTTTAGATGAAAGCATAAGAATTCTTGAGCAAGTATAAAGAATATATTAAATAAATCCAGAAATTAAGCTGCCTTTGACATCCTTAATTAACGCAGGATTCCTTCTATCATGTATGTGTATGCTATCATGATTTCTTAGAAGTGGAAATTCAAATAATCATATCTGTCAAACCATGACTAGAGACAGATAAACCTCAGGCTCTCTGGTAATTCCTGCTCAGGATTTCATCTTCATTACCTTTGCTCTGAATGGCACTTCACTAAAACAAGCCTAATGCTCCAGATTTATATTATGTATGTTACAAGACAAAAATATTTAGTTTAAATATTTTATCTGTTTCCTCCCAGATAATTCCTACTCCACCTTTCTTTCAAAGTAATAAAAATACTGAGCTTGAATGTTCCTAAAGAACAGCCAGGTGCTGTCAAAATGGGCATGGGTGACACACAGAGGCCTCAGGGAGGTGCAAGTGTTTTGGCAATCTGTACCCTTGAACATCCAGGAATTTCATCTGCTTGATGTTGTGACAGAAGGTGCCCAATGCAGAAACAGCAAAGGCATTGAGAACAGCAAGAAATCAAATTAAAAATATTCAAAAGTTCCAGACTAACATGTGCTCTACAAGGCAAGGTCTGCTAAAAAATATGAACAGAGGCAGCTGAATTCCTGGAAATATTTAACAGGAATAAAACCAGTTTCAAGAAATAATACTTCAGGGGATAGTCTGTAACTCCTAAAAGGATGGAATTTTTCTTTTTTACACTGGTCCTAGTAAAGTACATAGATTATTGATTTCCTGGGTTTATTTTTGTCCAAAAGGACAACACTAATTAATTCTTGTAATGGATACCTGTGAAAAGATGTTTTTATCAGTTGATTATTCTGTTACCCATGGAGAAAAAGTTATACAAATCTAAAGCATCTTTAGATATTCAAGTTCAACCTTAATTACAGAGCATCAGCTTGGTGTGCAGTTTAATGTGTAAGCTGCTATCTTAGTGCCACAAACAGGATTTTATCAGCAGTGCAGCAGCAAAGATTGCACAAAGCTAGAGTAAGAAATTACCAGGTTTTGCTGAGGAACATAAAAGATATGAAAGGGAGTATTGAGATTAGAGTACTAAGGAAGTTTGAGAATGGCTGTAAATTCTTCCAGTTTGAGATTCATGTGTATTTTGAATGATCTCCAAGAGAATAAAATTTGCTTATGGTTTTTGAATAAAATAACCCCCCCACGAGGTATTTGTAAAATAGAAAATACTTGTCATAAGTAATGAAGATTTTAAAATTCTGTGTTTGTTTATGCTTGCTTCCTACAATAATCCTAAATTATTGTTGTAAAAAACAAGGCTGGTAGAAAGCAATGGATGAGTGATTGAGATAAAAGGAATCTTAAGTCTTCTTTGCCTCAAAGAATTCTAAAATAATTTACCTTCATAATTCATTTTACCCTCTCAGACAGAGTAAAATTTCAATGAACAAGAAGACACATATTTTCTGGTTCTCAAGATAAAATAAAATAATGACTTCTTAAAATGCATTTTGCTTTTTTTTGCAATCTTCTCACATAGAAAATGGAATAAAAATATGGCGTTGATTTTGGCAGGTTTTATATGAACATAATTTACACAAACACAGAATGCTGGACTGTCAAAATTCCCAGAATCCTTAAGTCTATTTTTTGTTATGATATTCAGTTTTTATAAAAAACAATTCTTAAATATCCAAGTTTTATCTTAAATCAGTAAATGTTTAGGCTTGCCTTTGAACCTCCTACTGAAAATTAGGCCATTTAAGATCAGAACTTTATAACAAAATAAAATAAAATATTGGGAAAAACATACCCATGAGATAAAAATACTCTGATATTGTCTCTTCCAACCTTTCAGTTTTAAAGAATGCTTGGGGGAAAAATGCCAGTTCTCCATAACCAGACATAAAAACTTCAATTTTTCTGTATAATTAGAAGAGATAGGATTTTTAAGTAGTGTGTCTGAGGTGGTTTTTACTGCTTGAAAAATAAATAATCCTTAGTTTTGGGAGATCAATTTGACTCTTTCTCACAGAACCTTATTGTCTTGTCAGTCTGGTAGTTCATCTGTTTGAGTCTTCTGTACAAATACCCTGATTTAAAAACAAACAAACAAAACTTTCAGGTTTTGTCGTGAGGTGGAAACAGATTGGTAATTACCATCCTCTGGTACTTCTGAAGGCACTTTGAGAAGTATAATGTCAGATATTCTCTCTACACATACTTCTCAATTACAAAGATGTTTTGTGAAGGGAAGGTATCAGGAACTTCAAAAGAATGTAAGTTTTGAATACCTTTTTAGTCCCAATAACATAAAAGGCATGAGATCAGTTGAGATAATTTATGATAAAAAACAAGCAGGTGTTTTTCTAGCAAGCTGTTCTCTGTTCTGTTTCTACTAAAAGTTAACATGAACTATCAGGGTGGAAGAGTGTTACAGAACTGTTCCACATTTTACCAGTTCACAAAATAAGAATGAAATAGGAAATTGTAATTCTACAGAGGATTCTGGTTAGTCCTTGGTCACCAAAGGCCTATAGATACACATTCACCACAGGCATAAATCCACCAGTGTAACAGGCTGGGAAAAAAAAGACATACTGTCATCAATTTTGTTGTGTGGTGTAACATTCAAAGTGTTGAAAAATATTTCTTTGTTATGAAATTATGGACATGTTTTAGCTTTGTTTTTAAGCAACAGTGTCTCAACAAAACCAAGATGCTTAATGCTGTGTTATGAGATCTTTTCTTGGTTTATGGTTTAAAGCATATGATTTTAAACTGAAACCAGGACAGATGTAAAACTACAATGACAGTGTGTGCAATTTAATTCAAAGGCTGTAATTCTACATTTTGTGGAACTGTCCTGAGAAGGCCATTTCAATTGCAATATAAGGCAGCAAAGCTTGAACACCAAGTGAAAACGTTTACCTTTTCATTACTGCTTTATTTTGTGTTCACTATTACAACTTGTCCTAGTCAAAGCTATTGTAATTCTGAAGCCATTGTCTCTTGCAGAATGGTTTTGCAACACAGCTTAAGCCCTGGTGGGAGGTTGCAGTTGAAGACAGGGAAAGGTCCCAAGCACACCTTCCATTTCCCTTCCCTGTTCACCACTGCTTGTTCCTACTGTTTACCCCAAGTCAGCTTTAGTGCTGAGTGCATGGCAATTCACTAAAATGCCAGAAAATTATCCAAGCAAAAAATGGGGAATAGTGCACTTTACCTTAAGATCAAACAAGTACTCTACACCTGCTAAAAGGCAGAGGCTGAGTTGATCTTAGAAGCAGGTACAGGGAGACTAGAGGTAAAAGAAGCCAAGCCATTGCTTTTTGCCAGTGGCAAACACTTAATTCAGCCCAGCTATAATGTGAAAACATATTCCACAAAGTGAAAAATCTCTGAGTATTTATACTTAGCATGGAAGTAGAAATTCCTTTGAACTGTCTTAGTCACAGGCAGCAGTTCAGAATATGTTTATAACAAACTGAGTTTCAAGCAGGAATATGTGCTCAAGTATTTCCCACTTTTGACAGTGTGCTCCTGTCCCTGTGCTGCCACACACTGTGCTTTCAGGAACTAATTTACCAATTAAACCAATGGTTCAATAAAAATGGCTTAAACTAAGCTTTTGCTGATTCTCATTTTTGCAAAATGCCCACAAAAGCTCATGTGGGTGAGTGACCTGATCTGAACTGCCATGCAACTACACAAATATCAGTCTGTGACAAAGAGGCAGGAAAACGTGCCTGAAGTTGAAAAGAGTGGCAGGATTATTTCCCTATGTTCAGCACTTGTGAGACCATAGCTGGAATATTGCATCCAGTCCTGGGTTTCCCAATACATGAAAGACACTGGCAGGGAGTTCAGCAGAAGGCCAACAAGATTATTTACAAGGGATCTTCAAAGGTCCTTTCCAACTTAAATTGCCCTCTAATTCTATGAACAGCTGTGGAGGAAGTGGAAGTGAGGGAATACAGGTTTTTTGAGCCAGGATTGTTGCTAAAGCTGTTGTGTTGTGAAAACACAGGCCCAGGTTCTCCAGAGCAGGGGAGTGTTACCTTACTTTTGCAGTAATCGATTACAAAACATTTCACTCCCTTCTCCAGGGGACATGGAGCTGCTGCCAGTTATGGAGATTATATCAAGAAAGATGAGATAAAAGAAGGGAGGACAGAATTGCAGAGTTTTAGAAGGATTGAAAAATCAGAGGCCTTACAGAGTAATATGAACAAACAGGTGGGGGACACAGCAGCTGCAAAGCTATTGCTCTGAACTAATAGACATGGCATGGAGTCAGTCTGTGGGATTCCATCTGCTGATATAAATTGTTTACACAATCAGACTCTCTATTGCAATGGAAGTCTGTCAGATCTCTGAAAAGGTAAACTGTATTGCAATGCATGAAGAGGTTCATAAAAAATAATGAATAAACAAAGTAATTACATACAAGTACGAAGAATTGGTATTTGCCAATTGCACAACTTGAGTTTGTGCAGGTTCTACTGCAATCAGGATATCTTGTTCTATAGCCATGGGGAGCACAGCATAACCACAGTAGTCTATGTGTTCTCCTAGCAAAGAAACAAAGAAAATACTTTGTAATAATTCTTTCTAGAATAGCAGTAACACAATTTCTACAGGGCTTCAGTGTTGTTTACTGGATGAGACAATTTCTTACTGTAGTTTCAACTCCTATTACCTAAAGTTTGGGGTATGTTTCTTCCATTTCTTATTACTTCACAAAAGCTTTTTGTTTCTTTAGTGATTTTTATCTATTGCACCTGTTTATAAATGTTCGTATTTTAACACTGGCTTACAAAAGTTCACCATGTAGATTACTGTCCAAGAATGAGAACTGTGTTGTATGTACAATTTCTGGACCTTTTTCCAAGAAGATAACTACTATATTTAAATAATTATTAATACAGTTGCATACAACATATAAAGTAACATTCAAATAAAAAATGTATGTAGTAAACATCCTCTCCCTTGGGAATAATTCCCAGTTACCATATGCTGTCCATTTAGTCTATATGAGATGTTCACACAACACTGAGATAAAAATTAACATCAACTGCATAATAAACTAATTGACTTTTACAGCTCTGTTTCTCAGGATCCTTTTACTACATCTTCAAATGTGTAGGATTATTTTAAGCAAGAAACTCAGCTCCAGGGAGAACACAATGCTAATATGGACAGAGAATCTAAAAAGTAAGGCTGCTATAGAAATAAAAGTAAGTCCTAAACACAAAATAATTGTGACTCTCCAGTCTGCCAGTGAATCACACCCACTATTTTAAGTTCCGTGGACACATCTCTATGGAAGAGTGAATAAGAGATGATGGTAGAATAATTTTATGCTTTATCATGTATATTGCTGTGGGGCTGGTTATATTTGGTAACTTTAATTGATTTTAAAAAAAATAAGCTGGCAAGTTACTCCAATTTTCAAAATCATCACTACTGTCTATGAATGTTTTTCTCCAAAACTGATATCCATGTAGAGTTGTTTATAATAAGATACAGTAAAATCTACTAAATTATATATGATTTTCCATTTATCACAAGAAACTTCTCTGAAAAAATAAAATTAAGACCAGCATTTTCATTCTGTGTTTTAAACTACTAGGTTTCCATGATGACAGATGAAGTAAAACAACATAAGGTTAATTTTTCTTTTTTACCTATTAAGTTGACTCGTCCTGGTGCACGAGCATAAAACTTGGGAGCTGATCCAAACTTTGATATAAACATCTCCTTCAGTTTCTGCAATCTGAAAGGCAAGTTAGAAACATTTAGAAGGGCTATATTAGCATAAAAGGCAAAAAGCTTCAATGCTTCTTGAAGCAAATTCAGTTCAGCTTTCTGAAGTATGTGGAGTTTTCTCTGCTACCTCAGGAGTGACATTAAGTTGGTTATTTCTGCTTTTCACATAACATTGAAGACTCTACTTAGATTTTGATTTTTATCAATTTTCCTATTTGGCATGCCCCATCTTTGTATAAATAAATACACAAAGAACTAAAATTCCAAACATCAGATTATCCCCTTGACTTATGACAGTATTTACTCCACAGGATGCCAGCAAAAGTACTTCAGGTTTTCCTCCAGATTTTAGAGGCGTCTGTTGTGCTACTGAAAGTTCAAAGCAAATAAACTTTGTCATATTGCTTTACTTCCTGCAACTGTAAAGGTACCAACCTTCTGCCTGATGTTTGCTAAGTTGGAATACTTTAGTGTGTCATGCAGAACAGTAGGAAAACAAGGGCTGAGAACAGATGAAGCCATTTATTTTAGTGAGGCATAAGAAACTTGATAGTAATTCGTTTTGAAACTACCTTAAAGCAAAATTTTAGTCCACTGACAAAAATCTAGTAACAGGAACCCTGGTAAGGTTTCTACATTTAATCTACCTCTAGAACTGGAAGCCTAGTTAAGGCAAAGTAGAAGAAGACTGCAATGAGAAACAGATGTTAGAAAATTCCACAATTACTTTGTTTCTACATCTTTGTAAAGGCTGTGTTACTGTTCAGCTACGTGTATGCAAATGTTTCATAAGGTTTTTATAAATGGAAAGCTACAAAATATGATTTGTTGTGATATTTTTTAACAGATCTTTCAGTACCTGTCTTTGTGCCCTGTTACAAAGCTGTATTAGGGGTGTGATTTCCCCTTCTGATAATCTCCCCTACTATTGATTGGTATATCGCTCATCCAATTAGCAAAAGCAATTTCTGCCATTTCATTGTTCAATCCCTTCTCTAGATCACATTAATAATATTATAGTCCACAGGGGAATCTGTTGGCAGAATTCTAGGTGTTAACTTTATTCCTTTTTGTGTCAGTATTTAGAATGCTGCTTTGTTTCACAGATATTTTTATAGTAGTGTTGGTACCAAGAGACAACAAACAAAGCAGTCATGAGGGCATGTTTATCTAAGTGCTGACTGATCTCTTTTCTTAATGTGGGTTTTACAAGCAGGCGTGATGAAAGGCTATTTACAGGCTTTGGCCTTGATGTTGCAAGACACACACTTCGTTTCAAGCACCTCCATCAAGAAGAAAATTGTCAGAAGCCTTAAAGCAAAGGCACTCCTCACAACTTCACACTTCCAAGTCTGGAAATGCTGGACTCCTCGTTTCCGTGAGATTTACCGTGCAATCGTATGCAATTAAGCGGCGTTTTAGGAAGCATCCCTTGTGCAGCGCTAAGGCGTGCAGAAAGGTTCGTGTGTGTGTGCGTGTTCATTGCACACACCGAGCAAGCACAAAGGTTCGTGTGTGTGTGTGTGTGCGTGTTCATTGCACACACCGAGCAAGCACAAAGGTTCGTGTGTGTGTTCATTGCACACACCGAGCAAGCACAAAGGTTCGTGTGTGTGTGCGTGTTCATTGCACACACCGAGCAAGCACAAAGGTTCGTGTGTGTGTTCATTGCACACACCGAGCAAGCACAAAGGTTCGTGTGTGTGTGCGTGTTCATTGCACACACCGAGCAAGCACAAAGGTTCGTGTGTGTGTGTGTTCATTGCACACACCGAGCGCAACTCCACGGGCAAGGAGCAGGCTCTGACAGGTGCCGCAGCCATTCCCAGGACGGGCCAGGCTAGCGCCGCTCCAGGGCTGTTCCAGCAAAAAGGACGAGAGAATAATTAGTATTCCCCAAAAACTCTGGGGGGAAAATGATGTAGGCGAAATAATGAATGACTAAATGAATGAATGAACGAATGAATGAATGAACGATTCCTCCTGCAGCCCCAGCGCCACCCTGCGAGGGGCGTCAGGGCGGGCCGGGATGCTGTGGGTGGGAGAAGGGGCCGGAGCCCGGCGCGCCCCGGCCAGCGGGAGCTTCCCGAGCAGTCTTTGGTCGTGTCAGGGAAAAACTTGCGGAGTGTGGACGCGACGAGTCCACACCTCCTCGCACCTCAGCCCGGAGCATGAGGACGGGCTTTCCCACCCATCCTCCCAACCCCGCGGCCGACCGCGCACCGCCCACCCGCCCCGGGATAAGCGGCGGCGGGGTCGGGGAGCGACCCACCCACCTGGGCTGCTCCACCAGCTGCACCGGGACGGCGCTGGGGCTGTCCCCCGCCATGGCGGCTGCACCGCGGGCCCGGCTGAGGCGGCTCCAGCGGGGCCGCGGTCACGGGGCAGGCGAACGCCGCGTCCTTCCGGGCGGCAGCGCCGGCGGCCCGGCCCCGTCCCGCCCCGCCGGCGGTGCTCGGGCCTGGGCACCCCCGGCCCGCTCGGCTTGGAGCCGCTCCGCCCTCGGCCCCGCGGCCGCCACAGCCCCGCTGGGACGGGGACGCTGCTGCGACGTGCGAAAGAAATGTTTGGGGTTTTCCGGTATTCTTGCCGGTGCTCCTGCAAAATGCACGTGAGATGAAAATAATGGACAGTCGCATCCCTCGTGGCCTGGAGGGATGGGTGTCTCTGTCCCTGTGTTTTATGCGGTGTGTTGTTCCTCCAGCTCCCCTCCCAGCAGGCGGCCTCGTGGCTCCTGTTACCTCGGATTAATGGCTACAGATACTTGCAAGGAACTGAGCATTTCAAAAGTGTTCGCAGGCTCATTCACTCAGTGTTTTGGTGTATATCTTTGTTCATTTTGGTATCTGTCTTACTGTTCCTCATCCCATTCTGGCACCTTTAAGTGCTCAGACTGAAGGAAGCACAGTAACAAATCTCATTGTGGGTTTTCTGAGGTAAAATATTTATTTCACCCTTAGTACAGTTGCAGAATACAAACACAGCTTTTAAAAGACTTGTCAGTAGTTGTAGGGGGAAAAAACAAACAAAACCCCACTGTCAGAAACCATAACAGTGTAAAATGACCAACAATAGGAAAACCTGGAGACCTAGTAAATATTGTAGATGCATCTGTGTGTCTGTGAGAAGCCCAGGCCTTGTGGAGATGGGGAGGCAGAGCTAGTCACGTGGGGGTTTTACCTCACTCAGTTGAAGGCAGCAGCAGAAATTAGCATGTAAAAATCTTTATAAAGCTATTGCTTTACAAGGCCTGTGGATTCAGAGTTCAGGCCTTTAAAACTGCTGCTCTGGTATTATTTGTTTATGGTGAACGCAGCCCAGGTAAACTCAGCAATACTGAGTAAAGCAAAATGGAGCTGAGCAGTGGTGCTGGTCACAGCAACAGGCCGAGCTTTCACAGAATGGGTCAGGGTGGAAGGGACCTTTTCTTGAGACTGAACAGGCCTGGCTCCCTTAGCCCTTCCTCTTAAGAGATCTCTCCAGACCCTTGGCCAGCTCACTAGCTCTCTGCTGGACCTGCTCAAGGAGTTCCGTATCTTTTTCCTACTGTAAAAGTCCTAACTGCACACAGTACTCCAAATGCGGCCTCATCGGGGCTAAGCAGAGGGGCAGGATCACTTCCCTCGACCTTTCCGGAGACGCGCCAGTCACCAGACTCGCAGCCTCCGGTGGGGACCCGGGCTGGCAGCGCCCAGCAGGACCCACGGCAGGCGGCCCCGGCGCCAGCACGGCGCACTCCGGGCAGCGGCAGCGCCGGCCCCGGAGGTTCCGGCGCGCAGTGCCCAGGCCCCGCCCGGCCGCCGTTGCCAAGGGCCGGTCGCTAGCAGAGGGAGGGAGCCGGCGGCGGGGCGGCGCGGATTGGGCTCCGAGCACCCCGGGCCGGGGGCGGGAGAGGCGCGGGCGGCAGCGGGTTCCGGGCGGAGCGGAGCCACATTGGGCAGCGCCGCGCGGGCTTCTGGGAGAAGGGGCCGTCCCCGCCGCCGCCCCCCGCCCGTCCTCCGGCCAAGATGTCTGACATGGAGGATGATTTCATGTGCGATGATGAGGAGGACTACGATCTGGTAGGGCGCGGGGCGGCGCGGGGGCTCAGCGGTACAGCCGGGGGTGGCGGCGGCGCTGCGGGCCGCTGCTGGTGCGGCCACCGGCCGCAGCGGCCGCCCCGCCGTGTGCTGCCCCGGCAGGGAGCGCGGACATCCAGGATGAGTTTCCCTCCCGGGGAGGAGGATGCGGGCAGGGGCTGCGAGGGGCGGGTGCTGCTGTCGGAGCAGCCGCTCGGCCGCCTCTCCGCGGAGGAGCAGGCCAGCCCCGGGCGGGCAGGTGGATAGGCCCGGGCTGGTGCCAGGGCCCCGGGCTGGCCCCGGTGTGCCCGCGGGGCTCCCGCTGAGGGGAGGGCTCGGGCGCGCTGCCTCCGTCCCTCTGTCCTCCTGCCCCGGCCCGAGTGTGGGCGCGGAGTGAAGTGATAAAGTTGCCCGCCCTTCTCCCCACCCGCGACTGCGAGAGGCCCCTGGGGCAGATACCGTTCGTGTGCTTGTGTGAGCCACAAACTGGGGAAAAGTAGGGGCAAGAGAAAGGAGAGTGAGGAGAAATGGCCTCACAGCCGGTTTCTGATCCAGCGCGCCGAAGGGTGCACTTATTTCTAACTTTTTCTCTTTGTAGTGTTTGTAACCTTTCTACCACTCCCTTTTTGGTTTTTATTGTAAGGTTTGGGGGTTTTCGTGTTACATTTAGTTAAATGTTAACATCAAGTTTTGTCCTAAGCTTTTAAAGTTAAAAAATTGCTGTTTGTCTGATTAATTATATTTATATTACCCTTACGTTATATTGGAGCTTGAGGTTTGCTTGTTTGGGGTTTTTTCTTTTCTGAACTTTGATTGATTGATTTAGAACTAGAGACTTTTTTAAAAAAAAAACTATATATGCATATGGTAGAAGCTTGAGAGTCTATTTAATTAGTTTCAGCTAAACCTGTGTTAACAGTGTTGCAGTTACATTGAAAAACTCCAGACACTTGCTTCTGGAAGACTTGCTTTCTGACACATTATTTGATAGTCATTGCCACTAAGGAATTCACTTAAAATGTTTACCTAATTTTATTTGGAATAGTTTCTGGGCAGTTTTTGTTAGGAACTGCTTACAATGGTTGGATGACAGTAGATATAGAATAAAAGCATCTGCTTTTGGTTTTGAGGGTTTTTTCTGTTCATGTAAGAGTGCTTGTTTGACAGGCATTGACATCAAAACCCTATGAGCTGCTCGTGTCACTATTCCAAAAACTGTTTGTGTTCCCTTTTCAGTCTATGAATGAATTCTCATACTGTAGAGACAGGGTTACGGAACGAAATACACAGAGTCATTAAAAACATTTTGTTCCAAAATTCGTTTCCATCATTTTTATTAACACTGAAATTTGTGTCCTGATGTGAAATACTGTGGTGGTTTTTTTCCATGTGATACAATCAGAATTCATGTTCCATATCCTTCCATAACATCAGAGCTGGGCATGTAGAGAAACCATTGGAATTGCATTTTTTAAACCAAACAGATGTGAATAAAAGTGCAGTTCAAACTTACGCTGCTTTATGTCAGTTTTCTCCAAGAATAATTGGTCTGGTGTTTTTTCCTGTGTTTGTTTCTTCTGAAGTACTTTATTTCTCGTTGGAAAAACCTTCCTGAAACACCTTGCTTGTGGCAGATTTCCACTCCTGACTGGGGTTACTTTTACTGGAACATTTTCATTGTCATTAATTACCCTTAGCTCAGACCTTTAAAAAATTTTAAAATACTGCTTGTAATAATTAGGAGCACATTCATTTTTTTCTTTTCAGCATGTAACACCCATGTAAAGCATCAACTAGTACCCAAGCTTCAGATTTTTAAAATTTCATTTCAGTTCATAATTGATGGGGGGAAAAAACCCAAGAGTTGAAGAGTAAAAACATTCCAGCTAGATTATCTTCAGCATTCTGGGACTAACAAACCATGATTGACTGTTGTTTTCAAAAATGCTTGAGACTGTAATTGTAGTGTTCCACAGAACTGTTTCAGAAAAAAATTAAGGGCCCTGAAGATAGGGCCTGATTCCTTCCTTTCATGTTGGTAGCTTGTTAAATTAAGAGAAGACTGTGAGGGGATTCTAGAATTGAGCGTCATTGCTGCTGCAAGAGGCTTTGCAACAAAAGAATGAGTACAAGACATAATACTCCTATCAGTGCAGAATTGAAAGTAAAAGAGTACATGTGAGTGCTGTGAATAAGAACCAGAGGAAAGGCAGTGATTACAGCGACAGTCAATGAAAGAAGCAGCTATTTTGTCAAAATATGGTGAAACTAGGTTCAGGTCTCCCAGGGTAGCTGCCATCATAACAATTGCTGTGAAGACTCCCCAAAAAATTAATTTTGTCAGCTTTTATTAGAAGTGATTATGGCTGTTCCTCTTCAATGTGCACTTGAACTGCTGATTATGTAGAGCCAGTCAGTTAAATTTCCTTAAGTATGCAAATGTTTCACACTTGAACTGAAATGTGAACAGATATTCCAAAGTCTCAGATCTTTCCCAGCTTCATTGTGGAATTTTATATAATTAAGTGTAATTACTACATTGTTAAACAATTGAAGACTATCCAGGTTGTATTGGATTGTTTCTGTTTAGTTTTTCAGTAGGTAAAAAGTCAAAGTTTTACATGTAAATGACCTCAGCTACTCCTACAGAAATGGAGTTTATTCACTGGAGTCTTGGTATCAGGAAGAAATTTCATTTATATTTGTGGGTGGATGAACCTAGATTCACAATTTGCTAGTAATGTGCTGTGACAGCTTTGGTTATAACATGAATTATTCCACTTTATGCTTCAATGAACAGAATAATGTTTACTGGTCATTATGAAAGCCACTCAGTTTTAATTTTTAGTTTGGTGCTGCTGGGTGCCTTTCATGATTTCAGTACAAGTTATTTTTACTAGATCCAGCTTGAGGGTGGAGAAGTACTAAGAGGGAAGGACCATTGTAAATTCCATTTTTGTTTTCAGTCTGGGACAAAAGACTATATTTAGAATTGACTTGGAGGCTAAACTCAGTCTTCCTCCAGAAATTGATTCTTCCAGGCACAATGACAACACATTGACAGTTGTTGTAGTACATCTACTGGTTTACTTGTTTTGTTTTAAATAAATAAGGAATCTGTGGTGTTCTTAATGAGTCATTTTAGTGTGTTCTGAAATTCAACTTTAAAATTAATCTGAGGAAAGACCGGACAAATATATTTCCAAGCAACTGGTCTTTTTACCTTACAAAGTTGTATTGTTGCAGTGACTTGTGGGAGACCTGTGACAATTCCAATGAGCAGCCATCAGTTCGCACCCTGGAGATGGCTGCAGGTTCATGAGGATTGGCACAACTCAGATACAGCAGCAGCCCTTCAGATTGCTGAGGATTTCCCGTTTTGGGATATGATGATATCGGGACAAATGCAGCCTTACTACTTATTTCAAGCTGCATGAGTTGGCTGTCTCTTTCTTCCCAACAGAGTGAAACACAGAGTCCTTTGCAAAAGGCATTTTTGTTTGTTACCAAACTTGATAAGCAATCTCATCAGTAGACAGAGACATTATTCTGTCTTTTATTGCTGGATTTTAGTAGATACAGTTGAAATTTCATGTGGATGTTGTCTCCTCTTCCCAATTGCTCATATTTCATATTATCATCATTTTATGAAATACATATATATGTTGCAAACAAGAATGTGGTAATGCTGCAAAAACAAGTATTCATATCTAGGGAAGTACCAAATCAAACATATCCACTTGGCCCTCTTCTGTTTCTTAGTGGAGTTTAATTACAGTAGTATGTGATTTTAAAAGAAGTGTACTTTACAGAGGACATAGGATATACTGTTCTCTAAATTAGTTATTGTTTCATATTTTATATGGATTCAGCATGTGTTGTGATTTTTTTTTTATGCATTCTCTTCAGACTTGTCTTCAAACACAGAATTAATATATTTGAGGCTTATTTTGCTCATTACCATAATGTCTCAGAAGGAAGTATTGAGGCAAAAACCCTGAGAATAATTAGTCAGTAAATTCTTTCTATCTAAACACTGACAAGTGTTGGTAAGTTCTGGTTTTTGTTGGCTTGTTTTGACAGTTATTTAGGGCTGTGTTTAGAGCGGTGCTCTCCAGGATCTGATATGCAGTTGAGACATAAATCTGTCTGTTTAACACCAAACTTAGGTCTAAGTTATGCTGAAAACTGGACTTTGAGAAGACTACAGAGCTGCACAACAGAGGTAGAAAGAAAAGGCACTTTTTTGCTGTACTCTATATGTCATAATACCAGGTTTTTCTTTCTGCAAGTCTCCTGTCTCATCTCTGTGCATCTTCCAAAGGAAAAAAAAAATAAAGGCAGAGCACTGTCTTTCATGGAACTCTGGTGACGCCATTGCAAAGCGCTGGTTTCACAGACTTCTATTCCTGGTGTCAGCCCTGGTGTGAGCCAGCAGGCACGGGATGACTTGCAGAGTTAGGGAGCAGCAGCAGAACAGGGACCTGGAATGTGAAGAAGAAGAAACCAGGACTCCCAATGCATGGCTGAGTGGCTGCAGGCTCCTTACACAAATCACGCTCTGGTTTTTACTCTCAGGGTTTGCCTCTGTTTTTTTCCTCTTTGCTCTTTTGCATTCCGGTCTGATTGCTTTCTTTATATTCATGTGCCTGGATACCAACTGGCAAATGCAGGTAGAACCTGGTAGCTGCTGCTTGTCCTGGTGCCTGCAGGTGAGGAGGAGCAAATGCAGAGAAAGTTGTGCTTAGTAAACCTCATAATGCCGTGGTTATGAACAAAGTTAGCTGGAGTTTTACTTCAGTAAAACCAAATTTGCACCAGACTTGTTCTCAGAAACAATTGCACTTCATAAAAAAATAAATTGTTTGAGTAAGTCAAATGGGTGAAATTTGGTAAAATCACCAGCAATTGACAATTAACAGTAATAAGCATTTCAACATTGTCCTTGAAAGATAATTTTTTACAGAAATAGAACTCTTTGTATTGCCTTTTTTTCTGGAAAGTTGCCTGTATATAGCTGCTTTCTCCCTACTCCTTTTATTTAAAAAGGTTTGCAAAGTAGGAATTCAGTTCCTGTAGTGGTGGCAAATGATAAACAGAGGAGCACAAGTTTAGGTAAGAAGTAGATGTAGAAATTAGAGAAGTGCTTCAGGCAAGAGAGGAGACCAGAAAATTGGTAACAACAGTAGATTTGACAAAATACTTGTATCTTTGTTTTTGTTCATGTAGAACTTCAGCAGGTCAGTGTGCCGCTCTAACAGAATGCCAGACGTGTGCATTGAAATGTCACTGATACACTGTTACACTCCCGTGTCCCTGGCCCTGTTCCGGCCCGAGCTCCGGGGCCGTGATAATCTCTGGAGGCCGCATTGACCAAGCTCCTGCCACAGTTGTCAGAAAGCAGCAAGGAGCCGAGCAGCCCAGGGCCCTGCCTGCTGCGGGGATGGACAGGGCAGGCTGGGAGCAGCCAGGGATGGCAAGGGCAGGCTGGGAGCAGCCAGGGATGGCAAGGGCAGGCTGGGAGCAGCCAGGGATGGCAAGGGCAGGCTGGGAGCAGCCAGGGATGGACAGGGCAGGCTGGGAGCAGCCAGGGATGGCAAGGGCAGGCTGGGAGCAGCCAGGGATGGACAGGGCAGGCTGGGAGCAGCCAGGATGGGGAGGAGCCGGAGCACTGGATGCTGTTCGTGTGCCTTTGCTGCTGGACACGCTGCAGATGGAGCCGGGCACTGAAAAGGATGACTAAAGCTGACTCGGGTGAATTGACTTCTGTGTGTGCTCATTTTAGAAGCTGAGGCTCAATGTTTTAAAGCTGTTTACTAGATAAAATTCTATGAAAACTTAATATGTAACATAATAAAGCCTGCTTAAATAAATTGGTTTCTTGATACTAATTTAACTTTTATTAAAACTGTTTGAAAGAACGATGTTCCAGACAGAGTAAACTCCATCAGAGGTTTTATCTCTGTTACAATTGAGCTACTATAGTAATTTCTCTTCCTCCAAAAAGCAGTGGGATGCCTTAGGATTGGATATAACTGATTACATTTAGAACATTAAGATTTTCAACATAGCAATGCTTAAATAATATCCTGATTTATTTAACTGCATTTTTTCAAACTCTTACCAGGGCTTTCTAATTTCTTGAGTGATGATAAAAACCCCAATTGTTTGTTTTGATGATCCTCAGAGGAAGGAAGAATTCAGTGGGTTTCAAAGATCAATGGGTTTCTGTGTACTCAAGAGTGCTCTTTTTTTTTTCATTTGTTCGTATAATGTTGATGTTCATTTAAAAAATATCAACAGGACCTTAGTTTTAAAAATTCCTAGGCCTCTTACTTTTTTTACATCAGCTAGAGATAAATTATATCATCCAGCTGCTTTTATATCTCAGAGTTCTAATTAAGTATGTTTGTCACTATGCGAATTGTTAGGTCTGGATGCTGTAGTGGAAATTTTTAGGGTTATGTAGAAATCCTATTTGTAAACCATATATTTCTACCTGATTTGCAGCAAACTTTCTACCTATAAGGTTTGAGGTTCCTGTTCAGGCAGGAACCAGGGGTGTTGAAAATGAGGGTGAGGAAAGGATAGGCTCTTGCTATCTGAATTTATTGTTAAAAGAACTTTTCTGTTTTCAGAGCTGAGAAGGAAATTCATCTTTTTCTTAATTGGAGCTTTGAGGACACAGCTTTATACTTTCCTCCTTTTTTGCTTTTGGCAGAAGCTTAATGTTCTTGCATTTGTATCCTAGTGCACTAAGCCATCTCTGCATCAAAAGAAGACAGAGTGCTTGTCCTTCTGAATATCGGCACTGGCATAATGAGCATCAGTGCTTGAAATAAGATTCAGTATCTACATGGCTGATGTTTGGGGTTTTTAGCATTGTCTAAAATTAATGGCATCCACTCATACTTAGTTTGAGGTTTTAAAGTTTTCACAGCTATTAAGTCTAAATATGTCTTTTTTAAAATAAACTACCTTATGTTTTCTGAAAGTAGGAAAGCCTTATTTCCATTACAGCTTTGAGTCCATATACTCATCCTAAGTCTGATGCACATGGGCATCAAGTGAAGAAAAAAATATAGCCGTGAAAATGTAAACCAGTACTTTTTATGAATTTCAATGCATTTCCACTGGGGGAAAAATATCAGTAGACTTAACACTTCTTTATTATGTATTAATATTATGAAATTATCTTTATGGGATATTTAAGTAGCATTGAGAAAAATCATCTGAAAAAAGGCTTCCTGCATGAATCCACATCCAGAATCATTGCCAGAGCTAAGATGAAAGTTCAGATGTTTCTGGCTTGAGGCTAATGGAGCACGTTGTCTCCTAAAAGGAATTAATTTAGTTTGCTTTCCTTTTATCTTTGCAAACAGACACTTCTGCCAAAATTATTCCCCATTGTCCAAGTTAAGCATAAACAAGACATCAGCTGATTACACATATCTTAAATGCTTTGTTGTTTATTTTTTGGCAGCCTGTGTGTATAAGGTGCCCGATACAGCTGTTGACATCGGGTGTGTACCCATGGCTGCTCCACTGCAGTTGGATGGATAAGGAGTTTACAAAAACAAGCCAACCAAAAAGAGAGACTGCCCAATTAAATAAGACACTTGCTTCCTGTTTTCTTTGCTGTTTTCAGTATCATGTTTTTATAGTTGTGTGGGAATTCAGAAAACAGGTTTGTGGAATGCACAAAACTTTTCAGTCCATTCATTCTTACTAATGATAGTACTTTGTTGGGTGAAAATAAATACATACGTGGGCAACTTGCCTACATGTTACAAATAGAAGCATTAAAAGGTAGAAGGACAAATATCTCAAGCACCATGTTTATTAAAACTTGGTTTGACTGTGGGCTCCCATAATTAATTTTTGCTTTAGAACTTCAGTAAAATTAAACTTTGAGAGATTGCTTGCAGTGCAGGGAGGAGAGAGCTAATTTAAAACTTTTCTTTTGTCTCATCTTTTTTCATTCCTTCCTGTGGTTTTGGAGGAGTCCATTAATAGTAGCAATATACAAATGAACGAAAGAATAAATGTGCCTGACGAAGTACAGCGAGAGTAAAATTCACCCTAAAGGAAGGAACCTGACTGTGCATTGCTTATGTTGGTGCAAGGAAAGTTACTTTGACAGCAGCAACTTTGAGATTTAAACGATTCTGTTAGAACAGTTCATCTCCTAATAGCCAAAATTCTGTTCAGAGAAGTTAGCTTGAAAATGCAGAGGTGTGAAGTGGTTTTGAATCCTGTGAATATCAAATGAAATTATTATTTGAGCTTTATTAGTCTTTTGTAATTTGGACATGAAGCATTGTCCTTTAGCAAAAGAAGATAAAATATGCAGGGATTTTTCATCAGAAGTAGTCCCAGAGTACTTCTTAAAAAATTAAGTAGCAATTGTTAGAAGTAAATACTTCAGTTTCTTTGGCACTAGTGTACATGATGGATAATTATTTGATTTAATTATTGTGCCCCAACATCTTTGGCAGCATTTTTAGCATTTTCATAATCATCTCCTGCTTCTCAGGGCAGAAGCAGCTGGTGTTATTGTCATTATTCTTTTTTTAAATTTCCTTAGACAAGGATGAATCGTTATGGCATAGAAAGGCAGATGATAGAGGCATTCATGGAAGCATTTGCTACCCTCCATGGCTGACTCATTCCTTGTGTGGCAGCTGACCAGAGCCTCTTCTGTGGCTACCGAAGGCTGCATCATTGGGTGCCTTCAGGAGGAGCAGTGGGCAGCATGTTCTCCCCCCTCCCAGAAATGCCATGTGCTCTTGGGCCTCTGTGCTGAAACTCCAGCACTGGCAGAATTTCAGTAATACAATCTGTACTTGTCATAAAGGTGAAGTTGGTGGAGCTATGAGTTCATGAATCCAGAAAGAAACCCTCTGGCAGCAAATGTTGGTGCACGGGGAGTCTGGCCTAGGAATGGGAGAGAGGGAGAATCCTCAAATGGGTCCATACCTGTTCTGTGCTCTCAAACCAAACACTGCCTGTTCAAACAAGCATTCTGTTCCAGCTGGAGTGATATGTATTACTATTTCTCAGCAGATTTTTTTTTTTCTGATTATTTTTTTTTCTCTGATTATTATTTTTTTCTTGAAATGTAGGAATATTCGGAGGACAGCAATTCTGAACCAAATGTGGATCTGGAAAATCAATACTACAATTCCAAAGCTTTGAAGGAAGATGACCCCAAGGCAGCATTAAGCAGTTTTCAGAAGGTTGTCTGTCTTTATATTCTATCTCTTCTTTTTATATTAATTCACATTTTAAAATATTTGGTACCATTTGAGTTATTCTCTGAAATTATAATAATAGGATTTATCTTTTAAATTACTAATGTGCTAAGTTTATTATTGAGTATCTTAAACTCCTGACTGCTTTTCAGGATCATTCTTAGGGAGAATAAATAGGACATGGTATAGTCTTATCACAGATTTGACTTTTTAATCTTCAGGATTTACTGAGTTAATTAAACAGTTCTAAATGTGTTTTCATGCATCAACAACAGAAACCAGATCCATTTGGGTTTTTTAAATGAAATGGTGTTTTCCCCAGTGTCTTATGTAACATTATATTTGCTTTGCTATCTGATTCCAGAGCTTTAAATGTATAAATACTAACAAACACAGTTTCTTTTGTTCATCTCAGTTTTAAATGTTTAATGTTTGTACACTGCTATGAGAAAGCAGTATGTTAGATGCAACTTTTTAAAGGAAAAATAGATTTTTGCATCTCTTTGCTCATTTATAGTGTACAGCAAAACTATGTACGTGACTTCAAAAAAAACTCTAAAGTTTTTACTTGCAAAACATTTCTTTGCATTGTTGCATTAAAACCTAGAAGTGTTTCTCCTCTGTGAAAGAATCTTCTTCATAGTAATTCAGAAGAGCTTTTTAACTTAATTTGGTCAAAATTTAGTTGCCTCAGTTTTGCAGGAGCTGTTACAACTATTTTTGCTTACATGTTTATGGAGTGGTGTTAAAATTTAGTGTTTGGCATTAAAGTGTTTGCTGTTAGATGATAACAACAGCAACAATCATGTTCACCCTCCCTATGTCAGCTAAGTTGTGAAAACTGAGGAGATTCACTCTCACTTTTTCAATACTACCAGGAAAGAATAAAATTGAAGAACAGGGCAGAGTCAAACATTACTTTGTAAGGAACAAAGTGGGAGGGAAGGGCATGTATGGGATATGTGTATTTTAAACAACTCAAGTTTGAATAAAGCTTTTATAAATATTGTTTTTAAAATTCTTCTTTTTCAGGTTTTGGAGCTCGAAGGCGAAAAGGGAGAATGGGGATTCAAAGCTCTGAAACAGATGATTAAAATAAACTTTAAATTGGTAGGAATTACAGCTATCACTTGGGAATAAATAGCATAAATATGTATTTGATCCAAAGATCTTAAATTAGTGTTCTAATTTATGGCTATGACAACTAAATCTATCAGAACTTGCCTTTTGCAGCCTTTAATGGCTACTACAGATATGGCAGGGAAATGATGTGGTGTTTGCAAGACAAAGGCAAAATGGATGCAAAATAACTGCTGTAGTCAGCTGGTTCTCCATGAAAGTGTGAGGCTCAGTCCTTGCTGTGCTGAGGTGTCACACCACTGACAGTGGTCATGTCTCTCTGTGTGTACTGCACCAGGACAAAACTGTGAAAAATTTATATGCTGTGTATGCAGCCATTCCAAAGAGTTGTCTGGCCAGCTCTGTTTTCTTCATTGAGATGAATATTTTAATTGTGTGTTTTATGCAGTCCTGAGGTTATTTCTGATTCTGCAGGTTATGAATTAAGTGGTGATATGAAAGTTTTAATAGCAACCACTACTGCATTGTCTTTCTTTAAGCAATTTTTTTCTCCTGTATGTAAACTTGCAAGATATCTCAGTTTCAACAATTAAAACAAAAATTCTAATGTGATTTTGTTTTTCTTTTAGACTAACTTTCCTGAAATGATGAATAGGTATAAACAGCTATTGACCTACATACGGAGTGCAGTTACAAGAAATTACTCTGAAAAATCCATCAATTCTATTCTTGATTATATCTCGACTTCCAAGCAGGTTGGATCATCAATTATTTAATCTTTATAGTTTTCAGTTTTGCAGTTTTAACTGTGGACAATTTTTATGTTTGTTTTGGGCTATTTTGATCTTAATAGAGGAATTTTGAGTATTCATTTGCTGTCATATGTAAAAATATATTTCCCACATGTAGTGGATTCTATTAACACAAATCTTCATAAAGTTGTCCTTTTTTGGCAACATTTACGTGGAATTTCTATTTTTTTTAGCATAGCTACACAATAGAAGTACCCTTTCAAATTTAATTTTAAAATAAATAATGTGGGGGGTTTTTTGTGGGGGGAGGGGAAGGGGAATCTTTGCAGTGAAGTGTTGGTGTGAAATCCTGCCTGTCCAGTGCACTGTGCTGGTGAGGTACATGTCCATAGATACACAGCCCAGCTCCTTTTGAGTTGTTGTAGAAGCTTTACAAAGAAAAGGAAGCTCCCCTCACTGACTACCTAAAGTAGCACCTTCATATCATTGGTGATCAGTGCTGATCCGTGGTCATTATCACAATCCTGCCACTCTTAGAGGTGGAAGTTGAATGCTGGGTTACTCTGAGGTCTAAAGGATTGTCTCAGACTGCCCCTTCTTGGCAGAGCTCAGTGTCTCTGGTTTGTAGTGGAGCCAGACCTGCAGGGACAGTCTGGAAGTCTTAACTTGATATATAGTCACAGATTTGTTATCTCCAAAGGAACAGTGGCCATGAACAATACTAATGCATTCTTTGTAGAACCCTTGTAAAAGGTAACACTCAGCACTTTAATTCCCATTTCAGATGGGGTTGTTTTCAGATGGGGTTTGGTTTTATGCAAAGAATTATTTTGATGCACTCAAGAGCTTTCTTCCACTCAGCATTGCCACTCCAGAAAGAAGAAGACATCTTCTCCTTTGACCATATTCCTCTTTTTTTGTAAAGCATATTTTCTTTTTGATATGTAAATTATTTTTATTCTTTTAAGTGGGAATAATATTGCCTGTGTTTGTTACAAAACATCACAGTTCTGTGCCTTGGTTATATAAGATGGGTTTTATAAGGTGGCTTTCATTTTTCACAGATGGGTACAAATCTTAAAATGTGAATACTTTTTAATTATATCTGTTTCATATAAGAAAAGGTAATGTAGTTAATTTGGTTATTTTAGAAGCTGTTTGCAGTTTAAATGCAAACATAAACTAAGATGCAGATACCTTTCTTATTTTGAAGTTCAAGCATGCACTTTTAGTTTGTTCAGATTGACTTTATTAACAGGTACAAATTTGCTGTTTACAATTATAGAATTCTGATTTTTTATGTCAGATGGATTTGCTTCAGGAATTCTATGAAACAACACTTGAAGCTCTGAAAGATGCTAAGAATGATAGATTGTGGTTTAAGACAAACACAAAGGTAAAATATATAACTTCCTATTTTTTGCTTTTCTTTGACACCTTCAGCTAATTCTTATAAATTATAATTGTGAAATTTTAATAGACCTCAGTACTTCAACTTTCTTTTCATTACAGCTTGGCAAATTATATTTAGAACGAGAAGAATATGGAAAGTTACAAAAGATTTTGCGTCAGCTGCATCAGTCATGCCAGGTACCTTTATATTCTAAATCACTGTACCTTAGTAAACAACATTGATGTTTTTTTTTTAAATATATCTGTTGTTGGCCTTTGAGGCATTTTGCTGAGCTTTAGTACAGAGGGAAGAAATACTGTGCCTGATTTTATTTGTTATCTGCTTGGTAACATGAATAAAAAATGCTAAGTGCTTTATTCCTTCCTTAAAGATGATTTTTAAAAAATTATTCATGATTGCTGATTGGGTTTCTCTTCAGGTGCAAGGATGAGAAGCACATATCAATAATCTATAATGCATGGACATTCATTTTAAAATATAGCAAAGATTCCAAATGAGCTTTATTCAAAAATGAAAGTGCAATTGTTACTTTCCCATCTGGAAGGGGAAAAAATAAATTAGCCATGCAGTCTGCTGTGCTTGTTTCTGACACTTTTCCTCCTTCAGTATGGAAATAGGTTACAGATATCTGGGAAATGGTTCTGTTAGAAGTAGCAAAAGAGTCATATGTGTTATATATATGTATGCATTTGTGTCAGTCATTGTATTTATATACTGAGAATGTGGCTTAAGGAATGTGGAAAAGAATTAAAGTTTTGAGAAAAACATTTAATAGAAAATAATGATGTTTTAAATAAAGGGCTTCAAAATGTAGCCTGTGGTAAGTTCTTTGAGTACTATGTTTTCTCTTAGTAGTTACATCAGAATTTCAGGAATATCCTTGTTTTTGACAGGAAATTACTGAGAGTATTTGGTTATCAGTGTTTTACTAGTATAAAACTGAAATTGCTGTTCTCTTAAAATTTCACAGTATTTATTACTTAATCTGTCCTAGACTGATGATGGGGAAGATGATCTAAAAAAAGGTACTCAACTATTGGAAATCTATGCTTTGGAAATTCAAATGTATACAGCACAGAAAAATAACAAAAAACTTAAAGCACTATATGAACAGTCATTGCACATCAAGTCAGCCATTCCTCATCCACTGATCATGGGAGTTATCAGAGGCAAGTTCATCTTGAATTTTTCATTTGTCTTCTGTTGCAGAGATTTGTTCCATGAAAATCTGATAACCAGTGGTTTTTTCCAGTTCCGCCTATAAAGACAGAGGCTTCTGGAGATTCGGTCTCATAATTTTCTTCTTGCAGGACTGCAGCTCTGCAAATTTGGTGCCCAAGTACCAGAGGCACTGGTCAGAAGGGCAGGACAGTTGGCTAAATAACTGTTAGGAGAGAAGCAGTAGAAAGACAAGGGGAGGACTTGCTGTTTGACATCAGGGGAGGCAGGAAAAGAAGAATGCAAAGGCATCTGCAGGGCATAAAAACAAAGGCTTGACAGGACTGCTGGCAGAAGGGACTGCTGGCAGAAAGGCTGCTGTTCCTGCAATCTCCTTTTATAAATTTGTGTCTTACCTCACTAAAACTCAGCAGGAACCAAAGGGCTTTAAGATGTGTTTGAAAATATAATTCATTATCTGCAGTAATTAATTGTAGTGGAAGCAAGCCGTGTGTCTTGAAAAAAAAACCAGCTTTTTTCAGAACACTGTTATGCCTTCCTCCTTTCCCTGGTGTAGATGCTGCACAGACAATCAGGCAGCAGTGGGTACTTCAGAAATAAAAGGATACAGAAAGTATTTCTCATTTTTTCTGTGTGTTTTTGCTTAACAGATAGGGAAAATTCCATAAATATACAAAGTCTGTTGCCACTGATATGGAGATAAATTCTATCTCAGTTTTTGCAATATTTTAACATAATGGTGATGTAATTATTGGCTATGAGGATTAGTGTTCTTTAAGTTCTAAGATGTAGGCTGGGTTTTGTTTTTTCCTCTTTGGAATGGGTTTATTCAAATGGCAGTGCTATATGTTAAGGCCTTAATGCTTTTTTTCCTAATGATTTCTGAGAACCAAATGACTTCTGAAATGTTTCAGTAATCTATTTAGAAATAGCATGGAACTTGAGTACAATTATTGTAGTCAGCAACAAGCACACAGTGTTCCTTTTCATCTGTGTTTTCTTTTCAGAATGTGGAGGCAAAATGCACTTAAGAGAAGGAGAGTTTGAAAAGGCACATACTGATTTTTTTGAAGCATTCAAGAATTACGATGAATCAGGGAGCCCCAGAAGAACCACTTGCTTAAAATATTTGGTCTTAGCAAACATGCTCATGAAGTCTGGAATAAATCCATTTGATTCTCAGGAGGTATTTTTTTCTTTCTCCTTCACACACACACCCACCCCCCATCCCCTCACCCTTTTCTGAATATATAGAGAAATTGCCCAAAGGATGGAAATGGAAAAATAAATCTGAATTTGCATATTATGCTTTCTGTTCTGTGTAGGCTAAACCATACAAAAATGATCCAGAGATTCTAGCAATGACGAATTTAGTAAGGTAAGATTTTAATTTTTTTGGAGAAGGGAACAAAATAATAAAAAGAAAAAAGATATATTGTCCAAACTTGAAAGGGAACGTTTTTAGAAATGGCTTTTCTCTGCACAGTTAACACAGTTATTGATAAATATTGGGCAAATATTCAAGGTTTGTTTTTCTTTGGAAACTAACTGCAAGTGACCATAGTATAGATGCCACACTATGTAGGGGTATCAAAGCTGTGTACTTTTGCCAGTTTATGGTGTGACAAAACCCTCTTTTCTCCCCTTAAATAAAGTTGTCCCATCTTGTACTGCAACTGGTCATTTTGAGCTCTGGCTGATTACATAAGAGAAATTGAGTTGAGTGACATCTCATACCAAAGCCAGTAGAATAATTTGCTGCATGGATATATCATGAGTTCCTAAGTTAGGAATATGAAACTTTACTCTCAGTGATCTCCTGTATCCTTCAAACAAGTGAAAAATCAAAAGAAAGCCTCATTATCTCTTAGGCACCTCATTACCTGTACCTCACAGGCAACTGTGAGCATTTTCAGTGCATGAAGGTCATTAGGTCAATGAACTGAGGCAGGTTTTGTACACTGGGTTTTGAAGCTCACCTACTGTATCCTCTCTGGCCTGCCTCTGCTCTTTTCCCATATTTTCCCTACATAAGAAGTAATGTCTGCTCACATTTTGAAACAGTTGATCTGGGTGGGAACAAACTGCTGTGATACTGCTGTTGTGCTTTACCATTTTATGCATACAAATTGTTTCTGAAAGTGAGGACATTCATCCATTATTGACATGGTGATTGAATCAATTATTTGGCAGTTTAGTAAGGGATTATTTCCAGTAACTCCTTCCACTTTAGATGTGTTTTTTTCTAATTCACTGTCATAGTTTCATGTGAATTTGAGGCAGAAGGAACTCCAGATGGCCTTACGCAATCTGATTTTATTCATGTTTCTCATTTATATCTTTTATCTTGACATTTGAGTATAACTCCTTCTTTAAAATTAATAACACACTTAAAGCAATATTGATAAGAAATGTGTGATGATAAAATTAATTTCAAATATTACAGTTATGTTTTTAATCCTTCCTGTACTCTACAGTGGGAACTTGCATGCTTTACATATGATAAAAAGACTTATGAAATAAACAATAAAATATACAGAAATGCAATTTCTTTTATTATGAAGTAAAATTTACTGGTTTCATGTGATACAGTCCATGCCACTCACATAACTATTTATAAGCTGCTCAAGTTCTGCCTTAACAGGTCTTTTTCTTGGCCATTTTAATAACAGATGAATCTTTTTTGACCAGTTTCAAAACAATCTTAGAATGTACAGAATATGAAGGACAAATAGATGTTTTTATTAAAATGTTTGATGTTAGTATTTAAACAGAAGTTGAAAGTTTTGTTTTGAAAGCATGTTTTTCAAGAAAAAGGCCTGTCTTCAGAGGTTGCAGCTCTTGGCCTTTAAATGGCGCTGTGGTGGCACCTTCTTTTTGCAATGCTTTCTTAGATGACAGGATTGACTCATGAAAGGATATATACACAAATAAGCTATAAATAAAAATCTAAAAAGTAATATTATGCCAAAATTACTGATGAATAATCCTGGAAGTCCGTATTTCTTTCATCTTTCAATATTTTTAGCATTCAGCTTAAGCTGGACATTGTAGAGACAGCAACAGCCCTGTAGACTCTTTTTAGCTCTTATTTGTTCCATAAAGTATGACTTCATGAAGCCAAAATTCATGTAATGATACTTTTCAAAACAGGGTATTTAAGAATAGCTTCTTAAAGTACAAAAGTTTTTAAACTAGAGTGCACTTGTGGAACAACTAAATGTTCATACCAAACTTCAGTAAATGTTGCTAAAATTGAAACAGGAGAAAGGTCATTTCTGCTGCATTTCATCTTGAAATCGAGTTTTTGCATATAAAGGTTCTGAATAGAAATATTTTCCACCAGTGCTTAATACATGGTTTTTTTTAGAAATTGTGGAACATAATATTATGAGTCTATTTTACTTTTAAAATGAATAATTCAGTCCCTTGGTTTTTTTTCTGAAGTGCCTATCAGAATAATGACATCACTGAATTTGAGAAGATTCTGAAAACAAATCACAGCAACATCATGGACGATCCCTTCATAAGGGAGCACATTGAAGGTATTTTAAAGGCTGTTATAATAATTTTTGCTTTCACTACTTAGTAAGCTCCTTTTTTTTTTTCTTCCCCCACCTTGGTTTATTTTTCTTTTTGGCACTAAGAGTTCCTTGTAATTACTTGTGGATTATTCCTTCACAAGTTATTTAGAAGTTGGTCAGGGCTAACTTGCATCCAGGCATGTGGCATGAATGCAAAGACATGCAAAGTTGATGGAGAAAGTTCTAGAGGAGTGGATATTGTAAGATATCTATGGTGGTGTTAAGACACTTGAATACTTTGAATATTGTTTTTGGAATAGTGAAATGAGAGAAAGCCTCATCTCTAAAGATGGTTTGTATGAGTCTCACCCACTTTGATGTTTGCTAGTTTATAATTTACTGCTTCAGATTATACAAAATACATAGACAGTGTAATGAAGGTTGCACTAATAAATATATAGTAATATAACATATGAAAAGATGCATACTTTTCATTTCTATCTTGTAAACAATAGTTGGAGTTATAGTACCTCTACTTAATAGAATGGGAGCACATTAACACATGCCTTTCTGTTTCATTAATGTGACAAAATAAAATTACCTCACCCATTTTTCATGTATCTGAGAATTGAAGAGTCTCTTCACTTGAATACAGTGCTCAGTTCTTCAGCTAACTGTTGCTTTTCAAGAGTGGGTCTGACTGTGGCAGTGCAGGACCATTTAGCTGGGTAGTTATTGAAAGAAAAGAGTTAAATCCAGAGACCTGGTTTCCTTATACTTGTTTGTAAAAGAGAACAGGGCAAACAGCAGGGGAAACTAAATATAACCCACTGCTGCTGTTCCACGTGGACTGCTGGTGAGCTGCAAAGTCTTGGGGGGAGACTTGGTAAGATCAGAGCTGGATGCTCATGGAGGAAGGTGTGCCAGAACTGGAGAGCAAGAGCAGGAAGCTGAATTAAGGCATTGAAGGGAATTGAGTGTTACTCCTTATATGCTACTGATGTCTCACCATGTTCACTCTGCAGTGATGCACAACTTGTTCATGGTTATGTTTACATACCTTGCCTCGTTGTTTTAATCTCCATTGTTTATTGAGACACATAATCTGGTGTTCAGTGGTATATTGTTATATAAACAGTCCTTGTTTAAACAAGTAAAAATGGATCTAGTTTTTTTTTCTCTGTTAATTTATAATTTATGCTTTCATTTTATCCCAACTGTCTTTAATAATGTAAAAATTTATAAAACAACTGCACTATTTTATCTAAGCAAAATGAGCCTTTCCATGCAGACCATTTTATACAACTTCAGTTCCTCATTGTAATTACACCATTAGGCCCTGACTTTTAACTTTAAATGTGAATACTCTCCATGAAGTTAAATGCTCAGACATTTTAAATTGCATGGCTTTAAGCCCCTTTTCACTTTTGTACACAGCAAACATTCTAGCCATAAATTAGGGGGGCAGACATACCAGGCAATGATTTTTATGATCTATCCAGTTAACTTGAATAAATAAAATTTTTACCAGAGAACATGTTGCTCCATGTTTGAACAGTTTTCAGCTCTGTCTGTCCACCTTGAGAGTTACATATTGTTTGGATCCCTGGAAAAGGAGGGTCCTTGTTATTTTGCTGGGCTTCCACATCCACTGAATTACACTAAACACTATGGTCTTTGAAGGTAGCACCTTTCTGTATGGAGTGGTATTGCAGCTTTATTTCAATACTGTTGTTTTTACACTGTTTGTGTTTTCTTCTCTTACAGAGCTTTTGCGAAACATCAGAACACAAGTGCTTATAAAATTAATTAAGCCTTACACAAGAATACATATTCCTTTTATTTCTAAGGTATGTGTCAGTAGCCTTGCATTTGCTTAAGTAAATTATTAAGTGTGAATAAAAGCTTTTAAATACATACAGTGCTTCCAGAAATAGAACATCTAAAATTCACTCTAAACCATAAAGTACTAATGATGCACTGCTGGCAGCTTTGCAGTGCAAAAATGTAAATTTCAAGTGTCATCCAACTGCTTATATGTACTATGATATACTTCTAAAATACTCAACTGCCATATTCTACTTGGTGTAGAAAAATCACATTTCTTAGGAAAAGTATAAGAAGTGAAATTTGTATAATAAAAAATGTAATTATGAACATAAATTGTATGTACATAAAAATCAAAATTTTAACCTCTTTTGCTCATAAGCTATGTTCACATACGTAGTTACAGAACTGTGGTAGTAGAACAAACCAAGTATTACCATAGAATCCCTGATTTCACTGCCTAATCTGCAAAGAATGAAATAAAAGCTCAGTGGTATTATATGAGTATTCCCATCTCCTGTGGGTGCGTGATTTTGCATGCAAAAATTCACAGCATTACAAAATACATCATGAAATATTAGGGATGCCTGTTTTTTATGCTAAATTCCTTTTAGAACTTGGTATACTTGTTTTTTTTTTTAAGCTAGACTTAACATTTGCAGAACTTGCTTGAGCCAGAAGATGCAATTATGTCTCTAAATGGTTTTGAGTGCAGATCCATTCTTTTCTGATAATTATTGTCTTATTTTATTTCCTAGGTTTTTGTGGTTGTGGTTTATTTTGTTGTTATTTGGTTTGGGCTATTTTTTTATCTGTTTGTTTTTTCAGTAAGTCAGTGAAGGAACCCATTTCTGGAGCTTCTAAAATTTTGCTTTTGCCTCTTTAGCTTTTTCTGAGAGGTTACTGGTCTCTTGATTCTTGGCCATGTGTCCTTTGGGTGGAAGTCCATTGCTTAATTGATTGTTACTGAATTGATATTTATGAACAGTAAGAAACAGGTTAAACTAAATTCTGTATATGAAAATAAAGATTGGGGGGTTTTAATGTTGCAGAACATAGTAACAGCATAATGAGTTTTATTTTTGTTTCAGGAGTTAAACATAGATGTAGCTGATGTGGAAAGCTTGCTTGTGCAGTGCATATTGGATAAGTATGTACCTGATTCTTGATTATTGATCTTTGATTACTTTAAAATAATCAAACTGTAGAAGTGACAACAAAACTATTTTGGGGCATTGTGATAATACTGGTTGATTCTAGAAGTGAAAGGTAACGGTGCTGACTTTGTATTTGCTTGGTTTCTGAGCAGTAAAGTATGTTTGAAGGATGGGAACCAAGAAAATTATACAGGGAGCATCTTCTTTCTTTAATTATTAATTAAATAATAAATTCCTTGAATTATTATGAAATTATGAAAGTTGTTATTCTTAGTAATTGCTGCTTACACCCATGTATATTTTTGAATTAATTTTCAAGTTGACAGATTGGTAGTCTGCTCTCTTAACTAGAAAAATTTAACTACAATTTGTAAAACCTATTTTTCTGGAGAGTAACTTGTTATAACTACTACAAATATATAATCCATACATGGGCTTGTATTGTTTGACTTCTCTTCACATAAATCTGCATTTTTCATGATTCTTTGATTTTCAAGAACTGTTTATGTCATATTGCTTCAGACTTTGTGTGGGGTCATAGCCAAGCAGATAAAACATGCATTGCCCAATGAATTAGTTGTTTGATTTCCAGTCATGATGACAGCTTAATAGGCACTACTGCCCAGGACAGTAATTATAGAAGTGCTGAATTCTGAAATGGACTTTGTGCCTCTCTTGTATAAGCCCTCTTATTTTACCTCTGATTCATTGTTAGCTTCTATTTCCATGTCCATTAGCAATTTATAGTTTTTGTTTATTTGCTCCTAGCACTATACATGGCCGAATTGATCAAGTCAACCAGCTCCTAGAACTGGACCATCAGAAGAGAGGTGGTGCACGTTATACTGCGTTAGATAAATGGACCAACCAACTAAATTCTCTCAACCAGGCTGTAGTCAGCAAGCTGGCCTAACAGAAAGCAAGCTTCTACAAACCTACTTAAGGCAACTGTGCAGTGATGTAAACCTTAAAAGAACTGGGAATGGCAAAACTACTGTCGGTTGGTGTGCCCTGAAATTATTGGAGTTATGGCAGAAGTGCTTTTTTGATCAGCTGGTTTGTGTTTTGCTGCTGCATTTATCCCAAGAAAAAAACAGCTTTAATCTCCAGAAGAAAACCAAAATGCCACGGGATTTATGCTGTATTGACATCTTGCCCTAAACATACAACATCCTAGTAATTTGTCAAGGGGCAATTAATGACCAGAGAGAAGATTTTTGTCATGATTTTAAGTACACTGACACGTTACTGTTGGTTAAATTTAAATATGTTTTACCTGCAGAAATTCTCTCACAGAAATAACCTGCAATAACTTGAAATGCATACCCTTTTGAACACTTCCTTTTCTCATGTATAAATTGAAATGTTTGCTGCATTTTGCAAAATGTCAATTCTCCAAAAATGTGTCCATATATTTCTGTACCTGCAGTGTAGTAAAGGTTTAGAAGAAACCCCATAATTATAGTGGCATACTGTCACTTAGGTTTCAAGCAGCAAAATAAACAGTGCAGTTCAGAAATTGTACAGTTTGTTTCTTGATGTGCTTTCATTATACTTGAATTTCACTTGTGTTATTTTTAAAAGAAAATAGGTATTACTCAATCTCATCACATTTGTGAAGGACAATATGGAGATTCTAAGTCTGACCCCCTTAGTATGTGTGCTGTTGATTTTTCTTTTTATTCCCCTTGAAACAGTGAAACATAAATACTAAAGAGCTGACATTTAGCAGTGTTGCTAACTAACTTTTAGCTTCAATATGCCAAACTATTATCAGTCTAGATATGTTGGTGGGTATTTGGCATTTCTCAGGGATATTCTTGGTTTTCATTTTGCTACTTTAAGAATAGAGATTTTCCATGCAGCTCGGTGGGTACAGAGATGCAGACCCTGATTGTTCTCTCTCTTTGCCTAATCTGTGGTCTTTTTGAGCAGATTCAGTGTACACAAAATGACACTGTGTGTATGGAGTGGAGACCCACTGCAGTGACCTTGCTGGTAATGGAATCTGTTCTGTCCCAAATGTTTGAATGCACTGCAGTCTCTTCAGAGCTGCTGTTCCCTGCCACAGTATAGCCACATGCCTTTTGTGGCCTAAGATTTTGGGATCACCAGATCATTTTAAAATAAATAAAGTGTTGACCACAGCAAATTTTATTCCTGTAGCAGATTGGAGCTGACAGAAAAATTTTCTTGCAGGTCTCAGAAATGTGGTAAAAAGGGTGAAATTTTCCATAAATGCAAGTATTCCAGTTTAAAGCAGAGAGTACTGGGTGATGGTACACAAGCAGTGCCACACACAGGCATTGTAACAGTAAAAGGAAAAATCTGTATATAGAGTAATTAACAACACCTCAAAAATAATGAAAAAGTCTAATAAATTACAAATGTTCATCACATACATGAAAGGCAGCGTGGTAAACTCAGTGTTCTAGGGCAGGATTTAAATTGGTAACAGGGTATAATTAAATAGGATAAAATTAACTTCAATCTAAGGAATAGTTATGTCCCTTAGAAAATTATTTTGTTCTGCAGTTGTCAAAGCAAGTGATTTTTTTTACTAGTGTTTACACCATAAAACTTAATGTGTACCATGAGTAGCATGATATTGAATCTTGGGTGAGAATTTCTTCTTCACTCATGTATTTTTTTACCAATAGGTGTTTTTAATTTATCCACTTACTTAAAATAATAGTAAAATTTAAATTTTTAAGCAAAGTTTTTTTTCTTTTGTAAAATTTGTATATAACATTTGACTAAAGCACCTTGTATTTTGCTTCCTTATAATGATGTGATGTGTAATGTAGTTTTTACTTTGAAAATTCCAGTAATACCTGGTGATGTGAAGTTGAACATAACAACAGTGCACAGTCCTTGGGACCCTTACCTACACATCCAGAGATTTTATATTGGATAGAGATCTTGCAGGGTTCTTCCTCCCATGGGGACAAGGATTGTCACAGCTCTGTCAAGGTTTTCCTTCCCATGGGGACAGTGTTTGAGTATTTGTTTGAGTAGATTTCCTGTCTGTGCCATTTCCCACCACCCTTGCTGTGGGAAGGAACAAGTCCTCTCTTCTAAAGGAGGGGGAAAAAGAGAACTGTCCATAAACTTAAAATCACTGAAAATAAAAGTCTTCTTGACTTTGTGTGTTGTACCTGATGTAACCTTTTCCATCCCAGCCATGTCTGCTGGGGAGGCATTTTGGCATTCTGGGATTTTTTTCAAGAAGGAAATGGGAATACTGCAGTACATCTTGTCATGTCCATCTAGTTCCCTTGTTTTATGTTTTTCTTCTGAAGGATTAATTGTTGTAGGACTGTTCCATGTAGTGAAGGACTGTCAGTCAGAACAGTGGGGGCTAGCAATGTTTTTAGACAGAAAAAGGGTCAGTCTACCTCTAAGAAATGGTTGTGTGTTTTGGCATCCTTCAGGTCTTACTGATGTGTACAGTGCCTTAGCATCTGTGCTCTAGGCACATAAGGAAGATTTATATAATCCCTAAGGGATTCTACCCCTTTTCTGATTTCTCTCAATTATTAACCTGGAAGATGAAGATTTTCTCTGGGGAAATACTGAGGAGTTCTGTTGTCAGACAACTGCAGTAGAAATAAATCACCAACAGTTGCTATAGCCCTCCTGTAGTCCCTGGTAGCTCTGGTTCTGATGTCATTTCTGTCTCCTCAGGAAAAGTGAACAAGCACTTGAAGAAGAGGGTGAATGATTTTTTTTCCCAAGAAATACCATTGCACTGCAGGTTGTTTGAGACATGGTAAGCAGCCTCACTGCATTCTCAGTCTTGGGTCCAATCATTAAATTCTTGCAATTGTTGTTAATTGTCAGACCCACACTTGTCACAACTTCTTGGGTGATTTTATACACCTCTTATTGCTGCTGGTACAAGACAAACTGGCATTTTAGCTAGTTACCATAACACTGTTTGCAAAAGAACATTTTAATGGCTGTTGTAATCTTATGTAAGATTAAAACAGTGATTAAGCTGTGTATATATAAACCCTTCTTTTGAGTCGCTGGCAGCTTATGCATTAATACTGAACAACAGGCAAATCTGGGAGGATGTGGGTGCTATGTCTGCATTTTAGATTTTTACTATTATTTTTAGTCAGACACACTTTGAAGGAATGTATTTGTGCATCTCAAAGTCCTATTCTAATGGATTGGATCTGAAACCAATTTATTTTCATTTTCCTTTTAAAAAGGCCTGAAAATATATTTAACAACAACAAACCCCAGAAAAATGGCTAGGCAGCTGAAATGTACCTAGCAAAATAAGAGAATGAAGTTATTTGAATATTAGTCTGTAAATAAACTCTGATTTTGTAATTATTCAGGAGTTGACAGCTGTAAAACATTGTCTGTAATTGAAGATTGTATTTTCTTTTTTTTTTTCTTTGAGAGGTAGTGAACTAATTTGAGTAGGAACTGTGTATGTATGGAGTAGAGTAAAATGACATCACTTGGGACAGTACCCCTTGCTTTCTCAAAAATACAGCCTAAATACAGAACTAAATTTCTTTCTATAGATGGTAATATGGAATTTAAATATAAAAGTGTAGCTGTTACTTTATTATTTTCAAAGTGCTAAAAATGTATTTTAGAACCAGGTTAGTGAACTAGGTAAAGTACATTACAAGATAGTCAACTATTTAAATGTTAATTAAGATATTAAGAAAGGATTATCACCATCTGAAATGCCTCTGTGTGGTAAGATAGGTTGCAAACTATCTGTGATAGAATAATTGCATATGTAGTGCTAAATTTTAGATGTAATAGTGCAAGCATTACAGCAAGGGTGAAGGCTGATCCTTCCCTGGCCGTGTTAGGAGGAGCTGCATGGCAGTTCTGTCCTGGCTGGCTCAGCTGCCTGTCCCTGCAGCTGCTCTCGGTGGGAGAGCTGGGCTCTCTCTGCCTGCTGCCAGGCAGTAATCGCTGTTGAACCGTGATTCTCAGCTTCCTGGAGCAGCTCCCAGCTCACCTTCCCACTTTGGTTCAGGTTCTGTTCCCTGCTGGGGCTGCCTGCAGGACACCACCTGTCCCATGCCACATACAGCTTTATGTGCCAAGATACGCTTGCACTGTGGACTTGTCTTTTTCAGTAATTATGCTGAAGATTTTAGTCCCAGGCCAGTAAAACTGTGTCATTTTGGAGTCTGCTTTGTTCCTGCTGCCTTTTCCACTTGCTCACCGTGGCAGCCTCCAGCCCCACTGGTGCTGCTGCAGTCCCTGCTCAGGTGCTGCTGCTGCTGCCGTGGAGCTCGGTGTGAGCCTGCCTGGACGTCAGGGGGAGGCTGTTACTGAGCAACCCTCATTCATGCTCCCATCCAGTGCCACTAAGCCTATACAAATGTTCAAGCTTTCCATATGAGAAGCTGCCTTGAATTCAGTGAGATGTGTGTAATCAAATCCTTGTGTTTCACAGGACTTTGTACCCACTAGATGTAAACAGAGCCCATATAAGTAAGGGTGTGAGTAGCCACACGTGTGCTCTTAGATTTGCTTGTAATCCTATGATTTGAATTCTGAATACAGTCATTACCAAGTGCCTTTCCATTTTACTGACATATTTTGGTTTAGTCTCCCATTTTTTTATTTTTGTGTCAACCTAGATTTTCTTTATTTGGTTTGTTTCCTCCATTGTGTTCAGGAAGAATATCTCCACTACCCAGTAGATAAAGTCAAAAACTTAGTAGCAAAATTGCAGTCAGCACATGCTGAGTTCAACCATCATTTTTGCTTATGAGCTATTCACTTACTCCATGTTGGAGCAAAGAAGTAGCAATAATTGTTTACAAACTGCCAGATTTGAGAACTGGACCCTTACAACTGAGTATGAAAAATCAGCTGCCAAGGATGTTCAAATTCAGCCATGTGCAGCTACCAAGTGTTTTAAAATTCAACAGGGTTTGTAGAATTTTTTGATGGCTTCCTTAAGAATTTTGACACTGTCAAGTTCTCTTACACAACACTTGATCAAGATGATGTTGTAACCAAATACCCTGGCATATTTGTGATAGCTGTGGATAGAAGAGCTAACATAACTGGTTCTGAGTGCTTTGGTTTGTTTTTCTTTTTGGTGATAACACATTTACATTTTACAGGAGACTTAAGTTTTTTTCATCTGAGTGACTACTCAGGTCAGCCACCATGACTTTCTGTATTCTGTATATTGTATAGATTTATGTAGATCTGATGTCTATTTAATCACTGCCCAATTTAGATCTTAGATATTCCTGTTATTTGAGTGTGCATAACAGCCCTTTCAAGTGTGACCTTTCTGTTGGTATGTATCTTGGGAACAAAAGAAGAATTTCATAACGGACAGCCTTGCCATAATGAGTCATTCTTTTTTAAAAACACAGCAACTATCTTAAGCAAATGTCATAATATATATTCCATGGTCAGCATTAATTTGAACAAATTAAGCTGCATTCCACACTGAAACACTGGTGTGATAATACAAGAACACGATTGTTCTTGTTTCAGTGGGATTTTTTCACTGTTTTCTGTCCAGTCAGGCAAGTTCTCCCACATTGGAGATGAAAAGTGATGGAGTTTGAAATAAATCTACCTAATTTCACACAAATAAGTAAAACACATTCAACTACTAGGAATTTTTCTCAACTACTACATTTTTCTCAGTAGAGATTTGTTGTTTAAGTGAGATGAAGTTTAGGTAGCTTATGTTTCATAATTATTTATCTGTAGATTTCCATCTCATATTTAGGTTCATCAGTTACTGATGAAATGCTGTTCCATTGCATCAGTTGAAAGCTCTGTGTACAACCAGCTTAATACCTAGTTTTACTTTCATGACTTGTGTTGAAATAACAAATCTCATTGTGTAAAAGCCCCTGGGAACACAACCTCATAACCTCAAATTAGTCTGTCTTACCACCTTGAAATGGCTTCCCAGCATTATAAACACTTATGTGAGTTCTGCTGACCATTTAATCTTGTCAAGAAAAGTGCTGGGTTACAGAAGTGCATATAAAGCATACAACTGCTGCAGCTTTTCCAGTTCAGATGAGGTTTCTGCACCAGTTAGGACACTGCAGCAGCTCTCCTGTTCTCTCCACTGGTAGTAAAACACTGTACTCACTGAAGTTAGTAGAAACCTGTAAGTTCAATTTAATTGGGGTTACAACCTGGCCCACTCCCTTTACCATATGCTCAGTGGGACCTATGAATTTGTGTACTGTGACCTCATGAAAACTTAAATCACAGAACATACGCAATGTTGCAGACATCTAGGCAAAAGTTACACTTAGATGGTGATCCTGCTGCTGTGGATGGAATAGCACAGAAGGCCGTGACAGTCTGCACAGTTCTCTGTTCATCTCATCTGTTCACAAGATGAGATCTTGCTGTGCCATGCAATAGCCCTCTTCATAATCCCATATGGTACATATGAAGTTATAATGGTGAAAAGCAACTCCAAAGAAAGTACAAAGAGATTACGTTGGTTTATCCAATAAATAAAATTTTATAGGAAAACTTATTATGTGGAATCATAAATCTGGAAAGATTAATTATAAAGGTTCAATCTAGGAAGCTATAGCAAGATTGGTCTGTCAAGACGTTCTTGATAGCTTCTTCTGCTGTCAAATTCAGATACAGGCATTCTTGCATCTTTAAAAAGCAAGCCATTTATTCCTCAAAAGAATATCAAGCAGGAACCTGACTCATGTATTAATAGGTAATACTTTTATAATGTATTTCACCCGGAAGCGCTCAAGAGTCTGATCTGGGATATCCTTTGTGTATTTCTTTTACAAAGGTACTTAGTCTATTTCTGCTTTTTCTTCCCCTTGCCATGAATCAACCAAGTTGTAAATAAATCATGCCTCATTTCCACTAAACCCAAGGCAGCAGACCTATTAGCGTAATGAAATGCGGGGACATTCCCTGCAGAACACACTACGGGATCGTGTGTTGTTATGGGATCATGTGCAGCACAGGCTCCTACATGCGTTTCCCATTCTCCAGGCTCGGGTGAACACGGTCTCACGGATTTCGCTGGCGTTACTCATCATTCACCACATGTAAAAGCAGGGCAGCAAAATAAAGGAACGTCACACAAGCCTCACGTCTCAGAATTCCCCCGCTCTGCTGCCGCCCCAGTCCCTGCACACACGGGACCCGCTCCACAGCCCAGCCCTGCGCTCCAGACGCTGCTGGGACATTTTTAGATTTCTGCCTCTAAATAAATCACAGGGGTTTTTGTTTTTGTTTTTTGGTTTTTTTTTCTCTCGGTGTTCCAGATAATTTCAAGGACACCGTCGGCCAGAGCCTCCCCCGGCGCCGCCCGCGAGTAGACGGGCCCGCCGCGCACCTGCCGCCCTCGCTGGCCGCAGGCGAAGCGGCCCCGGGCGGGGGGAACAGCGCTCCCCGCGCTTATTCCCGCGGCTTTCCCCCACGCTGCTGTCACGGCCTCGCTTGTTTTCGGCAGCGGAACGCGGGAGGGGAACGCCCGCCGTGGCGGGAGCGAAGGCGTTCCCGGCCTGAGCCCGCCCGGCTTCCGTCTCAGCTGGTCCCTCCCCGCCGCCCGTCCCGCCCCGGCCGTGGCGTAGCCGGTCCCGGTTCCCGTGATAACCGCGAGCGGGGCCGGCGCTGCTCCGGGCGTGTGCGGAGCGCGGCGGGGGAAGCAGCGCCATGGGGGAGGCGGCCCGGGCCCTCCGCCGCCCTCATTAGAGCCGCCGCCCGGCGCAGCTGGAGCCATGGACAAAGCGGACAAGGTACGAAGGGACCGCGAGCGGCCGCGGCGGGAGGGGCGGCGGTGAGGGCGGGGAGCGGAGCGGGCCCGGCCGTGTCGGCCCCGGCAGCGGCCGAGCGGCGGGCAGCGCACGGCAGGGCGGGGCGCGGCTCGCGGCCTGCGGGGCGGGGGGCGCCGGGACCGCGCGTGAGGGCACCGGGACCGGCCCTGAGGAGCCGCCGCCCCGCGCCGGCCGAGAGCGGCCCTCGGGAGGTGCCGACAGGGCGTTCTGCGGGCTGCAAGCCGGAGCTCGGTGTGTGCCCGCTGCCGCCGTCCCCTCCCTGCGCGGGAGGCGTCAGGCCGCGCCCGGCCCGGCTGTCCGGGGGAGCCGGGAACCCGCGAGCGGCTGCCCTGGGAATTCCAAGGGAATTCAAAACTCGGGTCTGTTTTTCGCCCCCCTGTTCCTTCAGCCTTTGTTTCAAGCTTAGGGAAGTATCGCAGTTAGTGACATTTAGGCTAAGCCTGGCTGGTCGGTAGCAGAGACTTGGTTTCTGGAGAAAGGAACAGGTTTCTTTGAGAACTTAGCAGCACAATCGAGGTGTCACTCTTGTTGATTGCCGCAAATGTCACGGTTGGGTTGAAGTTTTCAGTGATAGGACACAGCTGATGGTCTCATCGCTGAGTGGGTGTAGCTCACTAATTCTACAGGTCGCTGTATTTTTTTCTTCCGTATTAAACTTGGCTTTGTGAGGTAATCAGTTTGCATTGTTTTTATGAGCTTTTATTAGTGTGGGTATGAAGAAACAGAAGCAGGGACTTAAGAATTTGTATAATTTGTTACATATGTGCAATAAAACATTTCATCATCAGGAGGTAGTTCTAAAAGATGTATCTGAAATGAATGATGTCATCTGCTAGAGCCCGATATTACTTCTAAGCTTCTGTTTCAGCCGAATGTGTTGAAAATTGGTGATTTACAGCTCTTTGTTTCCTAGTTTTCAGCTTTGGTGTTTCCAGGGGTTCTAATAGTATGGTTAAGGAATAAAATAACACAGGTTCCTGTAGCAAAGTAGATAATGACTAATAATGTACTCTGTAAAGAGACACTGCTTTTCATTCTGTACATATATCTGAGGAAGTTTGTGAACAGTGTGTGTTATTGCAGTGTGGCTCCCACTGTGGCTTTCTTCCTGGGCTTTTTGGTGTGGTGACCATTTTAATTTTTTTAATGCTTTTTATTTGCTCTCACATAGAAAACTTGATCTTATTCTGTAAAATTTACATTAGTCGAATCTGTAGTACTTTTTGCTTTAAAATCTTGGATTTTGGTGTGGTGGGTTTTTTTCCCCTTTGTTTCATCTGCAATTAGTACTGCAGTACACTTGTGAAACATTTATTCCTTGTTGTTCGAGCTCTTCAGTACTGGAGGTTCACACACGTGTCCTTATCAAACCACTCTCTTTTCATCTGTCAAATAGTTCATGAAAACAGAGAGTTGTTATGTTATTTACAGTATAAAGTGCTGACTTGGAGTGATTGTCTTAACTAAGTGCAGTTTTTTAACTTGAAGGTGTAGTTAAGCTCTGAAGCAGGAATCATCTTGTTTATTATGTTTGCAGCATATCAGGTCCTGTTGGTTCCTTATCCCCTAGTAAGGCTTCTAGGCAGACAAATAATGAATACCTTAATGAATACCTGATTAGTTTCTAAAATGATTGAACAATCTTGTTGCTTTTGTCTGCTCATTGTACAGTAATCTTGATTAGGAGACTCCTAGATGCTTTGGGTTTGACCCTTTTGTGCTGTAAGAATTGAATGTAATCATTTGTTACCAGTGTAAGTGTTTGGTCAGGTTGCATCAGTTTTGGGAGCCATTTCATTTTTTCTTTATTTGGGCTCCTTTCTGTGCCTGTACTGTATGACATCTGATAAATGAGCATTAAAGCCTCCAAATGTGTGTTAGCAGTACTGATTCTCTCCTTCCTTTCCCTCAGAATGCTCTCTCAGGCACAGTATGTGCTTATAGGAGTAACTGCTGTGGAATTGGAGTATGAGCAGCTAGAACTATTGTGCTGTGTTAGCATGGTATTTCAAGAGTAAGGGAAGATCACAAATGCTTTTGATGGGTAAACAGAGTTTTGTGGTATTGGCTTAGTGAATCATTATGAGATTTCTGGTTGCAAGATCATTTGGACACCTAATTGATAAAAAAGATGTTGCTTTTGAATTGCCTTTAAGGTTTCTGTTACCTAATTTTTAATATTACTTGTTTTAATATGCTCAGTGATATTTTGGCAGCTGACATAAATGAAAATTGAGTAAAGCTGTTTAAACACAATTATTTTATGATAAGAGTAGTTGTAATTTTTGTAGTGGGTGTGTAAGTTTACTTCTGTCTACACCAGAAAAAATTTTTCCCATTAAAAAGTGTATGCATTTCAGCAGTTAAGTGTAGGTTATTCTCCTACAAGAGAGAAAACTCAGCAGATGATGCTTTCTGTTTAAGCAGAATATGACAGAAAACTAAGGAGAAACAACTTCCCCTTTCAAAGGTACTGCTGTGCTTTGATTTTTCTCAGTCTTATACTTTTGTCTTGCTCTGTGATTAAGACAGTTGGTTCCTTTAGTACAGTTGAGAAATCAGGTGAAGTTGCAAAATCAGTGACCTGTGTTTTGTTTTAGTATTGCTTAAAGACAGCCTGTTCTGCTTACCTCTGCTGTTCATGACCACTCAACAGGTGGCTTGATAATATGATTGTCATAGAAATAGATCTAGATCAGGTTTTGTGCTCTTTTATCCTGTCCAGTTTCCTTCAGTGTTTCTTACCCATGGCAGATTTTTCAGCTGAGGAAAACTGGAAAATGTCTGGTTTCCTGTAGGTTGCTTTCTTTTAAATCTTGAAAGCGCCAAACAGTTTTGGATTTTGTGAGTTTTGTCTTGTCTTATTTTAGAATATATTCTTTGAATTTAAGTGTTACTGATGTGATTCTGTGAATATCTTAACTGTTGGAGTACAAAATTATTTGCCAATGACTAGTTTGTGGAGATCAGGAGACTGATTTGCACCAATGGGTTGGATTAATCCTTTTAGTACACTATCTACAAAGCACTCAAATATTGCTGCTTCATTTGGATAGTATGAGTTTTAGAAGTTTGTACTATTAAATGCTGTAAAGTATGTAAGTGAGGAGGATCCTTTTGGTAGCTTTTTTGTGCCTTTGGACAAGCTTTGTGTGAGTATTGAATTTTAGTTTCCCCCCCCTTTTTTCTTAGAATAGTCTGGCTTTGAGTTTAAACATGCTAGCTTGTCATGTTGTGCCACTTGCTTGTTTCCTATATATAGGTAAAAATGTTAAATATTTAGCTTTGATGTGTTCTGAACATGATACTTAATCCTGTGAAAGGGAAGAGAGTTATGCACAATTCCCTTTTTATGAGCTGAGGGAAAAGGGAAAGAGTCACTTCATAGTATATTTGCTTTAAGTGCTCTGTTGAAATGACTATGTTAAATGTAAATAGGGAAGATTAAATTTTGTGCTTCGTTAAATGGCCTGCTGCTGGTGTTTCCAGTTGGACTGCATATTTACCATTCCCGAGGTATCTGCCACTTAGAAGCAACTAATTATAGAAACAATGACTTCCATATTTGCAAAGTTTATCTTAAAATAGATGAACTGTGACTTGCCTTACTACTAACATGGCATTTAAATGATGAAATCCAGAATTCAGAAACAGGATTGTTTTTCTTAAAAAAAATTCCCAAAAGTTTGAGCTCTGTTTTTATTTTACTTTGGGATGAGACTTCTTGTTTCCAGACTTTGAGACAGTAAACCAGCTGATTTTATTATAGCCCTCTGAGATGTGGCATCTGTGTCTATTTTCTCACCCTGTAAATGGTGAGATTGATATCTAAGCATTCTCCTCTGAGAGCAGGATGACAGAGATCCTATTTAATGGAAAATGCTGAATGATATTAGGCTACAATGAACAAAAACTTTTCTAAGATTAAATGTACAGTGCTATAACTATAGGACAAAGTTTACCAGTCTGTTCCTGCTTGTGTCATCTTCTGTCTTTGCAGCTGTTGATGACTACAGTAGCTTTTATATAGGAAACAAAGGAGCTCTTCAGTATATGTGCTGTCTTGAAAGACTTGTAATTGTTGGACTGAAATATGTAATGAGCTGCTGCAAAACGTTTTGTAAATTGAAACTAGGGGTATCTACAAAAGAGGCTTCTGTCTCAATCTTGGTTTCTTTTGAAGGGGTGTGTTTCCATTAATAGGCAGCTGATTGAAAATCTGATGTTTCAGCATGACTTAAATTTATATTTAGAATTGAGTTTGGTTATCAAAGGTTGATTTCAATAAAGCTTTGTTTGGTTTTGTGATGTGAAAGGTTGAACAAACATGAAAAAGTTGCAGTCAAAAATAAGTTTGGTCTTGCAGTGTTTTCAGTGTTTGCTTTTAGATGGTGTGATCAAACCACCTTGCATTTGCTGATGGCAGTGGCAAGGCACTAATTTGTTTCAGAGGATGCAGACTAGAATAAATCTCAGTACTGTGAGAGCAATTAAAGCATAAGCTTGTATCACAAGTGCTCTGTTGTAAGTACTAGGGAAAGTGAGCAGCCTTCTCCCAAATCTTTTTGTGTTTGACAGATCTTTCTTGTCTGTGGTTAGGAACCAGTGGCATGATCCTGTTTGTGCTGTTCGTGTGCACTTGGCACTCCACTTGTACTGTGTGGGTGAAATCTCTGAGGAATTGTGTTCACATATATTTGCATGCACTTTATTTTATGCATTTTCTTGTTTGCTTCTGAAACAAAAAGGAGCTTGTCTTGTGTTCTGGAGTTTACTTCATTTGTTATTGGTTGCATTTTCCCCTGAGTCTTAAGCATGTCAGTATTTAAAAAACCAAACCCACCACCAAACTGCTTCTTTGGCATTGTTGTTTCTGTAGCTCACCAAAGGAGCCTTTCCTGTTAGAAGAAATTACAAGTTTCAGTAGGAGATACCTTCTGTTTGTCCAGTGCAATGAGAAATTAGCAGCACCTTTACTTGAGACTAAATTGATTGATGGCTTTTTTTTTATTGTTTCAATTTTGCTCCTTACACTATGGAGGAAGAAGGCCATTTATCAAAAAGAGGAGGTACTTTGCTGTCTGTCCTCACCAACATTTCCTCCTAGCTGAGCAATCTGTGGTCCTGAAAAGATCTGCTAAGATAGCTTTGGACAAATTACTTAGTGTTGTTTTTTTTGTTTCCCTCCCTTGTCCAGTGAAACCACTGGCCATCTGTGAAATGTGCTGAGATGTCTGGAGAATCACCCTGCAGAGCTGATTCTGTTGATGTTTTGGTTTGGTTAGCAGTCTGACCTGACTTAGTACATTTGTTTCCCCTTTTTGCTTCAAGGTCGGTAAATTTACTGCCCTCATCTGAACACACAGCCTGTGAAACACAGAACTCTTGAAGTATTTTTGAAAGACTGGTAAAATGCTCTAAGGAAGCAATTTGTTGAAGTTAATTTAGTTTAGTTGGTAATACACTTGAGCTGCCTTTCTGTTTTCTACCCCAAAGTGAAAATGGGGCCCTGTTGTCTAATGAAATGTACAAATGATGTGGGAATTGGATGTATTATGCTTGCAGAATTATTTTGAAACACCTGTACTGAGGCTTCTAAGTTTTCAATTGCTGTTTTGATGAATTGCCATATATATGTGTGTGTGCATTACAGAACAAAATGCAAAATCAGAAAGCAGAAGTTTGCCCTAAATCCTTTGCCAAAACAAGTTTCTTGAAAGGATTAAAAAAACCCCAACTGCCATAAACCAACCAAACCTGTAGGTGCAGACTGAACTGCGCAAGAGAAGTGTTTGAGGTGTAATGCATGTGAGAGGTGTGTGGAACACACTTCTGATTCCTTTAAGTAACAGACACTCCCCAAGTTCTGTAAGCAAAAAAAGGATTTAACTTTCTAATGCACCCAGATGTGTTTATGATTACAAGATCTGCTGTATCTTTATTTTATCATTACAGGTAAGCTAAGCTTGTTTTGAGCTGTACAGAAAATGATAATTAAATATATCAGGTAATTGCTCTGTCATAGCAGTAGTAATCATAACCTGTATAAGGGACTGACAACAGGAAAGGAAGAATTAGAGTTGTCTTTCTAGTCTGGGCATCTCTGAATTGTTTGAACCTGATAAAATCAAGCAGAAAAAATGTGCATTATTTTCCTAAAATCATGAAATTACATTATAAGAGTGTTGAGTCTTCTGGAGGTTTTTAATACATTTAAAATAAACAAAAAATCAAGAAACTCCAACATACCTTTTTTATGCTGGACAGATTTAAATAAGTCAAATTTTATTGAATCCACTTTGGATGTAAAAGTGAGTAGGGGTTATCTTTGAGAATTGACAAGAAATATTGTGCTATGGCAGCCTCGCAGGTGGGAATCACTCACTTCCTGCTTGGATCAGCTGCAGCTCTGTTTCTAATATCTGATGTGAAAGACTGTTATCTCACAATCCTAATAATAAGTGATGATATGGCACAATATCACATAAATCACTGTCATGAGACCATTCTGCAAGAGATTTGTCAATAAAGAATGATTTTTGTGTTTTCACTTTAATCTCCCAAATAAGGGAAAGAGCAGACAGCCACATAGGAGAGATCCTTAAAACAGGAAATCTGGTCCCAATATGAATGACAAATAGAATGTTTTGACTCTTTTCTGAGCCAGTACTAGTTTATTTTTAGTATCTTGGCTTAAGTTCACTTGGCATGTTGTGGTAGGATAGTGACCAGCAGGTTAGGAGTAGTTGTTTGGCAGTTTTCAGTGTTTCCTTAGGAATGCCACGTTTATAAAACACTCATGCCAGTTTTACTCCTGTGTGTTCTGGGATGAAGCCCCCTTGGTGTGTTCCTTTAACGTTTTGGTTGCTCATTGATTAGAGCTGTGCTAATGATGCTGGGGTTGTGGATTCAGTCCCCATATGGGCCATTCATTACAGAGCTGGGCTCAATGACCCTTGTGGGTCTCTTCCAATTCAGAATATCTCTGATTTAGTGTTGTAGGCCAGCCCTTAAGTGAATTTATTCTTAAGCAAATATTTTTGCCTCACAGTCTTGAAATAGCATGGAAAAAACCTTCTTAACTTTCAGGGAGGGATTTCAGCGTTGGCATTTCTGGTTCTTACTGTGTGTTCACTGTACATAAACACTTAAAAAAAAAAATTATGAGAAGTTTTTCTGTTGTGTTGAAGAGAATGCCTTGGAGCTCTGCAGAGGGGTAGGCGAGTCATGAGGCAGCTGAGGGATGTGCCCGAGGCCAGAGAGGAAGCTCTGGGTAGAGCTGGGTTTGATTTGTCTTGCACAAGTTCGGTGCTGCTGCTGCAGCTGCCCCACAGCTTTTCCTCTGAGTGGAACTGCAGGAAATAGAAGAGTTACTGTAGAAGAAAGGAATGTTCACCCTCTACTAATGATAAAGAAATGCATTTAATTGATATGAAGGTAATTGTTCTGCTGTAATGCAGATCTTGTTGTACAGCAGGAGGGATACTCCTGTATCTGTGCTTATAGAATCAAACTGCCCTACATTGGAACAGACCTTAAACATTGTTTGGTTTCAAACCCCTGCCATGGACAGAGACACCTTCCACTACACCAGGTTGCTCAAAGCCCCATCCAAGCTGGCCTTAACACTTCTAGGGATGGGACATCCTTTCATATGTTCTATTCCATCTATATTTATATATATATATGTCCATACTATAGCCATAAGCATTTTCAGAACAGTCATTAAAATAAGCTTTCCTGCCAAGAACAGTGTATCTGGTCAGTTTAAAAGATATTTTTCATCAGGACAACTGTATTTTTCAAAAAACTTTTGAACTTGCCCTTCCTACCTCTTTCACTCCCGTGCTAACCAATATGGGATCTTATTTAAGTAGAAGTTTTGGGGAGTTGGAGATTCAGATATTGGGTGGGAAGGCTGTCTCAGGATGGATTGTGGATGTGACACAAAGCAAAGGCATGGAGTGACAAGTGTGTAGTAGGTGTGGGACTACTTGCTATGATACTTCTAGAGCTCCCATTTAACTGTTTCAGCTCACTTGGTGTTCTGGAGGCAGTACCAAGGATAGAAGACTGTCCTCAGCAAACATTTAGGATTTCATCTTTCTACTATGAGAGCATGTACTCATACAGGTTATGTGTTACCTTTGAGATTATTTTATAGGCATATGGAAGGGAAAATGTTTGGAGTTCTTGTCTGCTTTAGAATAAATCTTCTTAGTATTTGGTACTCCATGAGGTAATAATCTGAGACATATATAATTAGACTGAAATATTTGTACAAAAAAGAGATTATTTTCATCTGAATGTAAGTTATAGTGGAATATTGAGTGTAAGGAGTCTTTGGTTCTGCAGTTATCTTATTGACTACAACATTTTTCCTTGTTTGAGTGTAAGAAGCTATGTTGTACAAAACCAAAAATGTGAGCAAAACCATCTTAAACTAAGGATACCTTCAGGATTGAGGGAGGTCCTTTTCTTTGAAAGCACAGTTTAAAACCTTTAATCATAATCTTAACACTGTAAAATGCATCCAAGTTGTGCAGCTAGAGTGTGTGGGGAGGATTCTTCTGTGGTGCATCATCTCTTAGCAGTTAAACTATGGTTTAGTGCTGAAAAGTCTTTTTTATAATTGCCTAGAAACATGGTCAGTTTTGTAGAGCAGGCCAGGCATTACTACATCTTCCATATGTTGGTTTCACTTCTGAAAGCCTACACAACTGTGCTCCACATACAGTGCTAATTTGGTCTCGTTCTGTGCTCCAGCTCATATATCCTCTGCAAGATCTGGGCTTCAGTCCCTTTTAAATTAATTAGTGCTTGCATTGCATTGTAAAGGTTAGCACAAATGCTAAATGTTAGTGATCTGCATTACACCCTGCATTGATTGGAAGGATGCAATAAGCTCTTGCCAACTGTTTTCCACCTCTCGTGGTTTACTGCAGAAATCCTGTAGCCTTGTCATCCATTTGCCTGCTGTTCATGGTTCTTTGCGTGCAACTTTATGAATCTAAATTTTCCCAAGCAATTTATGATTGTAATTAATGAAGACATTGTTTCTTTTCTCTTAAGAATGTCAAGCTGTCAGCTGAAGTAGAACCATTTATTCCTCAGAAGAAGGGTCCAGAAACACTAATGATCCCAATGGCGCTTCCTAACGACAGTGGAGGAATCAATGGCATGGAACCAACTCCAATCCCTAGCTACCTGATCACTTGCTATCCATTTGTACAGGAAAATCAATCCAACAGGTAATAAGTGGTTGTGATCTTCCTGGAAGATGATCTGGTTTTAAATGAGTTTGAACTTGCAGGCTTGAGAGGAGTCAGTGATTGTGGGCTGTCTCTTAAGGTTTTTGTTCACCACATTTAACCCTTCATGTATGAGGAGGAAGTTTCTCTGCCTTCAGTCTTTTACTTATATTCTTCCCTTTGCTTTTCTCTTATCATATTCTTTGTTGCCTTTTCTTTTTATTGGCAATGAAGGTCTGGTAAAAATCCCTCCCAAAGTTACCTGCTGTGCTCTTGGATCATCTAGGGCAGTCAGGATGTTTTTTTTGTCTGATTCTCTGAATGAAGCAAAGCTTTGGGTGTCCAGCTTGGGTCCTGCCATGGTGAAACATGGCACGGTACTATGTAGCTGATTCAGTATTATGTGTAACTGTATCCAGTTTTCTTCACATAATTAGTGAAGAATATGTTGAGTTTAGAAACTTATTATAATGAGCTGTTATTTTTGAAGGGATGATTAAGGCCTGAATTTTCTTTTTCTTTTCGTCTTTTTTTTTTTAATAGGCAGTTTCCATTATATAACAATGACATCAGATGGCAACAACCCAGCCCAAATCCTGCAGGACCATACCTTGCTTATCCTATAATATCTGCACAGCCACCTGTTTCTACAGAATATACTTACTACCAGCTGATGCCAGCACCCTGTGCTCAGGTCATGGGTTTCTATCATCCTTTCCCTACGCCCTATCCTGCACCCTTTCAAGCAGCAAGTGCTGTGGGTACAGTTACTGCAGAGTGCACTGAGCGTCCCAGCCCCTCAGGCCAGGTCTTTCCATTGTCCACTCAGCGGAGCAGAAGCACTAACAGGGGACCAGTCATTCAAAAAGTAAGTCTGCTTTTGAATAGGAGAAGTAGAAGTGTATAAAAAGAAACTGTCTTTGCAGAGGAAGCACATATCTCATTTTTAATCAGCTTTTTTTTTGTGTTTGGGGCAATGTTTGAAAGCAGCAGCAGCAGCTACAGATGCACATAAAAAGTAAACGTCCTCCAGTGAAAAATGTTGCCACTCAGAAGGAGACCAGTTCATCAGGTCCTGAGAACAGATCAAAGATTGTTTTGTTGGTTGATGCATCACAGCAAACAGGTAATTTTATTTTTAAGTTCTGGGTGTATGAAATAACTAGAACTACGTGTCAGTTGTCATCTTTTAGAAAAGAGGGTGGACCTGATTCAGATGCAGCTTTTAAGAGAAGTCTGTGCAGCTCAAAAGGATAATGAAGAAAAGGTGCTGATGGTTGCAGATACCTTCTCAGTATGTCACCTTATAATGTTGCAGTGACATGGTACTCCTGCTGAGACTTTGCCAACTCTTGAAGGAGTTTGTTATCAATAACAGTGGGACCTAGATGTCATTTAAATTCAGTGCTGGTTTAATGCAAAGACTGACTTTTTATTTGTTTTTATGATGTGTAGCTTTTTGATGTCTCTTATGAATTCCTACTAATTATTTTTATTTTATTGTTTCTTGAAGACTTTCCTTCAGATATAGCCAATAAGTCACTTTCTGAGAGTGCCTCCACGATGCTTTGGAAGTCAAAAGGCAGACGCAGGAGAACCTCTCACCCTGCTGCAGAGTCCTCCAGTGAGCAGGGAGCAAGTGAGGCAGACATTGACAGTGACAGTGGCTACTGCAGTCCCAAGCATGGCAATAACCAGGCTGCAGCTGTGGCTTCAAGAAACACAGATTCATGTGCAATGAATGTATGTAAACATAACTGAGTAACTTAACTGTATTTGTAGCCTACAGACTAATGAAAATTACTAAAAAATCGTTATTTTTTTCCTTTTCAGGTTGTAGAACCATCAATAAATACAAGTAAGCATTGCCTTGACTGGTGAGCTTTTTAAAATTTGGCTGGATTGCATTCGTATTTTTGCTTTCCATACCTCTTGATCTACTTCAGCATGCTGCTCTAACTGATCAGATACTTCTGAGGATGCATCTTTACTGTGATTTCCAACCACCTCCACTAAGACACGTGTTTCTTGCTGAATGAACAAGTATATAGCTCTCACTAATAATTTATTAACAGCTGCCTTTCTTTAATGGGTTTTAAAAAAAGCTAGAAACTCCAGTGGAAGCATTCAGACAAAGCTGTGCTCCTGTTTAGTTTTTCCTCATACCTGGGTAGTAACCGAGCCAGGGAGTTCTTCTCTATTTCAGAAGCACTGATACCTTTTAGAGGCTTTACATATACCATGAACAAATAGTTTGATTAGCCTGGAAATAGTAGGTGATACCAGGGACTGCTATTTATGACTGAACAGAAATAGATATGGATATGAACCAGAGATTTCCTTTCTCACTGCTTTGTGGTGATCAATTCTTGGCAGCTTGAATGTTCCACAAAGGTAACTGCCAGCATCTGAGAATAGCTGCGGAAGTCAGTGTTGTCACAGGAGAATTAGACTTCCCCCAAGAACTTTATTTGTATCAGGACTGTGTTCCTGGCTCTGGTGGCATATGAATCATGATATGTTCTGGATACTAATTCAGTTTTTCATCGATGGCACTTCTTTTTCAGCTGGTATAGGTTGGACTAATGTAAATTCCCAAGCAACTCAAAAAAAACCTTGGATTGAAAAAACTCCAACCTTTTCTAGAGGTGGAAGACAAGCTGAGCAAAGAAATAATCCACAGGTATGCTGCCAGTGGTTCTCAACTGAGGTATTTGGGGCTTTTTAAAATATGGAGAAATAAGGAATTTGGAGGGAATTATAAAATTAACATTCTGAAACTATGTAATGAAAACAGTGTAGAAGTTAACCTTAAAGTCTAGTTGCTCATTTGTTCATTTGTACATTTCTAACTGGTATGTTTTGTAAGTTAGCTCTATATCATATATATAGATCTATAAAATTTAATGTCCTTGACAGTTCTCTGCCTATAGCCTGTGCTTTATCTGTATCTGCCTAGGAAGAACATTGGATATATAAAGCAACCTGTGAAATGACGATAGTGTGGATGTGGAAAAGTTAGTTCAGTTTTTGACCCATTCACACCTCAGAAAAAAAAAAATTCTCAAACTTTCTAAAGAAAGATTCTGATGTGTTGGTGAACTAGAATCCCATGTTCTAACTCCTGTTGTCTTCAAAACTTTTTAAAGTTTACATTAGCATACCATTTTTAAAACATTTTTTATTATTTCTTAATGGCTTAAAATTATTTTATTCTGAAGCTTGAATATCTTTCTTTGAGACTACCTCAATTGGGACAGGATTTCTGCTATTAGTGTGTGAGGAGAATGGAGAAGGTTGTCTTCCTAATTTTGAGAGATTTTATTGGGGCTGGTGATCCAGAGGGGTACAAAGAAAGCTGAAACATTTGCCTGTGTTTGAACATAGGTTTTTGCTTGAATTCTGTTATTGCAGACAAGAAATCTGAGCTCCAAGTGGGAGCTTTGTATAAACATGCCTGTTTGTGCAAACATATGTGAGCCAGCTTGGCCTGTTTAGGTTTTTAGATGGAATTCTTAAATTGTCTTGAATCTTCCTGTTTGGTAACTGTGGGTTTATTATAGAAAGAAGTTTGTGGATGCTTGTATCTGGCAGTGTAGCAGTTCTGAATCTTTTTATAACCTGCTGTCAAATCAGAGGCTTTGGAAGCCACTATTGTTAGTTTGTGGCATTGGGAGAGCAGGAAGAACCAGACTTTCTTTCATCCAGTCACAGTTTAGGCTCTAAATCTAGCAGCTCTTTTAGATATTGAAAAACAAAGCTGGCACAAAAAGTTTTAAATGAGTCTGCCTCAGCCAAATTCACTGTACCTCAAGGCAGAATTGTCCTAGAAACTATTTTCTGTTGAAACTAAATTGGTATGAGGTCTGTAGGAAATTTTCTGGAGAAACAGGTAAGTATAAATGTGAAATTCAAGTCATCCACTGGTTTTTGCCAACCACTTGCACATAGGTTCCCACCAACCTGTCACATAATAAACAGAAGAATGGTTATACCACTATGCTGCTGTCTCTGGCCTTTAGAGAATTGTGTGCATGGGCATTGTCATAAAAAATGTGTTGAAAAGGCAGTAACTGCATGCAGAATAATTATGTAGTGGGAGGAAGTTCTTTGGAGTGATCATGGTTACAAACAGTTCCTCAGGGTTCATGGCTGTTAGTCACCAGCAGCTCCTGAGTTTCTTCATATTTGACCAAAAGAAACCTTTTTATTTAAGTTACAGATCTGAAGATTAACTGTCTTGAGGGGCAGGAATAATGTGGTACTGTCTATAGAATTTTCTGCAGGCTTTAAAGAAAAAGACAACCAAAAAACCACACCAGAAAGCCCCACAAAAGAAAAAATCCCAAACACCAAAGCACAGTTTATCCTCTAGAAACTGTACCTAGTTGCTGATTAGCATGGATGGGACACCTTTATGTGCGTGCACGTACATAGCTTGAAATATTGAAATTACAAGATTCCAATCACATTTGTGTTTTTCAGTCTGGTTTCAGATGCAGAGACCACAGCACATCTTCAGAAAGAATGCAGAGTTTGCAGAAACGACACGAAAAACCTTTAGCTACGAGCCAGGGGAGCAGGGCAGAGCAGAGCCCTGAACCTCTGTATTTTGAGGTACTGGTGTATGAAAACCCTTTCCACATAGCAATGCCAGTTGTGTGTGGAATAAGTGATGTTCTCGATGGGAAGTTACAAAACATCTGGCTCCAAGAGGTGTACAGTCAAGGTCACGGATTTATTAGATGATCCTTGCATTGTGTACACAAAGAGACTTGGATTTGAGTGTTGTGGAAAGTGCAGTAATACAGAACACTGTGGTTGACAAATTAAATAAGCAGCCTTCAATTAACTTTTTCTGTTCACTTGTGAATAGAAATTGGTGTGTTTTGCTGGCTTATCCTCTCTAATTGTAATAGGATTTATTATTTTGGTGTAAAAAAGAAAATTTTTCATTTAAATTACTATTTGGATACAGAAATGCTTTCTTAATTTTGCATTATTTTCTATTAGTGTCACATAATCCATTCTAGTTTATGTGGGACTTAGGGATTCAATTTGTTTTCCTACTTTAAGCAGTTTCAGTTGATGCTTCTCAGGTGACTTTGGTTCCATCCTTTTTATTTTTAACTTCTGTATTGTTTAGGATGAAGATGAGTTTCCAGAGCTGAATAGTGACAATGGCAGCAGCAAAAGTAGTAGCATCCAACAGAAGATTTCACCCAAAGTTGTAAGTATTTATTTTCTTTTGCAAAGCATTGTGTTTTGAGACTGTTCAGTTTGTGTAATTTTTAGGAATCTCTGCTACAAGACTTACGTTGCAGTAATTGGGATGATCTTGGGGTGTCTGTGTTACCAGCCTTGGATGCTAAGGAAGTGCCAGTTAAAATAAGTGGTGAAGGGAATCCATCTTAAAAAAACCCAACAACACAACTCCAGGATTTTTCTCTTTTAATGAGATTGTAAGATACATGTAGCAGACGCTCAGTGTCACAGACTGTCCCAGGCTGCATCATGATGCTTTCATGCAGACATCTCTTAAAATTGTTAAACATGCAGATATTTAGTAATGGTGTCGGTTTTTCAAAATAATTACAGTTTGTAGATTTTTTAATTTCAAACTGCATCTGCTTTAAGGCTGTGGAAGCAGTTGTTGGAAAGGTACTTTTTTTTTTAGTATGTGATCTACTTAAATATTTTGTTGCAGAACTGTGCCTATAGACTGCTTAATCTGGCTGCTTTCCTGGAAAGTCAAATCCTATGTGAAATCTTGGGGAGGGGGAAATTGTTTATTTAGTAATCAGATTGGAAAGCCTTCTGAAGCCATCATTGGAGCTGAATAGAATAGCTTTCCCATACGAAAATGAAATATAAAGAAGTTTTATTAACTTGCTTATTAACTTGTGTCATCTAGCTGTAATTAATTAGCATGTCATACTGGTAATGAAAACCTTGGGTGATTTGATTTCTGAAATGCCCTATATTTGGTGGTCTGTAGAGAAAGGTCTTTTAACTGTGGCTTTTTTGCATTTTGTTTAAAATTCTAGTTGGATGACTTACCAGAGAATTCTCCAATCAATATAGTCCAAACTCCAATTCCCATTACAACCTCTGTACCAAAGCGTGCAAAAAGTCAGAAGAAGAAGGCCTTGGCTGCAGCACTTGCAACAGCTCAAGAGTATTCAGAGATAAGCATGGAACAGAAAAAACTTCAAGTGTGTAGCACCCTGCCCACCCCCAGCACTTGGTCAAGAGGAGGATTAGTTATCTGTCGCTCCTCTTAATCTCTAATAGCAATAATCCTTTGTAAAGAATGTTGCAGGCACCATTTCTTTGTATTTATTGTATGTGATGTTCCTGTTGTAGGAGGCTTTATCAAAAGCAGCTGGGAAGAAGAGCAAGACCCCTGTTCAGCTGGATTTGGGTGATATGTTAGCAGCTCTTGAAAAGCAGCAGCAAGCAATGAAAGCTCGGCAGATCACCAACACCAGGCCTCTCTCATACACAGGTATTTCTAATGTGCCTGACAGCATTTTGTGCCAGCATGAATGTGATTGATCTGAGCATCTTAAATGTTTTTCTTTCTGTCAAGTTTTACCTGTTGAATATAAGCACAATAAAAACCTGGGAAGATGATTTTTAATACATTTCTCAATAAATTACCTGAGCTATCATCCTCTGAGCTGCTGTACACAGTGGTGAAAATCCATCTAGAGCTGAGGCTTTTAAGAAGATCTGCTATTCAAAACTCAGCTGTGTCCTGAGAGTAATTCAGTGCTGAAATGAATATGTGAAAGGAACATCTCTACTGCAGATGTTATAAAATACTCTTTGAAGGAGGGCATACCTTTGACAGTGATGTGGAGGGATATGTCACTAGGATATTCTTCCCATTTCTGCTGTTTATAGTTCAAGGTCTCCTGACCCAAGGCTTACTCAAATCAAATTTGTTTCTTAAGCTGTCCATTGTTTTTACCTTACGCTTTTATCATGCATAATGTCCAATGGCAATGAATTGTAACCTTACTACATCCTGTGTGGAGAAACTTTTCTTTCTGCTGTGTTTTTTTGGGATGGAGGTCAGTATTGGGTTTTTTTGTGCTGTAGCTCAAAATTTTGTTAGCTGTCACAGCCTTTGTATTACAAAGCCTGAGCAGTCATTCCCTTCTTTCCTCTTCTGATCCCTAGGTGTCTGTCCAGTCTCTGAGGAGTCCTAGTCTATTTAGTTATTTAATTCTGGAAGTATCTTTTCTGAGAATCTATATTTCTTTTTCTGTACCTTCATGTAGTTCTACTATTCTTTTAAAAATAAGATCAGACATACACAGATTAGGTTATAGTTCCATCCTGAATGTATACAATGGCTTAATTATGCTTTTTTCCTATGTCTGTATCAACACAACATTAAATTAGCTTTTTTAATACTAGCTGCCAAATGCAGACTTGACAATTTTGTAATCACTTATAACCCTGCCAGTCTGATTCCTAAGCTCTTGTATGTAGCCTGGAGTCCATCATTATGCACATAGTTACCCTTTTCTTTCTGGTGTCTTGGTTCCTTTACCTGCTTTGAGTTTCAGCAGCGTTCAAACATTAATTCAAGTTGGCAAGGTTATATCAAACAAAGCTCAGCAAAGAACTGTTGGCATTTCCATTGGAGACAGCACTTGTTTTATTCTTTCTGGCAAAAGATCCACTTAACTACACGCTGCTCTCTCTCATCTGTTTTGTCCTCTCAACTATTCAAGTCTTTAACAACTGAAGATCAACGTTTGGATAAATATTTGCAATTTATCTTACCATAATCATCTAACTAATAAAGCTACATGTGGTCATTTGAGAGAGACCCCTTACCATTTATTAAAATAATTCCTGGAATCCACAGTTTCCTAAAACATGAGGCAAAGTTGAAGAAAGCTTAAAACCATCTGGAAGCAACAATATCTGATGATGTAATTTTCCTGTCATTATGAACTGCTTTTTTTCCAAGGAAGGAAAATCTACTTAGAGAATTCATCAGTGGAAATTCTGAAAACAGTGTTGAAATAAAGCTGACATGGCTTTTGGTGAAACTAATATCTATCTTGTATTTAGTTGGCAGTGCTGCTCCCTTTCATACCAAAGAATCTGCCAGCAGAAAGTCCTTCACAAAGGGACAGCCCTCTATGGGTTGCCTTAATCCTTTGGATTCGACTGCCCCAAAAGTGAAGAGAGGAAAAGAGAGAGAGATTGCAAAACTGAAACGCCCTACAGCACTTAAAAAGGTAAAAATGTGCCAGCCTTGGAGTGTTTTGAGCCACACTCATACTTCAAAAATAATATTAAAAAACCTCTGTTGTTTTCTTAGTTGAAGACTACTTGCCATGAGCATTGAGCAAGGGAATTATGAGCTTCTGCCTCCAGTTCTGTTAAATTGATGCTCTCTCCTTTGGGTCTAGACATAGAACATAACTTTGATATCCACATAGTCAGTTGAAGTTAATAAAAATGTATCTCAATACAGATTGCAAGGGTGTTTTCTTTTTTTAACTACAGGCACCAGGACGCATGGAAAAGCTTCCATAGTTTTTTCATGTGGCTGATTCCTAGCCTGTAGTGTAATTTAGTATGGCAACCTTAGTTTTTCTTACTCCTTTTTATAGAGATGGGTAAAGAATTTGAAGCCAACCCACAATTTTTGAGTAAGCTTAGAAATAATATTAATTGCCTGTATATATCTATAGTCACACAGTCATAAGCTAGATATGTGCAGAAGGAATAGAGTAGGTAAAATATAAAAAAGTGACCCCTAAAAATGCTGGCCTTTTTCTGACTGGCCTGTGGTCTGAGGTAGAGGAATTCACCTGTTCAGAAAAGTTTTCTAAACTCTTTGTTGTCAAGGCTTTTGTTTTTGCTATTAAAAATGGTAGTAATTGGTATGCCTGCATCAGGTATTCTTTCACAGGCATGGGGATGAGGAATTGTAAATGAGTGAATGTTATGTATCAGAAAGGAAGCTGTAAAAGTACTTAAACTACTGGAAGTACTGGAAGTTATGTAGAAGTGTGTGAGTACTGAGTATACCATCTGTAAAATGCTGCAGTGAAATAGTCTTTGTAATCCAAGAGGAAACTTGAAATGATTTCCAGGGTTTCTAACCTGGCATGAGTAGGAGGGTTCAAAACAACTTGCTTAACATTGTTATGTTCAGTGAAAGGGGTGTTTTTATTTACAGGTATATCTGACTTTCAGATGCTGACAGCTGTTGGTTTTGTTTCTAGATTATTTTGAAAGAGAGAGAAGAGAAGAAAGGCCGTTTATCAGCTGACCACAGCCTTCTGGGTTCTGATGAACAGAAAGAGGCTCATTTAAACCTGACTGCTGACCAGTCTCAGGAGGTGGCCTCTCAGGAAGGTTGGTCTCTGTCTCTAGATGCCCATCACTCCCCCTCAGCTATACTAATCTGCTTATTCTCATATTTTATGTTTCTCTTCTTATGCCCCACAATTGGCATCAGAAGAGAAACATAAAATATGTTTCTCTTCTTAGCTGTCCTTCAGTTGTGGAAGGCTCAATACACTGTGGGTTCTCAGTACATGATCTCCATACAGAATTTTAATTATCATCTCAAGTGGCTGTTCCCACCACATGTCAGAGTTGATAGTAGTTTTGATAAGCAAGCAAAATGTGGCTCTTGTCAACCATGCTATGTTGATAACAGTACTTTTTGATGATGAACATACTGAAAGTTTTCCAGATATAGAAGTTGCAAACTGTAAATAGATTTTTCCAGTTTGTTGAACATGTCAATCAGCTGCAATTTCTGAATTGTCAGTTTGCAGCAGCAGGCCTGAGCAACTGAGAAGCTTCAGTGAATGTTCAATGTCTTCAATGTGTTTGGGGCAGTGGGAGTGGGGGAAGGAGGTGTCTATCAGGATTCTGCATGTGCTGCTTCATAACTTTTTCGTCTGAATGGACCTGTCTGACTAGAGTGGGAAAATCCTAGATGATTTAGGAATAAGTTAGAGTATTTTATATATATAAATAGTAAGGAATTATTGGGAGAAGTAATAACATTTAAACAGGTTTTTTCTTCTGCTTTATCAAGTTCCTAAAGTAAGCTCAAGATATTTTTTAATGAATATTCAAATACTGCTTATTTATCCAGTCCATGCTGAGTGGTGGATGTATGTTCAGTTTTTTCCCCTTTCCCCTACTCCTCCAGAAGGGGAGGGAAGAATAATGCTTAGTGTTTCCAAAATGGACTTTGGACAAAGTAAGGGAGCGATAACACTCCCTTACTTACAACAGAAGTGTGGTTCTGTTTCTTTCACATTAAAAATGTATTTGTATTTTGTAATGTTTAAAAATTGCCTTTCAGAAACTGGTCTGAGTATGCCTAGTGATACTTCACTTTCTCCAGCAAGTCAGAATTCTCCATACTGCATGACCCCAGTGTCACAGGGTTCACCTGCTAGTTCTGGAATAGGCAGTCCAATGGCATCTTCTGCAATAACCAAAATTCACAGCAAGAGATTCAGAGAGTAAGAGTTTTGCTTTTTTTATATAAATTCAAGGCTTGCACTTCAGTCACCCTTGTGTTTCAAGTGTGGGTAGATTTAGTAGACCTAAGAGCTTAATGAACATAAGCTTCCCTTTCAGAAATAGAAGGTTCTGCAAGTATTTTATTTTTTCCCCCTTAATGGATTGCTTGTGTTTGCACACAAATGTGTGTATACATGAACAAACACTCACTTGAGACTTTCCTTCGTTGCCACAGGAAATAAGCAAGGTGGGAGTCTTCTCTGCAAAAATATTTTTTGAAGGAAGGCTCTGTATGCTTTGAATGGGAAAGGAAGGAGTACTTAGGAATGCTTAAAATACTGTAATAGTACCTCTTAATGAGTTAGGGCTTTTTTATTAATGTATCTATGTAATGTACTAAATTAAGTAGAGGAAAATTGCTTGTGGCACTTATTGCAGTATTTGTTTGTACTTTTAATGTTATTTTTGATTGGCTTCTTGAAGTAAGGGATGTTACTACAAACACAAATGTTTTATGGATGTGTTTTTAACTTAGTTTGCAGTCTGATTTCTAAATCCTTTTAGTGACTTTTGTAAAAGCTAAATAACTGTTCTGAGGAAGTAAAATTATTTTCATTTGCAAAAAGGCTGGGTGAAACATTGGTTATGCTAGCATTTGTGAAGTAGCAATGCTGACACTCGTCAATGTTGTTTTGAATTGACAGATACTGTAACCAAGTTCTAAGTAAAGAAATAGATGAGTGTGTGACTCTGCTATTGCAAGAGCTTGTCAGCTTCCAGGAGCGGATTTACCAGAAGGATCCCACGAGAGCCAAAGCCAGGAGGAGACTCGTCATGGGGTTACGCGAGGTTACAAAACACATGAAACTAAACAAGATCAAGTGTGTCATCATATCCCCCAACTGTGAAAAAATTCAGTCAAAAGGTATAAATGATAAAGACAAGTGGTGCACTTGGCTTTTCAGTTTTCTTGTGCTGATTAAGTGTGTTAATTAGCAAGGTTAGGAGCATTTATTATTATGCATGATGTAACATTCCAGACTCCAACTGGGTAATTGCCATTCCACATTTATTCCTTTCTGTTCTGTTCTGGAAGAAACTTGTTCATGAGGATGAAAAACTTAAAGAAGAATAGGTATTGTGGAATTGAAATTTATTCTGTGTGTTACTTCATTCTGTGGTCAGTACACCTTGCAGAGTCCTGGACTCTGGGAACCTTAAGGAAGGTTCCTTAAGAAGAATGTGAATTGTTTGTTAGCCAACCAAAGCATTTTGCCAGTAGCAGAAGTATAAACAGAGGCTTCCTGAGATAGGAGAATAGCAAAGCTCTCTTAAGAAATGACCTGTGAAACTCTGGTTTGTGTGCAGGACTAATAGAGAATACAGAGTATCACCTTCATCTGTACTCACTCACTACCCTTGAAATGTGTTGTGTGTTATCCTCTGGGACATAGGAGCTGCTGATGTGTGTATTGAAGTTCGACTGGCTAATTGCAGTTAAAGTGGATTAGAGAATTGTACTGTGCCATATGATGACTCCAAATGACTAGATATCTATTTAAAATTGCTTTCTTCAAGGTGGACTAGATGAAGCTCTCTATAATGTAATAGCCATGGCACGGGAACAAGAAATTCCATTTGTGTTTGCTCTGGGCCGCAAGGCCCTTGGCCGCTGTGTGAACAAGCTGGTTCCTGTTAGTGTTGTGGGCATCTTCAACTACTCAGGTGCTGAGGTGAGTCATTCCAATGACACAAGTGGCTGGAGTCAACAATTATCTAGTAAAGAATTGCTTTGGCATTGGAGCACAACTATTAGACTTTTGATAAAAACCCTGAGCTCATCTATATTATGGTGTCTTTTCTTTGAAATTCAGTTTTATGGTACTGAGAGACTGTGCTAAAACACTTTGGTCAAATCTCATAGTAGATTTTAAACAGACTTAAACTGTAATATGAAATTCTCTGGAAGGCTTAAGAATGTTAGAAAATGAGTACTCTAAAGTATGGCCATCTCCTCAAAGTTACATAAACCTGGAGTGATGTTTTTATTATTTAATACAGAGAGGAACTAATTTTTAGTTCAAGTTGAGGTATTTGGTGCTAATCTTGAGGTTCATGTGTGGTATACCTTGGACTGAAAGGCATAAAGTAAAGTGAAAACTGTTAGTAAGAACAACTGCTGATAAAACTGCCTTTGTACTTAGGATCTGTTTAATAAGCTGGTATCCCTGACTGAAGAGGCCAGGAAAGCCTACAGGGACATGGTGGCTGCAATGGAGCAGGAACAGGCAGAAGAAGCCTTGAAGAACGTCAAGAAGGCCCCACATCACATGGGCCATTCTCGTAACCCTTCTGCAGCAAGTGCTATCTCCTTCTGCAGTGTTATTTCTGAACCCATCTCTGAGGTCAATGAGAAAGAATATGGTAAGTACCTTAAAGCTTGCCTTTGGAAATAGAAGCTGGGGTTTTCCAAATGATGTTTGTTGTGAAATGTAGGTAAAGATGCAATCCTTCTTCCTAATTTACAGTATTCTACAATGTCCAGGGATAAGAAGAGATCAGCTAGATTTCAGTAAATTTCATAAGTAATTCTTTCCCTGAAAAAATATAGGAAACAATTTCTATCCTCAGAAGTGTTATAGGTATCTAACATCAGTGTAGGTGGCTTCTCCAGTTTTATTGAACTGTTTTAAAACTGATAGCACAGAATTGATCATGTGATTGAGGAAGAACTGAGGGCAGCAGGAACTAAAATGTGAAGTCTCTGAAGATAGGACGTGTTTAATGTAGCTTACATTTTTAAACTTGAGATGGCAGTGAGTGATTCTCCTGTGAGCAAAGGGGAGTTCATTTATCCAGTTGCTTAAGCCCAGATGAAAAAGAATATAAAAGGGAGACTACTTGTTAGAAGTCCAAAGCCTTCTTTTTTGATTCTGAGAGTGAATTAAAGAGGATGTTGTCTTTTTAGTGAATTCTTTTTTTGTGGTATCTTAGATTCATTTCAGGAGTTAGATGTTTTATAAGTAATCCTTAAATAATAACTTAAGATGGTGGCAATTTTCTTCTTTTAATTTATACTTGAGAGTAACCTCTTTGACTATTCCTAGTACTACATTTGGTGTTTACAAACTTTCAACTTTGTAATGTCTGGTTTAGGGTACTGTAAAAACCCAAAGTTATTAACAGCTCTTTTGGTTGTCTCTCCTTTTCCCTTCTTCCTCTTTTTTTCTAGTAGAAATTTTTCTAGAAAGCATAGAATAATATTAATATTGGCTCCTTTTGCTGTTGAGGCTGTTGTTGCATGCTCAGGAGAAATATTTTTATGTACAAGGAATTAATGTTTCCTACTTCAACTTCTTTCAAAATTTGTAGAAACAAACTGGAGAAATATGGTGGAGACATCTGATGGGCTAGAGACCTCTGAAAATGAGAGAGAATCTGTGTGCAAGGCTGCAGTACCAGAAAAAGCTGGCAATGGCCAAATGGAAAAAACCACTCTTAATAAACAACCACCTCTGGCTACAACTGGCACTACCTCAGCAACAAATCACGGGAAATCCACCCCAGGTGACAAAGATGAGGTGAAACCAGATGACAACCTGGAATGGGCCTCACAGCAGAGTACAGAAACAGGATCCCTGGATGGCAGCTGCCGAGACCTTCTGAATTCCTCCATGACCAGTACCACCAGTACCCTTGTGCCAGGAATGCTGGAAGAAGAGGAGGAAGAGGAAGATGATGATGATGAGGATTATGCCCACGAACCAATTTCTGTAGAAGTTCAGCTTAATAGCAGAATTGAATCTTGGGTTTCAGAGACCCAGAGAACTATGGAGACACTGCAGCTCGGGAAGACCCTTAGTGGTGCTGAGGAAGACAATGCTGAGCAAAGTGAAGAGGAAGAAATGGAGACCTCAGAGCAGGCTGATCCTGGCACTGATGGGGAGGAATGGACAAATGATAAGCACGCAAGTAACACTCAACATAAACCCACCATCTGCAGTTCTTTGAACAAAGAACACACAGATTCCATCTACATGCCGTAAAAATAAGCAGGAACTCAGGAACTTTTTAGAAACTATAGTAAAACTAACTGTTGTAAAGGTTGCAGCCATTATTCCATATGCTTCATCTCAACATTTTGCACTGTTAAACATTTAATACTTGTATTTAATTCACAACAATATTTTTGTAGCTGTCTGTTACTTTTTTGATTTAAAAACTATCTTAGCTCTTAATCAGTATTGATTTCCCAGATTAGAAACTGTGTGGAAAAGTTGTCAGTAAGCATTCATTTGATGTTTTGTAAAAGGAAACATCTTGTAACTGACCAGTTTTAAGAAAAATTCTTTGAAGTTGGGACTCTCAAGCTTATTTTCAAACAGGTAACCTACATTGACACTGACAAATTACCAGCAGTTGATGCTGGTGGTATGGTGTTATACTAGGCCTGTCAGTGTATTTGGCCATGACTTTCTAATTCTATCTAGAAATAAAAAGAAAATTTTGATTCTCTTTCATGAAAAGCTAGAAAAAGCCATTTGCAATCCTAATGAGAATTAAATAGTAGAGAAATTGTGTGTGATTCTTATGCTAAGATAGATGCAGCTTCTTAGTTGATCTTGGTGAATGCATCATTAAAAAGCTGCTGATAGCTGAAATGGTTACAATAAGCTATAATAACTTTGATTCCAGAAAAACTTTAAACCAGAGGGATGCAATTAATGTTTTGCAGGTTTTCTTTACAAGGTAGAAATATTGCATTAAAAAAAAAAAACACAGGAAAGAAAACAAAAATTCCCCATTCTCTCTGCAGTTGCTGTCTGCCAAACCACACTAAGTGACTCATTAACCATAATCCCTATTCAGGGCTTTTAGTAAACTGATGACTTCCTCTCTCTCCTGTCACTTGCCTCAGGAATGCTGTTTTGCATTTTGTATTCCTCATAACACTGCAAAAAGCAAGAATAATCCTTTAACAGCAAGTGTGAATGATGTGGTGGCTATCTCTGCCTTCACCTGCATGCTGTGATCCTGGCCAGGATGGATCTGAAGAACTGCTGCTGAAAACGTGACCTCTTTGTCTCCTCTTGCAGTTGTAACAGCTTTAGGAGTTGACCTCTAGATAGAGAAGAAAGTAGTTATTCCAGGACATGAGGAAGTGCCCTGTAGTTTGGGGAAGTATTTCAGTGGTGCAGAGGTAAAAGAAATAAAAATGTCCTCTCTGAAACATACCTGTTGCTAGAGAATTGTTCCATGTTCTGTTCTGAATACTGCAGTGAAATGCATTAACTGGTGATGAATTTGTTTCAGACTGAGGATGGAGTGTGTGTCTAGACCTTGCACGTCAGGAGTCTGTTTTCCATCTTTGGTATTGGCAAGGGATATCCTGAAACTGCCAGCAGCAGGAGCTTCACCACAGGGGTAGCCAAAGAGTAACTCACCTGAATAACACTTTCATAGCAAACATGTTTCTTTTAATTTCACTTAATTTTTTTGATCGCTTGTATCAAAATGCATGAAAAGCCTCTGGGTAGGCTGAAAACCACAGGAAACTGAAATTAGCTGAGTTGGGTGTTCAGTCCACACTTAGGAACATGGGACCAATGTTTATAGCAGTAGTGATGCTGGTGTTTTAAGTTGCACTGGGAAAATAAGACTCCAGGTTTAGAAGTCATCTAGCCCTGGGTTTTTGGATGCTAATGAGAATAATAGAAACTGTGTATTATGTAAATAATGCTTGGATAGCTCTAGGCATAGCAAGTGCTATGTAGATAAGCAGTAGAGAGCTGCTGTGACAACTGGCTGCTGTGTCACGTTCTTAGCTCCTTAGTGTAATCCTCCTAGGTGTAGAACAGGCGTTTCATAGGAAAACAAGGACTAAGGAATGATGCCTCCTGAATGTTAAACCTTTTACTGTCCCCATGGCAGATTTCTACTGTCTGTATGTTTTAAGAGTTTTTGCTTTAGGACATGACAGGTGTTTGAACTGCTGACAAGCAAAACTTGCCCTTGGATGTGTAAGCACATCTCGGCACAGGTGAGATCAGTGCATACACTGAGGGCAAAACTTCGCCAGAACATCAAAAAACAAAGGTGTTTGTAGTTTCTCCTTGAGCTTTTTCAGTGCCAGTGATTCAAATCACTTTTGATCTTGAAGTATTAACATCAGAGGCGCATCTTTTTATATGTCTTTCTGAACTTGGACTGTCATTTTAAAGTTTTCTGACATTTATATCAAAGAAGTCTTGTAATATTCAGCCCACTATTTAACTGCAATTTTGCTACAAGTTTAATAGAGTTCTTGAAAGTGGTACAGCACTTATAATTATCTCTCAATTTGCCAGCAAATAAGGAACTAGTTTCTTTTTAAAATGTGGCAGATCACCCTTAGGGGAGCAAACTGAAACTGAGTAAAGAAAACTGGGTTTAGTGCTTCCTTTTTGATAAGCTGGGAATAAGCAATAACTGTAAGAATGAAATTGCAATTGCTTTGGGAGTGATCCATTTGCATCGGAAATTAGGGAAGTTCCTTGCCACTTGAAGCACTTAAGGAGAGTATCTCACTGTGGTAATTTTGGTTCTATTATCAGCAGAATTTAAGAAGAAAGCATAGAAATGTTCTACAATACCATGATTTTTTTAAAAAGTAGTTGAATTTCTATTTCAGTGTAAAAGTGTGCAGTTTATACAGGTTGTTACTGTCCCCATGAAAAGATGTTTCTGTAGTTATAGGTGTATAGATATTTTTGTTGTGAAAATAATTATTCGGGAAACAAATCTACTTTTCTTAAGGCATTGTTTATAGAAATGATTTCACCACTTACTTTATCTGGTAAAATCAAAAATAATGTATCTGTGGTAGGGGTAGGGATCTTTAAAACTGATAGAGGTGGCTATGTATACGAACTATTTATATCAATACTCTTAAGTATCTCTGTCAATAATAAAACATGGATTACAAATCTGTAAAAGGGAAAATTCTGACGAACTTCAGTCCTTAGTTGGACCAAGTAGCAATGTCTGATTAAGGCCAAGGCCCTGATCCTGCTCACACATTCTTTGGAGTGTTAGTGCCACTGGCTTAAACTGGTGGCCTGTTTATCTGCTTAAGTTGTGTGCAGGCTGTTGTAGGATTGGAGCTGAACAGTGACAGAGAGTATTGACCTGTGTTTTAAAAATTCATTATAGAAAATGTTCAGTAATGCACTTGTTGGTGTTCTTCTGGTAAAGCTAAGAGGTGTCTTTATGGGTGGGTGGGAGCTTACACAATGTGGTTCTGTCCAGTTCTTTAACACAAGCTTAAATTTTAATAATGTTACTTTAAATATGTATGTAAAAAAGTATTATTGTTTGAAAAGCTGCTGTTGCTGAAACTGTCATTTAGTATGTCTTGTGAAGTTGTGCCAACTATTGAAACTGTTCAGATGATTTCAGTGTCAGCCATTTAAAAATTGGACATGGCAATTTGTTAACAGAACAAAACCCAGCAGAAACAAGCCATAGAAACCAGGAACAGGGAGCTCACCCTGCCACAAACAAGGAAACATGAGAATGTCGGACCCAAAACTTCCTCACCAATGAATGCTAATGCTGAAAGTAGAAACCCAGTTGGCACAGCCCACGTTCTAAATGTTCATCAATAGTTCATATAATTTACTTTTTAAATAGATTCTAATAAGGAAAGCTGTTTAATCTTCAATGTCTTAAAATTTATAGTAATATTTAGGTTAAAGTAGTAGAAAAACCATTATAAAATACAATATGAAGGGGTTTGTTCCATTTCTTTTTTGCTGTATGAAGGATAACTGTTCTGTCTACCGTACTTTTTGGAGTAATAACAGCTTTTTTGCACTATGTAAATACTAGTGGGGATTCTTCCATAACTAATAAAAATGATTGTAGAAATTTATGGCTTTATTCCAGTGCTGTGTTTGTTCAGGACTCTGTGATGCTGAGTTGGGACAGGTGTGTGTCGCACTGCGGCCACAGGGTGGAGGAGCCGTGTGGTGGCACTCGGGGTGTGACAGCCCCTGCAGGGAGCCGAGCCCCTCTCCGCAGCAGGGGAGTGGCTGAGGCAAAAAGCAGCGTGAGCAGAGGGCTCTTCACATGGATCCCAGCCCTCTGGTGTCACCCACCGAGTCGCTGACAGAAAAATATTAGATAGAAAAACCCACCCTTCTTCAGAGACCCTGGGACTGAAGCAGGTCCAGAATATTGAGTTGGGAACAATGTTTTACTTAAGAGGAAATGAGCAAGGATAAGCACAGGTACTTCCAAAAGCTGGGATTTCTCTCATACTCTACTGGATGAGAACTTCACTTGACCTCCCCTTATTGTTGGAGAGATGGATGAAGTCACATTTGGAAAATAACAGGAAGTTCCCTCTTTGTTGTCCCCTCTTTAACTGCTCACCTGTGACAGTGTCATTACCTGGGTTGCAGCTCCCACATGTGAAAATACCTATAGCAGTTCAAAAAGCATCAAGCTTTGTCCTGTAATTCTGGAGTTTCTCTTTATGAACCTGAACTTCATGTTTCAGTTCTGTTATTGCAGTTGTCTTCTGGTGGAATGCTTCTGTTACAAACCTCACTTTGGAGGTTCTGTGACTTGCAGTCAGAATTACTCCAGCAATTACTCCTCTTGTCTGGGTTCAGCCTCTGTCTTCTCTACCTGATAGGAGTTTGGAAAGTACAGAAAATGTGGGTGGCACAGTGTGACCTGTGCTATGGAAATGACCAAAAATTAGTTACCCTTATGCCTCTACAAACTGAATTTTTTTACTCCCTCTTCATTTCCTTGCCATTTAAGAAATACTAATGTTGAGCAAATTTCCTTGCCTCTGGTGAGTTTTTAGGTGGTGCTTTGCACTTCTGCACATACCAAAAAGGCACCACAAGAAAATAATTGCTCCTGCTAAATTCCTTCAGGCAGCACTGCCGTGCCTGTGCTCCCACAGCAGCATGGGCTCTCCAATACCAGCTTATAGGGATGGGGCTGGAATTTTCTCAATCTGTGTCCACAAAGTATGGAAAGACCCCAGTCAATCAAACTGCACTAAGCAAAAAGGACAGCTCCTTGGACTTGCTTTTAGATTTACACAGGGCTTTGTTAATTTTTTTGTTTATTGTTGTGGGATTTTTTTTTTTTTTAAGTGCTACTGGGCAAAACCAACCCATCCCACAGGAGCTGCTGCCAGCTGCAGGCTCTTTGCCTCAGGGGCTCTTTTGAGTTAGCAGGTGCAGGGGAAGCTGAGCTGGAATGCACTTGCTGGGCCCAGCTGCAGCCCCAGCGTGCTCCAAGCTGGTGAAGGAGTTTCTTCCAGGGAGCCTGGGGAGCTCCCACACGAGGCAGAGGCGTGGGGGCTCTGTCTGGGCACCATGAGAACACCCAGCTCTCTCCTGTGGTGGGTGATTACTCCTCAGTGAGTAATGAGGAATTTAATCATCATGTAAGGCTGATAACAGACTTGTTCCTCTGCAAAGGGAAATGGGAGAGGGGCCATGGGATGGACTGCATGTCCCACAGTTCTCTGTGTGGAGCTGTGTTTGGCTTTGGCTTCCTCTGGAGGCTGCAGCAGCACTGCTCACACCCACAGCAATTCAGTCTGTGTTTACAGGGAAAGTTAATGCGTGTCCACACCAATGTAAAACAACTTCAGCCTTCTATAGGGCTTTGTACTGCTGTAGTAGGTTACTCGTTTCTTGCAGTTATAAAGCAATAATAAATGTTGTCACTCAAAACCTTTGGGGGTTTTGTACAGTTGTTGAAAAAATTGTAGCAAAAGTCTTCCTGTTAAGAGGTATCTCAGGGAAAAGAACCCCAAATGTATGTTTAGAGCATTAAACTCCTTATAATGCTTTTCCTGCAAGTGAAGGTCACATTTTCAGATGCATTCTGCCCAAGAGTGTTGTTTCAAGGTCTTGGGGACTTCCTGCCTGCAGGTGTGATGGTAAGTGTCTCTTCTATCATTGATTGTCTTGAGTGATAGGTAAGCACCAGAGAAGTGAGGATGTTTGGCAAAAAAAAAAAAAATAAATATATATATAAAGCAAGAAGCAGCTCTTGGAAAGTTTTTGTTATGGAGGAATGTTGACTGTAGAGGAAGAGAACAAAGTAACAAAAAGAAGTGATTGGAAATGCCCCCACGTCAAGGTTTACTTTCTGATTTTTTCCAAGTTAAAGGCAATGACCAAGTACAGAAGTGGCAGATGCTGAACAAGGGTACTTCCTTCAGTGTTTCCTTGGGTCTCCTCTGCACACCAGGAGACACTGGGAGAAGTTCAACCCTGTTGTGGGATTGATTATTTTCTAATATGGGCGAGTGGATTGCCCTACAAAAATACAGATTTAAAGATAATTGCAGGAGAGGATGGTTCCCTGTCTGCCACCACAAGGATACCAAGCCCTGTGATGCCACGAAAGCATGACTGCTCCCAACTTCCTTTAGAGCTGACATTAGTTTAGTGATGCTGTTGCTGAAATTTGTTTCATGTGTGGGTTATTCTGTTGAGAGGAAGCTTTAGGCTACTTTGGGCTGAAATTTCTCTTTTCTATTCCTCCTGCTGTGTGCTGTGTCCAGAGCTGAACCCAGTCATTAGACTCTTAGTGTGCTCTTTGAGGACTTGGTACCCCAGATGCCAGGTGATGCTGGGTTTTGCTCATGGGCACTCAGCCTCCTTGCAAGCAGTGCTGAGGGAGCCCAGCAAGTGCTGCTGACTGTACCTTTGGGCTCTCAGTCTGCAATCCCTTCAGGAAGCAGTGGTTAGGGCAGTGTGGTGTTTTCTGATGTGCAGCAGCTCTCACGAGCTCTTCTGTCTTGGAGATGGGACAGTTTAGCACAGGTGCCCCATGCTGTGCTCTCCCCCCGTGCTCAGCTCTCTCTGTTTATGTTTGATGGCTGCTTTCCCTCAGAGCTCCAAGGCCTGGCTCTGTGCTGGCTCTTGAGCAGCCTTTAGACTGGATCTTGGGCTTTTGCACAGGACTCTCCGTCTTGTTTCTGTTCCCCTGAGCTCTGGGAAAAGACAACAAAGCCTAGCAGTGTTTGAAGGAGGAGGGGAGGAGGTGGTGGTCCTGCCAGGCAAAGAGGATATAAAACCAGAGGGCATGGAGCACATCCAGCTCAGCCCTGTTGCACAGCAGGCTGGATCCTTCCGTGCATCCTGCTGGATGAGCTTTGCCCAGGTGGAGCTGCCCTGTCCCACTGCTGTCTCAGAGCTGCAGTTTTGGAGAGAGCAATGTTGCTGTGGCTGCTGAAACTGGGCTGAGCTAAACACAGCCTGGTGCCCAAGAAGGGAAATTGCTACTTGACTTTTTCACCCTAGATTTCTGGGATTAGCTAGAATAGGACAGAAGCACTGATAGTCTAATCTCTGATTTTTGTATCTAGGGCCTTTGTCCTCCCCAAACCCAATAGCTCTGATCCCTGTGTTTTCAGCCCAAGCAAACCCTCTCAGACTCTCCTGGAAAGTAGGAGGGGCTGCAGTTGTCAAACACACTTGGTTTTATCTCATTCAGAACAATGGGTGGGAGATACAACAGTGAGAATGATTCAACATGGGGGAAAAGAAATTTCTCTCAATTGAAATAAAACAGTTTGTGTGTGTGTGACTTTCTCTAGAGAAAATAAACTGCTTCAGGCTTCCCAGAGGTGGCTGCCACCACGTTGCTACCTGCCACGGGATTTTCCTGCCATTCTGTAACAATTTGCTGATTTCTGCCAGGATCAGCCAGGCATGTAAATGAGGAAGTAAGGCAGATCAGCTCGGTGCACCTCAGTATGAGTTGACTCTGCTGTTGCTATTTATAAAGGGGAAAAAGTCCCTTGGTCAGTCCATGCTCTAACAGAAAGGCCAGGCTCTGATGCACGGGTTGCAAGCAGCATGTGAAGGCTTCCTCTGGGCTGCTGCGAGAGGCAGCTGCTGGTGGGGCGCGCCCTGCAGGAGTGTGACAGCGCTCCCGCCGCGTGGGCTGCCCCCACGCTCCCGCGGGGAGACGGCCGGGATGGGATGGGCCGGGATGGGATGGGATGGGATGGGATGGGATGGGATGGGATGGGATGGGATGGGATGGGATGGGATGGGATGGGATGGGATGGGATGGGATGGGATGGGATGGGATGGGCCGGGATGGGATGGGATGGGATGGGATGGGCCGGGATGGGATGGGCCGGGATGGGATGGGCCGGGATGGGATGGGATGGGATGGGATGGGGTGGGATGGGATGGGCCGGGATGGGCTGGGCCGGGATGGGATGGGATGGGATGGGATGGGGTGGGATGGGATGGGCCGGGATGGGATGGGGTGGGATGGGATGGGCCGGGATGGGCTGGGCCGGGATGGGATGGGATGGGATGGGATGGGATGGGGTGGGATGGGATGGGCCGGGATGGGATGGGATGGGATGGGATGGGATGGGATGGGGTGGGATGGGCCGGGATGGGATGGGATGGGATGGGATGGGATGGGATGGGCCGGGATGGGCCGGGATGGGCCGGGATGGGATGGGATGGGCCGGGATGGGGTGGGCCGGGATGGGATGGGATGGGATGGGATGGGGTGGGCCGGGATGGGATGGGATGGGGTGGGATGGGCCGGGATGGGGTGGGCCAGGATGGGATGGGGTGGGCCGGGATGGGATGGGATGGGGTGGGATGGGATGGGATGGGATGGGCCGGGATGGGGTGGGATGGGATGGGATGGGATGGGATGGGATGGGCCGGGATGGGATGGGGTGGGATGGGATGGGATGGGCCGGGGTGGGCTGGGCCGGGATAAGCTGGGCTGGGCCGGGGTGGGCTGGGCTGGCTGCTGCTCTCCTGCTCTCCCGCCCTCCTCTCAGCTGTTCCCCAGCTCACCACGAATTCTCCCGTCCCCAGCGAGTGCGGAGTGCCCCCGCACAGAAAGAGGAGGTGGGGTGGTGCCATTAGGATGAGCCCTGACCCCCAGATCTGAAACGGAGCCACTGCCGAGGGTGCCCGAGGCTCCAGGCTGACACCGCTGCTGCAGCCAGAGCTGCTGCCTGTGCTGATGCTGGGGATGTGGCTGCTGCTGCCTTGCCTCCTGCTCTGCAGCCCTGGGAGGGTGTCAGCAGTGGCTGGAGCTGGTTCGCTGCCCCAGCCCTGTGCTTACACCTCCTGTCCCCTCTGGCAGTGCCTGGCTGGGGCTGCTCACAGCAGGCTCTCCTGCAGCACCTTTGAGGCTGAGAGGCTGCTTGGGGCTGTAACAGGGGGTGATGGAGGGCTGGGGTGTGATGGGTGACAGAGCTTGAGGCAGAGGTTTCAGCTGTGCACCATTGGGCCATTCCCATGTGTGGCACAGCCCTTGGCCAGCAGCCATGGGAGGGGGAAAATGGTTTTTCCCTGGGTTCTGCTGGGGCAGCAGCAGGGGTGGGCAGAGCTGGGAGGGTGGGGAGCCCTGAACACAGTGAGCAACAGGGAACAGGGAACTCGAGCTGTGAGCAAGAAACACAGGCTCCTTTTAGACAAGGCTGTAGGCTCACTTTCACCAGTGCTTAAAGGAGCTTTGTTCGCTGTGCTGGTTAGAGGCTGATTTCCCAGTATCTTAAACAGAAATCTTGTTTTAGCCTTGAGAAAAAAAGCTTTTTAATTTATAAAGGCATGGCATTTTTCTTTTCCCTGCTCTCCCTCCTCACAATGGCTGGTATTGCTTGGACAATGCTGCTCTTTGCAGCCTTGTCCAAGGGGGTTCTGCTCTGAGCTTGTATTTCCTGATCACTGCTGAAAGCAGAGCTTGTCACAATTGCATTTTTCTCTGGAACCTGCAGTAAAACACCAGCCATTCTTCACCTCCCACACTGTGATCACACTTGCTGGTGCCTGTGAGCAGAGAAATGCTGATTAAAGTGCCAGCCTCCCTCGTGTCTCTGGAGAAGCCACCCTAAGCCCTCCTGGCACCCTGAGAGGGCAGCAAGGCTTTGGTGCCATGCAGGGCTCCAGACACAGCTCATGGGTGATGGGTGAAGGACAGGCTGCTGCATTACTGTTTCTTTTTCTTGAAAATGTCCCCTTTCACCTCACAGGTTTAAAGCCTGCCCCATTAACCCTTTTCACCTGCCAGCTCCTGTTAGAGCAGTGGGACATGGAGGGGATTGCAGCTCCTGCAGGCCCAGCAGGGACCCCACTGCCCATTTTTACTCACACAGGCAAAGAAGGCTCAAATCACCTCCTGAGGAAGAATCAGCGGGCAGGCTCAGGAGATGAGGACCTGAGGCACAGGGGAGTGTCCAGGTCACCAAGTCATACTCTCCTGGTGCTGTCATCTATGCCAAGGGGCTGCTGTAAGGCAAGGAGACCTTTGCTATGTGCTCAGAGACAAGGTAGGAAGGATGGTAGGGCTGATCTTGCACAAAGAGGAAATTTGGCTTGTCTCTTTGCATGTGTTTCTTGGCAGTAGAAAGAAGGCAAATCTGGGAGGTTCCCCAGTATGGAAGCCTGGGGCGTCAGCGTCTCCCTGAATGCTGATTCTCATTGTCCCCTCCATGGGAAGCACAGTTTGCACTCCCCTCCTCATCACCAGTGTGGGGCCCATGGCCTCTCCATCCCAGTTTTCCTTCCAGCCATGTTGATGTCATGTTCAGCATGGCACTGAAATGAAGGAAAAATGCTCATGCCAGGAGAGATTCTGTGCTTTATGTACAATCAGTAGTGCTGCTAGTCACTTCTGAATTTTCCGTTCCTTTGTGCTCAAAGCCATCATTAAAGCTTCATGAGAAATTAGTAATTCTTTTTAACTTGTGGCTGGTCCAGGTTTTGTCTTTGGGTTTGATTTTGTGAGCAGCCATCCTCACCAAAATGGGCTCATTCAAAGCAGCCACTTCCCCTTTGAGCCACATTTCACCAAAAGAGTTTGGACTGGTTTTTTCCCCTCTACTTTACTGTGGCAATTATTGCATCTCTAGGATTAACAGCAGCTTTCACACAAGGGGTAAAACCGCGGAGCGGCTGCGATGAGGTTTCCCTGTGACAGAGAGCTGTCACGGGCAGGGCGATGGCAGCGCGGCCTCTCCTGGGGCTGATGCACAGCCCTGAACGAGGCCGCAGCACCGCGAGCACGGGGAGGGTGAACTCAACACGGCAAATGTGGGGAGAGAAATCGCCTCAGCTGAGCAGGGAGCGAGGCGCTCCGGCCGGGTTTCCGAGCCCCGCCGTGCTGAATTTCCCTGCGCGGGGGTCGGAGCCCCGCACGGGGCCGAGCCAACTCGTGCCCTGATATTATTTTCAGAGAGTAACGAGGGTCCTGATATTTTCAGAGAGTGAAGCAAACCTGTCTCGCTCCTTGGCTGCCGGCGGTGCCCGCGATGCCTGAGGGGATGCCCCGGGCCGGAGCCGAGGGCAGGGAGCGCAGGACAAGCCCGTCCTTTCCTTGGCCGGGCAGCCAGGGAGGCATCGCAGCCCCGGCTCCGGCTGGGCCCCGGCCCTTGGCTCTGCCCGTGCAGCCGCGGAGGAGGGATGGCCGCAGAACGGGGATTTTGGGGGATTTTGCCGTTTTTAGGGCATTTTTGGGGTTTTGGGCACCACCCCGAGGGCCCCTCGCGCCCCCTCTCCCCCCGCCCCCCGCGTTCCCCGCGCGCTGAGGGCGCGTGAGCCGGCGGCGGGCGGTGATTGGCTGCGAGGCGCCCCCCGGGGGCCGCCGGGCCGCGGCCGCGCGCCGAGCGCCATTCACGGCGCTGCCCGCCCGCACGCGCCGAGCCCATTCACAAAAACTTCATTCATAAAACCGGCGGCGGCGGCGGGGGCGGCCCGGGCGCTGCGGAGCTGCTGCCCCGCTGCGCTGCGGGAAACGGCCCCGGGGCCGCGGGGTTCCGCTGTTTCGGGATTATTATGGTGCTGAAGGACTTTCCAGCAGGAATTAGCCAGACCGACGCTGCTCAGTGTTTTTGGAAAGAATCCTGGGTTTGCGCCTGACGGCGGGGCAAGAGCTGCAGCGCAGGGATGCTCTTCGCCTCTGGGGCAGCGGCGGTGGAAGTGCAGAGAGCCGGGCACCTTACGGGGTTCATGCCGGTCTGAAAACACCTTTGGGCTTGTAGCTGTCTTGATCTGCTTTGTGTGGAATATGCTTGAGCTTTCGTTGCAGCCAGGACTCTGCAATTATTGATGCTACAGCTGTGAATCTTCAGAGCTAGGTGGGATTTATTGCCTGGTTTGAGGCAGCAATGAAGGCAGGTTTGGATAGTGGCTCTTCACCTTAAGCTGCTGTACCACCGATGTGCTTTCCTGTATGCTGCTTTTATTTCTGCTTACAAAATGCCAGATGCCCATGCAGTTTTAAGCCTTGTTCTTTGAGGAAAATAAACCATTCAAGAGGGAGTCAGCAAAAATATCCTATAGGTTTCTGTTTTGAAAATTGTTTGACTTGCTTGATTTCCATATAATTTATCTACAAGAGCTAATTTATGCAAGAATATCCAGTTACAGACCTGCCAAGGCTATGAGAGAACGCAGCCAGCAGAGCCTCGGTGGACACGTCCTGTATGTAGGGTTATTCAGACATCCAGGAATGCTGCACAGGGCTAAGTACAGCCGATTCAGGAATGATTCCATTACCTCCCTAGATGAAGGTACACAAAATACGTCTTTAAATATCAAAGGTTCTTCCTCCTCTTCCCACTCTTCAACACCCAATTTACTGGCAGAAGATGTGTCCCTGGGGCCGCAGGACACCTGCACCACGCTGTGCACGCTGATCCCCCGGATGGCCAACATCAAACTTGCCAATCCCTCCAATCTGCCGGGCCTGAAAAGCTTCTGCCTGGGAACCAAAGAGGTGCCACGCATTAAACTCACCGAGTGCGTTACCATCCCCAGCAGCCCCACCTCGCCTGAGATCAGCTGCCTGTCGGCCTCCTACCCCCAGCCCGACCTGGACAAGCTGGTCCTGGCCCCAAAGGCAGCGGGTGACTGTGCTGAGGAGGCTGCTGTGGGCAGGCAGGACAGGGGCCTGGCCCAGAGCAATGACAGCACGTACAGCCAGGAGCCAGGAACCACCTACAGCGTGCGGGTGAGTACATCCCCTGGGCTCCCATCCTCTGACAAAGCAAACGGCTCAGCTGGCTGCTGGGTCACCTGCATTTTCCTGCCTCTAGAGTCCATGCCCCAAACCACTGCGTTCTCCCATGTAGTTCCTGTCTTTTGGTGTCCGTAGGGCTGTGGCATTGAGCTGGGGGAGCTAAAAACACCCCAGCTACTTCCAGAGGTGACACAACATCCAATTCCAAAGGACTGTCTGTGGACTCTCTGAGAAGTGCTGCTGAAACACAACTGAAACGGGTTACTTTGCATGTTGGAGGGAAAAGGAGGCCCATGAAAGGGCCTCCCATCCCTCACAGAGAGCAGCTCCAGGCATTAGGTGCGTTCTGGCCCACGCTGCTGACATTTGTCAGGGAGGCTGTGGGGCAGGCACTGCCCAGGTTGTATTTCCAGTATGGTTTTCTGCTGGTCTTCCTTTTGTGGGCAATATCTCAGAAGGGGGTTCACTGGCAGGAGCCTCACAATGCAAAAGGGAGATGCTTTTTTCCCCTTCATCTTCCTGGTTATGTGGCTCCCATGGCTGTGGGCCTGCAGGGAGAGCCAAGGAGAGTGCAGGAATATCGCTGACATGTCCTGGCCAGAATCTTGGTGGGTTTTTCAACTAGCCCTTTCAATAGTAACAGCAGATTGGTAAATAAGTAACATGGGGGTTTGGGCGTTTCAGCATCAGAGGATGTGCAAGGTGAGAGGATGAGCAAAGCACTCATTTCCCCAGAGACCACCAGACTTCTTCAGTAGCTGGTGATGGGCTCAGATGGGCTGGTAAGTGGCCAGGGCTGCAGCACGGCAGGACTCTGGTGCAGAGGGATGGTTTTACCTGAAGGCAAAGCGAGGCCACGAGACCAAGGGCTGGGCATTTGGAGCTGCTTCCAATCCTTACCCTCTAGCCCTGGCCCTCCTGTGTGTTTGGAGGCACTCACTCTCCCCATGCAGCTTCTTGTGCCCTGTTGGGGTACAATCCCAGCTGGGATTGCTGGGATCTCCACAGAGACCCTTTTAGGAAGCAGGGCAGGTCCACGTTATTGGGACTGCTGCTGCCAGAGATCTTTGGCCTTAACAGCTTAATCAGAGTAAGAGGAGGATTCAGCAAGTACATGGAGAGGATCTACAGTTATTTTTGAAAGGCAGTAATGTGGTGAATTAGAGAAATGTTGTAGGGCAGAAGCTGTCCCCTGCAGACTGCAGTGAGGCAGAATTTTCCTTGGTGTTGTTTTAACGAGGGGCCGTGCTGGGCTCATTGCATCCCCTGGGGAAGCAGCTGTGCAGGGTGTGACTGGTGGTGGCAGGGCACCTGTGTCACCAGCCACGTGTCACCGGGGCCTGCTGGGGAAGCTGAGACCCATAATAGCACCTGGTCCCCCCAAATGCTCGTGCAAATAACAAAGAGCCCAAATACTAATATTCCAAGAGAAGCCTGGACAGCTCTGATTCTCATGCTGTTGTGTTTCAAAATACACTTTGTACACAGATTGCTGCAGGCTTTCCCAGGGGGATATTTACCATGTCCTTGTTCACATTCTACCTGTTAAAAACCTCCCACAATGCTGCCCATCTGGGGCTGAGGTTGTCTCTGAAGGGCACCCATAGTGGCCATGGCACTTATCTTTCCTGCTGGTGTTTGTTATGGCTGTGATGAGCCCGAGGAATATTCCAAGAAGCACTTGCCATCCTTTCTCTTGCTTGTTGGGGAGTGCCAGGGATGTGTCTGCTGCTGGGAAGGAGGATAAGGTCTGTCTCTCAGCACTGTCCTGCATCAGTGGTTTCTCTGAGAATAGCAAGGATGATGTTTACTGAACCTAACATGGAGTAAAGCTCTGTACTTGAGCTTAAATCGAAGCATGAGTCTTTGAAAGATGATTGGTTTTTAAAAATTATTTAACTAAAATATGAAAAGGAAATACTATTGCCAGATATTTCATAATAAAACCATTATAATAATGTGGTAAAGGTTGTCTGCAGCATCCTTTGTTTCAAAGGGCTTTTAGCAATGTACAGGTTGATCCTCTGCTAGTGGTTTGATGGTGAATGCATACAGATACATGCCAGCATGTATGTCTAAAATCAGCCACGTGTCTCTAGATTAAAAGGAGCCTGACCATTTCCAGCATGCTAGTTCAGAATTGCATGAACTGCACCCTGAAGCACGTGTGGGCACCAGTGCCCTGCTCAGCCCTGCTGCTGGCCACGGGGGATGCCACAGGTCAGCCTGCAGCAGCTTCTCCTTGCCTGGGTGGGGAAGGGTCCAGCACAGCCCTTTCCTGTCCTAGCTTGCTACCAGTGCTTCTTCCACGTTCAGGGCGGGGAAATATTGTGGTGTTTGAGCTGCAGCCACCTCCGTGGCGCGCAGCACCCCGACACCGCCCCCGGAGAGCTGCTCTGCATCGCCCGTGGTAAATAAATAACTCCGGGCGTCTGCAGAGCCGGGGCTCCCGCAGGAAGGAGCCGGGCTCCGGTGATTCATGGCTCCAGCCGCAGCTGTGAATCATGAGCGGGGTGCCGGGCGGTGCTGCTGTGCCGGGCTCGGGGTTTGGGGTTCGGGCTTTGGGCTTTGGGCAGCCTCGTCCCACGGAACGCGCCCGGCACCGGCACCGCCCGCGGGGCACCCGCGCCTCTCGGGGATCGACCCCTCAGGAGCCCGCGGGCGTCCAGGCCATTCCCCTCAGCACAGCCGGAGAACCGGCACAGGGTGGGTTGGGAACAATTCTGTTAGAGACCTGGCTGAGTGCGGTGCTGCAGAAAGTGGTTTTTCAGAAAACAAACTAAAATATTTTTATATATCTGTATTTATGATTTTTCCTTAGGTTTTTTTCTTTTTTAACTTTAAAAACTGTGAATGAAAGAGTCAGACTTTCCCAGAAAAAAAATTCATTTATCAAAAGCTATTCTTCTTCACAAAAAACCCCGGCTTGCTGCCCTCAGGCTGTGCTGCATGGGCATGAGGAGTGGGACAGACCAAGGGCCTGTCTGTCTGTCTGTCTGCACTGCTGCTGCTGCAGGGGGGAAGATGAGAGCAGGGCAAGCACATGAGGAGAGTTAGGCTAGGTTTGTGGGTTTGTGTTTAATGATCTTTAATGGGCTCCTTTGATCCTTGAAGGTATCTCGTGTGTTTTCCAGCTGGTTCTGCCTGGATTTTGTGCTGTCTCACAGGTGCCCTGGGGGTACCACCCACGTCTGCAGTGGTGTGCTGGGGGGTGCCTTGGCCTCTGCTTCCCGTGCTGGGGATGGCAGAGGTTCTGCTGCCTTTGCTTTTGGATCTGGATGGGGTTGGTGTTTGCTGGAGGAAACCAGCGAGGTTCAGGCTGAGGAATGAGCCAGTTGAATGTCCTGCAGGGTGCAAACCTGGGCCAAAGTTCTCCATTAGCTGCCTGACTAGTGGCTGCTTACAGAGTTACAGAGCACTTAGCCCAGCACAGTAAACCCTGCTGTGAGAGGCAGGATGAGCACTGAGCTGGCTGGCACAGTGCAGTCTGTGTGCTAGCAGGAGCAGAGCCACTGCCAGGGGAGCCCTGGTGGTCTCTGCTTTCCAGTGGACACAGTGGCTTTCTAACCCCAAGGCTACCACAGGGAGCATCTAAGGAAGTGCTGAAAAAGCTTCCCTACCAAAACTCCAGTAATCATGCTTTGCTCTGTCCCCACATCCCTGGCTGGCTTCTGTTGTCCATGGAGGGAAGGCAACACTACCTTCCTGCTAGGGTGAAAGCAGAGAAATCTCACAACAGGTTCCTGAGCCTGGCACTCTGCATTGTCCTGCCATGTGCTGCTTATTCACATGGGCCCTGCCTGGTGCCTTCTCATCTCCTCCCACGCAGTCCCTCATCCTGTTTGCAGGCACTTTCTGTCATCTTATGTCAATAGATGTGGAAAGGTGTGTGCATCTTCAGTAACTGCTGTTCTCTCCTAGTGGTGTGGGGAAATGCAAGCCAGCCCCAGAACACCCTCTGTACTCAAACACCAAGGGACAAAGCAGTCCTGGTGCCAGTGCTCTCACAGCCCTTTGCAGGCAGACGGGATATCTCTGCACACGTTGCCATTAGCGGGGCCCTTCCCTTTCCAGCAGGGGCCAGTGAGTCTTTCCTTTCCTTCCTAAGAGCTGCTGCTTGTCTTGGCAAGAGCTCTCCATCCTGCTGCTGACAGAACAGTGGGTTCAGCATCCTCTTTCATTAGCCATGTCAGATCTTCAGCACTTGGCTTGTTTCACTGTTGGTGTCCTGTTTTTCTGTAGGTGGCTGAATTCTGCAGTAACGTCTGTGCTTGTTGCCCCAGGCAGGTTAGTGCACCCTTGGGCCTGTGTCCAGCTTCCCCCAGCTTGCCCAGCAGCTCAGTGAAGGGGGTCTTGCCTCTCTGTGGGCTTCAGAAGATGAACATCCCTCCCTGTACACCCCCTTTGGACCTGGTTTTCACAACAGCACCTGGTGAACAGCTTGCACTGGAGCAAGAGCTGTGGGCTGCTGTGGCTTCCTCTCCCAGGCACCTGTGGTTGCTCAAGCTTTAGCTTACCCTTCCTTGCAGCAGGAAGGATGGAGCTGGCCTTGGCCCTGCATCACCAGAGAATCCCATTTTAGTTTTCCTGGGAGGTGCTGTTTGGGGTGTACAGGACGGAGAGTGGGGGCACCACCTGAGCTGGAGTGTGGGTGCAGAAGTCTCTGAGACAAACATTGTCCTTCTCTGCTGCCTTCCCCTTCTTTTCATGCATTGATTGTGCTGCTACTCATATTTTGCTATGGAGGGGTTAATATTTTTGTTGATTGTTAATTTTTTTTCCTCCTTGGAGAGTGTCTTTTGTTTTCTTGAATAGGCTTCTGCTATTCCGTTGTCCTTTTGTGTGCTCCATGGGCTTCTCCCAGGCTCTGTGACCCTGACTTGCTCTGCCCCAGCCCCACATTGTCCCCCTGCCCAAGGCTCTGCTGGTTCTCTGTGCCTGTGATGTGAGTGTTCAGCCATTTCCAACTGTGCCAGTTCAGATAACCAGTGACAGCTGAAATAAATGAGAGATGCAGTGAGGTGCCATGTTAATGCACTTCCCTACTCAGGCTTTTAAAGGGAAAAAAAAAAAAGGTCTTTTGTGAATCATTGATAAGTTCAGCTTCACTCAGGGTCACTTATGCAAAAACCTAATATTGATTTTTCATCTTTGCTTAGAGTAGCTTCCCACGCATCTGTTCAGGATGCAATGGGGACTCACTTGTCAGCATATGACTCACCTACTTCTCTAAATTATTTTTTTTTCAAGGATAGAGGAGCAGCCAACCAGCTTACAGGATGCTTGACCTTATACTGTAGGATCAGAGGTCGTTGCTGTGCTACAAGCTGAGGCTCTAGACATATTTTCCACATTTGCTTTGTTCCTGTTAAGCAGGAATATCTTTAACAAGGCAGATAGCTCTCAAAGTCATTAAATGTTCATTAGGGAAGCAGTTCTGCCAACCTTTCAGATTCTTATTGATGTCCTTCCAGGTCTCTGACCTAATTCTGGAGTTCTCCCAAGGGTTACATTGCTATTGGAAAGAAAGCAAAATAGGGATAATACAATTGTTGTGGAATCCCTGACTGCACATATAACATTCTCTTTTTCACACACTCATTTCTGAAAGTCTCCAAAGCTGAAACAGATACCTAAACCCACCCCTCTCTGGATGGCCCAGCAGAAAAATTGATTTACAGGCAAAGTGAGGCAGAGGAACTAAATATGGTACCTTTTTCTGACACAGAATGCCTCCTCCATCCCTTCAGACAAAGCACAGAGCATGCATGACCCTGCCTGGGTTTTCCAAGTTGTCTCTGTGTCCCAGAGGCTTTGGCTTTCTGCAGGAGAGATCTGCACAGGCATGCTGTGACTGCAGCCCTTGGGCTCTGTGTGAGCACTGCAGGATGGTCCCAAGAGGAAAAATGAGAGACCCAGACCTGTGCCAGCCCGTTGAAATGAAGAGATCAGACTGCTTCAACAACAGAGAGATTGACATCCATAGAAATGCTGAAGGATTAGTAAGATATGGTTGGGGATATGCCATCACATCATTGATATTTCTGGGAATTAGTCTTATACAAATCCCAATTGAGAATAGAAAAAGCCCCAGCTCTGTCCCATACAACAGAAGTGTGGCAGTCAGCCTTTCATTTAAAGCAGGTCAGTTGTTAGTGTAGGCTCTTAAGAGCTGTTGCTATGAGCTGGAATTGCAACTTCACATCCTTCATCTTGTGCAGAGGTTGTTTGTCATCAGATGTAGCAGCGTGGAGCCAGTGGTTTTCTTTGTGGCCTGTAATGCCTCCTTCTCTCTGAAGGGACACTCAGCTCTTCTGCATGGGGGCTCTGAGTGCATTGGTCTCGAGGGGCTTCCAGAGCCTCTCTGCTCCTGAGGACTCTGTTCTCTCCAGTATTTCCTCATGTATTCCTCCCAGTTCAGTGTCACAGGCTAATAAGTGAGAGTAAGCAGAAATGGAAAAAAAAGGAATAATTGGATTTTGTGTTCCCATAGTGCTTTGCTTTTTTTTTTTTTTTTTTTTTTTTTTTTTTTTTTTTTTTTTTTTTTAGTGCTATGGTGTTTAAGCCATTGGTATCTTTATTGCCCTTCTCTACACTTTTTGTAAAACAAGATCTATTTAGGAAGCAGCTTTAGGATGGCTGATTTGATTTTCCATTTAGACTGTGGTTCTGCATAAACTTAGTGGACAATAATCACATTTACTTCCTCCTGAGATCCTCCTCTTACTTGTGTACCAGATATTAACAGTCCTCCCTTTTCTCTGTTTTCCATAGTACATGGGCTGTATTGAGGTGCTGCAGTCGATGAGATCCCTGGACTTTGGCACACGAACACAAGTCACCAGGTAGGTGGTGTAAACCTGAGATTCAGCCCAAGAATGAAAAGCCTGAGTGCTAATTTTTGTGTAAAGCTGAGGGTGCGTGCCAAGCTCGGAGACAATTCTGAATAGGAGTTTGCATGTTTTGTTTTGTCTTTTCCTAAGTGATGATTTGAATTATTTGATCATTACAATAGGCTATTTGCATTGGAAAATGAATTGTTTCAGGCACAGACGTAATTTCTCTCCCAGCTCTTGCTCAGAGCCTCCCCCTGCAGTGGCAGCACAGAGCAGACGTCCGCAGCCAGCTGGGCACCAGCAGCAGCTGGGCCCTGCACGTGGCTCAGCGCTGCCTGCACGGCTCTCCAAGGCAGGGGGACATGCACTGGTGCTGCTGGGCCTGGGCTGCCATGGCCAGGGTGCAGGGCCAGGACCCTCATGGGTCTCTCTGTCAGCAGTCTGCATCTGCTGCTTCCCCCCTGGTGCAGAAAGTGCCATCTGTCCCTCAATCCAGCAATGTCATCTAAGGAATTTTTATCAGATGTTTGACATCGCTTGACCCCATCTGCACCAAGACCAGCCTCAACTGGAAATGGAGTCACAAGGAAAACATGTTGAAATACAGCTGTTTCCATCTGTACTGCAAGCCTAAGTTTTCAGGCTGCAAATCAGAGAAGGATTAATGTTTCATTCTTAGATACAACTGGGGATGTGGTTAAAACGTGAAATATTTTGTGGTCTTTTGAGAACTTTGCAACTTCTGTTGCAGGTTACTGCCAGTTTCTGGGGGTAGATTGTTAGTACCCCTATGCCTGTGGGGTGGCTGAAATGTCCTGTCAGAAATAGAAAAGCACATTTTTATTTTTACATTTATTCTTGTAAGTCTGGCAGTGCAGGAGTGTTTGAGTTCTCAAAACAATCACCTTCTATCCAGCTCTGAGTGCTGTTTGGTGCTGTGATGTGCTCATGGTCCACCAGGCAGCCTTAGCAGCCACTCAGCTTTTTGGGGGGTGGGTGGCTGCAGGTTATCTTCACCTTGCCTTAGGCATGTTCCTCTCATCTGCTTTTCTGGCATAGTTCATACTGAGGATGCCAGGAGTGTGGTTGAGGCTTCCTGTACCTGCCCAGCTCTTCCTTCCTGCTGGAGAGAGATTTTCAGATGCTGTTTTGCTTCCTCAAGTTTGTATCCAAAAATTCATGGAGAAAGGAAAGCAACGTGAAGGGATTAGTGTTACATTTATACCTGTTGGCTCCCAGACTTAACAGCTGAAAGAAACTGAAAAACATGAGTCCTTCAATGCCTATAGACTTCACTTGAAAGTTGTCCTGTTTGTTTTATATTCAAAACCAGCAGTTGTTGACATGTACAACTGGTACAAGCACACACTCACCCAGTTCCTGCATGTGTGTATGAAGAGGTGCCTGAGATACCAATATACCTCCCTCAGGCAGGTCCTTTACAGACCAAGAAGAGCCATGTAATACACCCAGCCCAGGGCACTGTGTTCTTCGCAGCTCAGCCAGAGGGCGAGGTTATCTCCTGTTTGCAAGAGGTGTGTGTGCTGCTGTGCTAACAGAGCAGAGCTTTGGCTGGTTTGTCAGGGAAATAATGAATATGAATTACTGCGTGACAAGAGCTTGCCAACTTAAATTTGGGCTAGATAGTAAGGTTTTGTTAAGCAGAACTGTGTCAAAACTTAACAATGGAAATATTTCCATCACCTAAAAAAAAAAAGCCACTGCTGACCTTAAGGGGCTCTTTTGTGCATGAGAAATTCAAAACTTCAACTGTTTGCAAACCGAATGCTGAAGTGCTGAGCTCACACATGCAGACTTTAAAGTCCGATCGATGACAAGCTGACTGGAGCAAAGATAACATTGATTATTCCCCTATTGTTCTCTCGGGGGAGGAAGTTTATAGACACATGCACAATGCACCAACCAAGGAGCTGCTGGAAATTACCCCATTTTAACCATGCCTGTTATTTGAATTGGGGTAAAAAATATTTTTACTTGGATGGCATTTCACTAAACAAAGAGGCATCTTCTGTTTTAAAGTGATGTAGAAAGGGTCTCTAGTTATGTCTGCAGCCTGCCTTCATTTATGTGTATGTGCATGCTTTTTAGATACCTCATGGTATCTAAAATTGAAGATATTATTTACATTTGGAAAGATGAACAAACTCATGTTTGCCAAAGTGCAGTGAGGAATCCAAAGGAGAACATGGAGAATTTACTGTCTGCTTCTTGCTGGATTTACATTTTCAGTTGCTTGGCAGGCACATGGTCAGGGAAGGCAGACAGTGTCCTCTCTGGTGCTGTGAATGACCATGGGATGCAGAGGTGCTGTGTGGCCAAATGACCCCAGCACAGCAGGAGAAGGGTGGGCACTGAGGTGCTTCTACCCTCCATGGCTGTGGGGTGGGGAGGTTGGCACAGGAGATTCCACTGCGAGTTTTCCACCTCTCTGCTGTTGCCTGCCCATGACCCCACTTGTTCTTAGGGACATTCCTCCCATTTTGCAGAAGTCTGTGATCTCAAACTCCATATAGGTTACAAAGTAACACCAAAAAATAATAATAAATGTGACAGGTTCTTCTGCTAGAGGATCTTTGTATCTTTTGGTTTTTTGTTTTTTTTTTTTTTTTTTTTGCAATGGTTAGCCTGTGCTTGCTGCTCTGGATACAAGATGTGTTTGGGTTGTCACCCATGTGCTGTGGCAGGTCCTGCCTTTGCTGGACCCTATTGTGTGCTTCTCTTGTCCAGCCATTCAGCTCTTTTCCTCTTACACATTTCTGTTAAATCAAGCTGATTATTAGTCATCAAATTTGGGCATTTCTGGGAAAAGAGGTTCTGTATCTTGGACTAGGGCATTAACTTATATACTCGAAAATGATCAGGCAGTGAGGGGTGAAGGGTGTCTGAAATGTGCAGCCAGGGAGGGCTGCTGGAAGAAGGCTGGCTTTGTTTGGAAGATTAATTTCAACTTTGTTGAGCCACATAATCCCTTTCTGTTACATGGTGTAGGCAGGGCCTTAGATGCTTAAAAGCAAATCCTCAACAGCATGCTTGCTTGCTTACATCAGCCCATCCTTCGTCCTTTATTCTGGTTTTGGGGGAACAATGAACAAAGCGGCTCAGTGTTGCTGCCCACAGGCATCTCCTCACGGGCAGCTCTGTGGGCTGCAGGAGCTGGGTCTGCCACAGGTTTCACTGCAGGCTGTAGACACAGAGGAAACCTGTGCACTGTACTTCTGAATGGGCCTGAAAAAAACCCCAAAAAGCTGGTTTAAAGGCTTATGAATGCCAAAAATGGGTCACTCATTTCTGTTTATCGTGAGTGCATCCAGAGTTTCTTTTCTTCCTAGTGTGTGGAGCAGTTTCTAGTTTGTGGTAATAACTTAATGACTGCATCTAGGAAGTGTTCAGTTGTAGCAGCAGGTGTTACCAAACTCCTGCTTTTCACACCTTTCAAATAATATTTGTAAAGTTTTGTTTAGATGACATTTGTAAAGTGTTTAGATCACTTAGAAAATCACCCAGAGGCATGCAGCAAGAAATGTCTGTACAACTATTTCCCCTACCAAAGAGAGGTAATAGAAACTATTAAATGCTTTGCTACTTTTTGGTTCCTTTTTATTGGACACTTGCTTCAGAGCATGGTGAAGTGGGCAGCCACCAGACTGGCTGGTACAAGAAAAGGCTCTGACTAGCAACTCTGCCTGCAACTCCTGATTCCACATGGGCTGCCTGACATGTGCAATAACTCACTTTTCACCAAAAGAGACAACTTCCCTGTTTTTCCAATTTGTTCTGTATCTGGTTTTCTTTCTAGGTAAGGCTAGACTTTAAGGCTCCAAGTAGCCTTAATGTCTTGGCTCTGATTTTAATTTCCTTTAATATTGAATGAGAAGATGAGTTCTCATTTTCCAAGCTGATTATTGGAATCTGCAGGATCATCCTGCAGGATGCTTTCCTCTTTTTTTTTTTTTTTTTAATTTGGTCATGTTTGGCCTTCCTCTTGGTAACAGCAGGAGCTAACCAATAAGGGTATCAGAAATTTTCTTAAAAAACATATTTTCAGTTGTGCAGGGGGAAGTACTTTGCTTTTAAATGCTAAGAAGGGTCAGTGTTTAAAAGGCTGGGTTTCTGATCTTGTGTTGCCCACAATGAGGCCCCTTTTCTTCCCTGACGTTTTCACTCAGAAAATATTAATTATATGTTGCTGTGGGTGAAATCTCCTTTCATGTGACAGCATCCAGATTGAATCAGAGTGTTCCCTCAGTGTGTATCACTGATCCTCAGTGCTCCAGCACACAGCCCACTGGTGTGGCAGCCCTGGGGCCTGAGCAGGGGCAGCACTGACTCTGGGTTCACCCATGCTGGGCTAGCTTTGCTTCCCCTCTCATGGCAGGGTCCTGGGGGGGACCACACTCCTCCTCACTGGGCATCTCTGCTTCATGGGACATACCTGGCTGGAGCTTCTTGTCATTGTGTGCTTTCCTGATAATTTTCAGCCCTTCTGGACTAAATATTTCTCAGGAGGTGAAGGCCAGTGGTGTTTTCCTCCCACACACACGCTGGGATCTGGAAACAGACAAGCTTTCCCAACCAGCTCGTTTCCTAATTAGCTCTTTGGATAATAATTCAATAATACAAACAAACAATTAAACAAACTCCCTTCCCCTTTAGAACCAAACACAATCCCATCCTGGGAAGGTAAATCTGAATTTAGCCTCAAGAGAAAGGCTGAGGCTTGGAGTGCCCAATATGGGAGCCTAAGCCTGAGAAGACCCAGCCCCTGTGGGACAGGGCCAGGGCAGCTGGAGATGCTGGGGCTGGGTGGGAAATTCCTACCAGAGATGGAAAGATATGGATAGCTCTGAAAAGGAACTGGAGAAAGTGATTATACATCCCCACTGCTGTTGGGGTTATTGTGTTTTTCGGTTTCGATTCTGGGTTTCTGGTTTTTTTTGGGGGGGGAGGTGTTGTTTTGGGATTTTTTTATTTTTTTTTTTAAATTGGAAAAGAAATCCCAAACCCCAGAAAGTCAATCAGAGAACCCAGCTGGGCTCACTCAGCTTGCACCTGCTGTGCTAAATAGGAAGGATTAAGTAGGGAGGAGCCCCTCCTGCCATGCAAGGGGCCTATAAACCATTTTCCAAAAAAGGTTTTGAAGGTATTAAGTTGCTTGTCTTCTGGTTAGTTATGTTTGAGGGTTTTTTAATTAAAACATTTTCATAAGGTGAAATGGATGGGTTTGATGAAGAAAAAGAATCCAAACCAGGCTGCTGAATCACTGTATTTTGTTCAATAGCTCTTTTGGTTGTTTTTTTGGTTTTTTTTTTTTGGGTTTTTTTTTTTTTAACAGTGGGAGGAAAGAAGAAAGAAAAACAACTGTGAAAGACCTTCCAGAAGATTTAAGGGTTTATAAGTGGGCCGATAACAATAAATTGCAGAGTTGCTGGCTCTGTTACAGATGGTGCATGTGAAATGATCCAACAGTTTGTGCTGTGTTTTTTATTTGCAGGGAAGCAATAAGCCGACTGTGCGAAGCTGTGGCGGGTACAAATGGAGCTATAAAAAAGCGGAAGGTAAATCCTGTTTTAGCTCAGCAATTATTTTTCTATATCTGCTTTTGATAAGCTGGATACATGATTCTCTAACAGGCTTCAGTCCATGCTGGAATTAGTGCATTTTAATCCATCTGAACTCAGCCTGGATAACATGGAAGTGCTGGTAGCAGGATGTTTAGCCTGTTTGGTTTGGGGCTGAGGCTCTGCCTACTTTATTTTTCTCAGGATTAATGCTTTGCCCAGAGTTCCTGCTTCTACCAGCCCTTGCAGTGCAAGAGGGAGCTAATTCACTGGGATGCTATCTGCTACTTATTTATATATATATAAAAAATTTAAACACATTAAACTAAAATGGCAGTGTTTAATGGATTTTATAAAGTAACTGGGATGCAGTGAGGGGCAACATCAGTGGTTGCTGTTGGGTTGTGTCCAGCAGAACTTACAGATTTCCTTCTGTAACTGTGGAGCTCAAGAGGAATGAACTTGCTTCTGAAAGAGGAATACATGAGAGAATTTCTTGCTTTACCCAGAAACACTTCATCCTCCAGAAACAAAGAAGAGTTCAGAAAGAAAACTGCACATTCTGAATTACTGAGCCAGCTATAACATTTAGCTCACTGGAGTTTTTTTTCCCCATTATTGACATAAAACCCATTCCTACCAGTATTGCATTCAGAGCTGATGTTTGTTAGAAGATCTATTTGCATTTGATCAAGCCATTATCCTTGCTCCATTGAAAGTTTCAATAAGATACCATAAAACCTCCTTGACTTTCATATGTTTCTGCCCCTCACAGACTGGGCTGACAGCCTCTTTCTTTTCTTTCTTTGTTCAAAGCCTCCAGTGAAGTTTCTGTCTTCTGTACTTGGCAAAAGTAACCTTCAGTTTTCTGGCATGAATATAAAGCTGACCATTTCAACAAGCAGCCTCACTTTGATTAATGCTGACACACAGCAGGTAGGATCCATGTACTCAGGGTCCTTTTCTCCATGCTACAGTTTTGTCCTAATTTGTGGCTTCTGAGGGAAGGAAGTGTCCTGCAAAGGGAATGCAGCACCCTTTAGCAGACCTGGGCAGGCCTGGTGAAGCTGAAGTACCTGATGCCTCTGAATTTAAAAATGAAAGCACACAGGTCATTTTTGTTCATGATGGTGTGTTCCATGGGGAGGGATCCTTGAGCATTTACTTGGCAAAATGTTTCTCTGGATGTGTTTGCCTGTCAAGTGCCAATAAACAAGTCCTGACTGTAGTTTCTCACAAGTCATAGGAGGAAAAAATAATTGATCTAGGTATTAAGTCAGAGCTTGGCTTTGGTATCATTCAAAGCTATATTACAGCTGGATAATACACGTGTACAATCAATTATACTGTGGAACGTCTCTATGCTCTATTGAGGTGTGTTCCTGAGAGCCTGGGTTTGCTTGGAACTGGGCTGTGCTCCCTTCCTTCTTGGCAGATATGATAAGGATCTTTGTCCTGCCCACCTAATTCCTCCCTCAGCTGTTGGTATTGCTCCCTGGGTGATCTCACCCCAGGCCAGCAGCAGGTTTTGCTCCAAGCTGGAGCAGGGGAACATCAGGGAGGTCATTTTGGCTCACTGGCTCTGAGGAATGCTGCACTGAGCTGGTGCCATGCTGAGCATCAAGGAGCTCTTAGGGGCTGTCTGTAGTGCAGAGGTCTCCTGTCCATTGCACATCCTGGGAAGGGATTAGGACATGAGGTTTTCCTTCCTTTTGGGTACAATTAGAAGCTGGTGGTTGAATTCATTCTGAAGACCCTTTAAGGAAGATTACTCAGGGATCTAGACATTGGTAAACATGAATGGGTAATCTCAAAAATATTCCTTTTTTTATCTCTTTCCTTCCTAAATGATACATACATAAATTAATAAATAGGCTTGTTATGAATTTACTTGCTTGTTCTATAGAGACATATGTTCTGATGTCTTCTAATGTGTGGCCCAAGAGCATGTTTAATTAGCCTGTTATGCCTTTCAGATTATTGCCAACCATCACATGCAGTCCATCTCATTTGCTTCTGGAGGTGACCCAGTAAGTATTGATTTATAAAATATATTTCTGCAGGTATAATGAACTCGTGTCATAATTGTTACCTGCAAATACTTTGCTTCATCCTTTCCTTCCACAAGCACTAACAGAGTACACTGCATTTCTGGATCATGAGCAGTAGTACAAGAAAACTGGGGGCTGACATTGAAAAGGAAATGTGGAATAGTGACTCAGTGCCTATTTAATAGATACACAGTTAACTTTCCTGTCGCCCATCAGTGAGTGTCAGTCCATTCAAAAGCCCTCTGACTTGGGGATCTAAAAATAAGAATGTGAACATAGAAATTGATCAGTTCAGTGGTCCCTGTGATCCAATACCTGTCATAAAAGCTGTCAGCACTGGCACCACTAAATTTTTAGATTAATTTTAACTCAAGCCAACAGCTCCTATAAGACAGATGTGGCATAACCACCTTCTTACTGCAGACAGGGTTGTTCTTCCTAGTGTCACTGCCATGCAGTCATGGATGTTTTCAAGTCAGAGGGTTTTTATTCTATTCCAGACTCTTTACTGTAATTATTGTAAGCAAGAAATGCATCTATCTGTAATAAGTAATTCCTAAGGCTTGTTTACCTTTTTTAGTGTTTTTTATATTATTATCCTGCACTGGTCTTGCACAGTGACTTCAGATTTCAGAGGCTACACAGGGCTGGGTTTGGTCAGTGCTTAATGGCAGGGCCAGCAAGAGATGTGTGTGCACAGATGTGCTGCAGGAAATGGGCTTGGTGGAGCAGCTGCTGACACTTCTCACTGGGAGGATAATGCAAAACAGAGGTCTTGCTCATCAGTGGTAACTATAAATCTAGTGGCCCTTCACATAAGGGGCAATTTTGTTGTCTTGTTCAGGTAATTTTTCCAAAATTCCGCTTACATTTAAAATGGGAGATAGTTTCCACAGGACCTGTCTTTCCACCTGCCCCACATTCAGGGTCTAATTGAAGTTCAGTGTTTTTCTGGGCTGTGAAGGAGTAGCACTATTCTGTCTGATAATTGAGCCTATTCTGGCTTTATTTTGAAGCAAAATCATCCAGGCATCTACATAAACATTAAAAAGACATAAAAAATAGCAGGTGCTGCTCCAGTTACTTTACTTTCTAGTCACTCCCTAGATCTGATTTATTTTAAAATCTCTATCCTGAAATATTTATGAACTTTAAGAAAAACTTGAAAGGAAAAGGAAGGAAATTGAGTTCACTAGACACATAAGAAATATTTAGCTTGCTTTGCTTTAGTGATATTAACTTTAGAGATGAAAAAAAAAATCTAGGACAAGTTCTGCTGGCCCTAAGACCTGCCTCTTGTGTCATTCATTGTGAATTATTAAATGATTGTTTTTGTGCATATTGCAAATGGGGCCTTGTTTCCTGCCAGCTGATTGCCTCTTCCCCCAAGAGAACCATGCCTTTAAGCTGTGAATTGCATTTTCCCTGTCCCACCTTAAAGATCCAAAATAACAAAATGCATCTTCAATAATTAAAAGAATGTTATTCATTACCTCGCCAATTTGACTATAACACTGAATTATCAAGCCACTCTTTGCTTTTGTGGTATCATTAGAAATGTTAATTTTTCTCTTCCAGTTCCCTTTTCAATTTGACTAGAAAAAGAGGATTATTTCAGTGCTGGCTAGAAAGAGAATCAGAAACAGAAAACTGATTATACTGAGGTTGTCTGATCTCAGCAGCAGCTTTGAGATCCAGGGTAATTTAACCTGATTGTAGCCAGACTAAAATTGGGCAGGAGCAATTGAGATCAGATACCCATTTTATTCTGCGTAATTTTAAAGCTTAACTTTTCTCTAAGATGCCTTCAAAACTCAATCTTATTGCTACAAATTGGGAACATTGGAAATTTGTCCTTTGCAGTATGCTAGCACTATTTTATCTTACAGTGAGTCTGGTAAGGTCCCAGCCAAAAGCAGCAGTCGCACAGCCCTGATGTGTTACATGGGAAGGGCTGTGAGCTCCATGGGGGCAGTGGAAGGGGCAGCAGTGATGAGGCACCAGTTGTGTTTCTACTCCTGATGCAGAGCTGGAATTGAATACACAGTTTATCGAAGACCCAAAGAATGACAAATGGTCTAGTCCATTTTTTAGAGGAAAAAGAATATGGGACAATTACTGTGTTGATAGCCACCAGTGTGTCATTGATATTTTCCTTGGCTCACTTTGCTAGTACCTCTGGTTGTTCTTCCCTGAAATAAGCATGCATTTTAAAGCTAAAAATGTACCTGTCTATATGCAATTGCTGTGCTGTGGTGGTAGAGTTGTTCATAATTACAATGTTCAAGACATTTGTTGTCTTCTTGCCTGCAGGATACAACAGACTACGTGGCATATGTAGCAAAAGACCCTGTTAATCAGAGAGGTATTGAAACACGTTTCCAATTGTTATGTGTTTATATGATTGCTTTATTTGTATGTAACAAGGAATTGTTTGAGTTTTAAAATAAGGAAGTTACTGAACTCAGCTGAATACTCTGTACAATTTCTGGCTTTTCTGTGTGTATAGGGGTAATAATACGCAGGCTGAGGCTTTAAGTGTCATGTTCTTTGTGCAGTGAAGTGAGAACCTGCAGGTCAGACTGGAGCTGTACTAGCTGCTGGCTCCATGAAGGGGCAACAGCCTTTCTATAAGCAATATAGCTTGAGTCTTTACTTTCTGGTATAAACTGCATTTACTGAATTAAAGTAAGGTGTCTCTTTTCAGCATGCCACATCCTGGAATGTCCCAATGGGATGGCACAGGAGGTGATCAACACCATAGGGCAGGCCTTTGAGCTCCGGTTCAGACAGTACCTGAAGAACCCATCTAGCCTGGTTACATCTAATGAAAGGTCAGCACATTCTCAGTCACTTAACTGGCAGTTTCCTTCTCTTTGGTACTTTTCAGGAAAACAATACACTACAAAGAGTGATCCATAAGTAGGATGCTTTGAATATGCTTTCTGGACATAGGATAAATCGAATGTATGCCTGCCTGTACGTGCAGTGTATAAGATACCAAAATTAGCTTATTCCAGTGAACTCCATTGATTTTTGTGACATTTGTACAGGTGCAGAACACAGAATTAAGCTGTATTGTTCCTTAGATAAAGCAGCCTTATTTTAAGTCATGCAAGTTGAACAAATGTTCAAATTACTCTGCCCAAGTAAGTTCAGCTCTATAAATAGCAGACACACACACACACACACACAGAAACTGAGCTCAGTCCTGACCTGTGCCAAGTTTAAGCTTGCTGCAGCTGTGGAAAGTGTGTGGTGGGGGAAAAAGCCATTTCAATTCACCTTTCTGCTTCTGCTCATGTTCTGGCAGCAGCCTCAGTTTTCACCTGGCATGACTTACATCAGCCTCATGAACTGAGATAAACGCAGCCACCACCTGGCATGTTAGTGTGAAGCCCTGTCCTCTGCACATTGCCTGAAATACAGGGCCTAGATTAGTTTCTGGACCACAATTCCCCATTTCAATTACCCTTCTTCCATTGCACTGGGGACACAATTCTTGCTCTAATTTATGGCTCTCCTCACAGATTAGACATGCCTATTTTTCTCAGGCTTCTTTTTACTGTAACACCAAATTTGATTGTCTGCTGCTTCCCATGAATAGGTAAAGCTGTGCCACTGCTTACCTGCACCCTGAGCACAGGAGTCCTGAGCAGGCTGTTCACTGGAACAGGGCCTAATGCATCACAGCAGAGCTGGTTTTATTGCACAAATGCAACTCCAGTTTATATTTATTTCAATGTATATGATGGTTCTTGCCATTCCACTGCTAAAACTGGTCTGTTTTTCCTGGGGAAAATAACCAGAGGAAAAGCCTTTTATTCCTAAGAAATCCTGCTAGGTTATGTCACAAGCAGCATAGGAGCAGGGAGGAATGGAAGAGGGTAATTAGATTTCCTCCTTGAGCATAACCCACAGGCAGCCTCCGAGAATGGTCCTCAGGCAGAGGAGTCGGATATTGCTGTGTGAATGAGTCACTCCCTTCCAAACTACTATGAATCACATAATCAAATACTTGCACTGCATATCACATAATCAACTACTTGAACTTTATCTCTTTCCTGCTCATGGCCTTTTATCCAATTATACTCTTGTTAATCAGAGAAGTAAGATTTGAGATGAGTTTTTTTTTATTTTGGGACCGGAGACAGTACAGGAAGCACCTAGTTGTTTTGCAGTGTATCAGCTGTACATTTAAACTATCATTCTGGTTTAGCTCAAAAAAAACATTGTGTGCTCTCCTTCATGTCATTCAGTGTTCCTTCAAGCTGAGCCAGAATATTGACTGTGGTTATTAAAATCAGAGTAAATGCCTCTGAGGACAGCTACTTTTTTATTTATTTAGTTTTTTTTTTTTTTTTTTTTTTTTTGGTAGTAATATTTGATTTTCTAACACAGTTGCAGGCTTGTCTGACTAAATGCCATGAGGTTTTCATTTTTCTCTTGAAGTCTGGCTGCCCCCCAGCAATCTCTAGATTTATAGACTTCAGTCAAGAAGCCATAAGAATTAGTTTTATGGTCAGCATTTTGGATACCTTAATGAACAATGCATTGAAATTCTTCAAGTTTCAGTGGATTCCTCTTACCTTTTCTTTGACTTGAAAATATATCTGGGCTGCCTGGTGCTAATGAAATGACTGTACCACCCTTTACCCCAAACTGTCATGACTGTTTTTAATTCAGGAAGAAGTAACTGGAAAAATAAACAGCTCTGAAAGTTCCGGCCCAAAGCCCTTTACAGCCTCCATATGGCGGATCTGTGCATTGTGTGTTGTGCAGACACTGGGGATGTTTGCTTGCACTAGAAAGCAACTGATTACATCAGAAGCTTCATTTTTTTCTCCCCCTCCCCATATTTTTTTCAGTGAGGCAGCAAATGCTAATGGATCAGCTGGGAATTCACAGGAGAGGGAGGACCATCATGAATATTACAACGAAATTCCAGGGAAGGAGCCTCCCGCTGGCGGAGTGTTGGACATGCGAATGAAAGTGCAGACAGACCCAAGGGCTAAGTGTCCTGTCCAGTGCAAAAAGCAGTATTGCTCAGTAAGTACAGCATCTGCTGGGATAAATACTCACTGCCTATTATGGGAATGAATAATAAAATGTTTCTGTGGTGTTAAAGCATGGCATTAACATCAGAACCAGGTCCTGATTATCCTGGGAAAAGTTTTTTTAGGCTAGATTTAATGATGCTTAGTACATAATTGAATCCCAAAGCACTTTCTGAATATTAACTGGTTTGTCCTTAGAGTACTTTCAGGAGACCAAGTAATATTCCCTTGTTCACTCATTAGCTCCGAGAAGAAAATAGATACCAATTTAAATGGCTTGTTGGAGAGAACATCTGCAAAATCTGGGACCTCCTGGCTCCCTATTCTGTGATCTAATAAATATTTCATCCTGTCCATTATGCTCTACAACTTACACATACAACATTGACTGATTGCAATATATATACAATATTCATTACTCTTGGATTGTTTCAAGAAGCTCTGTTAAATCAGCAAAAGAGATCTGTGGCTCTTGTCTGGCATAGTGGGAAATAAAAACCAATCAGGGAGTAAAACAAGCCAAGTTCAGATGGCTGCACAGATTTCAGAGTCTGCTGTGTGAGGCCTTGGGAGCACCATCCTTTCCCCACACAGGAAAGAAGGCACCACCACTTTGCTCAGAGGGAGCACACTCAGATGTGCCTGCTGGAATCCAGCTGGTTCTGTCTAAAAGCTTGCTGCTCCCAGGTGTTATTTGTGTTTGGTAGCAACTGCTCCTGGGCTGCTGTGTGTTCCTGTGCTACTGCACCATCTATTTTTGCTGACATGAACCATACTCTGCAAATCAGGTCCCCACCTCCCCAGCAGTTCTCTAAATCAAAAAATGTTTTACTATATCCAGAATTTGCACCTGATGCTCACCAGTACTGTTGCAAGGAGTTACACTGCATGTTAATGAAAATGCCTTTTTCCTGTGGGCTGTTACTTTTTTGTTTCCCTTTCTCTTTCAGTGCTGCTCAGACATTTTAGTAACCATTTCTCTTTCAAACCATGATACCTGTAGTTGATTTTATGATGAGGGACCTCTACTAGAAAATCTGAGCTTTCTTACCTAGGAGTTATACTGTATATATAGTAAACATTAGATACATAACTGGGCAGTTACGAGACTCACACTGGAGTCCAGACGTGACATCTAAAGAAAGAAGAGTATCAGTGTCAAATATTATTTGAGGAGATGGGAATTTTTTGGTGAAGAACATGTTTCATTACCTGTAAATCTAGTAACTAATGCATGGGCATTTTGAAGTTACCTGGGTTTTCCTAGGGGACTACTTTACATGACTGATTTTAAAATTTTTCTACAGACAGGCAGCCCAACCTTCATCAATATATATGAAAATTGTCCAGAAGAAAACAAAACTGTGGGTACGTACTCTCTTTTCCTTCTCATGCATATGCAGAATTAACCAGGGCAGGCTGCCTGGAAGAGCTGTCCCTTGGCTTTCAATACAATGGTGAAAAGTGTTCTACTTAGAGGGTCATTTTTAGTTCCCTAGATGCAGGGCAGACAAAAAAGCCTTACAGCTTTTCTAAAGGCCACTTATCTATCTTCATGTCTGCTGGCAGACTTACTCATTTTACTTCTCATGAAACTGTACAGTAGCTCTTTGTTTTTTTTTATTCTTTTTCATACTCTTTGTTGTTCCTTTGTTGTTTCCTTTCTTCATACCATTTGAAAAACGAAGATACTTCATTACTTATCAGTCTCTGAGTATATCCCCTTCTCCTACAAATGCTCAATGAGATCCAAAGAATCAGCATTGGGATTTTCCAACAGAGTCTGGCCCCTTGGTTCCAGCATCCCTGGCTTCGGTATGGCTGTGCCCTTCCCCTGCCTTAGGCAGCTTTGTGCCCAGGGTCAATTTGCCTTTAGCAAAGTCTGCTGTCAGGGACCCCAGGAGATCATCAGCCCCCATCCCTTTCTGGACTTTGCCACAGCTGATGCCCTGAGCACATTTGCTCAGCTCCTCTCTTTCACTGCACAATGGGGTCCTTTCTGAATTCCCACCTGCACGGCTCTGAAGTGATCCATTACACTGTCTATAGGGGATACTTCAGTTTCTTGTGTTATTTCCAATTCAAGGAAAGGAGAATCAAATGGTTTCTACAAAGAGAGGGAGAACAAATAAAAGAATGAATGAATAGATCTATGAATAAAACGTTTGTTGAAGAGCAAAAATATGCCTGCTATTTGGCTAGCTGAAGTGCTATTATTTTCATACCCTGCAGGGGATATTCTGTTAGCCTGTTCCTAGGCTTGGATCCTAACCTGACAGATGTGGCTTGGGCTCTCCAGGCAGAGCCTCAAAGCACCAATCTCCTCCATCTCTCCCTTCTCCACCAGAATAGCAAGAGAGAATTGCTCAGCTTCCCACAAGCTCTTTTTGTGGTGCAGAGGGGAAGGAAAGGGTTTTGCAACAAATAACATGTATGGTTTGTGTTTTTGTAGAGGCATATGTATTATTTTCTTTCCAGTCAGTGACATTGATTAGAGGAGAACTGGATCAGTGCAGAACATTTCTGAAAACTTCATTCTAATTACTTTTGGACCCGATGCCTTCTAGACATCAGGAAAAATAAGTTCATTTGCATTTTTATTTTCCTTCTGAATTACTTTAGTGGGCTATAAAGAAGAATATCATTCCTATTTCAGCTTTTACAGTTACTTAAAGCTGAGTTTAAAAAAAAAAAAAGAAGGAAAAATCTGTGCATACTATATACTAATTGCAGGTAATTGCGATGAGAGATCACAGAAGACAATAAAAGAGACAATCTCATTGAAACCTGCCTACAAAGCAGATCTCTTTGATGATCCATGTTACATCAACACGCAGTCCCTGCACTCTGCAGCCTGTGCAGCCCGAGGTGCAGCAGCAGCACAGAGCCCTGGGAGCCCTCTGCGCCAGGCCAGTAGGTCCCACTGCGATGCCACACCTGTCTCAGCGTGGGAGGAGGGGGGCTTCTCATTTCTCTGCATGCAGAAAGATTTGGCTTTCCCATAAGAAATATAGAAAAGATGGGGGAAGAAATCTATCCTGGTTGTTCTTTTTCCTTGTTAGATTCAAGAGAAAAGGGATTAAAGAGCAGAAATAGTGATGGTAAACAAGCAGAGTAACCTTTCATCTTCTGTAGTTCATTGATGATGATGAATGAAGTGCCACAGGTATTAAAAAACAAGTCTTTAGGATGACAGGAGCTTGGGACTGCACATTGCCTCAAGGAAGAGTATGCTCAAGGTCTTACCCACTCTAAGGTTCAAATGACCTCAGATGCCTTTGCTTCACAGGCAGTAGCATGCAAGGTTAAAGTGGGATTATTGTGACTGTCTTTTCTTAGTTCTTCCAAAACTGACCATTGAATCTCATCAAATAATTTCTAAATCAAACTGTGTGATCTGTCATATCAACTAAATGTATGTCCAAACTTGATTAATGGACTCAAAGTGGAGGATATCCATTAAATGATTATATAGTTACTACTGATTGTCCTCATTATTGAATATACTTTATTAGCCTTGCCTTTTATGGTTTCCCACTGAGTGTTTTCTCTGTCAGAGTTGGCTCCACACAAGAAAGTGGAAAAAGGACTGGACAATAAAGGAAACACAATAAAGAAATCTTTGACCATTGAGACATTTCCAACTTGGGACTGCATCATGCTCTAAAAGGAGCTCCTGAGGAGCCTTAGGTTGCACAATTCCATTGAAGAAGTGGTATCCTCATATTTTCCTTAGAAGAATCCTGCCTGCCTGTGAATCATTTGCAGTCTGACTGGCTATATCCCAAACCACCCAGTTTTTTTAGTACATTTGGTAATTGTTCGTTTTTTAACAGCAAATGTATCATGCTGTAATCCTTCCCTTCTGGCTACATTGGCTATGTTGTCTTACATTCCTGCACATAGCTGGAGCCACTCAACATGACTCTCCCAATGATCTGTGACAATCTCTTCAGAGCTTGTTAAGGAAGAAGGAAAAACAAGATCTTAAGGGAAAAAAATAAAGCTAAAAAGCCAAAAAAAATCTCGTTTTTACAGGGAAAATTTGACTATTTCATACAAAGAAATATAACCCCAAACCAGTACAGCGTCAGAAAAATTCCTCTTTCTAATCCCTGTTGCCTAGCGACCAAAGGCTTTCCCATCTAAGGTAGGGGAAGAGGTGGTGTGATAATTTTGCCTAATGCACTGGAGGGTCATGAGCATTCATGTGTGCATATTCTTACAGTCTGTAAGATTGGTTTGCTTCAAGGCTGAATTGTTTGAATTTTTTAAAAGCTATTAAAGATATTGGCTAGCATCCTTTTAGGATGAGGTTTTAGGTGAAGTGTCCAATACATTCTCTTTCATTTAATTTTAGAGTTACCGGAACCTGTTCAGCAGAGTGCCACAAGCAACACAGCTGCTCTCTGTGCTCTGCCACAAATAAAGCAACAGCTAAAGAATGAAGATTGTTACCATGGCAAATTGAACAGGAAAGCAGCAGAGAGCCTCTTAGTCAACGACGGGGATTTTCTGGTACGAGAAAGCACAACGTCACCTGGTCAGTATGTCCTCAGTGGACTTCAGGGAGGGCAGGCAAAGCATCTACTCTTGGTGGATCCTGAGGGCAAGGTATGAATATTTCATATAATGAAATTTCAGTGCTGCTCAGATATTTCAATCAAAATGCATGGCTGCATTCCATCAAGTGGAAGTGATTTGATTCCATTCAGGTTAATTTAAATATAGCCAGTGGCTGCAGTAGGTTTGAAAGTTCAAAAACTTAAAAGCACTGAAGTACCATGGAAGTAGCAGTGAGGAATTTAAATACTGTTAGTCCAGGTGCTGATAATTAGTGTATACACTTAACACATCCTGCAAACCGTTAGTGCTAGAAAAAAATTATCCTTAATGATGAATTTCTGGATACAAAAAGGTTTGTTGTCAATTCAATTCTACTTTCTTCTGCTGAGAAGAGCAGCCTTGAGTGACAGTTTTGAGGAGAGAGTAAATCAAAAAAGTAATCCTCAATGGGATTTAGGGAAAAATGTCTCTCTTCTTTGGAGAAAAAGAAAAGGTTATTTCTTTCCCCTGTGCATAATCAGCCCAGTTTGACATACAGTCTTTTCACTTTACCACTACTTTTCTTGTGGGCCAAAGGATAGATCTGAATTGCTGTCTACAGCCTAATGATCCTGCTCAAGTGAGTTCAGTGGCTTAAGTGCCTTTTGATTTTAACGTGTTAGCCTCATGTCCAACCGGTTATAAGCACAATCTAACCTAAAATATATTCTTTTGCTTCTTCCACTAGGTGAGAACCAAAGATCATATATTTGATAGTGTGGGTCATCTTATTCAGTATCACATGGAAAATAATTTGCCAATCATCTCTTCTGGAAGTGAAGTGAGCTTGAAGCAGCCTGTAAGGAAAGAGAGTAATATGGGACACATGCAGTATCACAAATAATCCCTTGGATCTCACAAATCTCAAGACAATTCATACCTGAACTTTCTATTATGAAGACAAGTCAAAATAGTATAGACTGCACTTTCTGCTGCTGTTCCAGAAGAAGCCCTTATGTGTGTGTATGTATGAATATATGTATATGTGTATATCTATGTAGATCTATAGAGATCAACAAGCATAGTTATATAGATACACATAATCTTAATCTTAACAAAATTACACCTTCAGAGTGTGAGATTCATTTGTGAGACGGTATTTTAGACATGCACAAAGGTCACTTTCAAGGTCATACTGAATCAGTAACTATTTAAAAGCACAATTAAAACTCTACATACAAAAGCTCACTTGAAAGAACTGCTGGAACATTAGTATGTGCCTTTTAGCATAGAATTATTGAAACCAATGTTATTTATACTGAATTAGTTTTGGGTGGTTAAACAAACATGTCTATGCTTTTAACTATTTGCCAAAAACAAGTACAATTTGAATATTACTAAAATGTCATCTTCTTTCGATAGACACTAACAATTTCATTTTGCTTGTAACAGCACTTTACTAGCAAGTAACATTTGAAATGAATGGCATTCACAATACAGAAAGGTTGTCCAGTTTCTTAATAATTTTTTGTCACTGTCTGACTACTCAAAGATTTGAGATTATGAACATTTACAAAGTTGAAATTAATATATGTAATATAATTTTGGAATAGAACTTGTTAAGGGACAAGCATGCTAGATCTTAATATTTTTGTCTTGCATATGATTTTACTATTATTATCACTTAATACTGGAAACATCTTTTTAAAGGTAGGCTAAATATATTTTCATTGATTACATAGTTGTTTACAAACTAGAAAAGCTGAACAAAACTAATGATACATTTTGGGAGAAAACTATTTAAAGGATGTTTGAACTTTGCATGTGTCCTTAGTCAGTGTTCTTTCCAAAACAAGATAGTTTTCCCCTCTTCACATAGAGTCCATTTGTTCCTAAACATGGAAAAATCTTTTAAAAGAAATCTATTAATTGTTTTGCCACAATAAATACTCTAAACATGAACAATCCTATATTCAGAGTGAACAGTGATTTATTTGGCTTGCTGTTGAAGAAACAGGGATTTAATAAGTGACTGAAGAAAGGCAGGGGAGATTTGGGGAATGAACTGGTAGTCCAGGTGATGGCCTGAGGGAAATGGTGCATTTGAGACAAGCAATATTCTCTGGCATGAACAGACATAATTCTCTCTGTCTCCCAGCCCACTGGCTCAGTTCCTAAGGCAGACAATTGTTGTGGAGTTCAGCAGTTGCTGGAAATCTTGACCATAAAAAATACATTGTTTGTTTGCCAGTGTTCATGGTAAAGGGAACGCTGTAGTATGAGCTCCTTCCTCTAGAAAGCAAGAGGAGAGGTCTTAGAAAATTATGGAAGATAAGCTTCTGTGGAGGGAAAAATGTAATGTAAAGAGCCACACTTAGAGTCTACTAGAAAACATCTTTATTTTTATCCTCAGCTAATAGCCTAAAAATACGTTTCATTCTTTGATAATAATATTATTAAACTACTCAATTACATATACTGAAGCAGTGGGAAGGTTTAAACATTAGGAGTTCATTTCCTTGCTAATAGTCTGGCATTTTCAATACCCTGAGCCTTCAGGGCTAGCAGCCCAAACTTGGCCAAACTTGCACTCTCCTGTGCAAGGTGCTCACCTGTGAAGGCCTCCAGCAAGAGTTCATTCTGGAGCTTTGTACCACAGCAAGAAACTGTAACTGGGATACCAACCCCCTGCATAATATCCTTTCTATTCTCACATCTTGTCAAACATCAGAATGTGCTTGATATGACTATGGAGCAAGCAATGAAGCAAACCCAGATACTTCTGTGGCATGTCAAGTGGAGAGAAAGACCTGTTCTGATTTTTGTATCAAAGCTGAGTTTTATGACAGGTCATAGAAGGAAAATGTGCAGAACTCCACCTCTGTTTTTGGAACAAATCAAAGTTACTCAGGACTTAATTAATAGCATTTGGAGCTGTGATAGTATGAGATCAAAGTTTCTTGACTTTGCTAGTCAAGATGCTGACTCAGGGACTTTTTTCTCTTTATCAGTTTTCACTTAACCAGTGAATAAGGACAGCCAGAGCCAGTGTGTGATGTACATCACAGTGTAATGTCTCTCTCTCTTTGAATATCACCAATGTAAAACATTTAAAAGACCTGGATCTTTGTTCTGATGCTCCTGCATATTTTTTATGTGTCTGAAGCAGAACTGTGAAGTAAAAAGGAAGGAAAGGAAGATAAGTGGGTGCTAGAGCAATAAAGAAGTATATAAAAATCTTTTGATGTGGGAGAAAGCAGATAATCCAACTAATTACAGATTAAAACCAAACACAACACATCCATGCATTTTTGTAGAATAAACCACATTCATTCTCAGTTTTTGGTTGCTAGCATTTCCATGCCTTCGTTTAAGCTTTTAATTGTCAGACACATTTAAACCCTTTTTGTTCTTGTTTGAATCATTTAATGCCTGTAAAAATTATGAGAATTGGTTAATCTCTGTTTGAATGGTTACTAGAATCCTCTTGGAAAAATGGCTGATTTCGCCTATAATGTCACGTTTACTCGACACAGCCTGTTCGTTCCTTTTCAAACTAATATAAATTTCACTGAAACACACGAAGTGTTTGCTCCCATTAATAAAAATCCTCCAACAAATGACCCAAACGTCTCTGCCCGGGGTCCTTTCCCGCTGTCCGGGCTGAGGGCGAGGCACCAGGTGGGGCTGTTACAAACGGAACCAAGCCTCGGTCAGAATTGCTTCCTGCGACTCTGCGCAATAAATCTGCTCCTTCTGAGGAGGTTTTTATTTTTTAAAGAGAACGAACTCTGGAAGCAGAGCGGGTTCCCGAGCAGCCAAGCGAAGGCTGCCTGGGGCAGGGGCTCGGGCAGGAGCGGTGACCCCGCTCCCCTCAGCGCCATCGTGACACCGCCGTGAGGCGCGGCTCGCGGGCTCGTGACGTCACCCCGCGGCCGCGCGTTGCCTGGCGACCGCCACTTCCCGCTGCGAGATGGCGCCGGCTGGCCGCCCACGAAACCCCGCCCCTCCACAAAACTCACACTGTCATTGGTTTCCTGCTTGGCCAATCAGCTCGCCAGGCGCGTTCCCGCGACCATGCGCGCCTGCTTTCAAACAATCAGCGGGGGCGGGCCTGCCCTCCCGCGCGGCCGGGCGGGCTCTGGCTGCGGTTGGTGCCTGGGGCTGTCATTCAGCGCGGCTCGGGGCGGTTCTGGCCGCGGGTTGGTGCCCGGGGTTGTCAATCAGCTCGGCGGGCGCGGGCCGGGTGTGATGAGGAAGCGCGGCGGGTCCGCCCCGGTGGTCGCTGTGAGGGCGGGTGGCCGTGGCGGCTCAGGTGGGTTCCGGTGTGCGGGCCGCGGTTTTTCGCCGTCCGCGGCTCTGAGGCCCCGCGGGAGGTGCGCTGGGTAACGGCAGCATCGCCCCGCGCCGCCCTCCGCGCGGACTGAGGTGGCGGCGGCCGAGCTCGCCCCGCGCCCCTGGAGCTGCCCCGGCCCGTCCAGGTGCGGCTCTCCGGGGCTGGCCGCGGCTCTGGCGGCTCTGCCGGCTGTGCTCTCTCGGCCGGCTGCCTTCGCTCCTCGGGCTGGGGAGCGCCCTAAGGAAGGGGACAGGGCCGGTGCTTCAGCTGGTGCGGTGTGGGGGCAGCGGGAGCCTCAGAGCCGCCTGTGAGAGGGGTCACGGGGGGCACAGGGACAGGGGCTGCGTTGTGAGGCCTCCTGCAGCTCTGCCGGAGAGCTTCCATGAACAGCTGTGGGCAAAAAGGTCCTTTAACTGTGATGCAGTGACTTTTAACTTGGAGATAATGCTCCTGTAATGTTACATTATACCAGGTGAAGACTTCAGTGTGTGCTGCACCTGTGTGCCCAAACAAGTGTCCCTTCAACAGGGAGTAACTTATCTTGTAACCAGACCTGGGCCGGCACTTACACACAGCAGCTTTCTGTGAGCACACTGCTCAGTGTTCACAGGCCCTTGGGGTCAAGACTCTCTTCTTAAGCAGTGAAATCTGCAGCTCATGTGGTGCTTTTCAGATTTCTGTGATGCTTTTCCTATTTTTCCTTTTGGAGCTGTTATACAAATGAACAAGGAACAACATACTTTCAGTTTTTAATACAAACTGTAGTTGTTCTCTAGAAGACTATGAAGCAAAATTCAAAAGTGGGCATTATTATCATCATGTATCACATCTTACGTATACTGTGCAGTACTTGCAGAAAATAATGTCTGCTTGTAAGTGAACTTAAGAAATTATGTCAGTCTTATTTTAAAAGCTAAATTCTTGGAAGAGAATAGGCTTGGATGTATGAGGAACAAATAGTGTGCAATGACTCTTTCAAGAATTATATTTTCATGCTGAGTAATTCAGGTGATGCTTTTTGATTCCTCATGTATTTTACTGACATGTGATGTTTTCCTGTCCTGTGGTAGGTTTTGCTGGATACACAAAATCAATATTAGAAAACAATGTCCCTTGACTTTGATAGTGCAGCTCTACAAACTCAACATGAAGATGAAGACTATGACCAAGAAGATTATGCAAGAGAACAAGAGGTGAAAAAGAATTAAGTAATTTAATCTGAAGGCTTATGAATTTGTCTTCCTATCTTTTAAGTGTGTAAAAAGAAAGAAAAAGGTTTATGTAGTCTGGTAAGAGCAAAAGAGGTTGCAGACTGTTCCACTCTTGAAAAGCATAAGAAGTGAAGTTTAGGTGTGTTTTAGTTGTGGTGTTTTTCTCTGTTTGTGTCCAGGTGTGCAGAGCACTAATCTTTTCAGTGATGACTTCTTGAATGTAGTGGTACTGACTGGCAAGTTCTTACCTGGATTTCCATCCAGACTTCTCAGAAAGAGCATGTTTTCAATGTCCAATACCTCTCTACCCTGGAGATCAGAGAGGAGAAATCCTGGCATCATCCATTTGCAGATGGTTCTTTGAAATTAGTCTGTCCTGGGATACATCTACTAGATGGCATTTGCCTTATCTCTTTCTGGTGCAACTCTTTTCTTAACAAGAGTTTGGCAGAAAAATGCTTTGGTTGGTACTCTAGTCTAGCAAGCATTCTGTGGTACAAGTCTCTTTGCAAATTCCTCCTTGGAGGAAGCAAACCAGGATTTTGTGCAAGTGGCCTGCTTTGCCAATGTTTTTGGGCTGAAATTGTATTAATTTTCCTGAAAAGCATATAATGAATGTTGTTTGTTCTATTTCAGTTGCAGCAATTGTTGACAGACCTTCCCCATGATATGCTGGAGGACAGTGGAGACCAACTCTCCAGTTTCTCAGACTGTAGCATCCAGGACACTGAGGAGCAGTAAGGCATTTGGCACCATCTTTTTATTGTTTATGTTGTGCTTTCAAGAATAGAGCAAAGTCTGAGTTAATGAGGTGTATAAAAGTAATCCCAATAAAAGGGGAGTCGTAGTGCAATTTGCAGTAAATTAGATGTGCCTTGATTTAAGAGAAGGTTTTTTTCCCTGAAGTTATTAGTACATGGTTAAGCTGCTTGTGTCTGTCTAGGTCACATGAGCCTGGGAAGCTTGATGGAAGGTGGAAGGATCATCCACTGATCAGTGATCCTCCAAATGTAAGTTTGTATGAGCAGGGATGTAATTGCTGCTTGTTCATAATAACATGCTGAATATTGTTTAAATTAATTAGAGAAATACATGTAGGTGAAGTGTTTTGGTGTTCATTTGAAGTATTTCTAACTTCAGGGTTGGTAACCTCAGGAAAAAGAGGGTGGGATGAAATCTGAGTTTTGAGAGAGCAATTCTAAACCTCATATCCATTCATAGGGCTATGAACAAGGACAAAATCTGTACCCTGAACAATTCTTGTGTGACCAGCAAACTGATCATGGTGAAAAACATGGGAAGAATTGGAATGTCCTACATAATGATGAAGAGAAGAAACATTTATATGATGTTAAAGAAGATTACTGTGGCCAGGATGGCCAAGATGATCCAGATCATGTGTATCTTGGTAGAGATGGGTTTAACTCTCCAAGCTGCTACCAAGAGAACAATGTCTATCATCTTCCTGAAAACTTCAGGCCTTATACAAATGGCCACAAACCAGAATTTGACAATCAGCAAAATAAAATATTAAATTTTTCAGATGATCCAAAGGAACATCTTAAGGTATTTTAGAAGCTGACACATTTTTCTATCTCTTGGAAAATTTTCACAGGATTTTAGCTATGGTAGTAATATTTCTACGTGCCTTTAGTCTCTTACAATCAGTTCAAACAGTGATGGGAGGCTTCTGTAGCCTATTTAAAAAAATGAAACATTAGTCACTGAGTTTTCATATGTTCATGTTATAACTTTTGTTCTTTCTCCTGTTGCCTTGGTAGAATTCCGTGAGGTAGAATGAATGTGATTCACTTAAGTGTGTGCTTACTCTATTTAAGTTAACATTTCACTGCTTTTCTAAGCTGGAAGCTTTCATGAAGAATGAAATGTTGTGCTGGATTGGAGCCTCACAATGAAGAGCTACTAGAACTCTTCTTAATGTCAACCTGTAAAATGAAAAATATTTTTTTATTGAGCAAGAGTACTGTTGTAGCTTTAATGTATTTCCTCTTATGTGTGTATTGTCACAACAGCAATTTGTTGCATCTGATGTTGTCAATGGCCAGTCACCAGAATCTTACAAAGTGACTTATAAACCATACCAAAATGGCATTCATCAAAATATTCCAGGAATGCAAGAAGGAAACAGAAGAAATGAAGTGTTTGAAGGTTTGCAACATGAATTCTTGGGCAATGATGACAGTAAGTGTTTGATGCTTAGACTTGAAATAAACTTTTTACACAAGTTCACTGGAAAGCAGTGAACATGTTGATTGCAGTAGTTTTGCAGTAAGAGGACAGCTAAAAGTGTGTTGAAGTATAGAATCTTTTATATCCCGAAATGATCTCTTTTTGCTAAGGGTATATGAATTTTGGGCATTGAACATGTAGTTTTGATTGATGAAACTGAAAATTTATTTCTGGTGGCTTGATGTCAAACCTTGTTGACACTTTTTCTCCTTCCATAATACTGGAAAATAATGACTCACTGTACCTTGGGAAGTGCACTCTGAGTGATGCCACATTGGGCTTTTCTGTTAGGTACCCTTCAAATGGCTGAACTGCTTTGTCAGACATGTTGTAAACTTGTAGTGGCCACAAGTCTGTGAGTTCACAGCATGGAAACTTTCATCTGGGTCTGCTGTAAGGTTGGAATTGTAGTTTGCACAATCCTTCAGCCATTGCTGCCAGAGCAATTTGAGTGATGCAAATCAAATGTGGATTTAAAAAAAAATAATTTTGTGCACCAGCAATGAACTTAGCACTATAAAAAATATTTTGGAGTAGGAATTACAGCAATGACTTCCTTGGTATCTGTGCTGACTTGTCTGCATGCTGTTTGAAATTTGGCAGATTCTTCAGAAAACATGCAGATTCTTCAACTTCAAGTTCTAAATAAAGCAAGGGAAAGACAACTGGAAGAACTTAATGAAAAGCTAGAAAAGAGTGCACAGCAGATTAGGTATTTGAATCATCAGCTTTCAATGGTCAAAGGTAAAATATTCTGTGGTAATTCTTAGATTTTATTGGTATCTAGCAACTTTTAAATTCTGAGATTGATTTAGAAAGTGTCTTTGAAGGTATTTATCGTACTTGTAAACTTGATTTGAGACTATTTGTGAGATTGTATTTGTGGCAGGAAGGAATGATGAATCTGACTCCATGTTCTCAGGCTAATTTATTATTTTAAGGTACTATATTAAAGGATACTATACTAAACTAAACTGAAGAATACAGAAAGGATACTTGCACAATGCTAAAAAGATGATAATGAAAACTTGTGACTCTCTCCAGAGTCCTGACACAGCTTGGCCCTTATTAGCCAATGAGTGAAAACAACTCACACCAGAATCCAATGGAACAATCACCTGTAAACAATCTCCAAACACATTCCAGAGGAGCAAAACACAGGAGAAGCAAATGAGATAATAATTGTTTCCCTTTTCTCTGAGGCTTCTCAGGAGAACCTCACATTGTGGCATTCACATTCTCTGAAAAACCCCCTTGCCTGGGGATTTTTCAGAGAATGTAAATGCCACAATGTGAGGTTCTCCTGCTGCCAGATGGGGCTTGTACCTTCAGGACCCTCCTGGAAGCAGTGCATTGGAGTGCTCCCTGCTGCCAGGGGGACACAGTGGGTGCTGGATGGAGACTAAGTGGTTTTGTTTGGTCTTCTGGTGTTCACAGTACAGGGCAGAGTGAATGGTTCTATAGAGCAGGTACTGAGCAGTTGTGTTGCATGAAGCTCTTGGGTGGCTGGCCATGGTTCTCACACAGTTGTGTCTGTCTTTTCAGATGAAAAGGATGGTTTGGCTCTTAGTCTTCATGAGTCTCAGAAACTCTATCAGAATGGAAAGGAACGGGAAATGCATCTTGAAGGCCAAATCAAGGCCCTTGAAACTCAAATTCAGACTCTTACTACCAATGAGGAGCAGGTACTGTAAATATTTTTAGATTGTTTTTTTGAAAGACCTCTACAGTTCAATTTGTGATGCATTTGCATTAAACAGAACTGCTAGTCTCTTGAAATGCTGGTCATGATCATTGCGAAAGCTAAATACATGATGGATGGATAGGATTCAGTGGTTGAAAATACTGTGTATGAAAACACAGGCATCATCTGAGGAGTTGTGGCAACTTCTGCACAGAACAAAAATGAACTGATGTACAGAATATTAGAGCAACAGTGAAATGTATGTAACTAGCAACTACTGTCATACTGTTCCTACAGATACTGAAGCAATCCAAAGTGGCAGAGGTGGCCATGGAAAGCATGCAAAAGCAGCTGTTAGAACTCCAGAGATCAGATGCCCTCCAGCGAGCCAGAGAACAACATGAGGCCATTATTTCTGCACTCAAGCAGAAGTATGAACAGCAAGTATTGTCATTAGAGCAGAAGCTTGACACTACACAATCTGCACTCAGAGAGCAGGTGAGAAATTGTTTTAGGATACTGAGTACTGTACTGGAGACACTGAGAGCTCCCCATGTTTCCCAAACTGCATTTCTTGACCTACAATTCTAATAACTCCTTCTGAAAGCTGCTAAGAAAATGGAAAGTCTCAACATTATGAGGCCTATGTCGTATGTTTTCATAAACATCTGCAGGCAGTTGTAAATTCAAATTGTGAGTTTGTACATAGCAGATGCAGAGGAGCCAGGAATTCATTGTCTTAGTTGCTCTCCTGAGCTTTCCTTCTGTGAACAATGTTTTTGAAGGAGTTCTGCAAATAACTCTGGGAAAGAAAAGGACTAATTAAGAAATAATGTTTTCTTGCAAGAAAAAAACAAGAAAAAATTTTTATTGAGCAGTCTGCCAAGATTTGGTCTCAGAATGCTGAAGGATGACTATGACTAACCATTCAACAGTGACTTTATTTTAGAAGTAAGGATTTAAAAACAGAGAAGGGGTAAAAGGCTGTCTTTAAGATGGAGTTTGATATAGATTGTGTTACATGGTTGTAGAGCTTACTGAAATTATTCCACTTGATATAAGAATCCATTTCACTATTAGAAATATTCAAGCAATGTATTCCAGGCAGTTCTTAATACATTTTCCTCTTATTTCACATTAAGAAAATAAAATTAAGTTTCTCTAATTCTTGTCTCAACATATAGAAATAGAGGGGATGTATACTTGGAAAGGTGACTGGTACTAAACAAAATGCACTGCTAAATTTTTGTATGTTAGTACCTCAACAAAGCTTTTACAACTTTGTCTCTAGTGTAAAATATAGAGTAGCATTTTGGGGGGTATTCAAAGAGGGAGATCTGTTTTTTGAGTGAAGATAGAAAAGTCAAAAGGCGTAGATACAAAGCATTGTGCCTCCCAGGTCTGTGTAGGTAACTGAGTAATGTTATAGAAATGTCTACTTTGTATATCCTCTGAAAAGGAAACTACAATTCCTCTTTCACAGGGTATTGGCACTTGCTAGCTTGGCTTGGGCTCAGTTAAAATAAACTGCCTTGATATCATGTGAAGGCTTGATTTTTTTTCTGCAATAGACTAAGTGTATGTGATTAATTACAGGAGATAATCTGATGTGCTGAAAAGTAACTGCTCTAGGAAATATGAAATGATTCTCATCCATGTATGTTTATATATGAGTACAATTACTGCCTCCCAGTGAAAACTGAACTTTGATGCTGTAGGAGGTCACTTGTCAGCCAAGGATAGTGTTTGATCTGTGATTGATTTAACTGTCCTCTACCCCTTTAGGTATCTGATTTATTTTTCTCCTTTATCCTGTATATATTGAGTTTTTCTGTATCTGAAACAGTTCTAGATGGTTAAATGTTTGTAAAACAAGTAAAAATATTCTCTTCCTAGAAAGAGCTTTGCAAAAATCGAGGAGAGCATGTTAAGCAACTTGAAAAATTGTTGGAAGAAACCAAATGTGAAAAAACTGAAATAATAAATCGACTGACAAGAAGCCTAGAAGAAAGCCAAAAGCAATGTGCAAATTTACTTCAAACAGGTCAGCCCTTTACTCATACTATTACCTTTCCTTGGAGAAATATCTTTATTTTTTCTAAATGTGAAATTGATGTTTCTATGGAAGTGGAATCAACATCAACCTAATTGTCTTCTTGACTGTTTCCTATGTAGTGGATTAGTCAGATTGAAAGTTCATTCTACACTAAGATGTAAAAACCAAATAGGAATAAAAGTAAGAATCATCTCCAAACCCCAAACAACAGTGATTAAAGTGTGTTCATATGTATTTTGTGCTGCATATGTGTAAACCTTGTTTCGTACTAAACAACAGGTTTTGGATGCAAGTTACTTAATTTTGTATTAAGGTGCTTGACTTGAATTGCCATTCTGAATTCAGGTCCTAGTGAGAAGAATTGTTTTGGGAGCTGGAGGCTGATTTTTGGAAATTTATATCATAGAAATAGATTGTGAAATGTTTTGCAGTTTGTGTGTTTGACTTTTGCCCACCTTCACATTGAAGTCTTTTCATAGTAACGTGTTTAGTAACTGTTAGTGAGCTCAAGGAAATAAAACAGTCATGTCTATTGCCAGAATCAACATTGCTATTTTTAACAGATAACTTCAGATTGTATGGACTTTCTTGCATATTTCTGACTTGTTCTGTTTCTCCCTTTTCTTTCCTACAATAGGCTCAATGCAGGAGACAAATCAGTTACGGTTTCAATTGCAACAAGCTCAGTCTGCACAGATGATAAGCAACAACATGAACAAGGCTTTGCAGGTTAATTTTATGGAATATTGTATGTTAGAATAAAATGTTTTCATTTGATGGTGGGGGGAGAGGCATTATTACTAAGATGTTGGTGGTTGAAACATTTTAAATTTTTGGAGGAAACAAGTACATCATCTTTGACTACTTCCTCTCCCAGTGTTGCATGTTGGACTTCCTTCCTTCCCACCAATTAAAACACAATTGGGCAATTGTATTGGCACGAATCTGATATCATACTTCTGTCCAGCCTGCTTTTGGAAAAAAAAATTGAATGTAAATTCTGTGTGCTTGAAGTCTTGTAATTTAATGAGGAGATACCATGTTCTGAAATTTATCTTTTGTCAGCAAAAGGGATTGCGACAAAGTCCTCTGTAAAGCATCAGTGGAAGTGTGTGTTTCCAATTTATATGTTTGATTTAAGTCTGTTGTCTTGGAAACTGTGAATCCTACTAAGTACTAGAGTAATAGCTGTTTCTCCAGGTATGTACTTTTCTGTTGTCATCCATTTTGCTGTACAAGGACAGCAGGAATGCAGAAGAGCAAAATAAATAATACTTCATAGATGGACTGTAACAAGAACAAGAGAGAATATTTCTTGAATATTTTAACAAATTTTTAGTTTTAATATATGCTTTGCTAGAGGTATCAGAAATGAAAAATGAAAGTATAAATAAGTTAATGCTAGACAATTCAATTAAATGCAGCTAAATAGAATTATATCTAGAAGGAAGAGCTCCATGTGTTTATTTTCTTTGGTAGAGTTATCATGGGCCTGATATGTTGGCTTGGAGTCTCACTGGTCAGTGTAAATTTTTTTCTGTCTCTTCCTCTCAGGAAGAATTAATGGAACTGAAAGAAGAAATAGCTTTGTATGAATCTGCTGCCAAGCTGGGAGTATTTTTGAATGATGCAGGTGGAGAGCGACCTACGAGCCTGGGTGATTCCTATGTAGAGCTGGGAATTAAAAAAATCACAGGGAAGAAGCCAAAATTCTGCAGGTATTGAGTGATTCTTGTTGAAAGAAAAACTTTAAATCCTTAAGAAATCATGCAAGTTATATGTAAGAAGAGGGTTCTGCTGGATCAACACACAGGTTTTTGATAGATATTTGAAATAGTGCTTGTATTGCCAGGTAATCTGAGAAACAGAAACTGTACTAATACCATAAATTGGTCGCCTAATTAATAATCTTGGTTGCTATTTAATAAGTCTTCAGATTTTATAGGGACTATATTGCTGTTCCTTTAATTGTTGAAGTATATTCATGGATACTTTTCTTGCTCAAAGACTCCACACAGTTGCTTAAAGCTAAAACTGTCTTTTACATCAACATCAGTGGAGTTGCTTCAAAACTCTTCAAATCATGTGAGAATGAATCTTTTGAGGAAACAGCTGAATTAACAAGTTCTCTGTAAATTAATTGCAACTTGATGGAAAAGCTTTGATATTCATGTCCTCTTATGCTTTTTACTATTGCATCTTAGACATCCTGGTATTTCTGGTAGCATTACTTACTCTTCTCTTTGCTACCACCTCCTTTCAGCTAAATGATTTTTGTCTCTTAAATACTGAACTGGTTATATCTTTCCTGATAGTGCAATACAGAACAGAGACATGGATAAAGAACTCTCTAAAGATGAAATTATTGTAGAATTAAAAGCTGAGCTGGAACGTTTATTGAACAGTAATAAAATGAAGAGAAACCAGATTACTCAACTACAACATAGTCTTAAGGATTGCCAGAAGACACTAGAGGAATACAAGCAGTTGAAAGCAGAAAAAGCATCAAGAGATTCAGAGGTTTGTTATTTTACACTTCTGTAAAAGTCAAGTATTCCTGGTTTTTGGGGAACAAAACCAAAGCTGCTTATGAGAAGAGAGCAAAAATTTATGCATAGCTGAGTATTCATAGCAACTCTGGTTTTGTATCTTTGGTTGAAAAGAAAACAACTGAAGCAGAACCTGGGCAGCCTATGCGTTATTAAATGAGTCCTTAAATGATGCCTTATATGCTTGAGAGTGCCTGATGTCTGCCATGCTTATGTTACAAGTAAATTTCATAGGGAAAAGATGGTTTTCTTTAGCCAAAAGGACCTTGTAATTTCTGCAAGAGGGCTGACAGTACCATTAGATGATGCAATCAGAACATTTAATAGATTGCCTTCAGAGGGCCATCATGGGTAATTTCATCAAAAAGAAATCTCCTTGATATTGCATCTCTCTTTACCCCATTATTGCCTTGCCTCTGTGGATTGATCAGAGTTGCAGTATCTGTACATGGAGACCTGGCTGTGGGGTAGGAATCCAATGTCTGTGGGAAGTGTGCTCTCTGTTGGATGACTGTTGTCATTCAGCTTGCAAATACTACACTGAGTGTGTGCTTCTGCAAAGCTTCACAATACTGAGTTCTAAGAATTCATCTAGAATAGCTGTGATTCTGTGATCTTGCAGTGCAATAATTCCCTGTATTTTTTAAGTACAAATTTTATTTGACAACTGAACTTTTTAAACATTACCTGCTAAGTCATTTATGTCTTGAAAGATATAATTTTAATTTTATTTATTTTTAGCCTGTCACAAATTTGAAGGATGCTTCTGATAATCTAAAGGAAGAAGTTCTGCAACTCAAAGAGGCTAATGAAGCTTTGCTACAGCAAGTTGAGGTAAGACAGAGATGCTGCTTACCACTACAGAAAAAAAATCACAAAAAACTCCCACCAATGCTAAAAATCTGTCATTAGAAAAGGTTCTTACTACCCCATATTACTTGACCCTTGTTTGTCCAGGCCCATACTTCAACTATTGAAGAACTGAAGGAAAATGAAGAAAAACTGAAAAGCTTAAATCAAGACCTCTGTTGTCAGATGAGAAAGATGGTTCAGGAGTTTGATCATGATAAGCAAGAGGCCATTGACAGGTAAGTCTGTTAACTTAGTTTAATTTGTGGATTTTCATCCTGCACACATAATCTTGTTCCAGCTATCAGGTACAAGAGGAGGTCAATGTTAGAAAGATATTTTCTTATGGAAAACGTGAACCTAGGTAGTTGAAATCAGGTAGTTGTTTTTCCTTTCTTGGAATGGAAGGTGTGAAAGAACTTATCAGCAACATCATGAGGACACCAAAGCACATTTTGAGAAGGAGCTGATGGAGAGGTTTGCTGTGGAAAAGCAGCTGCTTCTTCAAACTTCTGAAGAGACAATCTCGAAGTTAAAGTAAGACTTAGCATTATTTTCATTTTTACTGAAATTTTCATGTTTCCTGTCTGACTTTCACTGCTAGTTACACTTATTTTAAAGCTGGCTTGCTGTCCTCCGAGGCCAATTGATAATAAGTAATCTGTCCTTTGAAGGGATAACATAGAGGAGCTGAACAAAGAGATTACTGCAGTGAAGGAATGTTACATTGGTGTTTGTCAGGAGAAGGAAACCTTGGAAACTACTTTAAGACAGAAATTTCAACAAGAGCAGCAGCTGAAGGAAGAGAAGGTATAAATGGAATTGCCTATAAACCATATAATTTCACTCATTAATATTGCATCTTGAAAACAGTGTATTTAATTTTGTTAATGTTTGCAGAACCTACTTGGAAGAGATGCAGCTGAACCAGAAAGCTCATACATATAACTTCGTGATTTTTTTAAAATTAAGCTGGTGGTGTGTTCTGGGTTTTGAAATACTGTACAAGTAACTCTTTCCAATAGCTATTTGTTTTCATGTAGTGAACTTCCATAATTCTGACTTCTGAGGATGCTTAGTCAGCAGTATGAGCTTCTACATTCATAAGACATTTTCAAAAAACCCTGAACGATGTTACAAAACTATATAAAACTGATATGAAAAACACAGTGGTTTTTTTTAAGTAGTAATGAATTCAGACTGATTTGATTAAAAGCTTTGCTTTTATGAAGATATCAGTGTGCAATGACTGAAGCAGATCAGCTGTCTGAGTAAGCAAGTATAGCAAAGAGGTGCAGCTCAAAGTATGAGGGGAGTAAAGATGCTTGATATGAAAACTTTATGGCAATAGCCTATAATAATCTCTGATATAATATCTTAAAACACCTTTTTTGAGAGTTAAATCTCTTATCTAGGTGTCTTCTGTAAGATCAGTGTAGAGCCTCTAGAGAGTTAATCATGTGTCTCATGCATTCTCATAGTTTTGTACCAGAGCAGTTGTGCCTTGGAGAATACTTAATTTATTTTTTGGTCTAGCTCAAGAAACAGCTACTAGAAGAAAAAGAACTCTCCCTTAAACTTCTAAGGACTGAGCTTGAAGAGGAACACATCAGGTCCATGACAGCAGCAAAGAAGCAGTGGCTGGAAGAGAAAAACCAGCAGGTTCAAGAGGAAGTTGCATTAGCCAAAATTCACTGGGAAAAGGAAGAAAAGGAGGTATGAAACTTAGATCAGGGAATTTCAAGTTTTTTGTTCTTGTTTTGCTGTTTATTTTCAGGAAGAGAACTTTAGATTTATGTGGTGCTATTCTGCCATTGGAAGTGGCTATTAAGGATTTGTCATTTTAAAAGCCTCTGAAGGAGTCAGGCATTATACATGTTTCATATTTTTAAAGAAACCCAAAACCTAAATCTTGCAAAGTAACAAACAGAACACCCTGAGTGTCACAGCTGGTAATATGCTGGAGTTTTACACCCTGGTGCTTGAGTGAAGGTTATGCTTTCTGTTGTTTCACTCAGGTATCATATAGAAATCCTTTGTGTGTCCTACCCCATAGGAGAAAGCTCTGATGAGTTACCAAACTCTCTCTGTGCATGGTTTTGTTTTTCTCCTGTTAGGGAGTATCATTGATGTGAACAGTGTTTCATTTGCTAAACACCAGTGAAATCTGTTTATTGAGACACTGGGGAGATTTTTCTTAAAAATATTTTTTTCCTTAGAATAAAGAACAAGTCTTTGCCAAGTTAGAAAGAGAATGGCAAAGTAGGCTGGAAGAAGTGAGAAGAACTGTAGTTGAATGTAATGACTGCAGCTGCCAAACTGACGAAGCTGTGGATGAAGCTTCAACTCAAGAGTTAGAAGGGACTGTTGAAGAGCAGAGGCTGCAGATCCAGAAGGCTCTGAAAGAAAATACAGCCTCTGAAGAGGCCTTAAAAGAATTTCAATTAGAACTGGAAAATAAATACTGTAAAAATCTTGCCAGCCAGGTAACAAATAATTGTTCTATCTACCTGGAGTCTGTGAAACTGCTGTGTCCACTTTAGTCACCTTAAAAAAATAAGAAAGTGGACTCCTTCACTAACTTCCTCTGAAGTTTATTATTGCTATTTGCTATATTAGAAATAGAGTTCCTAAAGTTCTGAAAAAATTGTTGCATGTGGTTTTTCACACTGTTTTGAACAGAACTGAACAATATTTAGATTTTATACTATTTTGTTAAAAATTAATTTAGTATTTTTAATTTTGGCATAATTTTTACATCAAGAAATGCATGAAGTGCTGCTGGTCTGGTTCTTTTAATTTCTATAAACATAGGCAATCCAAACTGAAATCTATTCTTGCACTGTTACATGAAAGTAATAATAAAAATGTACCTACCTATGACTGAAGCAGGCTTTTTATCTGTTTAAAGGTAGATGCAGCTTTAGCCCAAGCTCATGCCAAGTGGCTGCAAGAGTACAAACTAAATCTAAAGACAGAACAAGAAAAATGGGAAAAGGAACACCAAAAGACTACAGCAGAGCAGGTAGCCCAAAATACTGCTATGTGTGTGTTGATAAACAGTTAAGTCTTCCAAATCCCATATATTACTGAGGAGTGAATGTAGACACAGACACAGGGAGTCACTAAGGAAAGATGTTTCCTTATAAAAGGAAAAGCCTATATAGGTTTGTTTTTTACTAAATAAATTGAAAAGATCTGAAATAAATTTTAATGACTCGGAGTTACATTTTGTCTATCTATGAATGTGTGTATGTATTTCTAATGACTGTGTTGTCTATTTGCCAGTTAGCCATGGTTCTCTCAGCTGCTGAGGAGAAATGGAAGAAAGAATATGAAAGTACAGAGACATCTGGACTAAGAGTTAAAGAACTTGAAGAAAAGATAATTTCTCTGAGGAGGGAATTGGAGCTAAAGAAAGAGGAAATCCCTGCAGCTGTCAAAGCAGAACTAGCAAAAGCCCGTGTGCAGTGGAACAAAGAAAAGCAAGAAGAAATTCTGCAGATACAAGAGCAAAATGAGAGAGACTACCAATCATTCTTAGATGATCATAGAAACAGAATTAAAGAGGTCCTTGCAACAGCAAAGGGGGACCTTGCAAAGCAGAAGAATGATCTCTCCATTCAGAAAGAGGCAGAAATCAAGATGTTGCTAGAGCAAAAGCAGCGGGAATGGGAGGCTCAGGAAGCCAAGAGGCTGCAGGATGAGATGAATCAGTATGAGGAGAAGACTCTGCTTGAGCTGGAGTATTTGTTGAGTGAAATTCATGAAGAACTGGTCAAGTGCACACAGAGTAAACATTCTTGGAAGGACAAGGGTTTTGATTCTCATGTTCAATTATCCAGTCAAGGCAAAGACAAACTGAAGGCTTGTTTACAAAAGGCCTATAGAACCACAGTGTGCACAATTCTGGAAAAGAAAGAGCAAGAATGGAAAGAGGTAATATTTCTGTTAGTTATAACTGCATGTCAGAAAAGGGATTTGAGAAGTCACTCAGGCCTGTTTTCCCCCATGAAATATCCATGTGATTGTGAAAAATAGGAAAGTCAACATTTGTGTTCATTAATACATGTATTCTGAAGCTAAAAGGAGACTAAATCTACTATTAACAAGTGAACAGGAAAAGGATGTAGCTTTGACATCTTCAGTCTTTAAAGAAGAGAAGGTCAGGTTAGGAATGTCATTTATGCAAAGACTTGTAAATTAAGGAGATCAATCCACCTGCTTGAGGTTAGGAGCCTGTTAAAAGCTCCTTGTAATCTCTTTGATGGGCTGTAATGACAGAACCCACCTCAGATTTTTGCATAGCTGCAAAATCCAGTTTGCAGTGGTGATTGGACAGTGATTTTTGATCATGTTAAGCTTTTTTTCCTCCTCTTTATACAAATAAAGATGGAAACCTTGCAGAACTAAAAATCCTTTTTGCAAGTTGCCTGCAATAGGTCAGTTTGTCAGTTCTGTTTTGGGAATAACAGTTTTGCCTATTTTATTGTGCCTCTAGGAAATCTTTTTCAGTGTGCCTGCCCAAATGAGGAAAGATGTCTTACCCTCTTCTAGAGGAGTTTGGGGCTAAGTCAGATTGTGTCCCAAAGCCCTTGTTTCTGTTGTTTTAGCAGATTCCTCTTCTTGCAGTGCTTATGCTTGTAATAAGTTTTTTGTTGTGGGGAGCATCCCACCGGAAATGCCATTGCTACCCAGCAGTTGTAGCTGGGGAATTATCTGAGAATAAGACAGAAAATGACTTGTTACTGTTTCTTTAATGTTAATATATTTCTGTTCAGCAAGTGGGCCTGAAAGGTTTTCATGGCACAAGTTATATCCCCAATGATAAAGAGAAATTTTTTCCTGTGCCTTATGCACCTTCTGCAGTGGAAATGAAATGTCCCTTGGTAAACTGTTTAATATGCCCTTGAATCTCAAAACATTGATTGGCTTGAACCACCTTATCTAGTGAAGTCTTTAATTTCCTAGTAATGTCTTTTCTCTTTAAAAAGCAAGTTATCTTCAGCTGTTCAAAGACAGGGTATAGTTCTGCAATATTAAGGGCTACTGAATTTCCAAATAATACTCAAGATATTCAGGCACTGCTGTTGCAATGATTTTTGCTAAATACAACTTCTATACCATAGAATAGATGTTTTCTTCACAATTTGACTTGTAATCTGTGGTTCTACTGCAGGTTTAAAGAACCTGGTGACCAGGGCTGGTTGTAGTGTGGAGCACTTCTTTTGCTGTGTTGTGTTTTCAGGAAGTGTTTTTCAATTGCAGAAATATGAAGAGCTAGTGAGTAATGCAAATAAAGAATCATACCCTCACCCACAACATGGTGCAGGAAACACTGGGGATGTGGCAAGGCCCCCTGTGTGCAGTGCTGGACACCAGGCAGAAGCACAAAGGAGACTGAGAAGACAGACACCCTTGCAGGAAGCTGGAACAAACAAAGGTATTGGGTTTGATCTTAATCTGGCAGATTACATATCATCAAATTGAGCTTGTTAGTAGCAGTCTTTAATATTCAGTGTCCTGTGGATGACCCCAATGCCAAGTTAGCTAATTAGTAAATATTTAGGTGATAGAGGAAGATACAGTTCTTCTGACTGTAAGGTGGTTTAATATTGCATAAGCTAAGTTAAAGTCACAAACTGCAACAAATGGTACTGGTCTCCAGTTTACTGATTTAATGCTGGCTTTGAGGTTTCATTTTATCAAATGCTAGTAGCTTTCTGCTTTTTAAAGCCATTCTTCAGGAGGAAAGGAACAGCTGTCCTATCTGCTAGAGATGTGTGTATTCTTTGGGGGTTGTTAGCAGCACAGTCTTTGGAGTATATAACAGTTCACATGCAAGGCAGTGCTACCATGATATGCAGGGTATGGTCTAAACTATGTCTTGTAAATGGGTAATACGAGATTGGAGCTTCAAAGATTGAATTATACTGCTTGCTCTTGGCAGTACACAAGACAAGGAATTCTGCATTTATGTAAAAGATACTATTGTGTCAAGAACTTGACCTGGCATGGTAGTCTTCTCTGGTTCTTTTGGTCAAGAATGTAGTTGAAAAAGGTGTGAATCCCTGGGTGGTGTTTCTCTCTGGGTTTTTTTTTTTTTTTTGTTTTTCCCTTCTTCCCTTTCCCCCCACTCCCTGAGCCTAGTATGTACTTTGGCATTGTAGCTCTTCCCAGGGCTGTCACGTGTACCATGGCAGAGCTGGAGCCAGCGTGGATGGGAAAAGCTTCTTGGGAGGGACAGATGTCCCTGGGGCTTTCTGTTTAGTTTGACATCTTATGCAACTGAAAAACATAAAGCAGCAAAACCCAAGAGGGTTTTTGGCTCTGTGCCTGTAATGTGGCTTGAATTCCTTCAGCACCAACATCAGAGTGGTCTATTAACAGAACAATAGCAGCGCTGCAGTGCTCCTGCCTCTAGAGCGCCCTGGCCTGGCTGTGGGGAGCAGCCAGCGCTGGCTGGAAGGAGCCCAGTCTTTGTGTATCCCTTAACCAGGCTCAGACGTGTGTGAGGCTTTCCAGCTGCGACAGTTTCCTTCAGCTGACTTCAAAAGACCCTGCTTGGCTGTTGTTATAAAAAAACCAAAAAACCTCAAATTCTAAAAGCATTTAACCTGCAAGTTTTTTTGTTGACTGAAGAACTCAGATCATTGCTGATGGAAGTGCATTGAGGCTGTGAGGGCTCTATGAGTTGATAGATGCTGCTGTACCTTCTGGAACAGGGTACCAGCCTCTTGTGATTAGTTTAATTGGGCTAAAATATTACACACATTCCAGTGAGAAGAGGACTAAGTAGAACACTGAAAATAGGTTGGGCTTGATTTTTTTTTTTTTTTTTTTGTCCCATGTTGATGTATAACTTTTAGTAGTCACTGTTGCAAGTGAGAAGTGTACAGGAAGGAACCTCGGGTCTCAGGAAGATTTGTGCTGCCAGGAGCTTGAAAAAAGAGGCAGTGTGCCAGGACTTTTGAATGGAGAGCTGGAGATAGCCCCCAAACATCTTCAGCTTGCTCTGAAGGAATATGAAGCTAAGTCAGAGCAAATCCATGGTTAGGGTTGATAGTCACCTAAAGACAACTTTGATTCTCTCATCTGTAGGATCTTGTAATTTTCAGTGGATACTGGGGTTTTGGTTATTGACTTCAAAACAAACAAAAAAACCTTCACCACAGTAAACTGACAAAACCTACCAAGTTTTATCTTGTATCTTTATCTCTCAAAGGCACAGTTGCTAACAATAATTCTTTTTCAATGTTTGTCAAAACCACCCTTGTTATTTTTTTATCCTGTCATTTCTCTCCAAGTATACTTGATATCTCAGTTTAGTGTTAGTAATGGCATATGAATGCTTCAAGCTTATTTAATTACTGTATGAGATGATTTTTATATTCAGACTTCATTGAAGTGTGTCTGCTTGTTACTGCAACAGCTGTACTGCAACTAATGATGCTTTGTGACATTGGGGTCTTGTACCAGAGGCAGCAGTTATTACATAAGCATCTCTTGAACTTGAATTTAGAGAAATGCAGTGAATTATGGTTCATCTTTTTATTTTAATAGAAAATGAAATGGTTCCAGGAGGTCTAATTGTACAAAACTCCGAGATGAAGACCAAATTAAAAGACCAGGGATCACTACCAAGGTATTTTAAAAAATAAAGAAGATGATTTCTTATTTTTGGGAAGATACAAGTTGCTTCTTTTGTGCAATATGATATGCATGCCTTTCAGGTCACTGTCCAGTGAAGGCATCTCAAAACCTTGTGCACCCTCTGAGTCTGTGAAAGGTCTGGAAGAAATGCGTGCTCACTACATCAAAGCTTTGAGCAAGATTAAGTGTAAGTCCTAAAGCCTTAGTTAAAGATTTAGTGGAGGAAAATAAATTACTTTGTTGCTTCTTCTTTCAGCCAGCTTGGACAGGTATCTGACAACCAAATCACATGAGAAGTAGATTTTCTCATCTTACTAGAGTGACTGTGAGAAGTGGAATTGTCACCCTAAATTCAACATGTAATTGTGATGGGCAAAGCCTTGTTTTACCATCCTTGCTTTGTTGTACTGTAGTATGTCTTTTAAAGTGGTAAAGTGTGTTTTGAGTACTGATCTTGTTTCTCCAAAAAAAAAAAAATCTATCTAGATTGCAGCTTCTCCTGAGAGAAAATCTGCTTTTCTCTTGTGCTGTATCCTGCCTTCTGGCCTAGTCAGCAACTTTCTCTCTGAGGAGGAAGGATTAAGTGTAGCACCAGCTCTTACCTGAGTGCAGCAGGTCCCAAAATTTCTTCATGGCCATTGAAAAGTTTCTAGACCCATATTTTTACTAGCCAACATTCCTCCCAAATCCCTGTGACTGCTTAAGATACAGAATCAGATCCCTGAATTCCTTTCTGATGCTTTGTATTGACCTGCTGTGGTTTGCCCTGGCATTCATCCAGTAGGCAACAACTGGCACGAGGATTTGGTGGAATGTTGGCAGGTAAATCCATGTCCTTACTGACTTGTTCCAGGTCTGCTAGACAATCCCAGTTTGTGGTGTTGGCTTCTTCCCCACTCTGGGGGAAAACTGGTACTAATGAAGTGTGTTTGTAGGTGATATGCTCTGTTATATCCGTGAAAGTAAGGAACGAGCTGCTGAAATGATTAAAGTGGAGGTTTTAAGAGAGCGCCAGGAGACAGCACGGAAAATGCGCAAATACTACTTGACATGCCTTCAGCAGCTGCTCACTGATGATGGCAAACATGAAGGGTGAGTTCAAGGATGTTTGGAAATGGCTGTTGGCTGTGCAGGAGGTGTGTAGATCTCAGGCTGGTGTTTGTCCACCTTGGAGCAAACAGTGCCTGGCCTGAAGTCTTGCCAGGGCGTGCATGTTGGTGCCAGGTCACTGCTGAGCTGCCTGGCACACTGTCCTGTCAGTATTCTCTGACTCTCAGTAACATTGCCTTGAAGTAAAACATAGAGTTGAATTACCCTTAAACTTGGTTTTGGTTTTGTTTTTTTTCCCCACATGTTCTACAATTCTTGACAGAGCTGAAAAGAAAATAATGGATGCTGCCAGTAAACTTGCTACGATGGCTAAAGGGCTGGAAACGCCTCTTCGGCCCATTCCCCAGCGCAAATCTGCCCGCCCAGGTGAGCTGGATTCTGTGCTCCTGCTCTTCTTGAGCATACTGATTTAGTGCATGTAGTAATGAAATGCTTTTCTTCCAATATTAACACTATCTTTAATTCTCTGTCTCTTTCCCTCCTCTCCTAGCTCTGCGTTTAAATTCTGATCCTGGAGGTGAGTGCTCCAAGAGAGATTGTGTGCTTCGGACAAGGTCACACCATGTGGAAAGCACATCATGTAGTGAAAGCAGTACTGAAAAAGGCACTGATAAAGTTGTCCAGCAGTGTGTTCCACGTGACTTGAGACAGCAGTTTGATGCAACACAGACCAAAACTCAACATGTGCTTTGTGAAACAGTGACTTCAGATATTCAGAACAGGAATAATTCTCTAAATCTGGATGGTGCATCTAGAGGTGTTCTACCAGGATGTTACCCAAATGAAGATGGAAGAAGAGAAAAATATGGCCCCCTTGCAAATATAGACAAAGGACCATTGTGTGCTGTGAGTAATGGTGATGCTGCTCCCTTTGCTGGTCAGGGAGCACTACAAAATATGCAAATACACAGGGCTACAAATGGCCACAGCAGCTCTGGGCCAACTCATCATGTGCTTAAGAGCAAGAATGGAAGAACAGGCTTGAAAGAGGATAAATGTATCCAATCATGTGGAAAATGGAAAACTAAGTCTAAGAGAAGTCAGGAATTTGATTTTAAAGACCCTCCAGAAAGAGATGAAGGAAGCAGTAGTGAATGGAGTTCTGGGAATGGAAGCATGTATCTGGATTGTGGTGAAATGCCTCTCTTGTATCCTCAACAAAAAGCCAATACTAATATTCAAGCACAGACTGTTTACTGTGAAGAGTTTCCTCACCTCAGGTCATTTTCTCCTGCAGATGAAAATGTTACTTCTCAGAGAGACATTTCTAGTGGCAGTGGCAAGACTCTCAGTACAAAAAGCAGCACAAAAGTTTACAGTAGAGGCCAACAGATAACAAACCCGGAGCATACTTCATTCCTCAGCTCTTGACAAATCAAATTCAGCTGTCCCACATCTCAATGCAACATCAGATTCAAATGCAGGAAAATGCTGCAACATATGCTTGGAGAAAAATGGTGTGGGATCCCTACTCTAAGCAAGATAGTGTTTTTTAATTAGCTCACTCTCTCTCTCTAACTTGAACCAATACCAGCAGTCCTCGTTTGAAGGAAGAAATTTACTTGATGTTTAAATAAAGTGTGGTGATTGAGGAAAATCTTTCCTACTGTGTCCATTTCATGATCAATATTACCTGAACACATTTTATCAAGTTACTTGAAATATTGCTGCAGACTTTATTTACCCTTGTAATAACACTTTGATAAATGTTTATAGTGCACTAGATACAAATTTATTAAATAGAATCTATTTTTATATTCAATTTAGCGTGCAGTGTTTATCTAAAACCAAACTACTGTAACTTGTGGTCAGTTTTAAAATGGTTATCAAAATTCCTTCAGAGTGTAATGAGAGATGTTTGAAGTTAGTATTTTAATTGACTTTTCCATTTTGAAGGACCTCCTGTAACCCTCTGTTTGTGTTCCCACAACAAAAGCAAATATGCTTGCATTTTTTCATTAAATTATCTTAACAAATCCAGTTTCAATTATTCTTCCCCTTGATACAGCAAAGAATAGCTGATACTGGGCATAAGAAAGGTATCTTAAGTTAGAATGACCCTATTCCTGTAGGTGTTTCTTGATTACTGTTATCAGGGTAAACTGAAGATGTGGTACTTTGTCCTCCTGATGCTTAGAAATCTCCTATTTTAAAGGCCTGCTCACATTTTAAAAAGAAGTGCAAAATGTATCTTTTTTCCTAGACTTTCCTTGGGATGGCATTTCATTTCCAGTGATCCTGTGATGAGCAGAGGATTTTGCTGCTGGTTATGCAGGGGGTGGTTAAATCACACTTGTTGCAATTCACAGTTAGGGGCCAGCAATTCACAGCCACAGTAATATGGGAGTTCTAAGCAAAAAGGTTTTGCTTGCTATTGTTCTGTGACATTTAAAGAAAAAGTCTGACTGTTCTCTCAAGGATGTTCTGTATCCCTTTCATATGTAACATTTAACTGCTTATTTGTGAAGGTTGCTTATTTGTTCTTTTGGAGTTGAACATCAGAGTTCAGTTTGAGAATCTTTTAAGAGGAAAATAGTACAGAATCTGAAGACAAATGTGCTTAACTTCCTTTACAAAACTGTCCTGCATGTTTATATTCCAGGACAACTGGCCAGGCAGAATGCATTTTGGCTCTTGGTACACAGGCCTGGGTTGTGACTTGAGACTTTCACAGGCACTCTAACAAGAGACTTCTGAATTTCTTGGTGGCTTTCATGTTGCCCATAAATCCAACCCCACTTCCTCTTTAGTGAGGTGGGGTTTGTCATCATCAGTGGGAGCAAACTGAGGCCATGAGAGACTGCTGGTGCCTAAACAAACATGGGCCGTGGTTAAGTTCAAGGGCCAAATTCCGAGCTCTTAGCTGAGGAAATAGCTGTGGCCTTGTCTGCAAAGGAAAGTTTTTACTAGTTGTGCTCTAAGCCCCAAGTGGAGGCTTTTTTCCTTTTTTTTTTTCCAATGAGTGACTGTCTATGGTGAGCTTAAACATTTTCCCAAATTCCACAAGGTAAAAGAGAAGCATATTTAGTCCTGTGTAAGATGTTTGAGTGTTTAAGCCAATACATCAGACTGATTCCATCATTGGTCAAGTTCAGAATCCGACCCAGCTTACAGATTTGATCTGTAAAAGTAAACATCCAGCTATCCAGGACATCCCTGGCCATTCAGACAGCAGCTGAGGGCCCATCATCTCATTGCTGTGGACCAAATGGAACTTTTCCAAATATTCCATCTGAGGTGGGCTCAAAAGTTTCTCTGTAGTTGCTCCTCTCAATGCCACAGTTAGTGACAATGTGCAAACTGCTTTTAAAATTCTAAAATGTAACTTTTTGTAACACATTTCTGTTGCTTTGCTCGGTGTTGTGTACCTAACTCTTACTGTCAATTTCCACAGCTTTTAACAAATTCCCTGTGTTTAAAAGCTCAGTGGTTTCAATGCAGAGTGAAGTATTTACTGATCCTATGTATTGAATTTAGAAATTGGGGCCAATGAGGAGGGACCTTCCACTTGACTGACTGACTGCTCTTGTACTGCTGTTTCAGTTGTATCATACTGGACAACTTCAGGGACCAAAGCTGAAATGTGTGTGAGAATGTGAAGGTAAGTAAAGATTCAGTTAAATTCTTGCTCACCTAATGTTTACTTTGTGTCTTGTTGCAGTGATAACTCCTGGGAGCTCCAGAACTGCCAAGGAGATTTTGAGTTTTGCTTAATGAAAATCAGCAGTAGAGGCCAAGAGGGAAGATCTACCTTGAAATAGCAGCAATCATTCTCTGGTGAGTAGAGTTTAAGGTGCAAGATGATCCTTAGCCCAAGAATCAACAACTCTTAGTCAAAAGTGTTCCTCAGCCCTCCTCCTTCCAATGTCAGTAGGAAAGAATGAAGCAATAAACAGAGTAGCATAGGGGGTGGCAACTCCTGAAATTGGACAGCTGACACCAGTCAGCAAGGGGGATGTCATGTTGCAATATGTGTGCTTGGACTTGGATAGTTGAGCCAAGATTGTAGTAGAGTCACTAAATGAATCTCTTCAAATAAGCCTGTCACATATTCCTACCCACTAGGTTATATGGCTGAAAGAACTTACTTGCTTTATTCAAGAACTGGTTACCTGCTGTTAGATGTTTTTGATTCAGATGATTCCTTTTTCAGCTCTGTGTTTATGCTGTGGGAGCCAGATCAAGTTTTATTAAAGCAATGTTGCAGTTTGGCACTATTTAACTTGAACTTGCTTTAACAACATCCCCAAAGTAGCAGAATGCAGTGGTATTCTTCTGTTTGCTGTATTTTTGCTCCCTATATTTTCTTTGGCTGATTTATCTTGCAAATTATAAATAGAAAAAAATTAGACCCAGCAGTCTTGGTCCTACCATTCTTGATAGTTTTCAGTCTGGTTCAGCCAGTTGTCCATTCTGCAGAATTACTGTAATCTTTGCAAAATACTCTATCAGATTGTGAAAGCCTTTCAAGACTGCTATGATTAAATTCCAGTTCCCTCAGTGTCACCTGTGGATATGCAACTAAGGAGATCTCTGGCTTGCTTGCATTCCCAGGCTTTACTAACCACCTTTGCAGTTTCAGATCTCATTTGCCCCCTACCTCTTACTTTACTTTATAGGTGGAACTTTGCTCTGAGGTTTGAAGATCTATTTAGTGCTGTGTCATGTTCCCTTTCCCATAAAATCTCAAACTGGGTACACTTCTCAGAAGTATTGAGATACACAGTCGCATATATATATTTCAGCCATTCATCCTTAAAATTTGCTGTCAAAGCTATTCTTCTGCTGTTGGAACTCTGTTCTCATGTTTCCCTTTGTTCTGTGGGAGTTGCTAAGATTTCCCATTGAAATTTATTTTTCTCTTTTGTGCAGATTCACTGTGCAGTCCTGTCTCCCACAGTGAGGATGGCTCACAATGGAGACGATGGCAACCTGGCAGTGATACAGGAGCACATTACTTGCAGCTGTAGTGAGATTTCACCCAGCATTCTGATGCAGAGTACTTTACACTTCCAAATTAATCATACTCCTCTCTATTCTTGTTGTTTGGGTAAATATTTCACTCTTGTGTAGACTTTGATGGTGATCTGTGTGAGAACCAAGGTTCTCCATTTCCCTCCTGTAAATGCTTACCTACCAAGCAAGCTTTTGAGCCCAGTGCCTTTTTCACACTTGGTAAAATGAGTCTGTTTCCATCATGCAGCATTGCTTCTTTGTAAATGTGAATACAAGTAAAGAAATACATGTCTATTGCCAAATGTTCTGGCTGAATGCCATCCCTGGTGTTCTGGCTTCATCCAGATGACGAATGTTCCCTGTCAGCCTGCAGCCTAGTGAGAGGGGACAATGGTACAGAAATACTGTAATTATCTAATCAACTTTGCTTAGAATGTTAAGCAAATGCAATTCTTTAATACTCTGGCTTTACTATAGCTGTTAATTACCATGTGCAAATGCAATTTGTACAGCAAAACCGAGTAGAGGAAACATTCACTTGTAAGTTACTTTACTCCCCTCTAGTGGTCTCACACCACACGTACGTTTATGTAACACTTCATCACCATATGTTTAAGGACAGTGTTAGTATTTTGTAAAAACCAAAAGTCTCCTGGTAACTTCTCCTTCCTTCTGCACCTCTTCTGTTTCTGTAGAGAAACCTCTTCAGGGATTGGGGTTCTATCCAATGAAGGTCTCTAGGTGAAATTTTCTTTATTTGTTGACTTTAATTGAAGGCCAAATTGTACCACCAGCTTTAAAATCCATACATGCAGAAAAATCTCAAAGCTATGTAGTAAACGTTTATTTTCTGTGCCCTCAAAGGTCCTTACAGGGGGTGTTGGTGTCAATGTCATTGTGGCTAAATTCATCCAGGGCTGTAGAAACAGCAGCAGAGCCCAGTCCTGACTGCAATGCTGCTCTGTGTGTTCTGTGGCACGTGCCAGGTTTTGGTGCGTGTCTAACAGTGTTTGGGCCTGTGGGAGCTGTGGGACATACGGAGCCTGTCAGATGACTGTGTTCCTCCTCTAAGCTTGCCAGTTGGCCATTTTGTGTACTGTGCAGCTTTCATGAGGTGGAAAGCAGGCAAGAACCTACAGGATCAGAATGGAAACTTTTCCTATATTTCCCTGGTTTGTTGCTCAAGTTACTGATGTTGTAATCCAGGTGTGCAGCACAAGCTACATTTAGCAATAGGTAATTGGTAAGTTCTTGTCTTTTTCTTTGGTTCCTGGAATCTGTATTTTAAACATAAATTACTTGCTAATGTCCTTGGAGAAGATAGGGTAACTAGTAAGAGACTTATCATCTGTTTCTGCTTTAGGCAAAGGGTATAAAAAAATGTAGATAGAGAATTCACTTTTCAGAACTTAGTTGCTCTTTTCAAACTTCCCACTAGAAACATTTCCATTTTCTTCTAGAATGCTTTGGACTAATATTTTGAAGAAAATAAAGGGGAATAAAAAGAATATAGGGTCAATAAAATGTTGACAATTTTCCATTTGAAAAAATACAGTTCTTCTAAAATCCTTCACAGAATTGTTTGTCTTCATATTTAGCTATGGGAGAAAAATGGAAACATTCCAAGAATGAAAACATTTTAACACTCTGACTGGAACCTTTTGTTTTAAAATGAGTCTTGGTTTGTAAACTTTTGCAGCTCTAAAAAGTCAAAATTGAAACTAAACAGTTTAGGAGATCCAAATCCCCACGTGATTTTTCTTTTGTGGAAAACTTAAGTATCTCAGTTTCCTTCCAAACTGGAAGGAAACCAAATGTGAAAAGTAAAATCCTTCATAAAACGTAACTCCTGTCTTCCTGCAGTGCTCTTGCTAGAGATTATTTGCCTGTGTCAGCCATGCATGCTACAATAACCAATAGCTGGGGAAACCATTTCCTACACTTCTCAAGATTGTTCCCTTTAGGTCATTAGCAGATAGTTCTAATAAACATGAGCTGAGCCAGCAGAGGCTTTGACTCTATTTATCACTGCGGATGTCTGAGCAGTCCCTGTGGGAAACTGTGACCAATTCATCAGCCAGGGAGTTTAACTTGTTCTTAACTCTTCCCTTGAACAGCAGCGTCAACACATGTGTATCTAGGAAGCAGGTAAGACATGCAATGTTAAAAAAAATCATCTGTATAGCTGTAAACAGCACATAGGCAGGCAGCTGGTGCAGAGTTGCTTTACTGAATGACTGGCAGGCCCTGCCTTGGGGGTGTGTGGGCCAGGGCAGGGCCTGCTGCTGTGTGACACCCTGTGTGACCCCTGGCAGTTCTGCAGGTTGGCCCAACCCAGCACTGCTGCTCCACACTGCAGTGCAGGCACTGGGGCTGAGCTGACACACGCTTCCCTGCCTCCTTTGTGGTATTGCTGTTATTCTTGGTGGGTTCCATTTGTCAGCTCTCTGCATCCAGTCTGTGTAGTAGTCCCATAACCTTGCAATTCCAGGCATATGCTCCAGCACCTTTCTCCAAGGAGCAGATGTAGTTATTTAAGAGCTTAACACAGCTTAACATGAGTCAAAGTAGGACTGCAGGGTTCTTGTGCTTAGGAGAACAGGGAAATTGGCCAGTATGGATTCAAACTCAGTGATTGTGGGTTTCTGAAACAGAAAATCTGTTGAAACACCATGCCCTATAGAAGTATCAGAGAGGAGTTACTGAATAGATTCCTTTGAATCACCTAGAACCAGGTGCCCAAGATTTGGAATATCTCCAGCAAATACTCCAAATACTGGGAGACTCCACAGCCCCTATGGCACAACCTGTTCCAGTGCTCAGTCACCTCCACAAATCTCTGAGTGTAACTGATAAATACTTGCTAAAATCCCTAATAATGAGACACATTCTGCCACTCTTATAATTATTCTCTTCCGTTTTTTAGTTTGAGAAGAATGAGGCTGTTGATGAGGAAAAGGTCTTAAAAAGACTGTGTAAGAGGCCCCATGCAAAAGCTGTAAGATCCTGTTATGGCAAATGAAGTTCTGGAGTAACCCAAGGGATGGGCTTCTTGCTGCCTGTGTTTCTGCCTTGCTGTCCAAATGTCGTTGCAATGCTGCTGCACCTTGCCTAGACCTGCTGTCAGAGGCAGTGGCCAGCTGTCTGGAGCTTGCTTTCTGTCCTGTTCATACCCTGTAACAGGCCAGTCTTCCCTGGGCTTTCTGAGAGCTCCTGGAGTATGAACAACATTATAAATGAAATCACCGCACTATCTGCTGAATGCTTTCTTGCAGAACTGCTGGAAACTGTGGAACACACTTTGCTGATCATCTGAGGAATGGCAGCTTCTACACCTGGCAGCTGCCAGATGTTGTTCTTGACACACAGCTGGCTGCTGGTAGCTCAGGAGCAGGGCTGAACAGTGCAGATTCCAATGGGTTTATAGCTGGGATTTGCAGATTAACACTCTGTTGTACTCTGCAGCATCTTCCTGGGCTACATCCCACCTGCATTCTTCATGAAGGGAAGAAATTCCTCACGTTTTCCTTCTGCTCTGGTCCTTCAATCACAGTAAACAGAATTCAGTTCCAAATGTTTTAGAAGAGCTGTCTTATTCAGCAGGGGGTTTGGATAAGCACAGGACTAACATTTCCCATATAATGAGTATAGCCAATGGCATAATTGGTAATAGTCAGTTTAAAATGTTTAAACTTTATTATTTTCTTTATTTTTTACTTGCAAATGGTATTATATAGTTTTTGACTGCAGGAAGGGGAAGGACAGCTTGTGAAATAAACCTGTCAAAGCAGGGTAAGTAGCTACCAGAGTTGCCTGAGTCAACTGCCCTTAAAATGGAGTTTGTGATAGGGGGAAAGATGGAAACCAAACAAAAAGAAATAACACAAAAAGTAATAGATTTCAGATGCTGAGCTGCCCGAGCAGAAACAATTTCTTCAGGATGCTGTGGGGAATGACTGTTGTTGGCACATACATATCAGTGATCTGCTGAACTGATGCAATGGTACAGTTGTTTTTATAAGACATCTAGCTCTGAATTTGACACTCTTGAACATGAGTATTAGAGCATGATACATATGTGAATTCTGAAGACTTATTTTTTACAAGTGTGAGTAAATTCAAAAAACAGTTATTTCTTGGTTTAGAGAACACTTTTGGAATTTTGCTTTGTATTTTTTCTGTGTAGGACTTTGAATATTTAGTCAGCAAGACTGCACAGGCTCTTTGTTGTTAGGTCGCTGTTTGTGACAAAACTCCAAGTAGGTAAAGAGCCTCATGTACAGACCAATGAATGCAGAGAATTGCATACTTTGAACAGGAGGAAAGATTTTGTAGCCAGCTGTATGGAAGGAATTGTTTCCAGCTCTCCATAAAGCTTTCGAATCTATGTAATAGGCTCTTTTCAGAAATTTCACTGCTCTAGCTCAGCTTAACTGATGGAATAATATTCACCACACTGAAGTCAGGGCATGCTCTGAACTCCACAGAAATAAGTGGGAGGAAAAAAAAATATCTTGGGCTTGGACCAGGCTTATAGTGCCAAGGGAAGCTTCTCCAGATCATTGCAGTGCAGGGAAACTGTGTTTTCCCAATAGTTTATCATAAAATGTGTCCAGACTGGAGCCTCTGAAAGATTTCCTTATCTTGAAAAGGCACCATGAATCTCCTTATTGACATCATCCACTTTTCAGCCATAAAATTACACTTCCTTCCTTTTACTGATGAACAGGAGTTGGAAAAGTCAGCCTTAATATATATCCATGTATCCATAGATAGATATAGATGTCCTTTTTCCCAAGCATCTCCTGTCAAGTATTTTCCCTTGGCTCTCTCTCATGTGTTTCAAGTGACATTTCCTCTGCCGACTCTGCCTGTTTGACCTTCATTCTTATTTGTCTGAAGTTGTGTGGTATTTTTCTTGGTATTGAAAGGAGTTCATGAAGCTAGAAAAAGTGTTCAATATCTTTATTTCAAATTTGTAAAGTGTCAAAACCCGACTCTTTAAAAAAGAAATGTAGCAGCTCAATCTCTTCTGAACTCCACCCCATTCATCACAGTAAAAGCAATTTTGGGTGGACCTGGTGTTGGCAATTTGTAAACCATTAGGGACATTCTAGAGGCAGTAATTCTGTGTTTTAAAAAAAGCTGAAAAGATTTTTTTATTGTTGGAATTTCTTCCCTCATTTAAACATAATCTGAGTAATTTGTACTAGAAACTAGTAAAAGTTACTCTAATTTCAAGTGTTCTTAAATAGATTTTAACTCTATCCCTGTATCTTAATTTTCTGTAGGAGAGTAAAAAAGCTTTTCAGCCTCCAAAAGGCATATAGAGCTTTCTTCCTGTCCCTTCTCATTCCCACTTTAAGCAACAGTATGTGGAATCTATTGCAACTTCCTCCTCAAACAGCTTCTTTTACTTAATTTGACTATTGGTAAAATTAATATATTTTTTAATTAACTGCAATTTTTATTTCCAGTTTCCTTATAAGTAAAGGCAACCTGATTTTATCCTGAAAAAATAGCCATAAATCATCTATATACTACAAATCAATCCATTTGCCATGAGTTGAGCCAATGCATAAATGAGAAGGGGCTAAAAATGAAGCAGAATACTCTATGAGTTAATAGGAGGTTTGCTGTTGATGTCTGTGGGCTGAATTTATCCAAGTAACCGTACTGGAAGTGTACAATGCAATACATTGAAGATGTGTGTATTAATAAATGGATCATGTCCTATCCAGTGTGGTGTATAAAGACCTTGTATCTGATGGACATTTGGAGGGAATGAAGGCTGGCTGCTGAAACTTGTGAACTGATAAAACCCACCCAGTGATCCTCAGTAAGTAAATTTTAATCCTTTCAACAGACAAAAGTGGGAGGGAAATCCCCAAATGATTTTACACCCGGTAAGAAATCACAGACTCTAGATGAGGTTGTCTCAGTTTACTGGTGTCTAGAAAACCTGAGGAAATGAAGTCAGCCTTTAGAAAGTTACTGAATAAAGGAAAGTGCAGATCAGAGCTGTTCTGAACTCTTTGCTGGCCAAAGACTCATCCCTGTCCTCCGTGAGTCAGCGGCGCTCTCGCAGCAGGGGTGGCCAACTGCACATGGGCTGTGCTGTGGGACTGCAGGGAGGGGATCCTTTACCTCTCTTGGTGCTTGAGAAACTGCATCTGCAGATAGAGCCTGAGCAGTGGTAAGATGAAGAGCAGGTACAAATTCTGGGGAAGGGAAATTCCTTCTAAGTGTTAAGAAAATTTTGTCACAGCAAGTGTTGTGAAATAATGGAGTAGGTTACTCCAGAAAAGTGGGGTGTCCATCCTTGGAGATATTCAGAACTTGTGTGGACAGAGGCTGAGCAACCCATTCTTAAGCTGGTCCTGTTCTGAGCAGGGAATTGGACTGAAGGACTTTCACAAGTCCCTTCCTATTTAAACTCATCATTGATTCTATCAGAGCTGTATGCAATGCTCTCATAGTGTTATTTCTCAAAGGAAGGGCCTTGCAAATGGAATGTGGTGGGTTCAGTGTCTAATCCCTGGTCTCCTATTACCTATTTTATTATTTAAACTGCATCATGGGGCAACTCCCTATCAACTGAGACATCACATAGCCAGAGGAACACTGGGATGGAAAACAGAGGCAGAGACACCCAATCCCTTGCTGACAGTGTTTGAAGGAATGTAGGGCCTGATTCAGCTGTCTTTGTTGGAGTCAGTAGGGAGTTCTGCATAAATCAGAGTTTAAAGAAGAGGCTCTTGGTTACTGATTTCCACCCACTTGGAATGTATTAATTTGGATAAAAAGCTATATCCATTTTGCTCAGTGTTTTAGCCTGAAAATTCACCCGACAGTTGGCATTTTATGCTAAGCCATGAAAGCTGTTTCACTTTGCTTCTGAGTTTACAGGTGGGATTTAAGAGGTCATTGGGGACAAATGTAAGACTGAGGAAGCTTGGCTTGCAACTGTTACTGTGGCAAAATTCCCATTAAATTTGACATGGTTATTAGCTGACAGAAAGTAGTAGTATATATATTTCCTTTTCTTGCACTAAGAGTGGATTAAAATTCTGATTTTTAAATCAAAGAAGCAATTGCTATTGTTAAGATAGGTGTTCTAGCAGTACACATGGAATTAAATACACCACTGTATGTATATTAGATTGGCATTGCAGTTATATTTTTATTCAACACTAGTCTTACAAAAATAGGTTGTGCTTCCCCTACCTGGAAGACAGAATGAAAATCTTTGGATTTCTTCTGGTTTAGTTCTTTTATTTAGGACCCCTAAAGAATAACCCTGATAATAGATCTGCCTTCAGCAAAGGGAGACATAGGATAAGTTTCACCCTTTCTGGGTAAGGGTTGATTCAAAATGAGATCTAGCTTTAAAAACAAAACCAACTAAAAAATACTGAGAAGGGAATGTCTGAATTAGGGTCTGAGTTTCCTTGTACTTTCTTTGTCACTGATACTGGGGAATCCAGGTTCTTTGGAGGAGAAAGAGCATCTGTTTTATTCAGACCTTATTAAAGAGAAATGTATGGTTTTGGTGGGGTGATAAAAAATTTGCCTTCTTGTAAATTGAAGATGTTATTTTGTTTAGGACAACATATGATCTGTGTTAAACTGTTCCATAGAGGCATAAATAGGAGAGATGTGTTCTGAATGTAATAAAATGTAATAGGTTTATGCTCACTTAGGATACAACTGAGATAATACATTGTAATTTCTGCAAAAGCACATAGGCCCCTATTATCTTAGCCAAGAAAGAACTTTTTTATTTCCTCTCATATTTCTTATATTACAGAAATATTACAACAACACTTTGCACAGTATCACAAATTATGGAATTACATGTTAATGTAGGATGGATTTCTTTCTCCATCACTGTAAACTTTGCTGATAGATGAAAACTTCAATTAAACCATTTGTAAAAATGAAGTAGAAGTCTGGGGTGAAATATGTCCCCATATCTATTAATAATGGATTCCACAGCTACTTATCACAGCTTGTCTGACCAAACAGCATTAAGGAAAATTGATGTGTTTTATTTTGAGTTACCTAATTTTAAATTTTTTTTAGATTTAAACCAGTTAATTGCTTGTCTGGATGTAATTACTGTTTGTGCTTTTAATGTACTTAAAAAAATACACACACTAAAACTTTCCCACACTATTTGTTTTCATTGGCATAATAAAGGCCCTCTTAATAAAGAAATATGTAAGATGGACATACTTATTTTTGCTCACTTGGGTTAGAGTAAATTTGCAGATTAAAAAAAAAGCAATTATTGCAAAAGTTCATACAAATTGAAATAAAGAAAAACTTCTTGAAATGAGCTCCCAACTCGTCATAGTACTTCTAGTGATAAGATTTTTTTATATGCAACAGTTCAAAACAGTTTGCCTGAAATATGACTATTCTGCTAACCATCCTTCAGGAGGAGAGGAAGGAGTGTTTGAGCAAGATGAAGAGGACTGGCCAGCCAAAGGCCAGCAAGGAGGGAGACCAGTACTTTGCATCTCAGCTGCTGAGCATGAAGATCACCAGCACTGCAAATTTCAGTCCAGTGTTTTTTATGTAAACCAAACAGCAGGACAAGTAAGTATGTCTCTGAGGATCAGTTACATGTTAATAATTTGGGCACTGTGTAAAATGATTTATGTACCTGATGGTGATGAGCACAGGGAGGTACCCTAAGGCATGGTTAGCAAGTAGGATGTCTTACTAGAGAAATATACTGGACTTGATTTAAAGTGTGCATAAAGTTATGTAAATATTTAGGGTCACTGTTTCCCAGGTGATAGCCAACTGTAAAGCGTGGTTTTTGTCTTTTCTATCATTCCTACTTAGAATCAATCTACCTGTAATTATCCTGCCCTGATATTGACCCTGCCACCACAATCCATGCCATCTACATCCTTCAAAATACGCCTGTAAGATCCTCAAAATCACCTGGAAGAATGAGCATTGTGGAAAAAGAGTTGCTTAAATGTTATGGAAAATTCTGCTGTGCATGTAGCAGTGATGTTATATGTCTTGTTCTTGGTGTCTTTTATTTTTGGATTTGATTCCATGGTTTGATCAAGGAACTCAAATATCACTGAGTTTTTGGATCTTGGCTAATCTGTGAGTTCATCTTTGTTTGTCACAGGAAATGGTGATCAACTGGATCATCAGAATTGCTTCTTAGTTGCCTTGGTTTTTTTCCCCTTAAGTGAAGCTTCAAGTGCCTGACAAGTGTTTTGGAGACCATATAGAAATCTGTTTGTCTAGATGTTCTTCAGAGTCCAAATGTTTGCAGAAACTCAAGTGGCTGTGGGAAAGAGTGTGGATGACCCTTATTAGTAGGGCCTGCTCTGTTCAGCAGCAGAGAGCAGAAGTTGTTTTAAGTCTTTGGCTTGTGACAGTGTGTTTTTTCTAGTGGTTTGAGAATCCAGGTGGACACCATTTTAAAGTTGTCAACAATGTAAATACTTCTAATGTATAAGCATATTCTTTAAAATGACACACCAGAAGCTGATGATGTGCTGCATGTTTCACTAGATTAATGAACTTCCAGCCCACATATCATGTAGCATTACTTCATATAGTGTAATCCACATTTCTGCAACCATGCAAGATACCAAAAAATACATCATAAAATGTGCTAGAAGATATGAGAGAGTCACCCCATTAGCCTGGGACACAGACTAGATATTTTCCTAGTAGCTCATCCACAAAATTAAAGTGGTTGAAACAGAAAATATTGAAACCAAAAGAATGTTCGAGTAAATAGCAACCAAGAATTCCTTTCATAACTCACTTTTGTTTACCGGTAAATTGTATTTTCACATTGTGAACATAATTTGTAAATATCTAGTGTCATTTTTGCAGGTTCAGTTTAACTTCTATATTAACTAAGTAAATGCTTAGATTTTGCTGTATGCATAGGTGATAGTGAAGGAAGAGAGCTGTATAGCAATGTAATGCTTGTCCTGAATTTCTTAATGAAAGAGATAATTACTAGCACGTTTATCCTCATCTCTTTTTGGTTTTGAGCAAAATTTAATTTGACACTGCAAAAGAAATACAAAATACTTTAGGCAATGCTATATTATCTCTTCAACAAGCATAGCCATAAAAAAAAATCTTGATGTGTCAGACATGCTTATGTGTCAGGCAAACAAAAACTTTGAAAAATCAAATTCCTATTTATCCTATTTATTATGTTAGATTGTAACATAAAAATCCATATTTTTCATTAATCACAACCCCAAACTTCTGCTTACTACAAATCAGTAATACTTGGCTTGCAGAATTGAAGTTAAGTAGTTCATTTTGTACAAGTAACAAAATAGTGGTATAAGGTGTGGGCTGCGAATGTCTTGAGCCTTGTTCAGACACACTGAGGTGGCATAGTCTGTACCCCATTACTTTTTTCTTGGGCCACTATCTCATAGTATTTCACATCTACATTTTACCTTATACTCTTTATCTGAAACTCTTAACACTACACTACTAAAGAGTGACATTGAAATGGTCAATATCAAATGACTGTTTTGTAATTTGCAGAATCTAACACTTGATGATAAAAATCAGCCAAAATGATTAGAAAGCTGCTATTGTGGCCAGGACATAGTTTACATACTTCTATGTATGTTTAGAAGGACAATACATCTTTAGTAATGTAATCTATAAACTACTGGAAACTGAATCACACTATATTTCAACTAGCATCTGTCATTTTTTGTGACACCATTACAATTCAGCTGTAAACAACTACTAGGAAATCTAACACACGACTTCCTTTTTTTCTGATACTGTTTTAGTGGCAGAATACACCATGCATTTATCTGGTATGGGTGGTTTGGCAGCTGCTGAGCCTGGTCAGCTGCTGGCTTATGAAATTGTGCAGCTGAGCATTTGCAACATCAATGCAATAATACAGAGCCACTAACCATCAGTACCTACCTGAAACTAAGAAAAAGGGAAAATACCTGAAAATTAGGAAATCCAACATTTCTGCCAAAGTATTTATATGTGAGCAGCAGCAGACTTTCATTTACTTTCAGCCTAATTTTTATGCTTGTTTTTTTTTTTTTTGTATTTCCTGTCTATGTTGAAATCGGATAATCCTGGTACAGAGAGTTACTTGATAGGAGCGTATAGAATCTGGGCTTGAACTCTGTTAACTGTGTTGTGTTGTGTTCCCTGCTCAATTATTTCAGTATAAAGCCTAAATACCTTTCAGGTGTTGGTAGTGGTTTGCACTTTTTGATTTAAACCATAAATAAAAACTGCAGGGCTTTCTTTCCTTGAGAAGGATGAGGCAGGCATTCGTTCTGGAGCTGGCTGTGGAGATTTAGGAGTAGGTACAGAAGAGTTTGGTGCCTTGGTGTCTGTGCCATGTTAGTTGCTAGAAAGCGCATTATTCATTCTGCAGCAGCCTCTCCGGTAAAGCCACCATCCATGCTATTTTTCCTTATAAGGGAAACAGATACCTTTACGTTATTTTCATAAACTATAGATGCAAAATGCTGCACCTCTGGGAAGTAGATGCCTATAGATATGTATATGTAGAGGTATTTAGATGGAGGCAGAGGCGTGCACTACCTTCGGTTCCCCCACTCCCGTCTGACACACTTGGCTCAGCACTGTGACTACCGCAGGCGCTGATGCCTCTGCCGCCGTGTGAGCCGGGGACCCGCGGGGTAACCCGAGCTGGCAGCGTTGCTTGGCCGCAGCTGCCTCCGGAGCGGAGGGAGCGGCAGCGCCGCGTCCTCCCGGGCAGCACCGCACGCTTCCCGCGGCGCCCGGGGAGCCTCTCGGGGCCGAGCATCCCCGCAGCCCCGGGCCGACCGCAGGTGACCCACGGCGGGGCTGGCCAGGAGCCGGCCGGGCACCGCCGGGAGCACCCGGCTCGGCGGCTCGGGGGTGGGGGGAACATTTTTATTCCCCTCTCTCTCGCGAGAAAGGGTTGGGCGGGCGATACTTGAAGAGGAGGGAGGGGGGGAGAGGAGGGGAAAAAGGAGGAGGAGGAGGGAGGGGGCAGCTGGAACCGCAGCTGGATTAGCGGCGGGTGCAGCGGCCGCAGCTGGAACAGCAGCGGGAACGGCAGCCGGCGGCGGCGGCTCCAGCGGGTGCGCGCCCCTCGCAGCGGCTTCTCCCGGGGCGGGCGGGCTGGGCGCGGGGCTCCTGCCCGCGGCGCACCGGCCGCTGCGGCTCCAGCGGTGCCCGGCTCGGGAGCCGGGAGGGTTCGTGCCCGGGGGACGCTTCCCGCCCCGGAGCGGCTTCGGGAGCGGTGGCGGCGGCCGCGGTCTGTCCGCGGCGGGTGCGGGAGCCCCCGCGGATGCTGCTGAAGGGGAGGCAGAGCCCGCGCGGCCCCGGGCAGCCCCTCGCCGTCCCCCGCGGCCGCCGCCTCTCGCGGGCGCGATAGCGCCGGGCTGGCCGGGGGCCGGGGCGCGGGGGCAGGCGGCGGGGGGCGCGGGGTGGCCGCGGCCGCTTTTCCTCGGTCTCTAACTCCTCTTCCTCCTCGTTTCTCCCCTCGCAGCTCGCATTGGAGAGGCTGGTCGGAGACAGGGCGGCGGGGACCGGCAGCCTTCGGCGGCGGAGAGGAGGCAGCGGCCGCTCGCAGCCCGGGGGCTCGGGGGACGCGATGTGGCGGGGGCGGCTGCTGGGGATCGCCCTGGGAGTTGCCGTGCTGTGGGCGTCCCAGGCTGGTGCCGCCGCCGCCGGGCACACCGAGGGGGTGAGCGCCAAGGAGAGCCGGTCCAGCCGGGCCAAGAGGCGAGGGCACGGCGGCGGGCACGACGCGCTCAAAGGGTAGGTGCGGGGTGCGGGGCCAAGCCCCTCCCGGGGTGCCGCGGCGCGGGCCGGGCAGCCGGCGCACATCTGCCTCCGTGTGTGTGTGTGTGTCTGTGTATGTGTGTATCCACAGCCAGAACCCCTTGGCGATGGGGGCTCTGGGGGTGCGAGAGCTCCCCGAGCCCCCTTGGGGCTGCCCTTACGGAGGAGCGGTTTGGGCTGGGGGGCGCCGGACGCCGCCTGCAGCCCGGCAGGGCAGCGCCGGGGCTCGGGGCGCGGAGCCCCGCCACCCTCCCGGCCCCCTGCCCGACAGGGTCCTCTGCGACCTGCAGCCCCACTTCAGCTCTGGGTGGGCGATGCTTCGTGGGGATGAGCCGCAGCAGCGCGGAGGTTGCTTATTTATCTTCTAGGAAGGCCTTAGATAAGGGCACACTGTGGGTTCGTGCATTCCTCCCGCATCCCGCGCTTCTGCTTTGCATAAAAGCAGAATAACGGTGATGCCTGGAGCCCACAGCATGCCCTTGCCATCAGCTGTCCCCTCTTATCTCCACCTTGAGCCTTTTGTGATATCCATCTTGCTCTCGTATGGACTGTCTAACTCTCTAGTACGAGTAAACTCAACATACAAGACTTTAATTTCTTTAGAAACATTGTGATACATGCCTAGAAGAGAGGTTTTTTTTAAAGACTAAATCTCCGTCAGGCAAACTTTTCCCCATTCTAATGGAACACCTTTCCAATGCAGAAATAGTTGTGAAGTCAGCTGAAAGGCATTGCGTGCATGTGCAGTTGAAAATCTAGTTCACTGAAGGTGAAAAGTTTGCAACAAAGTTATAAAAAAGAAGTTTCCTTTCTCAGGTGATCCAGTGTGCCTTTTCAGCCACATAGCCAAATTTTTTCTGTTGTCAGACAGAGAAGAAATGTAACAAAAAATGTATTAAAATAGTTAGGCTTCTGTAAGGGATACAAGCTATTGCTTATTTTGCCCCCATTTTCTCAAAAAGGAGCTATTACAACTTGTTAGAGGCCTTGATGAATGTGCTTTAATTTCTTACTAACTTCCTCGTAGTTCTATAGTATTTTTTACCTATATTTGGATTTACAGTCTTGGCTTTTTTAATGCTTGCCTGATTGAAAAGGGTTTATGTTTTTAGATCAGCTTGCTGCAAAAATGGATGCAAGCTATCAGCATTGTTTCTCATCTGATTTTGCAGGATCAGATTCTCTTATTTCATTTCCTTATACCTTGTCACAAAAGAAATAGTTGGACAAAGCAGATCCAAAGTAGATGTGACAAAATCTAGGAGGTATGGAGGACGTACAGTAAAGTTTGAGGGGCTAATTGTAAGCAATAAAATATGATAATAAAAGAACATTTATTAGAAAGTGCCTGCATTCTTTAGAGTGTTTTAATAACCTTTGTTGTAATAGGATTCTGAGATAATATCAAACTGATAAACAGAATTGTTTGCTCAGTGGCACAGAATATGCCATCTAGCACACTTTGCTGACTTGGTGGAAGCTAGAGGCATGTTGGCTGAGGACAGAATTTCTTTGGTGTGTGTAACTGTCACTCTGAACTGTGCTGCTTAGACATAATGCATCCAGGAATGATATTTAATGTGTTAATTATTTTTGGAATCTAAAATGGGTTAGGGTAAGTATTTAATCTTATGAGTTGATTCTTATACTTAACAGAAGCCTGACATCTTTTATGTCCTTTGCAATAATTCTTCCTTTTATCGCATGTTATCTGTGAGTTATATATCTGCTTAGTAATCTGTGAATCTGGAGCTAATTTCAACATAAATTTTAGTTTTTCTGTATCTTGGTCAGTTTTTTGGAATATTGCCAACATGAATGAGTGCTCCTGGGAAGCAGATTCTTAACAAGGATGTAATAATTTGCCAGATGAACTGAGAAAAAGACAAAACAAATTATTAGTTTGGTTTCTTGTTTGACCTTCTTTTGTAACCCTGATTTGAGGCTGTATATAGAGTTTCCTAATTGCTTGGAGAACAATTTTGATCATTGTTGGGTGAATGCTGCTGGATATTTCCAGTTTAGAAGTTGTGAGCACTTTCTTAGGTGTGGTACTGTACTGTACAATGTGAATAAAAAGAATTGTCATTCTAACAGACAAGGTTGGAACAAATTTGGAAGGACAGATGGAAAATATATTTTGAATGTATAGGAAGTGTACATACATTTTTCATTGTAATTGGAGGACTAAAGCACTAAAAATATGATTTTACAAGAAGACATGGTATTTTTTTAACTTATTCATCAGTACAAATACATTTGGGAATCTGTTAATTGTAATACAAGTCATAACAGATGCTGGGAAGCTTTATTTCCATGTTATTACAGTTGACTAAGACTTTCTTTTCATTTTGAAGTGAACTCCTGCTCTTATTGTAAGGCACATGGGGATACATTTTTAAAGAAAACCCTTTTACACTTCAGTCATTTTCTGTGTTTGATTATAATGACTATTGGAAGTCTTAAAGCATTTGAAAGTATTGAGGTTATTCTGTGTGTGAATACTGGTCTTGTATGTTAAAATGAAGAGGCTGAAGATCTGTTTCAGTTCTCATGATTTTTCCTACTAAACATTTTTTACTGCAAGCTGTTGACTGCAGGAGATGTTTGCTTTCATCTATGTGACCTTTGCCTCATTGTTTATGGCAATGAGCTGTCCAAATGTATAATGTGATTCTAGAAGCATATTTTAAATTAAATAATTATAAATTACTTGGAAGTGCCTCTTAGGTTCTCATTTTAAGATGTTACACTTGCTGCTCATGTAGTGTATTCAAAGTTTGAATCAGTCCTGCTTTGGAGGCATTAAAGGTGAAGTCCTTTTAATGCCATCTGTGTTTGGCCTAACTCAATGGATATTTATGTGCTGGTGCCTGATGCCTCTAAGTGATCAGAAAGCAAGCAGAATAAAGGCAGTAATTATTAAAAAAATATAACTAGACTCTCTGGTCATGGAAATGGTGCTGTAGTCCATTACAAATCAGCAAGTTAAAATAATAAGCTGCTAGTGAGACACTTCTCCAGATCCCCAGAACTCATCACAGTTATTGTGACTTATACTTACTGTATTGAGCTGTAAGGCATCAAGCCATTATCCTGCTACCCCTAAGCACCCAAGAATGCAGTGTCAAATTCTGTAAGAATTAAACTCTACAAAACTGGCCATGAACAGGAAGTTCTTTTTAAACAATATATACTTGAACACAACCATTCCTATGTGTTTCAATCATTTGAATATAAAGCAAAAAAAAATTTACTGGTGATTTGATTAGTATTTGTCTGAATACAAGAAGTATTGTACCCAAAGTCTTAGAATTAATTAGGATTTCTCATTTTCTGATGATGCTAGAAGACTTCAAACACTAATGAGTATCAGTCAGTTCTTAATAACATTTTAAGCGATGTTTGTCTTGTTTATCAGTCTCTTCTCAGTAGAATGACCAAAGAAAGCAACGATTTGCTTAACAAATAGCAGAAATTTTGAAAGAACTGAAATTTCTTCAAGATAGCTGAATTTTGACATGTTTCTAATTAGGAGACTAATTAAATGTACTTGTGCAAGAATTATTTATCTTCTTAATTTTTATTAAGTCAAAATGATAGTGAATATTGGAGAACAGAATAGTTGGCTCCAAAAGGATTCATTAAAGTCTTGCATTAAAGGTATTCAACAGGAGATTGAGCTTTTTGGACCAATTTCTTTTGGATATCTCAAATGAAGACCACTGATACACTTTCCTGAGTAAACTTGGTTGGATTTGACCCTTTTTATGCATCAGTGCTCCCTGAAATAGAATAATCTTATTAATCTATAACTTAATTCTAGTGTTCAGCTATATAATTAGGGCTTCTGGTTTTAGTTTTAAACCAATCTTTACCACTAAAAGCCTGCTGAAGAAAAGCAGACTTTCTGTACTGGTAAATATTTGTTTATACTGAAAAACCTCAAAGATTTTTCTTACCACTTGTGGCCTGCACACCTCTGTGCAGCTGCTGGTGCCACACCTTGTCAGTGCCACTCTGCAAGTGGGGGCAGCCTGAATACTTGGAAATAAAAAACTTAATTAAAAATACATGCAGGTTGCTGTAATACCCCATGTGCTGGAGCACTCACCTGGCTTCCAGGTGGCCTGGCTGGCCTCCTTCCAGTCCTCTGTGCCTGTGGGGTAAAGCTTACATGGAGGATGAGGAACTTTTATTCCAGCATATCCTAGTGTGGAAACCGAAGTCTTTGGCAATAACGCATAGTGTTAACATTCTGCACCTCTCTGAATATATTTGCCAATGATTATAGTACTGTTCTTTTGTTATTACATGATCCTTTGAAATCTAGTTCTGGACTGAAATGAGTTCACAGACATTGGCACTATTCCTCATATATGTGTTTCCTCTCTTTTGGTATGATGTGATTTGGTGTAGGTGTGAATTGTGGAGCAGGAGAAAAACAATAAAAAGGAAATCATCTTCAGGGCTTTGTGGTCCTTGTAGTCCGAATTGTGTTATTTGGACACCATCTCTTTGGAAGGCACAGCCTTAATCCAAATTCTGGTTTATCAGTTTTTGGGGGGAGGCTTCTTGGCCTGTGCAGTTTGTAGGGCAGAATTAGGACTTTATTCATTTTGGGTATGCCAGTGCAACCTGTGGTTAAAACTCTTGGTGAATACCATTGTGGTCTCCCTTTCAGTGGGAGGCTCTGAGGCACATGATTCCGTTTCTGACAGCCTAGCCAGTCTTCCTCTTTGTGATCTTTCTCATATTATATTCTAGCAGGACACAAATGGTTTTGAAGAGCCATATGCCTCTCCTAAAATACATTAGATAATTACTTTTTTGCCATTTGATTCTAGTAGGTCATAAACAGAGAAGCAGAGGAAAAAGGCTACAATCAACAGTGTAGCAGTATTCTTGATGGACTGTCTGAAACAAGATTGTTTCAGAAATGTAAAATCAGCCTGGGAGACTAAGATGAAGCAGGTTTCCTATGACCTAGCACCACTGTGCCAAGTTGACATGTTGAACATCAGAAGGCAAGACTGGATGTAATTCTTTTCCTTTCTTCCCCTCATTTATCTATTTATTAATTTTTGTCTGCTTAGCTGTTGGCTTTATCAGGCTGGCTGCCCCTGATGCTGCAGGACCAGTCACAGCTGGCCTGTGGTGGGATTTGTGTATTTCACATCAGGGTTGTCACTTTGTGTCCCACTGTAGGAAGGTGCATCCTGAGGGGTCCTTTAAGGGTGATTGTTGCTATGACATAATTGCTTGGCAGGTTAGAAACAGATTAATCCCATAGCCCTTACTCAGACACAAGACATGTCATGGATCGTACTTTCTTTTTTTCTTTGTTTTCCAGATAATAATTTTCTTCTGTGGATTTGGTGTGTGGTTATCTCATCTTATGTGTCGTGGTGACTTTCTGGAGACTTTCTCATCTCAGTTTGTTAGTGTTTAATTGAACTTTTACTGACAGGGGTGTACTGTGTTTAGAAACTGGAGGCATAAAGAGTTGGGGGGAGAACAGCACCTGCAGGAAGTGTGTCTTGTTGGAGCAGAGTGCAATAATTTGCAGTTTGCAGTGCAGATTTCCTGAGACAATTGCTCTGAGGAGACAGAAGAAACTCTGGCTTGGCATAGCTGCTCAAGAGCCTACTTAAGTATTATGAAATTAGACTTCTCCTCTGTTGTGAGCCAGCAGGATACATTTTGTATTCAGTGGTGGTTCCACAGGTTGTTTATCAGATTCTGTATCTCCTGGGTCAGTTGCCCTTGGTCACTGGATAAGTTCTGCTCCATGTACACCTTCACACCAGTGTCAGAACCTTTGGGGCTGTGCTGGGCTCGAGGATGCAGACTTGAAGTAAGTGTAGGGCTGTTCTCCGTTGATATGGGAGCAAAGGGAGGATCTTTGGGTCAGAGCTTGGCAGGAACAGTCCATCTGTCAGCTTCACTGACAGTCGTGCTTATCAAATCAGATTACAGCTTCTGTTTCCCTGTATGTTTATTTTCCTTTCCTGTGGTGTGTTGCTCAGCATTGCTGCTCACTTAGGACAGTCTTTGTCATTCCTCTTCCATCCTGCAAGCTTGAATGTTTAGTGTATGAACTTCAATACAGTTTTTGACAAGGGTCACTTTAAATATGTTCATGGACTGAGCAACCTGTGATTGTTAGAATTCTTAGTATTACCCAAAAGAAGGACCCCAAATATTTAGCTGTATGGATCACTAGGAAAATTTCCTCTTGGTAGAAATTGGGTAATAGGAGACCATCTCTACTTAAATAAGACTTTAGGACCTCGAAATCTTTGAATGTGCATGTATGAAAATAGTAAGAAATGAATCATTAACTTTTTTGTTTTGCAATGAGTATGTATCCCATCTCATTCTTCTTCATGTCCCTGCTGAACCCTAAAGATGAAGAGGATATAGAAGCATGTCTGTCACTTTGGTCTTGCTCCCCAGACTCAGTAAATATTTTTGAAGAATGGAGCAATTGTGGCCTGGAGTGTTTCTGATTAACCATTGCACTGTGCTGGGAAATATATTTGTAGCTTTTCAATCTTATATTTCTCCTTTGTTTGTTTACTCATCCATTCTGACCTTCCCACCTAGTTTTATTTGTTTAATCTTTTTAAAGGATTTCAGACCTACTGAACAGCCTCATTCATGCTAAGGCTGGTGTGCAGGTATGACACAGGCATGAGGACAATAATTTGGTTTTTGTGACAGTTCAGTAAAGTTGGGCTCTTCTTTGGAAGGTACATTGGGATATAAAATATAGCCTGTTAAATTAAAACCTCTGCCTTCTGGTTTTGCTTATAGATCTTGACTGAAGTATGAAGGAGGTCTAGCTTTTATCTGGAAAAATATTTTCAATGTTGACTTGCTGGAGAATCTGTTGTTTTCCTTTCTACTTCTCATTTTATGAAATGATTCATGACCATTATAGCCTCAGAAATACCAAATGAAAGCCACAGTTCTTTTGTCTACAGGCTTAATCATTTTCATCCTCTTTTTCAAGCTTCCCTCTCTCTCATATTTTGCTGGAGGACATCAGAATATCCAGTGATGTTCAGCTGAGGTTTCAGACTAAAATTTGTTTCCTTTCAGGAACGTTATTTTCCTGTTTATTCTCTTCTTTGTTTTTCCCTTTAATATTCCATCTTTTTCTCTTCCCTGTGTACAGAGTAAATTACCAGTGTCTGCTAGGGACAAGTTGAGCTAAAGCAAGGTTTTCCTATTTCCTTATGGCAGATGTGCAGGTAATTAACCTTTTGAAAATGTGGAGTCACTGTCCCAGCAAGGAGAGAGACAAAGGGTAGAATATTGTGTAGTGAAGGGAGGAGAAATACTGATAACTTACCGAAAATAAATCTTCAGTAGCCTAAGGGAGAGCACTTAATACACAAATTAATGGTATTGCTTAACACCTAAGTGCATTCTCTGCCAGTATTGATGCAAGTGTGAGGTATAGGAGACTCCTTAAAGGATTGATGTCCTCCATGAGGGGGATGGTGGGTGGTACCAGCACAACTTTCAGCCTCCAGGGAAGCCTCAACGAGGGCCTGGCTGGCCTTGGGTTTGGCTGGCCAGTGTGTCCCACACCAGCCCTTGTGCTGCTGCTCAGCTTGGGCATGGGTGGTGGAAATCCTCAGCTCCCTGGGTGCTTTCCCTTGGAAAACTGGTAGAGGTTTGTCCCCTCAGGAGCCATTAGTGGGTACATGGTGAGTGTGGGGAGTAGACCTGGAGATGTGAAATTATCTCTCCCTGTTCCCCTCTTGGAAGTGACAGCTAAGCATTGCCTTAGCCCACAGTTAGATCCATTTCCCATGGGATGTTTTAGTGCTACCAGATAGAAAAGACTTCTTGTCCTCTGAATATATCTTTTTAGTTTGTTTTTTTTTTTTGGAGTGTGTTTTAAGAAAGTACCTGAGGGATCCTTCCTGTTTATCCCCTCACTTGTCCACTGGCAGATGGTTTCTTTTGGTGATGTCCTTGTACTTTATGTGTTTTACACAGCCATGTAGATGGGTTTTGAACTGGACCCGTTGACATTCTCAAGTGGAACAATGAAGGAATACATGCCAGAAACGCGTCTGTCCCTGGCTATGAATGAGAACAATGCCTGGCTGTCAGGTTAGATGAGCGTGTCCCTGCAAAAGACAGGGTTGGATTTTCAGAGCAATTGTGGAAGAATTCTCTTAATGTTAATGCTGTTGTTGGATTGCTGTATTTAGCTGTCACAGTATGATGGAGGTTAGGGTTAGAAAAGTGTTCAGGTTTGCTGCAGGAAACTTGCATGTCATTTTGAACTTTAGGCCAGAGCCAAAGATACCCGTAGGGCTGCTCAGCATGTTATTTTTTTAGTCGAACTAAGCCAGGATTCTGGGACAGCAGTATCCTCACTGTCAGAGTGAGAAATAGTTATCATATTAGGCTCTCTGCATGGCACAGCTTTGCTTATTGCAGTGTAAAAATGAGTACATCACATGCAATCCTTTCTATGTAAAAATATATATATTGCTTAAAAGCGCATGCTTATTCTTTATAGTATAATAGAAGCTAAATTTTATGTTTGTTCCAGAGTATAGCATAGTTTCGTAGGGTTTCCTTTTATATGATTGAAATAAATAGCTTCAAGAATCAGATCTTCCCTTCCCAGTTCTGCTTTGCTCACTGCTCCTTGGAGGAGGGGGTAGGTGCAAGCCCAGCAAAAGGAGGTGCTTTAGATACTGACCTCTAATTTATGCATACTTGGCTTGTGTCATCTGGGTGAGGAGGGATCTTGGAAGGCCATGTGGTCCAACCCCCACTCAGAGCAGGGTGAACTTAAATCAGGTTGCTCATTGCTGTGTCCACTAAAGTTTGGACTGTATCTGCTGATGGAAGTTCTTGATTCTGTAGGAAAGCTGAGTAAAACTCCAGTGGAGTCAACAGAGCTGCTCCAGTCTGTGCATTTAGTATTAATTCTGAGACACTGAGAAATTTAGGTAGGTACATAAAGCTGGTTTACAGCAAAAAGTATAAATCTGATTTTGTGTCTCTTGAAACCTACTAGTAAAAGCAATTCATCATCACATTCTGGAGCCTTAACAAGCACATTTTTAAGACCAGCCTCCCATTTTTTCAGGTGCAGTTTGCCATTCTTTTTAACTGCCCAGTGCAAGCATGGAAACATCACTCCAATTTTATGTGGACATGATCAGCAAATAGTTCTGGGTACAGTTTTAGCAGCTAGCAGTTACCCACATAAGAAGGAAAATAGGTAAAGCTTTCTCTAAAGACAACCCCTGGCTGATGATATTGCTTTAAATGGTATTTTTCTGCCAGAAAACTGGGTCATATGCTAACCACTGCAGTCAAATAGTTAATAGAAGTTGTTCATTTGCAAGGAAAAGTCCCCGGGTGTTTTCCTAGGGAGAGAAAAAACGAGTTGAGGGAGCTATGGGAAACCCTTCCTGGTATCCCTGCATCCCAGCTCTCTAACTGGTGGTCAGCTGTTTCTCTTGCTCTCTAAGCTGCCCTCTGCCCACTCTGTCTGGTCTCAGTGTAATTTATTTGAGACCTGTGCTTTGGGTTTGATTCAGCGTGGATTACGCCAGCATTGGCCGGTGCATGGCAGTGCTGCTGACACAATTTCTGCCTGAAGCCTCGCTCACAGCAGTGCCAGGAACTCTTCCTCCCATGGGAGTTGCAGATGGGCAATGCTTTCTTCCGGAGAGGGCTGTAATTTCCTCGAGGGGTCACAGGCAGGGCAGAGTGGGGATGTAGAGAATTAGCCCTCCCCCCTGGCAGGCTGCAGCACGGGGCTTTGATGAGGACAGTCCCAATGCCAGAGGTGTCCCTGCCATTCCTGGGCTGGGTGTTCACTGCTGCTGGCTTCACACAGGCTACTGAGAGTCTCCCTCACTTATCTCGCTGTCATGTACCCTCGCTGCCTGGTTATAGCTGATAAGAAGACTCTGCCAAGCTTAGCATGATTTGTTTCTCATTATTTTACCTCTATGTGCCCACTCTGCCAATCCATGCACAGTGCCTTGGTAGTGGCTGCAGGTTGGGGGAGCCGGGCAGCCTCACATCCCTGCTGAGCCAGGGCTCTGGAAGCATGGGAGGGACAGCCCCAGCCTGTCCTTTCTGTGGGTGACATCAGTGTTGCCCTGTGGAGAGAGGAGACCTTTTATTTGAGAGGCTGTGCCAGCCAGAGGCAGTGGTGCATCTCCAGGAGCTGATGCTGCAGCTCTGCCCGGCTCATTCTGCACACGCTGGGGAGGAACCCGCACGGCTTTCCTTGGTAATGGCTGTAGGGCCCTGTGGCTGCTTCTGCAAAGAATATATTCTAGTTTGGTGCATGCAGGTGCTGTCGATATCTGTGCAAACCTATCACTCTCAGGTGTTAGTTATCAGAATTTCCAGATGAACCTTTTTCTCTCTGCTGTTCCAAGATTTTTCTAGCTGATGACTCATGTCTAATGTCTTTTGATAATTCAACTCACTTTGCTACTGAATTTCTGCTTGTGTATCATTAATCAAAGACACAATATCTTGTTTAATTTAGACATCTTTGATGAAAGTCTGGGCATCAGCCATCCTGTCTCTCAGCACCATACCATTACAGAAATCCTTTTGTACTTTACAAGTTCATTAAGTGTCTCTAAAATAAAATGTAAGACTTTTAAAATTTCAATGGTAATAGCTTTGTTCTGAGATCCTCTGTTCCTTATCTCGGCTTTGGAGTGAAAGGAAGGTGCTGTAGGTAGTTTCAGGGTATACAGATATGTTTTTGCTTATTTTATCATTACAAATCAGATTTTATAACTGCATTCTCTTTCAAGTGCTGTTCAGGAAAACAGTTTTATAAGAATATAAAACACTTTTTTAGTGTTCATAGCTTATAATATCAGCAGGAAAATATGCTCTATTCAACACACAGTGGGTAACTGTTCAAAGCAAGTGCCATGATAGAGCCTTTACAATTTGATTGATGGATTCCATGATTTTACATGAGGTAAATGATTTATTATTGCCTTGAATACTTTATTTATGGGGATTTATTGCTATAGTGTCTGATCACCTCATAAATATCAATTAATTTAACCTTCAAAATTAATTATTTTCAAAGTCATTTTACAAATATGCACGATGTAAGAACACTCCCTTAGAGTGTTCTTAGTCTCAAAGAAGCAACATTCAGACTTTAATATAGGTTTCTTTTATAAGCTAGACAGCAGCTTTCTGATGAAAAAGTGTTCCACTGGAAAATGCACTTGTCAGGCTCAAACTGTTCCATGGAAGTACAGTTTGATGACTTTTTTTTTTTTCTTTCAAAGCTAAGCTCACTGCACTGGAGTTGGAGGCTCCTGGTTGTATGGCTTAGCCTACCCTGTGGACAGCTTCAAGGCTCTCAGGGTCTCTGACTTCATAGTTGCTGGCACATCTAGGTTTTCCAGAGTCCCATTTGGAAAAAACCAGGTTTCTCTGTGACACAGAAATCTGCTTTTGACTCTTAACGTGGACCAGATGGTCCCCACAGTGACATACTTGCTGAGACTGAAATTTGGCAGAGTACATAAACATCACTTTATGGTCAGCCTTCTATAGATCCTCACCAGCTGGAAGAGGAAATGGGTGGTTTATGCCATTGGTTGTAACAGGTAGCAACAAACCCATTCTATCTGTCTGGATAAGTTCCTTTATTTCTTCTGACTGGAGAAGGTGAAAAGCAATCTCACTTGTCTGCTTGCCAGTCTTACTTGGCAGATGATTGTGGAGCAACATTTGGCATTGATGAACAGGGAACTCCAGGAAAGTTACATGGTTATAGCCCTGCAGGGAAGTGGCTGACATTACTAAAACTGAATACATTGGAATTAAATGAATAAGACTTTGAGCCTGTAACAGCAGTTGCAGGAAGGAGCCTGCAACAAGTCCAATTGTGTTGCTCACATTCACCTCTGTTACTACTTTGTAATTATCCAGAACCAGTGGAAGGTAATGGTAGTACTTGCTTTGACTTAAGCAGATTCTGGCCATGGTTGGAAAGAATAGGTGTCACTGAAATTGGTGTAGTCAGAATACTTGAAATTGCATTAGTATTGCATATCCCTAAATAAACAGAGTATATAACTTTTGTTAGTTGGAAAATGTGCATAAAGAAATGTTTGTATATATTGAGATTGTTTGTCTTAAGTGGCCTCACCATATGAAGTAACTATTGTTTACTTAAACATTGCAGTACTAGCAATGAAGAACTTTCTGAAAGACCAAGGACAAAATAATAATATAGAACCCTTCTTAAAACAGTAAACATTTCAATCTGTCTCTAACTGTATACAATATTTTAATATAGCAGTTCCTAGGAAGTTTCTAGCTGCATTAAGCTATTGAGTAATTGCTCACAATATTAGCAGAGTTTGTAAAATTTTCCTGTGCTAAGATTATTAAGTGTAAAACAAAAGAAGGCACATGTTCCCATTTTTTAAAGTATTCTTACTAGCTTTATTTGCATGAATAGATACGTCAAATAAATGGGACAAGATAGATTAAAAGAATCAACTGTCCTTCTATGTATCAGAGATATAGAATAATTTAAACTTTTCTATTTTTATCAATAAAATCCTGATAGGAATAGTGTCATGTCCTGTCAGCTTTCAGCTGTCATAAACTCTAGTAATAAAGTTATTTGACAGGGTAAATGTGGGTGAGAGGAATGGGTTGGAAAGGAAAATTCCTGTAGATTTCTCCTCATTTAAGGAGCGAAGTAGGCCCCTCATACTAATTTCATAGCACTCTATCACTAAATACACTGACATCCTTGATTATTTTTGGTAGTAATTTTTCCTAATGAAGAATTAACATATTTTGATTCGTTTATTTGGCTAATGTTCTTGTTGGCATGTTTCACTCACACATACATAGCTTTGTTCATGGACAAAACGGGGAACAGTAATAATAAATACAGCTTTAGAGTACAGAAAAGAAAGCAACAGGAAGATTTAAAATTCCTACTCAAAGAGTGATTATTAATGATGCTGGATGCTAATTTTTTATTTAAGTGTGTGAGTTTTGCTCAAAAAACCTGGATGGTTACTTCTTCAGATATGGAGTGTTGTGAGACAAAGTTTCCCCATTCTATTCCTGTTGTTCAGATATTACTGATTTGATTTTGTGCATGTAATGTAATTTTTAATTTACAGAAGTTTATGTTACCTAAAAACCCCAAAAACTACAGGCCAAAAACATACAACACTTCTAAATTTAATTCTTGAAATGTATATTGTAGTGATTTATCTTTGCCATTTTAGGTCTCTACTTCTAAAACATATTTCTGAGTAAAAATAAGAATTCATCCTTATTCTTTTTATTTTTTCCCAGACCAAATGTGTGTGGATCACGTTACAATGCCTACTGCTGCCCTGGATGGAAAACGTTACCTGGTGGAAACCAATGCATAGTCCGTAAGTCAATCTCGTTTTGTGCTATGACTGATGTTTATCTTTGTCCTTCTGTGTCTCAGGGTGGTTTTAATTGTACACCAGAACTGAAATGTGTTTCTCTATGTGTGTTTTCAATAGCAGCTATGCATGATTGCTTTACCATTTAAAATGTATTAAGCTAATATACAAAGTTTCATGGGCTACAGCACAGTGATGTGATACCAATATTTAACAAAAGATTAATCTCGTCCACATGTTCTGTTTAAGTCTCTAGTAAAGGCTTCCAAGGGGTGTGTAAACTCCTGGGAATGAGTGCAATATGTTAATCTATGTAGGTTAATGGAAGGAGGCAACAGCATCAGGCCAGCAAATGCATTTTCTCCACTTCTCTGGACCATAACCCTGAAATATGTAATGTATGCATACATCCTAGTGCTATATGCATATTCATGTAGTAGAACAGTGTACCAGAAATAACTCCTAAAGGCACTTTGCCCAAAGTTGATAAGACTCTCTCCAGAGATCCTGCAGCAGCATGCTGTCAGATGGGAATGACTGCTCTTGTCTGTGTGTGGTGCAGAAATAAAGGAAGCATTATGTTGCTGCCTCAGCGCCATCCTTCCTCCAGGAAGGTCTAGTAAAATGGAAAACAGTTTCACTTTTCCAGGGAAATCTCCCCATATCTAGTGTGGTCTGTGGCATGTACCCAGGCCTTTTTATAGCAGATGGTGAAGGTCTAGGTCTTAGCTGCCCCCCATAAAGATGCAGATGAATGGGAGGAACTGTTTTGGGATCTGTTATATGCGGTTTAATGAGTTTGTGGGTATTTATGTTATGGTACTGAATTTTCTGTCAGGTGTTTTTTTATGTGTTTGAGGTTTTTGAGACATATTTTAAAGGCATTTATGTTTTCTTAATAGCAATCTGCAGACATTCCTGTGGGGATGGATTTTGCTCTAGACCAAACATGTGCACATGCCCAAATGGTCAGATAGCCCCCTCCTGTGGTTCAAAGTCAAGTAAGTATTTCTTCTGTGTCTCTGATATTGCTCTTTTGAGTCTGTGAAGCTACTAAGGTATGTAAAATAGTTCAGTGGTCAGTATTTAAGACAAATAACCTCTGAGTCACCAGACATACTTTCACCACAGGAAGGGAAGTGTAGCTTTCTATGATGAAACTGAAGAATGACTCAGAGATGGGCTTTTGGAGATGCTTCTTTTTTTTGCCAAATCAAACCCAAAGCAGTCTTATTGGAAGCTATTTTCATTTGCCACTTTTTAACAGTAATTCCAGTCCTCCTTGTTTTCCAGAAAATACCTTATTTCTGTTCACTGGAAGACATGAGCATGTATACGACAAAAGTTGTAGTGATAGAGAGACAGCTCTTGACAATTGGCTGATCTTGACATGCTTTGGAATTTCCTTCAGATTTCAAGGATTATAAACCAGACACTATGTGTGCTGTATGTTAATACCTAGGCTTACAAGCTTTAGAGCATTTCCTTCTCAGGCTCAGTACATATCTTCTGAATCTAATTGTGCTGACTTTCTTCAGGTGACACTTCTGTAGGTACTAGAGGTACGGAGTTGCCCAAGGTTTTAAGTGGAACAGCTTTTCATCAGAAAAACCAAGATTCTTTGAAAATGAAGGTTTTCAGAGAGATGACTTTTCCTAGAAATGTTTGTATTTTAAGTTTTCAAGAAAGGTTCCCCAGACCCAGGGGAAAAAAATGTAAAATTAAATTCATTCAACGAACAGAGAACTCAATGGCTAAACATGAGTTGAGTGTTTGATATTGAGTAGGATTCATATCTGAGATGCCAACTGTAAAGTACTCTGTATTCTCATTTGAACGTGGTTCTTGTCTCTTAGAATGTAGAAGATTGAGATTTTTTTTTACGACATATGAAGTTTCTGGAAAGAATTTTGGGGGAGACTTTTTCCCACAAATGCCTGTAACTATCTGAACAACATATTGACAAAAGTCAGTGGGGGGGTTGCACTCAGCTGAGGTCTCTAATATTATGCAAAGTAGTTATCCTTTTAGTTCTGAATATCTTTTGAAACTCAGTGTGTGGTCTGCTTTGCTTCTGTATTTTTTACTTTGCCATTTTTTTGCTTTCCCGGTTGATAAGAGTTTTCCCACATAACTGGCCATTTCAGTTTGTGGTTTTAGCATCCTTTTTATGCAACAACAGTGGAAAAACATTAACAACTGCAGAATGTAATGGAATGGCATGTACTAAAATGGTAAATATTGTTCTTTGTAGTTCAACCCATCTCATGCTCCTGTGATGTATGTTAGGGAGAGGACAGCTTGAGGACAGCATGAGGAAGATGTGGAGCTATGGAGTTTCCAGAGAGTACTGGAGGGAGGGAAGTGTGCTCCTGCCTGGGTTTGCAGCTACTGTTTTACCAGGTGCTTATGCCTTAGTCCTATAAGGCAGTAAAGGAAGGTATGACCTTCTCCCCTTACCCTTCGGGCACAGAAGGAGAGATACATCCCTGTTTCTGTCACCTGTTTTGGCACCTTTGGCAGGAACAAGTGGGCCTTACCTCGTGTTTTTCTTTGGCCCCACTGAAGTCTTTTATGAAGAAACATAGGGTAAAGTTTTTGGTTCTTCTTGTAGCTTTTCTTCTGAAATACTCCACCATTGTTCTCCATTGTTTTAGCCTTCATTGGAGTTGTTCAGTTTCTGCAGTAACATAAGACACATTTTGTGTATCCCTTTAATTTATTAAAACATAGCAATTCTAAAAGCAAAAGTGTCTGGTAAGTTGTGGAGAAAAGATTCTCCACTGCTTCTGTGCACTCATGTGTAATATTTTTATGATTTAGCACATCATTAGTACTTACAGAACATACTTTATGTAAATAATTTGTGCTGTTGGCACTGTAGACAAAATCCATGAATATGTATTTACACAATAGACCACAATGACTTAGATGTGCAATTAGAAAACAAAGTGAACAGTTTGTTTAAAAGTACTGTTTGACATCAAATGGTTACAGTTAATATTTTGTCAGAATATTCATTCTTTAAACCTTATTTTAATTATATGTTTTTAAAATAAGAAAAAATCTAATTAAATAATTAAAAATCAAATGTAAATGATACGTGTTTGTCACATGCAATGTAAAAATAGCAAATATGAGTGAAAATGCCATGATTTCTCAGAATTAAGTGTATAGCTTCTAATACATGAGATGTGTCTGAGGCGTCCTTTGGATATTTTAAGCTATGTATGTCTTTAGTATTTAAACAATCAGTAGTAGGCATAGATTTTCTAGCAGGTACATCCACAGATAGAAACTGAACTGGCAGTGACTCATACTCTGGTTGTCTGTCGAAATAAAATATTGAATGTGGATTGGAAAGCATGTGGCTTTGAGAGTAAAACAAAGCCTCCAAGTTTGCTTCTCATGCAGGTCAGTTTCTGGGGCTTTTCTGGTTAAGAGTCAGCCTTAGGAATCTGATTTGTGGTTGAAAAGATCAACCGGTGGTTTTCTCAGCAGGGATTTTAGTGACATCAGTAAACTTACTGGCTGAGTAGTGGTTATTGCTGTGTAATTAGTGAATTTTTGGGTGTGCTTACAGCAGGCTTGGAGATAAGAGTGCCAAGTGTGGAGGCCTCCCTGCCGCTGGCTGTGATGTGTGTGTGCTCTGACGCTGCAGGTGCAGCTGTGTGTGATGTGCAGCGCTCTGTGCTGTGGGAGGTGTCCTGTGCTCCCTGCTCCGCCAGCTCTGCTGTGGCAGCGGCTTCACTGCTGCCCCCAGAGCTCCCCGGCTGAGGCTGCCGTGTCCGTGTCTGTCACTGCTGCAGGGTGCTGTCACAGCTGGGGCTGCCGTGTCTGTGTGTGTGGCTACTGCAGGGTGCTGTCACAGCTGGGGCTGCTGCGTCCGTGTCTGTCACAGCTGGGGCTGCTGTGTCCGTGTCTGTCACTGCTGCAGGGTGCTGTCACAGCTGGGGCTGCTGTGTCCGTGTCTGTCACTGCTGCAGGGTGCTGTCACAGCTGGGGCTGCTGTGTCTGTGTGTGTGGCTGCTGCAGGGTGCTGTCACAGCTGGGGCTGCCGTGTCCGTGTCTGTCACTGCTGCAGGGTGCTGTCACAGCTGGGGCTGCCGTGTCCGTGTGTGTGGCTGCTGCAGGGTGCTGTCACAGCTGGGGCTGCCTCGTCCGTGTCTGTCACAGCTGGGGCTGCTGTGTCCGTGTCTGTCACTGCTGCAGGGTGCTGTCACAGCTGGGGCTGCTGTGTCCGTGTCTGTCGCTGCTGCAGCCCGGCCTCTCTTAGTGCTCCATTCACGCTCCGTGATCCTGCCGCGTGTTAGAGCTGCTGCTCTGCCCCTGTGCGAGCAGGGGGCAAATGAGGAGGAGGGTGTCAGGCTGCCCCCAGGGTTATGGGTCAGGTTTGTCTCTGAGCTGAGCCCCTGCTTTTGCTTCTGTAGTCAGAATGGTTTTGGCTGGCTGAAACAGGGAAGGCATTTGCTGATGGGGCTGTTCCTGAAGGAAGGGAGCTGTGACAGAGGCAGCAGTGGTGCGTGCTCGGGGTGACGGCTGTGGAGATAAGTGTCTGTGTCCAGAGCCTGCTCTGTGCCCCTGCCAGCAGCATCAGAGGCACAGCCGAGGTCTGAGCTCCTGCCCGGAGTCTTCCTCAGAGACCGCCCGTGGTGTGCGGCTGAGCCCGGGCCTTGGCTCTGTGCCCTGGGATCCCACTCCTCGGGTGCTATAGGAGGGGTCTGCTCAGCCTTATATTGTGCTACTGTCAGATGTGGGGTAAGGACTTGAATTTCTAATGTTCCCAGAGTTGTTGAGGGTACTGCGGATTTTGTCTATGCCCTGTGCAGGGCCGTGGAGCAGCAGGCTTGTGTCCCGCCTTGGCGCTAACTGCCATCTCTCTCCTGAGTCAGTCACTTGACAGAGAAAGCACGCTGAGCATCTGGGATGCGATGCGGCCGTCATTCCTTGTTTACGGCTCCTGGCAGGCAAAGCCCTGCGTCATGCACGGCCGGGGCTGGGAGCGTTCCCTCGGCAGTGGCATAGAGGCAGAGCCGGCCTCTCCTCTCCCGCGGTGCCCGGGCCCGCGCTGCCGCCCTCAGCCTGAGGGGCCGCCGGTTTCCCCCTGAGGAGGGCAGAGCCTCCCGCCTCGCGGTGCTGAGTTTGGGAGGGCAGAGTGGACAGCCTGTGGGCTACCTCTCGTTTGCTTGGTGAGCTCCTGCACGCTTCATGAGCAGTTGTGCTTGTGGCCGTGCTCTGGGTGTGATGAAGTCTTTACTCAGTTTTGCTGGGTATTTATTTAAAAAGTCAGGAATTGTTGTGCTTAAGAGGGCAGCACTTTGATAAAAAACACAACTTTCACCCACACGCAAAGCCTATGTGGATATGTATGGTCTTGCTGGCTCTTTTGCAGGTTTATAAAGTTGTGTTCCTGCAGTTATTCCTGTTTTGACTTCAGGCATTTCCAGTGCAGACTGTTTACAAATAGGATGTGAAAAAGAACAATTATTGATTAAAAGCAACCGTTTATTGATGTTAACATTTCCTGTGCATGCTAGATAAGGCAAAGCTATATGCACTGATTCACCAGCCTTATGGTAATTCCTGTGCTTTTCCTTTGAGTCTATGTTAGTGTGGTATCTTGGAACAGGTTGTTTCATTTACCGGAATATCTCCGCTGACATTAATGGAATTGTTGATATAGCTGAGAAAAGAGAACCTGGACCTGCATTAATATGCTAGTTTTCAAAAATGCATTTTTAAAATCATCATCCGAGCTCCAGACAGCCTTTGAATGTGTCTGTAAACTTTTGGAAGGATAATATTACAGAATAGTTTGTATGATTTTGGAAGTACTCTTTCCAACATTCCCAGAAAAGAGGGCAGAAAATAAGTAATTAGTTTACTGACTATGTCAGTGATCCTCTTGCCTGATAATAGGCAAGAAAGCTCACTGCTTTAAATGGCTCATTTTAGTAAGGATGACTGGGTGTCCCAGCAGTCTCCCATAATGATTTTAGTTTTTAAAGGAGGAAGAAGTATTTTACCTTGAAAAAGTTATTTTAAGAAGCAGTAAGACAAGTAATGGAAACTTTGTATGTGTATCCCCAAAATGAGGAAATATACTTTATTTATACATGAATAGATAATATGAAAATCATAGTTTCAGCTACTGTTAACCTTTTAATCTCAAATGTAGTTCAAACTACTTAAATGGCTTTGGTCTTCATGTGGGAATGGAAATTAGCTCTTGGCATAGCTTGCTCTAATTGAAATCAGTTTGTGGTTTTTAAGTTCCTTCCCTGCTTGACAGATGATATCATTTCCTATGCTTTTTGTAATCCCCTCTGTTTTTCTAAGATTGTATAAAGCTAGTTGAACTACACATTTTAAAGTAAATTTTAAAGTAATTGTACACCTTTTTCTGACCTACTTAGGACATTGTCCAAAAATCTTCACCACATATTCACTCTGTATTTGCAGACAATTTTACTTTTTATTGAGGAATGTTAGTACATTTTTGTTGCTTGAGGTACTGAAGTACATCCAAAGCAGAACAAAGACGTATAATAGCTATTAGACACATAAGAAATGTAATACACAGTTTTTGCTTTTATAATTGAAGAATTAAGGTTACTAGTGTTTTAAATGCTAGATTGCTTTCAATTCTTTCTCCAGTTTTATGTTTTACTTCTGTTTTGTGGAATCATATTGTTATAGAAGGCAGTACAGTTAAAATTATTGCTACTTGAAAATAAAAAAAAAATTCTGTTCACATACTTCTGAACTGTTAGAAGCCAAATGATGCCTAAGAGTTTTGTGTGAGATGAAAAATTTGGTGTTTGGCATGGCACCTGTTAGCTGCACACTCTGACAGGACATGCAATTTGCATTTTTCAGTCCTGAGCATTTCAGACAGCATGGTGTAGGTATCCAGTGCTCCATCACAATCTACTGAAGGCTGATCAGACTGTAATCCTTTCTGGGGAGGAGCCTTTCATGTGGCTCCTGTGAGAAGGAAAACCATTTCCCAGCTGCTTACTGGAGTACAGGCCCCAGTTCCCAGCTGTGCTGGACAGCAGGACCTGTAAGGACTTTGCTTTGTTGGGAGACACTAAAAGTATGTCAGGCTCTTCATAAGGCATAGAGAAGTGGGCAGGTCTCCCAACATCTAGTTAAGAAATATATTTGCCCTTATTACTAGAAAAATTACTCAGAGACATGATGTTTTTCTGGCATGGGGCTTCAGCTGCCTGTTAACCATTATAAGTGGTGGGGATGCAGCTGGGGAGAGAGTGCTGCTGCTCCCCTGCCTGTGCCCTTGGGAGGGGAAGGCTGTTGGCTCTGGGGAAGGGCAGTCTGTGAGCTCTGCAGCTCCCAAGCACAGCAGCTCTACTAGTGGGGTGAGCCCACAGTTGGCATACAGAAAAATCACTCTGTTATTTCTTCTTTTTATGCCAGAAGTCCTGCTTGGCCAGGTCAGCTTCTGGTGTTGCTTGTGTTAGCAGAACAGGGCTGTCTGCAGGAGCTTCCTTACATGCTTCCCTTCAATACTTCCCTCCCCCACTTCCCAGATGATAAGGCTCCCTTTTTTATGATGCTGTCTGCCAGAAGTTTAGTACTTTCCCTTATTGAAGGCTTTTTCTCATAATTGCAAGCTAGGAAAGAAACATTGAGGACTTATGCTCATATGAAATGCCTTTGACTTAATTTGAATGAGAGGGTTCATCAAAGTCTTGCACCATATCCTGTTTGCTTAGGAACTGTGAATCTATATTGTGTTCTGTAGTGCCATTTTCCATATCTGTCATAAAATGTCCATTCTTGACTTCTAAAACTTTCTGATTCATAGAGTCAATCCCTAAAAAAAAAAAAGTAAAAGTAAATGTTTACCTTTAGCAAACAGTAAAGTGTTTCTGACTCAGATTCAGTTTTCATTTTATAGTAAAATTAGGATTTTTAATAAAAAGTTTGGTTTAACTGAGGAAAATCTTTTTCCTTTCAAGTCCAACACTGTAACATCCGCTGCATGAACGGGGGTAGCTGCAGTGATGACCATTGCCTCTGCCAGAAGGGATACACAGGAACCCACTGTGGGCAGCGTAAGTACACTCCCAGGAATGCAGATACTCTTGTGTGGCTCTGTGATGTGTGGGTTGGACACACTTTAGCACTAAACTTCAGCTGCTGTTGAGCTTGTTTTTGATCAGGCATAGTGAAATTTTACAGAAAAATACATGTGTTTGTAATGAATGCTGAGTGAATTCTTACTGATCAAGACTATTAAAAACACCATGTGACTTCATAATAATTGGATATAACTTGACCCTATAGTTCTCACTGCCATAATTCCCATTGACATCCAGGACTTCTCACCCACTAAAGCAGTGTATCATACATCTAAATTTTACATGAGATTCAGTTTTAATTTTATAGATAAAATTAGTATTTTTAATAAAAAGTCTTGTTTTCATTACAGTGTTTTCATCAGACTTAGCTAGTATGCTTTAGAAATTTTGATGTTGTCTTATTAGAGTTGATTGACAGATGTTTTTATTTCCTCAATCAGTCCTTAGTCAAAAGCAATCCTGGATGTGCTGCTTGAAATCTCTCCCAAAGTGACTCTGGTGCTCTCTTGTTCTTGGCTGGAATGCTGTGAAGAAACTCAAATAAGGATGTAGACACTGCTTTTAACCAAGGCTGTCACGTTGCTATCTAGTGAAATATTGGTCTGACACAGAAAATATGTTTAGCTCATTTAATGAAAACCTTTTGTGCTCTGTCAAAATCAATGGCACACTTTACATGGACTTCAGTGGGACCAGGAATTTACCCTAATAATCTGGAGGAGGATCACATGGTGAAAGGATTAAGAATTGTATTTCTGCCTTCACTGTGAAATATCAAGTGGATAAAAGAGGATAAATGGAAATCTTCTTTCTACTGAAGTGAATGTGAAACGGAACAAAGAATAACATTACTCAATGAACATGAAATTGTATTTAAAATCTCCTTTTTCATGTGCATGTTGTATTTTCTAATTATATCTGAGAAGAATTTCTTTTGGAGTTTATTATTAAAAATTGACTTCTGAAGCTAGTGACAACATGATACAGAGGAAGAGTATCTTGAATTAACATGGAATAGATATTGATTCAATTTTGCTTTCCTAGTTAATAGCCTTATTTATTTAACACCAGCAAACAGCCTTTTAATACTGGGTTATTACAGAAGGAGCAAACACATTTGAGGATTTAGAGATGAAATATTCCTCTCCATCTTCTATCTGCAATCTCTATCAGTGTTTGTTTGTTACAAGTTTGAAAGATACTATTTTGAAGTTATGGGATTGTCCAGCTATCCCAAAGGGAAAGGCTTTGAGAGGTCAGAAAAGCTGTGGTTGTTCCTGTATTTGTGTTATGCTCCACTGATGATGAGCCATGGTAGTAATGAGGCCAGGAAGTAGTAAAAGGTCATGAAGTAGATTCTAGGAAAAGAGTTTAGTCTGTTTACCATTTTTACCAGTTTGCCTAAGTTGGCCAAGTACATACCTTCATGTGTCTCTGAAAACAGCTCAATAAAGATTACTCTTGCCTTCCCTTTGCCGCAGCTGTCTGTGAAAATGGATGTCTCAATGGAGGGAGGTGCGTAGCTCCCAACCGCTGCGCCTGCACATACGGCTTCACTGGACCCCAGTGTGAGAGAGGTACGTGCCCTAAACCAGTGGCAGTAATTATGTTCCAGCACCTCCAGCAGTAGGGCTGTTGGGCCTTTACCTATTGTATTCTATGGCTGAATTGCTTGTGTGTTTGTTTTTGTTGGTCTCAAGAGAGAAAATAAATTATAAGTAGCATTTTTAGAAGAGTTTCATAAGGATAGAGGCTAGGATGAAACACAGACTTAGCTGTTTACTTTGTTTGTGATGAAAACACTCCAGTGGAAGAGGTGGTAAATGAAAGTGTTTGCATGCTTTTGCTCAAACTTCAGTTTCTAAGTCATCAGAAAAGGTCTTTGAATTTGATATACATGATAAATAGCATCTTGCCTCTGTCTTTGTTATGTTTTCTTTTGCAGAGTATATTCAATTCTCTTTTCAATTTTGTACAGATTTTTTGAATTTAGCTTTTTAGTTGCATATCCATAGTGATAATCTTCAAATGAAAACACAATGATACCAACTACCTTATATGGTATGTGGATTTTTCTCAGGGTTATTAAACCAACTTAACATTTCATTTGTGAGCAGTGGACAATGCTTAGGTATAATACTGTTGAGTTTTATAAAAATGCAAATAAAATATTTTCATTTGTCAGAGCAGTTGGTCTGTGTAGTTGGAAATTCATACATTCTATTCATAGAATAGGTTATGTTGCATCTCTATGCACCTGGGGCAGAATAGACATCAATAATCTGGTTTTGGGCTTCCATGTAGAGGATGTGCTTAGCACATGAAATTTCTGTCAATGAGTGTGTCAGATGATCTCTGCTGTCAGTGCTGCACCTAGAGGAGTAACAGTTGGCTTTTATTATGTGGCAGTATGGATGGATGATACCAGAACAACAACTCTCAGGGGACCAAAAGTTTTTTTTCCTGTGCTTAAAGTGATGAATCAGGTATTTCCAACACTCCCTACAACAGATAGAATTGCTGTGTTGGCAGTGTGTGAAGTCATGCCAGTTATCCACTGAGATGTTATACAAGTAGTAGAAACCAATGGTGAGATTTTTCCAAGGATTGAAAAGTAGCTCAGTTCTGAGTTGTGGGATCTCACTGCTGGAGAGGAGTAAGAGGAATGGGCAATTAGGTTAAAGTTCCTAATTTTGAAGAGAATAAATGCTTATAGGTGAGAATTCACGGAATATTTCTGCAAAGACTTGAAAATGCAAGTAATTACTGCGTGTTCTTCATGGGTGAAGTTTTTGAGCCTTCAGTCTGGTGAGGAATGTCAAGTGTAAGTTCAGAAGAATATTGTTCAGTGCTACTTTTGTGTTGCCTGATCTGAGACCAGTTTGATTCCACATCATTAGGGCAAGTTTCTAGGCTGAATTCTGGTAACAGCTTCAGTCCTGTCCCTCAGGGCTCCTTCCTAGTGGTGGGTGGAGTGGGAAACTGGTGGCACAGAGCCATTTGAGCCAAGCTGTCCTGAAATTACATGCATGCTATTGAGCACAACTGAGGTGGAAATCTGTAACTTACATGCCTTAGTCCATAGGCAGTTTTTTACTTTAAAACACGTGTTTGATTTTATAGTTATCAATAAAAGAGAAAATAGACATTAATGAACTGTAGTATTCCTGGTTAATGCTCGCTTGCTGTGTTGAGGCCAGATGATTGTCATATCCTCCCAGAAAACCTCTGAAATTTGGCTGCTTTCACAGATTTTCTGCAGTCTCTCTACCTAGCTAAGCTAATATGTTCCCCTCCTCTAAAGAGGGTGTGGTGGTTTTTGGTCTCAGAATCACATTATGCCATGAGAAAAACTTTTTCTGAAGATAACTTTTCAAGTATAAACTAATCTTGGTCTTAGAATAACTTGCCTTGTTCAGCACATGCACCTGTGTGGTCATTGGGGAGTTGTCTGGCTGCATATGATTTTACACAGCTGTCAGCTAAGTAAGAGGTCCATATTTTGAATCTAGCTTTGGAAAGTTCTGTGGCTTTGACACTCCCTGGTGGGCTTCTGATGTACATGTGAATGGATGTTAGCCAGAAAATTGACAAGATTCATGCCTTGTAGAGTAAAATGGTGTGTTTATTAGAAAGAAAAGAAAGAGGGGAGGAAACAAAACAAAACCAAAGCATCTCTGTGCATGGAATGGTGGCAGGGGGGAGAAGGGGGGAAGGAAAATACTCAAGAGAAATGGTGTCTTAAACGATGCCATTTCTGGCAGAAGCAGGAGAAGCAGATTGTTTTGAAAGCACCATTTCTGGATATAAACGTAATGTGCAGTGATACAGTTTTGTGGCATACACATTCTCCATCTGTTTGGCTGTGATTTGACTTCTAGGTTATGCCATCCCACAAACTAACAGTTATGGAAGTAATTTACTACTCTGTATCACCCAGTGCTTTTCTCTACAAGCATCAACTAACAGTAAGAGTCAAAGAGTGTTTGTGGCACATATGTCACACACCAAAGAATATTCCAGCCTTTGCTGCATATGTCATAACTTACAACTGACTTGAATAAAATGATGTCGAGGCAACCAAACACGTGGGGTTATTCTAATAATCCGATAGGGAAAACATTTAAAATGTTGCAGGTGCTTGGAACAAAGTTAGATCCAGTTTCTTAGCTACAGAGACAAGTTGTGTAGTTCTGTTCTGAAACAGTGTCTACTGTTTTAACTAGTTTTTCCATGCATTACCTCAGTAAATGTCGGCCATGTGATTGTTAATGAAGACAGGACTCCTGTGTAGGTCAAGGGCTTTATCTGGTGAACGACCCACTGTTTCAAAGTGTAACAAACACCATCAAATTTGTGGCATGAATATTTCTATGTATTTATTCAGTCATTCTTTGAGAGGGTAGCAGGTGGCCTTGGACTGTTTTGGCACCAAATCGCTTTTTTGTATGTCTTAAAAGTGTTAATCTTAGTGTAAAACACTATAAACATGAGCATAAGGAATTCTGAGATTCGCTTATCAGTGGAGTTCCTCTCCATGTCCTGGGAGTGTATGCCATGTCACTGGTGAGACAGGCTTCACCAGAGCTGGATCAATAACTTTACCATGGTGCACATGTACCATTAACTCCTGAGCTGTTGTGTGAGGTGTTTGGCTCCTTTCCAGAGCAGGAGAAGCTGCCTGGACGTACTGTCAAATATATGCAGCTGTGTCATAAAACAACAGACCTGGCTTTTCTGCACAATAGTGTTCAAAAAGGTAGACTTGACATACACTCAACAGTAAAAGTGTAGTGGAGTTGGGAATGCTTCCTACAGGCATTTAAGACACATTTAAAATACATAGCCCAAGAAGGAAAATATTTCACAGATATTGCCTCAGTTAAAAATCGAACTTCAGGGACTGCTTTTGGGAAGGTGCTGAGTTCTCTGGCCGTGGTCCAGTGATGAGCTTTGACATGCCTTTAAGTTCAAACCCAAGATGTCAATATGCTTAGAATTATGCAAGTGCTTAAGGGCCTTGCTGGATTTTGGCCCAAGCTTTCAGAGTTAGTTAAGATCTGAGAGATGCACTCAGCTTTTAGTTTATCAGTAATCATATTATTATTAATGAAATCACAGACAGCAGAAAATGAAGATGTGGACAAAGCAAAATTTCTCCTGCTGGTTAAACACTGGATGCCATCCTTATGCCATTTTACTGTTAATGCTGAATAACTTGAGCAAGTTACAGATTCTGCAGTTTCTTTTAGAGTTGCTGAAGAGGCTGAGAGCAGAGATTTAGTTTATGTTCCCCTGAGGATGATTCAGAACATTGACAGCTCTTTCTATTGTCTCTGAAATAGCCTAGAGGATTTAGCTGGCTGTGGGAGATGCCCACGTTTGGGTCATGTGAATACATCCCTGTATCTTGCACTTTATGAAAGTCCAGAGAAAAATTGATGTTAGGACCTCAGGAAGATCAAAACACAGATTTGGTAGAGCTGCCTACAAATTTGTGCACAAAGGTTTTCTTGACTCTTTGAAACTGCTTCTCTTTAGACTTTTGGGTGATAATACTTTAGGAGGGTGAGTTCTATATAATATAAAGTTGTACATTGTTGTTATCCTTGTATTGCAGAAATGCAATGAAATGTGCTTTTCTTTTTCTGTCTGGATTCATTTAGAGGAACACAGTGGAAGCTTAGAATGTGTTACAGACCTGTTTGTTTATTTGAATGCTTGTGACAACATCAGGGGCTCAATCCTGCTGCATTCTGGAGTTTTGCCACTCGCTTCACATAGGAGCAGAATTGGGGCTGATGTAGTTCAAATATTAAAAACGTACCACGTGTGTTTTGTTTTTTTATGGACTCAGAATATGAGCAAATGATTGCTTTTTCTTCAAACAGAGTCGTTTCTGTACTGCTCTCTTCATGGCAGGAATTTTTGCATAATTTTTAATTATATTTGGCCATTATTAAAAGTTCCCAGAATTAATGCCATATGTAAAAATATCTTTCCCGGAGCCTCCCTATGAAAGTGCAGCCTCTGAAAGTGGTCAAGAGTAATGTAGGGCTCTGTATATTTTTTTTTCTTTCTAAATACTACAACGGGTAGAATGTTTTTACAAAGAGGACACTGCACCCCTTAGTGTGCCCCGTCTCTGGTATTTAGTCTAAATGGAAAGTAAATAACAAAGTGTAGATAGCAGTAAAAGTATGTTCCCAAACCCTTATGCTGCATTTAAAGTAGTATTGCAGCATATGGTAGCTGGCAAACATTTGAATAAACTTGATTTCTGTTGCTTTCTTCCAAGAAACACATCTGTTGACATAGACATGTAGTTTCTGCAGCCCTGTAACATGAATGCATGCATGTACAGTGTTATAGCAGCAAACTGAAGGGTGGCTGGACTTGAAGGCCTGCAATAAGGACTCTTGCATACATTTTTCCCCCCTGAAAAATTATGAAAAATGGCTTCAGGCTGAAGATCAATATATTTAGTCACAGAGTGATGTTTTATTGACTTTAAAATTATTTCAGTATATGTTGTCACCTTTGATGTCTTTCAGTTTTAGAATAAAAATTCCATTGGGTTATCTTCTCTAAAAACGAGGTTGAGATAACTGGTTGAGTTTTTTAATTTTTAAAATTGAAGATGCAGCTTTATGGTCGAGAAGGCAGCCTCTACAGGATGATTGTGTGTGATTTAGGTGGTTTTTAATACTTAGCAATATAATCAATAGATCTCTGGATCAGAAGTCAGGACTCAGTTCAGTCTGTTATTTGATGCCAAAAAGCAGTTTTAGGGATCTTATGTGTAGGAAGGCTTTTATCCATTGTTCTGGTCCTTGCCTGTTCACCCCATAACTGGTTTTGTGTTGCTTTCTCTGTGCTTTGTGTGTCTTAAAATATCATATAGCCAGTTCTAAAATGTTTCTTCAGATATATGCTTTTAAGCTTAATCAAGATCCATAAATGATTAAGTACATATGGCTTAGGTCTCTTGTGTGATGTGAGGGCTCCAACTTTTGTACACGAAGCTGAACATTTACATTTTGTTCCAAATTGAGTTTTGGTTTCAGTCAAACAAATCTAAAGTTTTCATTCAGCTATTTGGCAGACCTTTTTATATTTCCATGCTTTCTTGATTGGCTGCTAAGGACACTGACCTTTAGATGTGCAGTAAAGTATTGTTTGGACTTTGCTTTGTTTTGGTTTTAGTTGTAGCAGTGGAGATGCATACAAATTTAATCACAAACTGTGGAGCCTATAGTTGGTATAAATTATCACCAAAACATTTGAATGAAATAGCTGCATTGTTCTAATCTGTAAGATTTGGTTCCTGTATGTAGGACATTGAAAAGGCTCACAGGAGAGTCACTAGATCATTCTTCTGGTACTGCAGACAGCTTTGTTGTTGAACCTGACTCCTGCCTCCTGTTTGCTGTGCAAAAATTGGGTTCAGCTCTCACTGCAGCCAGGCTGGACCCTGTGCTGGCTGTGCCTGCGTGTGGTTCTTGCTGTCTGCCTTGGAGTGCCTTGAGAAATGAAGGATGGAGGCCAGTGGAGGAGAGGCTTTCTAGAAGGTACCTACACGGAGAGGTTATGGGATGTTGCATGCAGATCATCCAGCTGTAACTTCTATATACACATGCAAACAGTGGAAAGTTGTAGCTTCCCTGACTGGCCTTCACTGCCAGATCTGTGCTCTGCAGTGTTCCAGGGAGAATTGGAAAGAATCCCTCTCATGTGTTGTATCACAAGAGTAATTTTTTTTGTGTATATGTGTGCTGAAAGATTGAATCAGCTTTTATTGATATTGGTTGTCATTGCAGAGTGGTGTTATATTTGAGAAATTCAGAATGTGTATCTTAGGATGCATGCTCCCCTCTTAGAACCATTTTACCAGGCCCATTTTTCTAATTTCAGCCAAAACTTGTAAAAAATAAAATAGCTGGCCACAGCTGATTTCTCATGGAACTTTCCAAAGAAAAGGTGCCTTTGAAATGGTGACTGCCAGAGTCAGACATAATATAGGGAATGAATAAATGCAGCTGAGAACTTACCTAACAATGCCTATTTAGCTGTTTATGGAGAAAATTACTCCTTCTCTGGGCTGCAATATATTTAGATATAAGAAAGCACTGCTACCTGAAATCCTCTCATTTGTTACAGTGAAAACAAATGTTTTCCTTGTAAATCACCCATTCATAGCTTTTTTTCTTCTTGGGCTGGTAAGCTGAGAATTTTTGCTACAGTTGCCACAGAAGCAAGTATCAGTACGCATGATGCCTCAGCTGAGTTTGTGACTTAATTTTTTTTCTTTGTTTTTACAAGCGATCTAAAACTTTTTAGATGGCCAGTTCTAAAAAAGAAAAGAAATCTCTTTTAAAACATAGATCTAACCTAATGAAAGGGTAAACTGATGAAGGCATTTCCAAGTAAAACAATTCTTTTATGTAGGTCAGCTGCAAAATGCTAATGAAAATGCATCTTAAACAGAGGTGCTCAAAGTGGTCAGTAACTGTTTTGACACATGTAAGATTTTTTGCTATGTATTTGTAACAGAGCTGTTGAAATCTCTGTAAAAAAAAAAAGACTTTTCTAAAGTAAACTGTTAGATTTAGAAAGAGATCTGCCCTGTATCAGCATAAAAGCTGCAAAAAATTGTGGGAAACAGCTACCTAAGAGCAGCTGTAAAGACAGACACATTCTCACTTCCAGTTGCCCTTGAGAGGTTCATGAATAATGACTGAGTAGTTTTTATATATTTTTTTATGATAGCTTGTACAGTTTGGCACTTTAGAGAAATGCTGTAGGAAAAGAAAAGAGGCCTAAATAAGGTCTGAAAAGAAAGGAGCCCTGAGAGAAATATCACTCTCCAAATTGTGCTCTGCTGTAAAACAGAGCTTGGCTTTGCACTCTTTATCCAGAAGAAACTTCTTTTGGAAAAAAAGGTGGAATTTTGCTATGTAAAGAAACCAAGATTCAGTATTTCCCTTCGCTGTGGCTAAGTGTGTAAAGGCTACATATATGTAATTTTAAAAAGCATGGAAGTTATTAAAAGTGCATGTATGTTTACACATATATACAGGTGGGTTTATATTTTAAGAAATGTAAACCTTTTTAAGCACCTGAGTTTTGGTTGTGGTCTTATACATTTACTTTGTATCTGTTGCAGGCATTACCCAAACTAAACTAGTGCAGGTAGGTTAATGGAACTGAGTCTGCTGTGCTATAGCCTTCATTTCTTTCCATGGTGGTGTAATTCACATTATAGGTCTCCCATTCTGAAGAAGGGGTCTCTGCACTGTTTTACTTGTCCCTGAATCTTTAACTTAGTGTGTGCCTCAATTTTTAAAAAGCATTTACTGGAGTAAGCCTGGCTTACCAAGTGATCTCAGTTATGTTTTATAATGATCCTGTCCTCAATGTTTATGTTTTTTTGCAAAGTTTACCCAGTGATTGCCAGGTGTTCAGTGCTGTCCCCATTTGCTCCTTACTCCTTGGAATGAATGGTCTTCTGTGACCCTCTAGGGCTTTTTCTTCTGACACAGAGGTGCTGAAAGTCCTAGGGAAGCAGGAGCTGAGGAGAAGCCTGTATGCTCACAGTTGTTGCCTCCTTGGGGAGGTGGTGGCTGATGCCTTCATCCTGCCCCACTGCACACAGCATGGGACCAAGCCAGAGGTGTCCTTGCTGGCATTGCAGCAGTGGTCATAAGTTCAGTGATATTTTACAAGATTTACCATTTTCCTTATTTCTGTATACACAGGGACCTCCTAGTACTCTTTGCTCTCAAGATTAAGCCCTCAGCTTTTGCTCTAGCTCCTTTTATCTCGGTCCCATTACTTACAATTGCTCCATTGAATCTATTGATAGCTGCATTTTCAGCAAGGTTTGGAAAAGCAGTTTATCTCTGGCAAAAACAGGCAGCACAACAAAATGCATATCTGCTGGTTAGTGGGGTAACTCCTGCCTATCAAACAATGCATTTACATTCTTTCAAAAATAGAACTGTAAGATTTAAAGGGAGAGAGGGCAATTTCTAGCTGTATTTCAGCTTACAGAATTGCTTAGAGTGGAAGGGACCTCTTTACATCACCTAGTCCAACTCCCCTGCTCAAACAGGATCAGTTGGAGCAGATTGCCCAGGACTGTGGAAAATGTGCTAAAATATGTGTTAGTCTGTGATTTGTGCACCTCCAGCTGTACCAATTAGACCTATTAGCTATTTAATGAAGGTCCAGTGCTAACATTGTCTAAGTGCTCATAATTCTGGATCTTCTGTGGTTTTTTTTTTCATACTTGTGTGTTCTGTTATCCAGAGTGTGTTTTTCCTGTGGCAGTGATTGATTGAGTGCTGTGAAATGAAAGCACATGTTATGCTGATGAGATCTAATGTACTTGCCTAATAAAATTTTAAAAATGGAACAGTTAGTTTAAAAATGAAGAATAAGCTGACAAAACTACAGTGGTTCATGGGGTGTGGAATAGGGAATGCTTTTAAATCCAAATAATACTAATAACTACAGACACACTGTCAGGAGTTTTCCTGTTTGCACTTGACACTAATTGTAGTTACTTGCTTGTCACTTAATACAAAAAGATGGGGACACCTATGAGGTACTTGCTAGTTCCACCTGATTTAGGAAGCAGCTGGGTACCTCAGTGATGGAGGGTTTTAGGACCCTCTGAGAACGACAGCAAGAAAAAAAGTGATAAACATGTAGTGGAAAAAGCATGCTGTGCACTTTCTTTAAAGTGCAATTAAGGTGACTCTTAAAATGAGACGCACCTTGAACTGTTTCTTCAAGGGCCATTGGACTGGTCTCTCGTCTGGACTGTCCAGATGTCTTAGCTCAGTTGAGCAGTACAGTGACAGAACATTACTTGGACTTGAAATGTTTGAAAGAAGTAATAGTAAAACCAGCAAGCAGTGAAGTATAGTTGTCCTGCTGGGATATGATGAAAGCTTTTATGAGAATCTCCATGTCCTGGTGGGACAGTATGGGTGGTAACTTTGAGAGGTTTGTAAAATGCAAGTATGGCAGCTTTACAGTTGGATTAATACAGGCTTCAGAAGAAGCCACAGGGTCAAAAATTACTTCCAAGCCACAGGCTTCAAAGGCCAAAAGATCTGCAGTGAGAAAAGAGGTGAGTGATCCACCTCTGAGAAACGATTTTGTGAAAGGAGAGTTGATGTTAAGTTACTTTGGCTCCAATAACCTTTAAGGTAAGATATAGCTTAATGATGCAGGTATTATGTCTGAAATTGAATTACACCCCGTGGTGTGAACTAATTCCAGTTACTTGATTCTTGAGAGGGGTCAAAGAGTAGTAAGAGGACAATTTGTGAACTTTTTGAGGGATTGAAGTAAGGAGATGATAATGTTTTAATACATTAAAATTTGGTCAAGTTATAGCGCTCATAAAGCAAAGGCAAGAGGTACAGGTGAGAAGGGAAGATAAGGCAAAGAAGATGATGGCAGAGAAGATCTAGCCAGTTTTCACATATCTGGGGAAAAGAGCATTGGAGGCAGGTTGAGACGTTTTTAGACTGCTGCTCGGGCAGGGGAGACTCAGTGGAGATGTGCATTCCATTCATCTGAATGGCTCTTCTAGTGAAAACATTGCTAGACACAAGCACAGGCCAGGAATGGCAAATGATGAATGACTTAGCAAGCTATCTTGCTGGGTATTTAATCTGTGTGGTTATCTAAATAATTTGAAATGCTTCTCTTGGCCTGAGCCAGGCTGGACAAAATGAAGTGCCATGCATTAAACCTTGTGCTATTTCAGTTCTCAGGTCCCAGCAGGAACCCAACAAGATATGGTTTAATGAAAGGTGATACTATATTAAAATAACAGTACAAGTTGTATCAAACTTGGTTCCAAATTCAATACAAAATGTCGTGGTTTTAGAAGGCATTTTAAATCTAGCACTAACACTTCAGTCACTTGCTGATGTCAGTACAAAAAAAGTGCTTTGTACAGCTGCTGAGTGCGAGGAAGATGAGAGGTTAAATTGGGTTAGCGGAAATGAAAGACGTGCTGTGGAAGAAGTTTTGGTATCAGATTGTTTATGGAATTTGTCAATAAATAACTGAAGTGTTTAAATTGGAGGTCAGATTTAAAGCATTCCTTTTTGTAAATTGTTCCCTATTTATGTGCAATTGAAATTATTTACAGAGGTGTACAAGGAAACATTAATTTCTTTCCCTCTTAAAAAGGAAAGATGATGGCAAATCCTTCTTAGTCTCTTACTGTTCAAGCCTTCTTGAGCTCAGGCCCGAGCCACCGGTGTGTATTAAAATAATTCTGCTATTCTTACTACAGTTGATTACAGTGCTCTGTTATAAAGGGTGGAGGCACTTGGTGGTTCTCCAAAGAAAGTGAGTAATAATTGACCTAATGTACAGAGCACATGAATAACATATTCTTTTGGTAAGAAATTTATGTTTTACGGGGTGTGCTAGAGTTCACATCCCTTTTTCACATCTTCCAAAAGATTTTAAAATACTCAACTGCTCTATTAAATTTCTAATTCAACAAATACTCAAATACAAAGTATGCATTAGATAAAGCTCTTGAGTTGAATCCAAACATTGAAAAATCTTTTAATCTGCCTTGAAAACAGCTGTTTAGAATTTTGAGCAGAAATAACAACTTCCTGCAGCCTGCCTTGTTGATGTCCGTTTCAGTTCAAGCTGGGAGGAATTTCTCTTTGTCGCTCTGCAGCAGCAGCAAGCCTTTGCATCCATGATTCGACTATCCCCAGATATATTAGGACTGATACCCTGGTCCTCTTTGGAATAAATGAATGAATAAATAAACTCCCTTTGAATTCAGCATAATGGAGGAGAGACTTACTGAGAAAATTTAAGGTAGTTTTGATTTTTGACACTTCAGTGGGAGTTGCCTGGAGTGCAGCTTACACGAGCTCCTTTTAATGTCTCCCACTACTGAGAGACTGCTTCATGTTTGTCTGCTGAAGGAGTTCTTGATATGAGAATTGAGTTTTTTACTGTCTCAAATTAGTTAAACAAATTAGATGGAGTTTGTGAATATGCATATATAACTTGTATTCTTTGTTCATAAATATTTAGGTAGTCTTTTAAGATGTTACACAGTGATTTGGCATCAAATACCACATACAAAATTTCTAGGCAACTGCCCATTGCACCCCAGGAAATACCAGAAGAGTTCAAGATGACTGGCATTTCAAGAAATATCTAAAGCAGTAATGATTTGCCACTTAGTGTAAACTATTGCCAGAACCCTGCAGGGAATGGTTTGTGTTTATTCTACAGCCTGTTTTGCTATGTCCAGAGGGCAGGTTATACCTGCATTACACACAGACACACACACACTCACACACACACTTGTGCCTATATATTAGTTTTATATTCAGACATTCAGGCAGTATTTTAAACCTAAAGGTAGAAGTCTTGACATTGTTCAGAGAGGTGAAGCCTGGATGAAAAATTCACAGTCACTCTTGAAGTGATCCAAAACCTACTCACATCAAAGAAAAGGATGCCCAAAGACCTAAGTGGGCTTTGAATCAGGGGTCAGAGAGACTTGATCAAATCTTGTCAGCCAGATTTTAATAATGTTATTGAGAAAGCAATTAGAGCTATGCTGTAATTTTGGATAAAAGTCAAAAGTGCTTAAATGCATAAGCCACAAATATGAATATGTTTAGTGAAGATTGTGGTTATAGTGGATAGAAAATACCATTATATGGAATGGTATTTATTTAACTACAACTAGGGATTTCAAGATGATGAGTGAGAAATACTCTAGTAGAGTAAATAGCAAAGAAAATCAGTACAGCCTCTTTCAGTTTTATAATAAACTGTTCTTTTCCTTTTGGGCTTATGTGCCACTTGCAGAGTCTTTCATGTGATATTTTCATTTCTAAAGCACTTTTAGAATGCTAGTATGTTTATGAACATTGATTAACACCTAGACAAGTTTGTATATGTGTCTTCCAATAGCCTCTGATGAAGCATAAGTAGCTCTTTTAAATCTAAAGAAAATGTTTGCATTTTAATAGGATTTAGGTTATGCTCAAATTTGAGCAGATGTAGAAGAGTTTTGGACTTTCCTTTTTTGCTGAGGTGATGTCCTTGTGCCTTTTTTTTTATGTTTGTTGTTTTTATTCAAGTGGTCAGTACTGTGTGTGGTTTGCAGTGGGGGATGTTGGTGCAGATGCAGTACCCAAGGTGCAGTGATTCTCCACACCTTTTCCAAAGTGGAATGAGGTCACAGCAGAGTTACTGCCCTGCAGAGGGGCAGCCTGATGCTCATGTGAAAAGTAACCAAGATAATTTCTGTGAACAGGGATTTTAATCAGCTGTTTGAAAGTTGCTGATCCATTTCAAGTTGCTAATTAAATGAAATGGGAGGAAGAAAGAGATCAGCATGCTGCCAGGCAAGAGTTCCAATCCAGTGGTTATCTCATTTCGAATGTGTGGGCTAAATATCTTTATAACTTAAGCTTATAGTATATTCACACCCTAATAAAATGTTCTTATGTGGGGTAGTTTAACCACCACAAGCTTATTTTATTTTATAAGACTAAACTATTTGATGCCCTAAAAACATTTTTCTCCTGTGAATATTATTTATCACAAGTGTAGTTGAAACCTGAAACTTAATTATTAAAACAGACATTCAGACACTTTCCTGACAAAGAATGATGTGGATAAAAGACATTATTCCTGGAGGAAGTCCTACTTGCCTTTTGGATGTAGTGCAAAATATTTCTGATTATCAGGAGGAAGTTTCTCTTCCACTGAACTGTCTTAAATTATGAGCTTTCTACTGTTTTACAAGAATTTTTTTAAAGCCACCTAAAAGTTTTCCCACAGTGCTGGTTTACAAGCAGCTGAAACTTTAGACACCCCACAGAACAGTCTGTTGTTCCACTAAAGTTGCTGGAAGTGAATCACATATATATTGATGACCACCTGGATTGTTAAATGTACCCATTCCAGTAAAAATTAAAAGAAAATATTTCCTATATTTTTAGGTACAAATTTATATTGGCACTACAAATGCTAAACCTTGCAGCTTAGGCAGGTACCAGAGCTCCCACAGAGGAACTTTAAACTGCATTATGCTGCACTCTGTGTGCTTCCCCCTCATAACTCCTCACTGCTCCCTCTTCCCTCCTGCTTCCCTGTCCCTCCCTCCTCTTACCAGTTGTGGGAACCCCAGGGTGCTGCCTGGCATGTGCTGCTCTCTTGCACTTGGTCCCAAGCAGAATTTGACTTTGACTACCTAGAATATCATCAGTCTCAGCTGTGACTCTCTTTTGGTTTGAGGGTAAGGCAGTTTCATGGATCACTGGCTTCCTGATGGCTTGATACTTCATTCAAAGCCCAGTGAAGTTAAAAGGAAAAACATACTCAGGAGTTTTGGTGGTGTGGAGCAGGTCCTATGTCCTGAAAGGTAAGGTAAAGGTTGAGACACTACCCACACCTGGATTACTTCCCTTCTGTTCTTTCTCTGAGTCCTGATTCCTTGACAGGATCACCCATTAATTTAAGTACCTGCTTTTTATGATGCTGATTTACACCAGGAAAATGTTGGGGAGAAAAAAATGAACAGGATGCACGTAACAGTCTGTTTTGACTGTGAAATGAAACTTGCTCTTCTCAGAAATAATATATATATATATATATACACATATACATACGTACACACACCTTACTGCTTTTTTTAAAAAATAAATTGTAGCTCTGAAGATAGGAACAGTTAGACCTTGTCATGTTTTATTCTAATCCACTAAATTGTTCAATTATTGTTCCTTTAGTGTAAAAACTCTTTCAGAAGATAGCACAAGTTTTTACTGTCTAGTAGAAATCCTTTAGTAACAGCTTTCAATGTTTTTCTTATTCAGTACAGTTAATTTTATTTCTTTGAGATGGATGGATAGGAGCTGCCTGACTGAAGAGACAAGCAGAATGTTGTCACTGCTCGATTAGGCCATTCTTCATGTAGTTTGTAATGCCTTTTTTAGCTCATATTTTTATTTATCACTGGCCTGGTGTTTGTTTTTCTTGATTTAGGATTATGACATTTAACTATATAAATAATATTGGGGTACATAATTTGTACTGTGTCATCTTGAAAATATCAAAGTAGACAACAAATACAGATATCAGCCCTACAAATGGGAGGAAAATGCCTTTTGGGAAAAGGGATGGTTAATAGCTGCAATTTGTGTAGTCATTGTTTATTCATATTTGGCCACCCAATGATCCTAGTGGATAGTATTTCAGAGTGCATAGCCAGATGTGTCAGTGAGATGCTCACTCTATTGCTGGGATGTTCTCAGGCATCTTTTTGCTTCTTGCTCACTGCTGTTCTTGGAGCTGCTCCTGCCCATTCCCCTGTGTGGTGCTTGCTGGGCTCACCCAGCTCCCGGTGCAGCTGGGATTGTGCCCACCCTGCTCCACACACAGATTCCTCTCCCGGATGGCTTTGGCTGCCTGGCTGCTCTTTGCCAGTTGGCTCTCTGGCCCTCATTTTAACCCAGGCTGGCCAGCCTGTCCTGGCAAACTTCCCTGTCCTGGTCAGCTGGTGAAGCTCTGGGGCTGGCCAGCCTTTTCCTCCCTCCCTTTCCCTTTTCTCCCCTTCTCACACATGGTGTCTGCTGGCTCCCACTGTTTATCTCTCCTTGTCTCTGTGCCTCCCACTCATTTCTTAGATTTGCTTTGATCCATCCCGTCTTTGCTGCCTTCCTGTTTTTCGTCCCTCTGCTCTTTTTCTGTTTTGCTTCTTTGTATCCTTGTTTCCTTCACACTTGTTCCCTGAAGGCTTTTTGCTCTGGCTTTCCCCTACCTACAAGCAGTATGTATCTTTTCCAAAGCTTGCTGTCTCTCCCCTGTCTGTTCATCTGATTTGGCAGCCACATTGTTTGAAACAGTTACTAACAGAATACTGATTTGTGGTACAGGTTGGAGAAACTGTAATGTTTATCACTTTTTATTTGCTTTGGATATTTTTATAAGTTCTTTATAAATCTAGTCTATGCTTCCATAGAAACACCCATAGTAAAACCACAATTGAAGCACTTTATTGTGCTTCTGTGCCTTTTTTTCCCATAATTGTGGACTATCAAGTGTCTGTGTATTCTCTATAATTCACTGTCATCTCCCTTAGGACTCTTAGAAATGTCACAACTCACTGTTTTAATCCAGACATCACAATTATAACTCTGGTCTCACAAACACTTCATTATGTTAGTGTGGAATAAGGACTTGTGGGTTATCACAATGATGGGAAAGGAAGTGCGGAGAAAATTCATGGCAGTTGAAAATTTGCTGCTGTAAAACTCTGTGAGAGAAGGCAAAAAATTGGCCTGGGTATTTTTGTCTTGCTTCTTTCAATCTTTGATCCAGAGTCCTTATTCAGACACAGTGATGCTGATTGAAGTTTTAGCTGAGTTAGGACTAGAGAAACAGATACCTGTTGTCGGATGCTGTAGCACATCTGATGTAGTATGTGGTTAAACCCCCTGTAAACATCTACATTTTTGTCCCTATTTGATTCAAACTTATTTTTAAAATGTGTCTTTTTCTCTCCACATGTTTTTATTCTTCCTAATTATGGGGTAACCTAATATCATAAATTACTCTAAATACTGATTAACAAGTCAGTCCCTAATGGTAACTACATAACCTTGTCAATGGGAAAATACTCTTGTGCCCCCCATATGTGTTTTCTCCCTTCATGACAGAAATATGAATTCATGTGAGAGAACATTGCTCCCATGTAGCAGCCCATTCCTTTCAAGTCAATATCATCAGTCCTTCTCCTCTCCTTTTAAAAGTTTTTGGGTTGCTTTTACATATGTGTGTAGATATATTTCTGAAGAAAAAAAAGTTCATAGCATCTATTGAGTTGGAAAATTAATTAGACGACCTAATTGATTGTGCATGAGTTGCTCCCTGGAATGTGTTCTGCTGCTGTTGCACTCACCCAGTACAGAAAATGTCAGGAGCAAATTCCTCATGTTTTACTATAAACTGACAATTAATTGAACATTAAAAACCCCCATAAAACACCACAACCATCCCTCCTCCAAAAAAGAAAAAACCCCAAACCCAACCACCATAAAACCTTAAAGAATCAAAATAGAAAAATACTTTACATGAAAGATCTTTTCTCATTTTATTAGAGTAATTCCAAGAGGCCTGAACTCAGCTTGAGGCTCCCTTTATCATTCAGAGAACACACAAGTCTGCATCCCAAAGCCTGTGTAGTCTAAATAGGAAAAAGCCCCACCAGCATCCAGAAATATTGGCAGCCCCATGTTCCATGTGGGGAGCTAATTTACAGTGAGATTAAGTCACTTGTGCAAGGATGTACTGGGAGTCTGCAGCAGAGTCTGAAACTGAACCCAGGTCATCCCAGTCCCAGCCAAGTGTCTCAACCACAAGACTCTCCCTCCTTTTCAGTATGTCAGTGTAGAAAGTAGGCCAAAAAGCAGTTTCCAACCTTTAATACACAGCATTTTGCAAGGCTGTGAAGTATTATGTATTAGACAGGCATCTGGATCAGCAGCAGTTTCTGCGGATACTTTTATCTGTAAACAGAAGCAAAGCCTGTAAGGGCTTTGTAAAATTTACATAAATTACTATTTAATCAATAAATAACATAGTTAAATTTATAAAGACTATACTTCAGTTCAATGCATTTTAATGATTTTTTTTAAGAATGGAAAATGTGTTTAGAGGGCTTGTGTTGTCTGTGGCTCTCTGATTTTCCTGTGTTTCAGGTTGTGGTGCTGCTCATCCATCAGGATGCATTAGCAGCGATGCGTGGCTCCGCCAGGCTGTGCAGGGCACTGCACCGTGTGGTGCAAGCTCAGGGAGGGAGGCTGGGCTCGCATGACAGGCTAACGCTCCAGTGCTATGCAAAGGTTAAGTATTCCTGTGTTGGGAGTTAGTGAGGCTTGCAGTTTGCTGACCTAAATCTGAGTGATTCCTATTATGTGGAGTATTTGCTTATCTTTTGGAACATCTCCGTGTAGCCGGAGTGTAACAAAACTTCAGCTTGAATCTGTACCCTGAATGGAGGAGGATAAAAGAAGTGCAAGTGTGAGTGAATATGTGTACATATGTAACCATCCCCCTTCTTCAACTGGGATCTCCCATTTTGGGCCTGAAATCAATGTTAGTGTGTGGTAGTCTACAAAGAACAGGCCAGAGCTTTTTTGTTCCCCTCAGTACACTGGTTAGTTATTCACAGACACCTGGCTTGTTTGCTGAACCCCTGATTCCTTTCTCCTGCATCCCCCCCCAAAAAAAATTACTTATCTAGTTCTCACTGGTTCTCATGTATATTCTGGGCCACTTCAGGACCTCCATTATTTGAAACTATTAATCCCAGATGTTGTGTGCATTTACACAGATAAATTTCAGTGACTGTCATGGAAAAAAACCCATCAGCTTTGATGGGATTTATGCAGCATGAAGGTGAGAGAAACATTGTTTTCTAAAATAAACGAGAAATTATTCAAAATGATGATCAGTGGAATGGACCATTCAGTACACACAGCAGTTTCCAGGATTCTGATGCTCTTCCTTGTAAGCACATAATTAGTAAATTACAACTGGAGTGTGTCACTTTTGGTTGAACCACTGTGGCCCAGCTATTGACAAGAGGCCTCTGAAGATGGCTGGGTCTCTCTTCCCCAAACACTGGCTGTTTTCTGTGTGAGGGAATGTTCATACAGTCACAGGCAATGAGATTGCACCACTGAATGATTGTTCTCTCACCAAAGTCAGGGAATGTAACCTTTCCCTTGTAACTGGGACCCGGGCTTCGTGCTGCATGTCATGGCTGGGCACTCACAAAACCAAGCAGTTCTATCTAACAGAGAGGAAAGAAAAAACTGCTAGGACTGGAGTCCTAGATCTTGAATGTTCCTGTTGAAGGCACTCAGGCTGGTGACTGTTTCCAAGTTGTAATGATTTGTCCCACATGTGGAGGCAAATGAAATCTTAGGACCTGACATTCCCTTCAACAAGTAGAAGAGATGCCAGTTTCCAGTGCTGGGGTAAAAATAGATTTGCAATATCTGTTGGACTAAAATAGTGTATACAGAGCAAGTGTGATGAGTGAGAAAAGGCCAAAGGCATCAGCACAGCTGCTATTAAAAACTAAAAGTGTTAAACAATACGCTAAGAATGTGGAAATGTGGAGTTGCTTACACTTTCAGTAAATGTGTGAAACCTTTCCAGTATTTATCTGGAGTATTCATGGTAATTCAAAGTCTTTTAGAAACACTTGCAGTTCTTCTTGACTAATTACTAACTTAAGCTAAAGAACCAAAAAGTGCTCTTCATTACATCATTAATGGGAGTCAGTAGAGACCTTTTGCTCTTCTCTCCAGCTTGCTTGCAAGTAAGAAGAGAGCTCGACCCTCAGTTTGAGAATTGTCTGTGGATTAATATCCCTCTCCATCACCATCCTTCCCATTTTAAGATATTATTATTCTGTACTCTCTCACTGCTTGGGAAAATCAGACTTTTGATGTGGTTTTACAAAGAGTTTAATTGACAATTGTTATAAATATTTTCTGTAATCATAGATTAAAGATGTGAGGGTCCTCAGTCACTTGAGGCCTGTCCTTTACTGATGCTGGGGGACATCCACCCATTAGTGCTCAGCAAAGAGAAGGCTCCTTCAACCAAGTGGTCAATGAACATAAGAATGACAGAAGGCCTTAAACAATAATATGAGTAATGAAACACATGTATTAGCATCTCATGTACTTTATATTGGTGGATATAATATATATTTAATAAAATTACACTTGCTTAATTGAAAACTGGTGAATCAAGATTGGATCATTTGCCTTCTTGGTTTTTTATTTCTAGTAACAGAAATTGAATACATGTGATAATTCTAGAGTTATGTCTTCTGTAACATTTCAACAGAGACACCTCAGGCTTATTCAGAGTTAAATAGTGCATGTTATTGCAGTGTTTATTTTTGGACCACAGTCTTAATGCAAATTCCATATATGTGGTTATGCAAAATGATCCAGATTCTGGTCATGAATACACTGGTGTACACACAGAGTGATGCCACAATTTCATTGAGGAAGGAATCTGATCCTGTAACACAGAGGGTTGCATGGTATTTCAATTAGGTAGTTGATGTGTTTCACCATGGAGTTAGAGGTGAGGTATTAGTGTCTGAAGCAATTCTTGTATGTTATGACTTACATTTTTAATGCTTCCTGAGATTTTGGTGGGTTATTGTGCAACCATGAAGTGAAATAATTGTTAAAATATTTCTGTAAAAATCAAATACTCTGTGTTGTCAGTGTTTTCCAAATATTTTTCATGTCTTATTAGCTGGCTGTATAAAATATAAAACTCTGTGTTACAGCTTTACGCAAGAAGAACAGTTTTAGTTTTTCCAAAGTCTTTAGACTTTGGAAAGTGTAAAAAAAAAAAAACTTTACATCATATCAAGTCTGTCATCACTAAGATCATATCACAAAAATGCATATATATGAGAATACAAAAACCCGAGTGAGTGTCTGGTTGAAGAAATTTGGCCAGGGAGCTGTCTGCCATGTGGAGAGGAGTCTTTACAGGGATACAATCTGTTTGCCCCTTCCTTTCATTCAGTGGAAGGTTTCCACCGTTATAATTTCTCAGGAGTGTTGGTCTTTTTGGATCATGGGAAAGAGGGAGCTTGCTTCAGACAAGTTTGATGATTCCTGTTATAAAGGAATAAAAGATATTGATTGTTCTAATCACCTTGGTAAAGAGCTGCCAGAAGTTCAGGGTTGTGTTAGGACCAAAAAAGCTATTTGTGCATGTATCATTAAGTTAACATTTCATTGCAACACTCAAACCATCATTATTACACTTAACGCCTTCCTACACTGAAAACAAGTCAACTTCTCTCCATTCCTGCTGTGTGTTTACTCCTGCTGGGTTTCGCTGAACTTGAGCATTGCAAATCAGTTCCCTCTCTCCCTCCCATCTCCCTTTTTTATTTATAACCAGCTTTCAGTTCTGGACTGAGTTCCATTCTAGTGCTCTGCAATTGCATTTTGTTTCATGGCACTGCAAAAGACTTTACATTTTAGAAAAGAAAAGGTTAGTTCTAGTGTATTGTACCACTCTATCTCCTTTGTAAAAGTAAGCAGTATCTCTTTAAATTGTACATTGCATTGTCTGAAAGCATTTTCCCTCTCTTTGGATGCCTCTCTTTGTAATATTCTGTAAGTCATTAGGTTCTATTTTTCTTAAACAGTTTGCACTATGTTTGGATAGTCTTAGTTACTTTAGTCAGTGTCTTTTGCAGCCAAGGAGAAAAAAAAATACCCAGAGCTTGTCTACTAGCTTTGTCTTCACCAGGCTAGTGAATGGTTAATACTTAGTGGTATGTAAAGAGAGTTTCTATAACATGGCACTCCTAAGAACACTTTTGAAAAAATAGTGATAAACTTCAGTCAACTCATTCTTTTTAAGTGAAACGTGCAAGTTTCTGTAGTAGAATCCATTCTCCTTAATAATCATCTGGTCTTGACAATAAATATGTCACCAAAGCTAGTTACTTTTTAGCAGAATGGGAGATGAAAATAAAGCCAGAATTTTATTTAATTGTTGCTAGCCTGTGAAAGATATTGTAAAAATTAAAATCTGCAAAGACATGGTCATTTGCAGCTTATACAGCAAAGTAGGGTAGGCTAGAGTTTGTCAGGTAACTGACTTCAGAAATGAGAAGTTATTCTACATTTAGCTGCATTGCTTACTGTTTTCTTCATCATGGAAAAGAATAAAATGTGGTAACAATTTTCTGTATTTGGATTGCTGCTGCACATAATTGGGAACAACAGAGCTAAGGCTTTGATTTTGGTGAAATGCTTAGTCTGCATGTTGGATTAAAATGTGTGCAACAAATCACTCCAATTCTGTAATAATAATTTTTGAACACTATTTTTTTTATTTTATTACTGTAATGTTATTACTTTTCAGCTACAGACTTTGAGAACTGGGTCAGTTGCAAGAACAAAATTGGCATAAAAATAGTTGTATATTTGTTCTGGAAAATAGATTGCCAACATACTTTATAAAATAGTCAGCCTGAATTTTTCTGTGCATCAAATGTAAGTGATAATGTTAGTCTCATATTATTAGTAAGCTGTTATTTAAAAGCCCTATTCTTTAACCAGTGTCCTAGGAAGACTAGATAATATTTGCTAGATAGACGTGTTAAACAGATCATCTGTGCAGAAATGGATTTGTGAAGCAGCTTACAGAATGGAAAATAAATTTAAGCTGAAGTGTGCCAGCAAGTCAATATATGAGAACAATTTGCAGCAAGCAAAGGTGAGGAAGACATGAAGAAATGGGGTCATCAGATTAATGAATTAAAGGGTAATATTCCAAGGGTTGGGTTATATGAGGCAGTAACTAACTTTTTGGCTGCCTAATACAGAATAAAGAGTTATGGTACCAGTGTTAGATATGCTTCCTTGGATATTTTTTACCCTTGTGAAAATAATGAGAAGCAACTTGGAGCTGTGATCTGTCCTCAGCACAGCTGTAGTAGTTTGAGACATTTCTGCTGCCAGGTTTATATCCCTGCCAGAAACTGTGCCTGAATGTTGCACTCTGAGTCCCTAGTTCCAGTGACATCTTAGCACTAGCCAGTGTTAAATCTCAGCTATTTGAGCTCAGTGCTGTGCTGTGCACTGCAGCAGCTGGGAAATGGTCTTGCTTATATGTGAAACCATCTCTGGCACTGGAAGGGAGCAGACAGAAGTGGCATGGTGATAATTTCTTCACATACCACGTCCAAACCTACCAAACCTCGTTGGTAAGAAGTGTCAGACATCATAGGAAATAAGTTTTTAAATATTTACAGAGTTTTGTTTTCTTTCCTTCTGAACACCCTCTGATATCTTTGCCATGTACTTTCCAATGATGACACATTGGGATCTGACTGGGGTGAGTAATGGTGTCTGGCTGGGGGGAGGAGAGGACAGGGAGTGCTTAACAGTGAGTAATTATTTAAGGAAATGGTCTGTGTGGAAAGAAAAGTGTGTTGTGATTGGATGCATTTATCAACTGGCCTTTCAGTGTCACCTGTGGACAGAGCATTATTGTGTCTGAGTTTTTAAATAGTTGGAAGTCAGTTTATTGAACTGACTTGGGAATGTGTCGGGGTCTGGTCTTGATTTGGTCTGTGAATTGAGATGTGAGGCTGTCCCCTATTAGAAAAGATGGAAGTAAATGATAGTTGTCCAATGGCCATCCCTGAGCATGGTCATTCACTTTTCTGATCAGAAGTTAAAAGTTGTGACGTCTTGTATGCAAAATATAATTTAATGATCAATACAATTTCAAGTCTACAAGTGACTAACAGGAAAATTTTGCAAGTGAAGATGAGTTACAAGCTTGTTGCTCTTCCCTATTTTCTTTGTACAGTGACACACAGAGGTTTGCACTAACTTTTGATGAGGTTCGTGTATGTAGAGCCTCTTGTGTGTTCTCTCTGTCCTCTAAAATCAGGAGATTTTAGTATGTTTGAAAATACCTAGAATCACTTTGGTTTTGAAATAAGGCCTGCAGTGCTAAACCTTTGTGTACTGTAACTCTGCAATGGTGATGCTCACTGCTACAGTCAGCTTGGTCATGCTGTTATCTTCTGTCAATGGCAAGAATCTCTGCAATTCTTAAAATTTTACTGTAAAAGTTCTTATTTCAGACACAGCACATCCTGCCTTCAGAAATGAGGCCCATTATAGTTTTCTCCATCATCTTCAAGTGTTTTGCTACCTTCTCTGAAGAGAGTGAAGTGACTGAAGTACTGTGAAACTTACAGTGATGGACTCTGTTTTTTCCATGGACAGTATAGTTGTTTGTGTATTCTTTGGCTGTGTGAGATCAGCTTCCAAAGGAGCATTCTCAGCTACAGGTGACTGTGACTCCCTTTCCTGGCATGTGGCTGAGCAGTGGAACAGGCTGCCAAGTGCAGTGGGTCACACTGTGCAGGGATGAGGGGATGTTTCTGCCCTGTGCAGTCTCTCTTCCAATGTCCCTCTCTTATGCCCAGCTGGTGAAAAAACCCAAACAAGCCTTGAAACAGCAGAAACAAAAGTGCTGCTAGGCAGGAAAATAAGTTGTACTAATGGTCAGCTTTAAGGTGCTTCACTTGCCTTAGAGGCCTTTCTGACCTTTCTTTCATTATTTTATGACAATGGAATATTCCCTTCTTTCCGTTTCTCCCTGTACTCGAGAAAGGGAAGTTGCTGCTTTGTGTTGCTGTGGGGAGTTACAGTTGCACAGCTGAAACTCTTGGCTGTGTTTGGGGTTCATGCTGAATTCTCCTGTGTGAGGTGCAAACAGCTGGGAGGAGCTGGGTTTGCTGCTCAGGCTGCAGCCCTAGGTACTGGGGGAACTGTGCATTCTACCTGTGGAGAGCTGGAAAAACACCACTCCTTTTATCATTAGCCATTTTTCTGTGATGGCAAGAGGAGGTGGCATTTTGCTGTTTTCTGTAATGAGATCGAGATCTTGATCATGATCAGATAAGTGCTGGCTTGCTGCAGCCTCATAGTTTGTACCTTTGAACTCATTCAATTTTAATTTATTTTTAAGAGAGATGAAGGAGTCTGTCACCCTCCCTTAACAGGTGATTATTAGTTTGCAAAATCAGGCTGTTAACTTGAAACATCAAGAACTCTTTTTAGGATATATATAGTGAATCCTAGAGGATAGAGGGACCAAATTTTACCCAGCCTCCTTGCACTAACATAATTGTTTAATCCAGGTTCCATTAGTTCACAACATTTTTGAACTTTATTTTTACATTAAAAACTATATTGTGCTTGAAATGAAGCAGAAGTTATTGTGAACTAGGAGCTTAAGATGTGTGTCTGGTGCCAGAAGTCTTGCACTGTCCTAGTGCTCGTAGTCTTTGGTGCTGTCCAGAATTACTTGGAACAATTGTTATTACTTATTGCTGTGCTTGGTTTGATCAAAGCCTGCCAGGACTACATATTTCAGCAGCCTCTCTGCTGCTTTTTAAGAATATGAAGGATCTTTTGAGAAGATAACTAAAATTATTTGATGGTTCTGACTGAAACAGGAATGAGCTCTAGATCAAAATGCAACTTGTTTCTTTCCTCGTGAATTAATAAGCTGAATTGTTGTGTGGTATAAACCAGTGTCATTCTGTTGAACTCTTGCTCTTCTTGACAGTATATGAATGTAATGTGGTTTTACAGTTTGTACCATCTTCTGAGTTGTGAAGCTCCCTGTGGAATTATTCCTTATCAAAATAGCTAAGAAGTATGTAAAGAAGCAGATAAAATTGTTAGATAATGGTGGCTGCTGCCTTACTGAGGGCTGCTTGCACTTGCTGAAGTTTGCATTACAAATGACTCAAAAGATTTGAATTACCAGTCGCACATCTTAAATCATTTTACTAAAATCATTTCAAGCCTCAACATTCTTCAGTTAAGATGAAGTTATCCTTGAGTAAAAAAAAGCAACCCATACAAATTGTGTAATAGCTTTTCTGAATATATTTTCCTTCGTTCTCTCTCTCCAGCTCCTGACTGGTCACTGGTACCTTGTGTTTGAGCTTTACTTATTGAAGTAGTTTGAATAATCACAAATGACATGAATGTATAAGGAAACTTTGATGTTACAAAATAAGGAATGGTGTTTTAAGCTCATATCCTCTTTTCATTTTGCTACTGTCTTAGTAGAATCTCATTTTCTTCTCATAGACCTTCTTCTTGTAAAAAGTGAAAAATCTTGCTATTTAAAACACTTCAATTTTAAAGTTTTTTCTATTTGGCCTCTGTATGAAAAAATGAATTGGTGTGTGGATTTCTCTGAGGCCTTAGACTGGCATGTACATTCAAATGATCTTTTTTCATATGGATTTTTTGACCTTTAGAATTTTTCATTAAGAATAGAGAAGAAAAAAATCTTAGTTGTGAAAATGTGGAAGACTGTATTTGAAAAAATAGAAGGGAAGCTGTATTTAGAAGAAAACTGAGTATTACGAGTAAAATTTATCCAGGCAAAGTATTTGGTGAAAATTGAGTCTGTAATGCTCCATACTGGAGTGTTGTGAACTTGATTAATAATAAACTGGACTAGCTTGGTTTTGAGTGCATATTCAACCCACGTCTTGTTGCTGAGACCTGGTGGAAAGATTTGCACGATTATGAAGTTAACTTCATTGGATTCACCATATTTCTAAGCCATATTAGCCCCTGCTTAGTCATTTATAGCTTGAAAGCAAACAATTGTAAATGCTGATCCATTCATATCCCACCATAAAACACAAGATGAGTTATTCACTACTGTCTGACGCGTGCTCCCTCTGCGCCGGAGAACAAAATGACTCCTTTCTAACCCATCTATATATAAACAGCAGAGGGACAATCTACAATGGGGGATTTCATTCTGGGAGGTACCCGGAAGATTTCCTGCTGCCAACACAAAACTGTGGCATTTCTAAAGAAATTGTTGTCTCTTGTTTTAATATTTGGACTTACAGCATTGGGAGTTTTGCATAGAGTAAAGCACGTATTCTTATTTTGATCAAAGATGAAAAGTCGATCTAGGAAATATTTTTTTTATTTGATAAGTATAATTGATCATGATTTATTTGTATTAATTTAGGTAAAAACTTAATAGAAGCTGCAGTGTGGAAAATTCATTTGGGATATGAAGGGACACAATAAGAAATACCAAGCCAAAGAAAGTTAAGATGATAAGGAATTAATTAATCAAGGGCAAGAGAGATATCAGAGATTCTGACTTGTTTCATGATGAGACTGATGGAATTGCTAGAGGAAGATGAGAGAAGTGTTTGGTAATTGGATTTAAGTATTTTTATACAGCTAGTCCAGCTAAGCAGGGAGGCTGAAAATAGCTAGTGGGTTCTCACATGTTAATTTACCATAGAGCTGGAAATACAAGACAAATTTCCAGAGGCTGAAAGAAAATTTTTGTTGATCCAGTATTTTAAAAGAAAGAGAGATTATCTGAGTGATTATTAGGTGTGTTAAACAGACAGAAGATAGAATGGCAGTTATTGGAGTGATACATTGTTAATGAAGAATAAATGGTACTTAGTGTCACTTAGTATGAGTTCATCAGAGAAAAGTCCTTTTATCTAAATCAATATCCTTTCTGATACCATCATGTTTATTGATGAAGATAACAGTAGCAATATAGCATTATTGTTTGCTATATTTCTGTAGGCTATTTTATTAATTGTATCAGAATGGCTTGATGAGTTATCAGAATTACAGCATGTGGAGACACCAGCTCTGGTTGGCATGAAGATTTACCAAAGGATAGGTTTCAGGGTGCATAACTGCTTCAGGGTGTGTAACTGCTTCAGTAGAAAGAAACAACAGGTTCATAATTTGGTGTCTGTGCTTACAGGACGCTGGACTCTGTCCTGGTGCAGCATAACAAAAAAAGCATTTTAGAATTGCTTGCAAAGAATTAACTGGAGTGTGCACCCTGGATGTCCAGGAGACAGCAGGAGCTGGCAGTACCACTGTTGGGTTTTTGCCCTTGGAGGGTGGAACAAAATGAAGCCTACTGTTTTTTTGTTAATGTCTCAGTTCGATTCTGTCTGTTGGCTGTGGCCTGTCCTGCCATAAACAAATCAAAGCAGATGTGTTCCACATGCCCTCCATTCAGCTGTAGGCAAAGCTTGCCCACATATCTGGTACAGCATATGCCTGAATAGCAGTGAAGACTGTCCTCAGAAAACTTTCTGTAGTCTGTATTTCCTTCCCTTGAGCCTCATTTGAGAACAGCCATCCAACCTGTGGAAATAAACATATCCTAACTCTTTTATATGTATTCTTTTAAATAATGCACTGAATATCTAAAAGAAACTGATGAAAAGACCCTTGGAAGAATATTATGAGTGATTAAATAAGAAGCAGCACAGGGGACCTACAGATATAACATTCCTGGTAAAATAGCCACAGTTTGTTTTCAGTGGACTTGAATTAAAGACAGAGAAAAAAATCCTCTGTAGAACACTTCAAACATAAATTGTTGGGTTTGTGGGCAGTTTGTGTGAAAAAGAAGTGCCTAAACGTGCTGTTGTTTTGCTTTATTAGGAGTTCTGTTGTGTATTTCTGTTGCGAAGCTGATCGGGTTTCCTGTTTTTGGCACAGATTACAGGACCGGCCCTTGCTTCACTTTGGTAACCAACCAGATGTGCCAGGGCCAGCTCAGTGGAATTGTCTGCACAAAAACCCTGTGCTGTGCAACTGTTGGGAGAGCCTGGGGCCACCCCTGTGAGATGTGTCCTGCCCAGCCGCATCCCTGCCGCCGAGGCTTCATTCCAAACATCCGAACGGGGGCCTGTCAAGGTGAGTTACCAGCACAGCTTCCCCAAAAGCTGCTGAAATTGTTACTGGATTAATCTTAATTGAGTTACACTGCTGTGAATAACCTGTCCTAAGCCATTCTCAGCTATATGTGTGAAGAATGGAAAAACATTGTCAGATGCATTACTTCATGATTCAGTGAGTGCCTGATGTTCAAGTGAGTACATTAGTAACTCAGGTCATGTGAGAGCAGCCAGCATCTTAATGAATTTCTCACTGCCAGCAGTGCTTTCCCTTGGTTCTGTAATGGTGTTTTTCTGAGTGTACCACTCGATCATTCTGTGGAGGAATTTGTTGTTTCAGAGAGCACTCAGGACATGCAAACATGAATCTGTGGCAATAATGCCCCAGTTACCTGGTGTGAGATTTTTTAGCTAAAAATTGTGTCACTTGGATTAATCTTGGATGTCTTATCTCTTGAGCTCCACTGCTTTGACCTGGACTAAAATGCCTGTCGTGCCATTTGTAATGCCTTATTATATATTTTATACAGTTTTGGAAATGCATTTGCATTTGTTTCAAATAATAAAATCCACCCAGATGTTGCTTACTTCTTTCAGAGCATGCCTTACTGTAGAAAGTCCTTACACTGCTTTTGGCTTTTATTCTAATACTTCCAGCTGTATAAATTCTTTTATTGTCTGGATGTCTGACAGGAAACAGGAGAAAGTTAACAGGGGCAACTATGTATTAAACTGATGTGGATTATACATTCCCAGCACCATATCTTTGGGGCCAGTTTATTTCAATCTGTCTAACGTTTTCTAATAAGTTACAATATTTTCAAAAATAGGGAAGATTCTAAATCTATGAGTAATTTTATATAATCATGAAATTCCTATGAAGGGACTTCAAGGCATTCCATTGCATTAAAGATGTAGATACCCTCTGTCACATGCCAAGTCATGGCTGGTGCCTGCAGACAGACATGATGAACTTCAAGATAAGCAACATGGTTGGGTGCACTGCATGAAGTGCCCATATTTTGACCTCAGTGATTCTGTTCCCCCTCTCACTGTAAAGGTCAGGACTAAATTGTGCAGGAATTTGTGAACTGAGATTGTGGACACTTTTGAAAGCTTATGTACATAAATATGTGGCCCACACCCCTGAAGTTATGCCACACCTAGTTATATCCCTCTTGTTTGTGTCATGGGAAAGCTGCAGTGAACTCTCCAATGGGTTTGTGCAGTTTGGAATAAGAATACTTCTGCTTACTGCACATTTCTTAGCAAGCAGCTACATTGATTTTGATCTGTATGTGGTGCCAACACAGTTTTGGCCCAATATGTTTGACTTTTTCCAGTTTTCCCTTCTTAAGTATTGCGTTTGTAATTTCAACACATCTTTTATGGAATCACATATTAGCTTTATTTTTCATGCATTTGTATTAAATCCTTTTGAAATCAGATAACATCCATTTAGATTGAAGGCATTTCAGGGATTTCACATCCATATTCAATCTAAATAAAGAAAAACAGGTTAAATAAAATCCAGGTTCTCTGAAGAGAAAAAGAAATCATTATTATTGTGTGGGAAAGTAAAAAAAAAGTAAAGAAATAGTGAGGGTGGGTAGGCAAGGTTATTTTCAAAAGTAAATAGAATATCACTGCCCAAATTTTGACTTTGGCTGAAAGTTAAATTAATATCACAGCTGAGATTGTTAAAGATACAAAGAAGAAAAATAAAACCGAAAGGTGGGATTTTGAAACAGACATCATGACTCAGAGGCATGACTTCTGTTTCTTTAGTTTTTGAGGTTTTTTAATTCAGTGCAGTGCCATGAAGTCTGGCCGATTGCTGTTGCTAAAGCACAGCCCATTGCTGTAGCTTGAGTCCCAGCAGCTGTGAGGCTGCTGAGGCTGTGCTGGCTCTGTGACCTCCAGGCACAGCAGTTCCCCCAGGGACAGCTCTGCTCTGCTGCCCCTGCCCTGGATCCCTTCAGCCAGGGATCTTTGCAGAACACTCTGCCATGTGGTGCAGATATGCTCCTTGGCATTCCTGAGACTTCCTGCTTGTGGCTCCCAGGAAAATTGCATCTCAGCCTTTTCTACAGACATAATACTTTGCTTTTCAGACTTCAAGACACATTACAGAAATGTCTCTGGGATTTATAAAGAGATATTTGAAGGCATCATCTCCTTCAGCTCGTGTCCCTGCATTGAAACCTATGTCAGTGTGAAGCCCAAGAACTCAAGCAATCAGTTTTTAGCAGCAGCAGCTGGTTCTTCTGAGGAGATGAGAGAATCTGAGAGTGGAGTGCTCTGTGCTCCTGAAGGAATTCCTGAGCAGCAGAGACAGGGCAGCCCCTGGGGACAGTGAGCCAGACTTCCCCAGTGTCCTATTGCAGTGCCACTCCTCTGCCTCCTTTAGCCTTGTTTCTGTAGCTGTTATTAAGCCATAGCAACACTTCTGCAGCTAAGTGACGACACACATGTTGTTGTGCTAAAATAATTGTGAGGCCACAAACTGGGGCCTCTTGAAAATGTTTGTCTTGAGCTTACTACCTAGCCTGTGATACCATCTTTGTTTCATTTTCCTCAGTGAAAAAATGAAAAGCAAAGAAAGAAAAATAATAGGGAAAAACCCCTCAAATTTATGTATGCCTAAACAGGTCATTAATAATTCCTCCTGAAGCATTAATTATGGCTATGAAACTTTTTGAGTCAAATCCTAACCACAGTCTAATGTCATTGGTGCTGATCTTGCTGAAGTGTCAAGTTAATAATTTCCATCAGAAATGCCTCTGCAGTTGCTGTGCCTCTCCATGAGGCCCCCTCCATGCACAGTGCAACTGCTTCTCTATGCTGGTGGCCTCAGCACTGGATGGAGTTGCCAAGATTTTCAAGGGGGCAAGTGATTTTGGGTGACCAGCTTTAGACACTTCAAAGAAACTTGAGCTCTGGCAGGCTGTGTTTTCTGCACACCATTCCCCAGATGTTTTGGAAAAACAAAGCAATAGCAGTTAGATATTTAATGTCTGTAACAATAATAACCATGTGATTTCTTGCAGAAAATATTTAGAGTACTGTACTTAATCATATTTTGCATAGAGTAATTACACAATTAGTGTCTGTCTTCCCAAGCAAGTATCATAATATTATGATGGGTGAAGAACGGATTTAGGCATATTTCATTTCTGTGTAGACAAATTATTATGGCTGTTCTTGAGAAATGAAATAAAAGTGGGTGTTTTTTCCTTTTTTATATCACAGATGTGGATGAATGCCAAGCCATCCCTGGGATCTGTCAAGGGGGAAATTGCATTAATACTGTTGGATCTTTTGAGTGCAAATGCCCAGCTGGACACAAGTTTAATGAAGTAACACAAAAATGTGATGGTAAGAACTTCTAGAACTTTCTTCTGAAAGGGGAGTGTCTTCTTTTGGAGGACCGACTTTGTTTAACAGTTTGTAACAAACTTGCTGTCTTTTCTGCCTTGAGCCTGCAGGTAGCATTATTCACAACAAATACAAATAGGGGTGCTCTCTCTCAGAGCAGACAATGTTAAATATTGACCCTGCAACCTTTATAGCCTTTTTATTCATGTAACATTTCAGACTTGAAGGTACATCTACCATTAAACATGAAAATACTTTCTAACTGATATGTTGCTTTTAGAAATGCTTGAGGCACATGTTTCTTTGTGGATCTTTTGACCAAAAAGTGTATATGACTGGAAGATTCAACACATTCCTACCTACTCAGGTGAATCTATTTAACATAAGTGAGGGGTTGACACTGCTGTGTGAAGGCTGCTGGATTGTGCTCTAAACTCAGCCTTACAGTTGCATATATTCCAGAAGGACAAACATTTTATCTTCACTTACTAGTCATCCTAACTTGGGGGTACAGCAGGTGCTAGATATTAGTGTGGAAATTTGCAGTGTGTGATTATGGAATCGTGCTATTTTTTTTTTTTTTACTGTGATTTGATGGGATTTTTTTTTCTTTCTAATATAATAATCAAGCATAGATGGCACCTTTGCTTTAAGAGAATTTTGAGTAGATAAGGACCATAGTACTAAAATGTGTCAGTTGCACATTATCGATTTGTATTTGCAGTGAAGTCCAGATAATGTTTAAACTTCTGCAACTGATTCTACTTTCAGTCATTAGACTAAAATTAACTTGAGTAGACAAGTTTCATAAGTGGCTAGTGATTTTGGAATGCCAACTTTCAGTACAATAAAATTATTTGTGAGAATAAGGTATGCATTCACCATCCTTTCTTGCATCAAGTTCCCTTTAAGAAGCACTCAAAACTTTTTAGTAATTTTAGAAGAATTATGAATTGCTCTTTCAAAAGAAAAATAGCTATTTTAGGCAAAACTTTATAATTTATTTGCAGGTTAGGGAGAGCAATTTCAGAAGAGCTTGTACACAGCATGGTTTACATATGACTTGCCAATAATTTTGGCAGAATGTAACCTGCATTTAGAATAGAGCAACATTGCAAGTGTTTCCTTCTGTGGATGAAGTACCAAGAATGTGGTGAATAGGAGAGACTGAACATGTGCCTTGTTAAGTATTAGTGCATGAAAAGCTGAGAGCTGTAGGCTGCATCTCATAAACATTTTGATGGTATTTTTCAATTGCTGAATCATTTTAAAAACAAACTCCGACCAACAACCAAATAACAAAAAACCCCAAATAGCAACGACCCTAAGAGCCCACACTTGCTAGCATTAAAGAAGTCAACTCAAGAACCTGGTCTAGGTTGCTGTGTTCCCAAATCCTGCCATAAATTTCCTCCCCTTTTGTGAAATCCCTTTGCAGTGATCACCTGGCTGCAAATATCAGATGGATTTTTCCTTCTTCAAATTCATACCTATTGATTTTTGAATCTCTGCAGACAGAGTTACTTTCACTGCATCTTCATATTGTATTACCAAGCAATTTAAGTTAAAACTATGTGGGTATTAATACAATTCAAAGAATTAAAAGCACCACCTTTATACCAGTGGCACGTAATAAGATAGAAGCACAACATTTAAAAGCATGATCATGCAGCAGCAGCCCATCTGTCCTGTTCTTTCTAGATTACCTTTTGATTTTTATAAGTCAATATAAGACAAGGCTTTTGGTTCACAGTAATTAGCTATATATTATTCTGATACATAATGAATAATATCTGATTGTTTGCTTGGTTTAACTTCATATTTAGCAAGTAGGACTTCTAGCAGTTATAACATGTCCTTGGTCACTGATTTAGTTCAACTGGGAGCTACCTGCTGAATTACAGTACTGGTTTTTTAGGTGGTCTCCATTAAAGTAAGATCATAATAGCAATTGTCAAGGACAGGTAGAGAATCAACAAGATAGAAAAGGGGAGGAGTTGACCAAGGTTCTCTTTGTTAGCATAGGTGGTGGAAATTTGTATTTTAACTGCTACATTATTTCACTGTTTGATATAACCATTTCTTTTCAATTTGCACTAGTGCTGAGGTAAATTCTATTTTTTGTGGTGACCGGGGGAGTAATTTTTCCTAAAGTCACATTTAAGTCTGCAAGTAAATCAAATATACTTACCTTTGTAAAAGTCACATACTTAGCAACAACAATGTTGCTTATATGGATGTCAACACTAATATAAATAGTGAAATACTGTTTGGGTTAGGCTCAACCCTAAAATAAAGAGTGATGATTTTGCTTTTAAAAGGGTCAGACTCTATATAAACAGTGGCAACCCTGACTTTAAGATAAACATCGGTGAATTTGAGTCAGAAAATGCTTGAATCTGATCCATTTACGATTGCATTTTTCTCTGTTAATTAAGGGGTTTATTCAGACCAAAATTCAATTTCCACATTTTTTGTCACTGAGACTTGTGGGACTCCTGTGGTGTATAATCTTGGAGCAGAAGCCAGAAGTCTCTTAGCAGTGCTCCCAGGGCACTTGGACTTGAGTCTTTGGCAACATCCTCGAAGTAGCAGTGAAAAAAAGGTCACACCCCTCTCACACACCCAAGTGAGGAATGTGACCCACATCAGGACAACCAGCAAGATGCTGGGGAAGAATGTGTGCACAGGGGACCCAGAGCGCTGCTCCACTTAGGGTGGCTGAGTCTGCAAACTTGGCTTATCTGTGCCATCCCAGTCCCTCCACTTCTTTCCTGCAAAGGCAGGAGGCCACAGAAATATTACAGCATCCCATGCTTTACCTAGGAGACCAGGAGTTGTTACTTTTTGTATTACTGTTTTCACAGAAGAAGTAGAGCTGAGATCCTTTCTACTTGCTAAGATGCTCATTAATGGTCCTGTGGGACTTTGGGTGTTCCCCCATCTGTTGGGGCCAAATTCCAATTTATGCGTTACATTAAACTCTTCCAGTCCTTTTTAATGACTACAGTATTATTCACTCCTTGCCTTGGTCTGTTGGGTGGTGTTGAAGTATTTCTTCTCAGAAATTTTTGTGGTTGGTGAAATCATTATTACAGTCATGTGTCTGTTTTCGTAGCTCTCTGGAGGAGAGGTTGGGTAGAGTCCTCTGATGCCATTATTTCTAGCTGGATGCTCCCTGTCAGGAGAGCAGCTGGGTGATTGTAGATGGCTGTGACAAGCAGATGTCATTGATCAGTCTAGAGAATAACCTCCTTTTCTGCTCTGCTCTGATTCCTCTTGTAGGTACCATGGAAAAGAGTGAGCTGTTTTTAAGCTCAGCAGAACTCCAGGTTCCTAGGAGATGAGGGCAGTGCTAATTAGATACAGCTGCATTGTTAGGACAGCCACTGGAAACCAAGGGGAAAGTAACTACACATCCCAGGCAGGCTACTGGTGGTAATTAAGGAACACTTGGGGCTGACATAGGTCGTTATTCACATAGCTGCAGCTTATATAAACTCGCTGTGGAAGAAGCCTTCAAGTTCCCTCTGTGCAGCTATGATGAGTTGTAAGAATTTGTTAGGTTTTTTTCCCTGCAGATTTGAAATTTTTTTTACATTGGATCTATGATGATTTAGTATATGGATTGAGATTTGTTAGTGGAGACAATCATGGTATGGAAACTTAATTTTAAAATCACTGCCAAAATGTAGGGAGAATTATGGACACTGCCTGGCTTCTGCAGTAGATATTTTGGTTACACTCTAGAAACCTGTTGAAACTTCTGAACACTGATTTAGTGGAGAAGACAGAGAAGACAATTTTTGTTGCCTGCAGTCATCTTGGTCAGAGCTGTAATCCTGTCAGATTGCATTAGCTGAACAATACCTAGCTGCTCAGTGCTTTTGTGTGGGGTATTTCCAAGAGAAACTCGAGTGCAGTAAGGACAGGCAGTTCAGTGGTTCATGTCCCTTTCAGTCTGTCCTGAAGCAGTGCCTCGGGGTGTACCAGGAGAGGCTGTGCTGCTGGAGAGAATGGTTCAGCTCCTGATCACTGTGGTCATTACACAGCTGGTCCCAATGCAGTTTTTTTCATTCTAGTATGCAGAATTCAGACTGGATGAGTTACAGTTTTGTTAGAATTAGTAAATTTCTGCTTTAAGATGTTCATCCATCCATATTAAGCAGTAAAACTTTTGCAGTTTACAGATACTGTATTTTAAATTTGCAGATGCATTTTTTTCAATATTCTGTTTCATTTCTGTTTATAAGATACCTAATGAAACATGCTAATTCAAAACCACTGATTATGCCCTGAATTTGAGTATTACTATTAATTATAAAATTATGAATCCTTTTCTTGTGCCAAAACTAATTTAGCTAACCTGCCCCTGCATCTCTTTTTGTCTTCAAGATATCGATGAATGCAGCACCATTCCTGGAATTTGTGATGGAGGAGAATGTTCAAATACAGTTAGCAGTTACTTCTGCAAGTGTCCTCCAGGGTTTTATACAGCTCCTGATGGCTTGAAATGCATAGGTGAGTAGAATCCTGTGAACAATAGAACAGTAGGTGTTATAACAATTCATTAATATCAAGAATGGGCAACAATGTGTCAGAAACATATTTCAGCTTGGGGACTTGAAATCCTTCTTTTATGCAGAAGTACATCACGTGCCTGTATATGTATTCTGAAATGAGTTTTCCATGTGCAGGATAGTTGTTTTTTTGATCTTCTTTGAGACCTCTTTTATTTTTCTACTGCAGCTTTTCTGTTATGTCATATTTGTTGCCTTAGAACTTGTTTAAAGGTCTCCTTGGTATTGTTGCTCTCATGCTTGTCTTTAATTTAGTCTGTTTTATATTCAGCACTCATTTAGAAAAGCCAATTTGCATTCCAACTGTTATAACCCTATTGCAGGCCTTTGTCATTAAAGGAAGTAATGTGATAAACTGAGTATGGGATATTTTTATGTGCTTTTATGACGTTGATGATTTGGCAGAGCTCTTCTCTCTGGCTTTCACTGTGGTGGAGCAGAACCCATCTTCCAGAGGCTGGACTGGGAACCAAAAGCTTTGTGAATGAAAGGATTGCCACTGCAGTGCCAAAGCCCTGAAAGAACAGTGTTAGCAGTTCTTCTTCTTCTGGGAAGCATTAACTGCCTGCTCTGAGGCAGGTGGAGTAGTTAATTAATTGGGTTCTTTCTCATTTTTGTGCAGTAATTTATTTTTTCAGTGCCAGTGCTGAATTTTGAGCAAAAATCAAATGAAAGGTTTATTTCCTCAGTTTTAGTATATTTATTTAATGGTTCTTACACAGTGCCAGCACTAGGAACCAATACAACATCCTGTTTAGTACCTTTGGTAGGAAATAATTTTGGAAGGAATCCCAAAGTTCAGAGATCAGTACCAAATAATAATAACTTTCCCAAGAGATCTGCAAGTACTTTGGGTTACAATTAATTTTGCATGGTGCCATTCAATTTCTGCAGGCTGTAAGAAATAAACTGCTTTTCTTCCATCATCAAGAATGGCTTTCCTGTAGATTTGATCCACACTGTACACTTAAAATGCCAATGGGAATTGCTGTTATTGCTTCAGATCAATAGCTTCTAAATTGCTATAGATCATTAAGTCATTGATTGCTGCCTGTACTTAATATTTTTGAGCAAGATTTACCTTTCCATGACAAAAATTTTCTAGAGATGCACAACTTCCATTTGCTTTTTACTTTTTGTAGTCACCACTCTGTCAGGGCAGCCCAACATTCAGACCCATGTCATATTCTTGCAGTTTCTCAGCATTTTTACCCCCTGTGTTTGTAGACTGAAATAATTCAGCTAAAGAATTGGGATTTTAAATGGTGACAAGGTTTGATAAATAATATGTCAGACTATGAGCCATCATTGAAATTTTGGGTTTGTGTTCAAAGCAAAATGTGCTAAATGGGAAGCACTATCAATTGTCTGCAGATATTTTGGATTCTTGTGTAATTTGCAGACACATTCTTGCCATATTCACAGGGACAGAGCCCAGATCTGTGTTAGTGCTGGGCAAAACATGTAATCTTGATTTAATTACAACATGCCTGTCTTAAGTGAAAAGTGTTAGCTGGACGTGTCTGTTCTGTTAGAGAGGAGGAAATGCTTCTGAGAAATGTATCCCTTAGGGGACTCCAGCTCAGCAGCACTGGGGCCAGATATCCAAAGGATGCACCAGGAGCTCCATTATTACAAATCTTAAAAATAAGAATAGACAAAGCAAAGATATCTCCTAGAGCTGCAGAGCAGAGGCAAGAGCAGGGCATCTCATCCCAAGTGCATGAAAAGTGCAGTGAAGAAAGTTGCTAGCCCATGATTCCAACTGGCATAAATTTGTTTGGTCTGTGTTACTTTTTGATGGCCTCTTTTTACATTTTTTCTTTTTGAGAGACACGTTTTTATTGAAATTTATTCTCGTGGTGATTTTTTGCCTTTTCAGAAGACTATAATTTTTCGTAGAAACAATAAATACTGACAACTGAAACAGATAAAGGTAATTTCCTGCTGATCTTGTCCTGGTTTGTGTGTTTTTACCATTTGGAACAGAAGAGGAAGGGGGAAACTGTAAGAATGATGCCTTCTGATTAGAATATGGAAAGATTTGGTATTTTTCTCATAAACTTGCTGAGTTTTTTTCTGAAAATGTTGTGTTGTGGCTTTTGGACACACTCTTATAATTGTAGGTAGATAAAGGTGTTTGCTGTGTGCTTATCTCTCCATGGCACATTGTGTACTTGCACAGATCCCAAGTAGATTCCTTTTCCACTTTCCATTACTGCTCTTAAATGTTTCAAAACTTGGTACTGACCAAAATGGAGAAAGGTGAATTATGAAAGATGATTATCAGGTCTGTTAGATTACTTCCTTCTTCCCATCGACCCCACCATCACTCCAAACCACTGAATATCTCTCCAGGGGTGGTGGAGAACAGTTCTAACTCCAAGGAGTTCTATTTGATTTTTAAGAGGGTAGATGAAGAAGTAAATATGTGTGGCAGTTTAGCTGGGAACCAGGAGAAAACAGAGAACCAGCAGTAGAACTGAAACCTGATTTTTTGTTCTCTGTTTCAGGTTTCCATCATATGATAGTATGACTGTTCTAAATAAAGTTGGAAATAAAGGCCAACGAACTCTTTTAGCTGTATTGTCAGTAATATCCATGTTTAGGGTTCCAGCTAATAAAAGACAGAACTATCACAGATTCTCACAACATATCACTATATGTCAATTTCCTCAAAATAGTAAGAAACTCCTCTGCTTTTTTTTTACATCCACTTGTGTACCTAGTGAATTCTGGAAAGCACTGGTACTAGACAGATAATCCACCATGCCCTGGGTAATTGAAGTACTGTTTCGTTAGGGAATGATGTCTGCTGTCGTAAGACTAGATCTGCAACTTTTTCCACTACATCTTGACTGCAACTCTTTGTATATTTTAGAAACAAACTTGGTCTGGTTTATCATGCAGTGTCAAATCACATTGCAGCTTATATAGAGTTTGATATGATGTGACATATTGTGAAACAGTTCCTCAAAGTTTCAGATGGTATCACAAGATTATTTTTTATTATTTTTTTAATCCCATCCACATTTTCTCTAAGCTGAGCTATCTCTAACAACATTGCACAGAGCTGAGGGTATAAAATCTGGGTACAGGACATTCTTTGTACAGCACATGCTTACCCTTTCAGACAGGAAGCCAACAGATCTCCATAAACAGTGTGATTGCACCAGTTAAAACTGTGTTGCACTTTCTTGCCTGCAGGCCTATATCTTATCAAATCACTACATACTTCAGCTGGGGAAGCCATGACTAATGAAAAATGAACTAATGCTTTGTGAATTGCAATGCTGTGAATTTATTGCTGTCGTCAGTGCTTTCAAATCAAGACTTAATTGATCTGGTTTGATCTTTAATAAGGATGACACTGCAGTTTTTCTTTAGGGTCATAGAAGCGTTTGTTGTTACATACCGAATATATGTTTTTGCTGCATTTTTGTATCCTTTAATGCATTGCCGGCTCCATATTTCACTGCTGCTTTCTCACAGGTTATGCTTGAGTCCAAAGCAGCCCAGATATTGTCTAGATTTTTTTATTTTTCTGATGCCTCCGATAACGCAAATCACTCCAGAACAATGGCACCTTTCCCTTTTGTGGAAGCCACGTTTCTCGTTGAACCGATGCTCACCCATGCGTTCCCCTCTCTCTGCAGACGTGCGCCCTGGGTTCTGCTACTCCACGCTGAGCAACGGGCGCTGTGGCGGCCAGCTGCCGCAGCCCCTGTCCAGGATGCAGTGCTGCTGTGACAGCGGCCGCTGCTGGTCACCCGCCCCCGCCGCCGCCCCGGAGATGTGCCCCATCCGATCCACCGGTAGGAACCCGCCTGGGCTCCGCTCAGCGTGCCTCGGCACTGAAGTAGCAGTCATTTCCTTTTGGTTGGGTTTTTAGTTGTAATGTTTTCATTAAAGAGCTACACGGAGTGGTTGAGGCTGAAGGGCACCTTGGCAGATTGTTCAGTCCCTGCTCAAGCAAAGCCTCCTATGTGGAAGAGTGCTCAGGACCCCCCGGAGGGCAAGCAGACAGAAAGAATTATTTGTTGCTTGTTTTTTGGTCAAGTTTTTCTGGCCTTATCTGCTTCAGATTTGTTTTCAAAAGCCTCTTCAAGATCAAGTTACTTCCTCTAGACCCTTTTAATACGTCCCTAATCCCTCTGCATTTTCGTTCTCTTTGGGAAACAGGGATTTCCTTCCTCATGACAAGCTTTCTGAGATGCGATATATTTCCTGAAATTTGATACAGAGGATGATTTCTCTCTGCTACCAAAATTCTTTATTGTCTCCTTGGGTATTGAGATCCTCAGATAATGTATCCCTTGAATTGAGAGAAGATGGTGAGGGAGAAGAATGTTAAACTAAGTATGAGGGACTGGAGGGAAGCTGATTTTGAGATTGTTTAGGACTAGAGGCCTAATAAAATCCTTTAGAAGAGGAGAATTCAAGAAATTTAAGAATTTATAGGAGGAGGTTAAGGGAGGTGCAGAGTTTATGAAGGAATGGGATTGTAACACTATAGCAGTATAACTCTGAAGAAATTGTCAGAGTTCATATATGGGAGTTTTGATTATTCTTAATCCTTTGAGTGAAATTGCATAATACTTTAGCAGAAATCTGCAATCAGAACTGTTGGAAGACTTTCTGTCACTGTCTTATTCATAATATTTAAACACGTTAAAAGTTCAAAACTGGCTAGAACAATGCTAAAACATAGTGCACTCTATTGACAACCCTCTGAAATAGGAAGACAACGAGAAATCTTTCAATCTTAACACAGTTCTTGCTTTCTTCAAACACTTTCTAATTGTTCATATCTAACTGGTGAGTACACTGGGTGGAAAAGTAAGGTAATTTGGCCAAAGCTGCAGACTGAGACGTCATGGAGAAGGAGCTAGAACCCAGGACTTCCTGACTCATAAATCCATGCAAGGTCTTCCAGATCACGGTTACATGCCCCTTCGTTTTTGGTTCTGCTTCTGACTGGAGACATAAATTGAGACTATAAATTACTCTTTTTGAAAGTGCTTTGAAATTCTTTGAAAAGCTTTACATGCATTTAAGGTATTGCTGTCATTATGTAATTAAGGTCAAATATTCCTTACATAGTATATCCTGAGAAGGCAAGACAAGGAATTTAGAGCTGTCAGTGGCCCAAAGCATCTTTAACTCTGCAATGGAAATTTACTGCAATATAAAGGGGAGCACTAGCTGCATAATGTAACTGAGTAGTTGCATTTTAAATGTGGACATCAGACCCAGTTGCTACTGCAAAGTGGTAACTACAAAATTGCTAGGAATTACACATGGAAATTGAAGTTGCAATAAAAAAGGCTAGCACTGTAATTTTTTATAATATGGTGGTAATTGTTTATGTGGAATAACAGGGTTTATCATTGACACTATTTAAAGACTAAAAGGAACAACAGAGTGAAATGCAGTGACACATGAAGCAAACTGATCACCCAACAGCATGAAATAAATGCAAACATCATAATCAGGAAAAGCAGAACTTTAGGTTAAGTTTGTTTAACAAATCCTCTGTGATTCAGGAAGAGCTTCTAATGTGTTTGACAGGTGGAAACAGATAAGATGAAAGTGTTGAAGGCTGAAATACGCAGTTTACTTCTCCCAACATTTACTTTATTTTTCTGCTTTTGTTTTTCATATTGTTTCAAGAATTCATTAATTTCTAGATTTTTTCCCCCTTACATAATTCTTCTTCCCTGTTGTTCCACAGACTTTAAATTTTGAAGTTCAAAGATGTTGACTGCACAAATAACTGCTTGTGTGCACACAAATTGTTAACATTAATTAGGTCAGCTGGAATGTGGTCTTTAATTGTGATACTCTGTGTGCATTTTTTGGATTGCAAGTTCCAAACCCACACTTCCTGAAGACAAAAGAGTCATGGGCAAGAGGAAAAGTGGGGCAGTAGGGCAGATGCCACTAATAGAGATAAAGAATAGGAGAATGCAACACATACACCATAGACTGCTCTTCCAGCAAAATAGATCATTTGTCATGGATCATTCCCATCACCTGGAAAAGTATGAATTTATGTGAATCTGACTTGGTTTCTCTTTGGCTACACTGCTTAGACTACACCTTATTTGGTTTCTGCTTTTATTGGCAAACTTAATTTTCCCAGGGAAATAGTGTTAGTGTATTCATTCTCTAATTGGTTTTGCCTCATTGCTTATATTTGTATTTCTTTGTTTTAGGAGGTTAACTTTTAAGAAACCCGTTTGAAACTGGGCTTTTTTCCCTGTTCAGTATTTTTCTAACTCTGTGGCAAGCTTTCTGTTAAATTAACTTGGGATCAAATCCAGAGTCCTTTTCTAGGTAAACTTCACACTGAGTTCACCAAAGATTTTTGCTTGAAAGAAGACTAAGTAGATTAGGATCAGGTCCCTGCCTCACTGTTCAATTTCATGTCCAGAATATCAGTTCTGTTACCTTTTTACTGGCAGTCTTCTGACAAGTCGTGTTGAGATTCTGTGGATTAATGACTCAATTCAGAGAGCAAAGCTTGTTGCTATGAAGAAAACATATAGGCTCACATTTTCCAGATTATTTAAGGTTTGTTATTGCTAATCTGAAACACTGCAAAAAGGAGGAGTGTTGGATTAAATGAAACAGGCTGCAAGAGTCTAAAACAGCATTGATATTTTCTTGTTTCAGACGAGTACCGTAAATTGTGCTCAGTATCTGCTATGCTGCCAGCAAGACCTGACCTTCCTCCAGCCCGTCCTGATGTCATCCCCCCACCACGCTTTCCTGACGTTTACCCTCCTCCCCATCCAGAGATCATCTATCCATCTCGGGCTCCACCAGTGCATTGTAAGAGAGACAGAAATAACCTCTCTGAAACAACCTCTCCTTGCACCATGTGCATTTAGCTTCTTTCAAAACATCCATTCCTCAGGAGCAGTGCGCTCCCTTCAGCTGTTGGTGTCTTTTACTTGTTTTATGTGGACATGGAGGCTCTGGATGTCCTTTTAATCAGAGCCTGCCTACCATGTGCCTTGTGGCAAGATACCTATCTCATTAGTAGTGTTTTCCCTGATAAGATAGGTTTCAAAAATTCCCTTCTCACTGTCTGTACCGTGGCTCATGTATTGTAATAGTTACATTACTGTTATTTTAAGGCTGTTGTGAGCTTTGCTGCGTGTCAGCACTGCATAATATGAATAGCTTTTTGACTAGGTTGTGACAGATATTTACGTTAAAGAGATTGTCTGAGAGAAAGCAACTTCTTCTAGGTTGTTTTCCTCACTTGCACTTGGCCAGGTATGAAATGTACTGATCAAAACTCTGCTGTGCTCTGCTGGACACTGAGACTGACCCAGTGCACAGAACTATTTTAGTGATACACATGGACACAGGGATGGGTTAGTTTTCCCTAAAATAAGAAGGAAGCCAGAGCAGACTACCAATATAGAGCAACATACCAATACAATGTAGTCTTTTTTTGTCTTTGCTTAGAGAATTTACTACATGCCCATGTGGTCTGGAGTAGGCGTGTGCCCCTGAAATCATTTGGCATAACCACATACTCTTTTGCAAGTAAACAAGCTGGTTTTGCCCACACTCTGTGCAGATGCAAGCAGTCTCTGCTTGCACTGGCACCAGCTGAAACTATTTAGTCTTGGTTCAGCACCAAGCTGAGCTAATAAGCCTAAGAGGCAAAGTATTTTAGCTTAGGCTGACACTGCACTGACGTAGTTGCACAGCTTCTGGTCAGCTGCTAGCAGGGACAGAGCCAGCTCATGCCTGCCTGCCAAAGACAGTATAGGCATATTCCCAGGGTTATCCCTGCCCTCCTCACTGCTATCTGGGAAAGTGAAAATAATGAACCAGTCTGCCTGCTCTTTGCTACTCCAGGCTTTTAGTAGAGTCCCTGCAGTGCCACACATCCCCTTTACCTCTAGGGATGAGCAGACATAGTCCTCTTTGATAGGACAAAAGATGAAAACACAATCAGACTTGCCTTAATGAAAATTTCTGTGGTTGTTAGCTGTTTTCAAACAAATCTCTAAGAGTCAAAGTGCCATTTTCTCTCTCCCATTTCACTATGTAATTCACATTACAATGGAAGGTAAATGTTAATTTTTAATGGAAAATCCTGCACAAGTTGTAGATTATCAGAAGCTATTATGATGAACTATTAAAATATTTTCCCAACTGTTGTTATTTCAGCGATCTTGCCGGTGAACTTAACTGACTATTGCCAAACATTCCGACATCTCTGCCGAAATGGGCATTGTATTCCCACTCCTGGGAGCTACCGCTGCGAGTGCAACAAAGGATTCCAACTGCATGGTAGAGAGGAATGCCTTGGTATGTGGTTTGCTGCTGTAAATCACAGAGGGGAATTTCATTTTAGAGGAAAAAAACATTCTTCTCCACACAATGTAATAACCGAGTTCTTGAATAGAAGAGCCCCGCCTCCAAAAAAAAACCCCAATAAAGAGACCTTGGCAAACTGATTGATTTCAGTGGCAAACTTATTTTTACAACAATTTTGCCTTTAAAACAGTATTTAACAAATCTTGTAACAAAATTACGCAGAAGCAAGGATTTCTTATTTTACTAACCCATTACTATAATGTGTTTATTAGTTATTGAAAATGGTCTCTTTAAAATGCTACCAGCTTTTTGAGTATGCAATGACCTATTGTTAAAAAAATAATAAATTTAGAGTTAGTGGGATTTACAAGTCCTTTTTAACTTCATGAATAGTATCTTGTTGGGCTCTTGAGACCTTTAGGCTTGGAACTCAGCAAGAGCTCAACAACAGAAGCACAGATTAACTGTATCTTATAGGCAAGATTTTGGTTCTGTCAAAATCTTCAGTGAAGCCAAGAATGTAGAGATGTAAGATTAAGGCCTCAGTCTCTCACATGTGCAATATTTTACTAAAAATTCATTTTTCCCAGATCCTGTTTATCTTAAAACATGGGATCTTTTTTTGGGATCTCAGTGATGTCCCCTTTTCTTAGGGATTGAAGGGCACTATTTCTCCAAGTACAAAATAATAAAATACCCCTGCAGGCAAAAATAACTGGCAGCCAGTGTGATAATAAAATTGTATTGTCTGTGTTCCACAGATATTGATGAATGTGAAAGGAATCCATGTGTTGGTGGAGACTGTGTGAACACACAAGGATCCTACATCTGCCAGTGTCGTGTTGGGTATCAGAGCACAGCCACCAGAACAGAGTGCAGAGGTAATGGGCATACAGCCACATCTGCTATTGTCTGCTTATCAGGAGGGAAAATTGTTTGCAAGCAAAATTTAACAGATGGGTCAAATATGGAAGTTTTTTAAAAAAATAAAATTCAGTATGGTGGTAAAAATGACTGACCTGCTGGAGCTTGCTGTTCACTGACTGGGTTATGAGAAGAGGCATTTTGTCTTGTGCTAATAGGATCTTGGCACTATTTATGGCTTTGAAATAGAACAGACATATTTTCTTGGTTTTTTGGGATTTTTTTTGGTTTTTTTTAATATTAAGACATTATTTTCTTTTGCTGCTTGAAGATCTCAAGGACAATTAAGCATCCCTTCACTTGAGAAACACTTTATGTATAAAAGACTAAGGAAGTTGGGGAGAAAGATAAAACTTCCCATGAGTAAATATAAGGTTACACTGCCTGTGTGTAGTCTCTGCTTACTGCTAGAGAAACAACTAAACATAAATTACAGCAATGAAAACTTAGATATGGAAAAGTAGTGGGAAAGTCTAGATGGGGAAGCCTCAGAATCCTCATTATAGTTATTCTGAAGATCTGACTTGACTGTAGTCCTGATGGTCTTCATCCTGTCCTCCTATGGGAGTGGGACCACATAACTCCTCAGCGGTCAGCCAACCCTCCGTCAGGGTTTTGTGACTCCCAAATTGGGGTAGGCATTCAATTGTAAAGGTAGATAGATGCCTTTATAATTAAGGCATGATGAGAGATTTCTGGCAGATGAATAAATGATTGCTTTGATATTCCATAAGAAATGAAGCATCTAAATGAAACAGGATGTTTGAATGCTCAGAGTCACAGCTTGTCTTCATATTTTGCTGTCTGCACTGGGTGCAGGGTGCAGAGCAGGCCCTACGTCTGAAGCAGAAAGTTTTGAAAAAGCCAGAAGAAAGTTACCTGTATTAGTGTGCATTTCTTTCCTTCCTTTTGGGAATCAGAAAGGTGTTTGTGGTAGAGAAGCTTGCTCTCTGGTCCAGGAAGACATGCAGAGCCAGCAGCACTGCTGCCTGTTGCTGGGGAGTGTTTGACCTAATTGCTGCCAAGCAGCCGTGTTGCGGAAGCATCTTCATAGCTCAGCTGACTGGTGGTGAGGGAGTGCTGAAGGGCAGTCTCAGCTGTGATGAATTTACTCATGAGTCATTTTTGTCACACACTTTTAATTTGACTGATTCATTACACAAACACATGGTTGTCAGAAGCCCAGTAGCTTAATGGCATTTAAGTGTGGTCACTTAGCAGTTCCTTTGCAGTCTATGGGAGCCGTGCCTGCTTGACAGCCAGAGCAGAAAGTGCTGCGATGTGCAGAATCTTGTTTTTCTAAAGCAATTTTTAGGACCAGTGTAGGGAAAAGAAAAAGGCTGGTGGGGTGCATTTGGCAAAGTGTACATATAGCACTGGTGCCTGCCAAATCAGCATTTGCTGTAGAATTACTTTGCATAACTACTTTGGATGTAGAGATTTTATTTTTTGCATGCACAAATGTGTCTGTGCTGATGTGCTTTTGGAAATGTGTTCCTTATGAAGTCTCTCAAGCTCTTGAAAAACGAAGTCTCCATAATGACCACATGTTTATCTGTTCCTTGCTCTGAGGTTCCAGGGGAGGATTTTTTGTGCATGATGACTCTGATTGGTGACTAAACATTGCAGTCTTTATTACAAGCTACTGATTCATCCCTTCTTATGATCCCTTATAATTCTAATATGAGCTTGGATGAATTAATATCTTAATTGGAGACATAGGGGAGTAAAGTCACATTGTGATTAATAATCTGAAAAAAATGCTTCTCAATTGCAGAAGAGAGGATATGAAATGGACCTCAAAAAAAGGTGAAATTTTATTATGATAAGCTATCAGTGTGTGCTTTAACAGCTAAGTCCTTGCTATGATGTGCTCAACATTTCTGATGAGTGGAGGTCAGGTCTTACAGGGAGATAACAGCAATTTTGGGTATTTCATTGAGAAGGATACTTTGTTTTGCAAGTTTCTTAGAGGAGAAAAAAAATGGTGATGTTATATTGGACTAGTGGTGAGACTGATCAGCTGTGTGTAAGTAAAGAACAGTGAGGTTCGGTATTAATTTTCAACACATTTAAATGGCATCAGATGCATAAAAATACAAAAACAAATGAGCTGTAAAAATTAAAAGGCCTGAGGTTCCTCAGCATTTCTGCCTTTCCTAAAGAAGAAAGCTGGTGGAGTAGCTGAAGCCAGACACGGGTGCAATCAAGGGCTGGAAAAGTGGGGTGAAAAGGGACTGAGCAGAGAGGAAACCCACATTTATGCATTGCTGCTTGATGATGCTTGGTTATTGAATGAGGTTTATCTATCCTGTACGCTTTTGGTGGAGGGCTGCAAGCTGCTGCTGCAGTGAGTGGTCACTGAGCAGCTCGTGCCTCTGCTGGCATGGCTACTTGCTTGCAAAACAGTGATTCTCAGGGATTTCTTAGACTCTTCACAGAACTGCCATGCTGCTAAGAAGGCAAATATAGGTTCATGATTTTATCAGCATCAGCTCCCCTGGCCTAAGTGTCCAGAGAGCAGGGACATTTGGGAACACACCCTGTGCTCCACTTCTTCCTGAAGTGCAGCAATGCATTTCCACAGAGAGGGCTCAGGAAGGGCACCCCCAGGGTATTTGGGAAGTGTGGGTGCAAAATAGACAGGTCTGCATGGGCTGGTTGTGAGCTCTGTGAGCTGAGTCTCTTGTGTGCAGGAATCTCTGGGAGATGGTCCAGGCCTTGATGGAGAATACTGAGCAATCTGAAATGTCTAGACAGTCTGTCTCAGCATCTCCTCTCCTCTCCTTTGGAGGAGAGGGAGAGCTGCCAGCCTCGTGTGATATCACTCTTCAGGTCCTCCAAAGCACTTGCCAAGCACCTCCCGCAGAGAGAGGGGAAAGAGGATCTGATGTTTCAAATACAAACTAAGCAGGAGAAATTCTTCTGAGGTGGGAAAGTCTTGAACTTTCCTGTTATCTTACAAACCAGCAGCAAAAGACAAGCTTTCCCACATATTTCCTTAAGTAGTTAGGTACTGCTAAATTAAATTAAAATTAAGTAAAAATATCTAAATGATGAGCAAAAATTTAAAAAACCCGCAAAAATTGTGATTCTTGTTTGAGAAAGCTGCAGGGTGGTGTGCACAGAAATTCTTTCACAGCAGCTTGAAATTTCAAGCTGACAAACATTTTCCACCCCCATAACGTACAGTGATGGAAATCAAAATAAATCATTTTTCAGCTAATACAATTTCCATAGAGGTTTAAAGACCTAGGGGAAGGGAAAATGGGAAAAGTTCCTTTTGAGTATAAAAAAGAATCTCCCAAAATGTTCTTTTTCTTTCTGGTTGACTTTCAGACATCGATGAATGCTTACAGAATGGTCGTATCTGTAATAATGGACGATGCATAAATACAGATGGCAGTTTTCACTGTGTGTGTAATGCTGGCTTTCAAGTGGCAGTTGATGGGAAAAACTGTGAAGGTAAGACTCTTCTGAAGTTATTCCATATCAGTAATTACAGTTGCAAGAGGTTATTCACATCAATGAAAAAGAAAAGGACCCCTGGTGGGGGGAAGGGAAGGAACAAGGAGTCAGATATCCAAATACCTTTTGCTGTATCTGGGAGGGCAAGTAAAATGTCTTTTGCAGCCAGTTCTGGAGTCTTGGCTTGGCAGTCCTCAACGGGATGTCTGTCCAGCAGGAGAAATAGCACATACCACTATCACAAAATGCAGTTTCTTTGATGGGAGTGGTACATTTTAAAACATAGCACAAGTCACATGCTGCCTGATTTTACTGTGTGCTTAACAGCATGCTTTATGGGATCTTACTGGGTGACTAGCAATGTGGTTTGTGTAGATGCAGGCTGGTCTGACCTATAAAAATTGTTTTAACAAAAATTTGTAAACATAATTGATGTGTTCCTACCTCCCAGACCTTTAGTAAAGGGGAAGAAAAGAAGAATGTTCTTTATCATGCTTCCCAAGGTCTTTGGGAGGGTTCCCAATGATCTATTCATACGTTAAAAGAATTTCAAGCGCTGTTCTTAGAAACATTTTTGGCAGAATATTATCTCAGTGATTCAGCTCAAAGACTTAATGCCAAAATTCCTGGTTGGGATAGATACACGATTTTTTTTTTTAAATCATAAATTATTTTTGTCTGACTTAGCCTGTAAGTAAAAAGAAAACACACTATGTCTAGAAGTGTAATTTCTGTCCAAGACAGCTGCAATATTAAGGAAAATAGCACGATTCTGAATATATTGTAATGTCATTATGATCCAGTGATTTTATGTGCTAGTAGTGATTCTGTTAATCCTTGGTAGAGACAGACATTTTAAGACTCTATTTTTCCTGACTCTTTTTTAGATGCAGTTTAGCACCATAAGCTGCTTTTAAAATATCTTATTATGGAAGTACATTGACTAAATATATTTGGAAATTAGACTATTTGGGGAAAAAACTCTTTATTCTGATTTCTTCCTTTCCCACCAAATACCATGTGCTAATAGTAATAAAAACCAGGACATCGGCAGTCTGGTAAAACATTTTTAATTCCATTGCATGTGCTGCCAAAATGTCTGTTGCATCCACTTATGAAACAGTTTCATCTCTGGCATTGTAATGCATTGAGTTGTATGCACACACACTAATCAAGTAAAGAGCATGGCATTGTGCCATACCTTAATGTAACTGTGTGTAGTTCTTTAGATGTAACTGGTAAATACTACTGATTTTTTTTTTTGGATGTAACATCCAAAACTGATTTCATCTGTGCCAGGACAAAGTAAAGACTGAGAGGATATAAAAGCTTACTCAAATCAAGAACAGAATTCTCTGTACTTGCTTTTTTTTTTTCCTTTCCCATTTTGTGAGTAACTGTGCAGGGTTCAGAATAACAGTATCTGAGAACCTCCACCTTTTCCTATTTGAATCCTCCATGATATCCCATTTGGTCAGAGGATGAATAAAGCTTTCATGAAGCTGTAATTACTAAGTACCCTTCTGTATGGCCTGTCATGCTGAATGCAGGAAGGGGGCAGGTTTTATTTTAAATGGAAGTTGAGGATGGCAGTGCCCATAGAATTCATGCTTGAGCACAGTGCTGAGAATTCTCCCATACCATAAATCTTAGACTTGTCCAGTGGAGGTTATAAAAGTTTTCACTCCAAACTCAAATGTTCTCTCCTCTTCCTTCAGGTCTTCTTAGTAACATAAAATTGTATTTACATTCCAAACAGGAGGCTGCTTCTAACCTAGCTTCTATTTAGATTAAGATGTCAAACCCTCTTTAATTACATCCCTTCTCACTTTTTGATGACTTTTACCAAGTGGAAGTTCTTAAGCTGTCCAGTTTCTCATCCGTTTTTTGTTCTCTTTGCTTTTTTGGATTCATTCCTTTTTATGTTAATGATTCATTATGAAAAATGGAATCATTGCTTTGACACATTCTCTAGGACAGTGCAGTCTGTCCCCTCATATGTTTCTGATTATCATTATAGCTCTGACAACTAAGAAAAAAATTAAGGTGTATCTTTTGAATATAACCACTAACAGTCCTTACGCTTAAACATTATGAGCATTATGTCTATTGTCTGCATTTTCAGATATGGATGAATGCAGCATCAGGAACATTTGCCTCAATGGGATGTGCATCAATGAAGATGGCAGTTTTAAATGCATTTGTAAACCAGGCTTCCAGTTAGCATCTGATGGACGCTATTGCACAGGTAAGCACAAGAAATTATGGGTTCCAGAAACTCGTGAGTCTTGTCTCTCTGGGTAGCTTCAAGAATAGCCTTATTTGTGATTCTTGGGAAAAAGAGGTATGGGGCAGAGTTCTCAGCAGGTATGCTTTTTTAATCAGCTGGAATTATTTGTCATTGTGCAAGACTGAGTCTTCTCCACATTGTTGAGCAACTGCCCCAACCAGCCAGTGGGAAATACTCTTTCAACAAGAACCTAGTTAAACTCTGGAGTTTTTTTGCCTGTGGTGTCTTCTGCAGATTGGTTCCAGTGTATCTTACATTTTGTGTTTGGTCTTTGAAAGTATTCTGCCTTTGGCCACCCAAACATCCTGGCTTGTTGCGATTTTTGGGCTTTTCTCCCATTCCTGTCTGGGTGCTCCTAGACAATACAACATCTCTGATGAGTGCCCAGCACTTGGTGTGACCAAGATGCAGACATGAGCACCACAGCAAGATTGTCTTTTCCATTTGCTGCATAGGTGCAAATGAACTATTGTGCATTACCACACAAGTGTCTCCTTAGCATCACAGCTGCTGGCTGTGTTGGCTGCAGCCTTCACACACTTAGAGCATTGCCATTTATTTCAATTCTTACCTGATTTCCATGTGGGATGTGTGTGCTTGCCAAAGCTTGTTTTCCAGCTGGTCTGTGTCTGGGATGTCAGTGAGACTTCAATGCCCATCAGGCCATGGCACATCATCCATGTTGTGTTCCCAGAGATCTCTGGCTGCTCTCTGTGTCATTAACAAGGATTTGACTCATGGATGGAAGCTCAGCCAAGCCCAAATGCTTCTCTTGATTTTTGCCTTGAGTATCTTTTGGTGGTTTTAATTTTTTTTTTTAAATTACATCTGTCTGTGCCCTGAAATACCACCCAAGAAGATGGTAACTCTACCTGACTACTTAAAACACAATGATGTTCTGCCTCTGCTATGTGCCTCCTGACTAGGAGTATGGATACAGTCAAAATGGGTTTCTGGCCCTGGAGAAGTGTTACTTTTCTGCATCAAAGGAGGAATATTTGACAATTATCCAAAATTGTAGAGAACTCAACTGATTCCTACAGAAAGTTGGAACAAATCTTATAGTAAAAAGAATGATTTCTCCCACTGCTTTTTGCACTTGTGCTAAGCCTTGTTCTTTATGAATGAGCATGAAAACGTTTATTACATGATAAAGTTGTTATTGGTGAAAATCAAACCAGATTTTGAAACCTGGACACCTAAATTACACTTTTTACCTTCTTCATATTTTTGTCGTTTCTTCCATTTGCCCAAAGTATCATGAAACAACTCCCAGGTATTCAGCAGTTAATGTGATTAGTGATTCTGAATATGTTGTTTATATCATAATGTTAATACATAGAGTTTTGTAAAGGGATTTAGCTGTAAGATAATTATTAGATATTATGTATATGCATTCCTTTGGTTGTTCGTAGGTTGTTCATGTTACCATTGAATATTTAGCTACCTGTCTGCAAGAAATGTATAATTTTAAGAAAATTTCCCAACTGATATAGATAGAAGTTTGCTTGAAAGATATTTTAGGGAAACCCTTCCCATCAAGGCCTAGGCTCTGGCCAAGCCCTGGTCCTGGCTGGTTGGAAAGCATGCCAACAGACCCAGGTGTTTCTGCACTAAAAATGTTATAAAGTCGCTTTGACTTGCTGATATGGTCTTATAAAAGCTGGACCCCCTTTTCAAGGTAAACTTGGAAACCTTTCCTGGGAAAGGTCCTTCAGGTTATCACTGTGAAGTGGGGCTCAGTGATTGCAGACCTAGGGTGATGGTAAAGTATTTAGGCAGTTGATGTATTACCTTGCTTATTTGTGCTTGATGTGTGCCTGTTGTTTTATTAGATGCATTGTTTTACTGTTCATAGTCAGAGAAGTGCATGTTATCAAAAAATAAAAAAAGGGAATATGGCTCCTCAAGAACATTTAGATAATGCAATATTTACACTAAATTTTATGGATGCAGATCATCAATTTTGATCCCTGGCAGAGCGATGCTGCTCTGAAGATCTGTGTGTGTGGAACCAATTTCCAAAAGTTTTATTTAGGGATCCACAATTGGGTGTGCAGTGGCAAGGCCCTGCTAGGGGATAAGGTATGCCTGTGTTCTATCACTGCAGGGGCAGGCAGCCTGTGTGTGCCTGTTTGGGTGAGGTTTAGAGCATAACAAGGCTTGGTTTGTAGCAATAAGTGATCTTCTCTGGAGCAAGCAAGAAGGAGATCCGTGTGTCTTTGTTCCTCATTGCTACGAAACTCTAAGGTCACGCTTGGATGTGCAGGGAGTGTTTGCACAAATGGGCATTTCTGCAGCAAATTCGTTTCCAGCCTGAGCAGTTTTGATAGGGAATTGTATGTGTGTTTTTGCAGAACTAGGGGATCAACAAAGGAATGGAAGAGTGCAGCTCATTGCTTCTGTAACTGTCTCGTTTGATGTCCTCCAAGCTGAGTTTTCAGCTGTTAGGAAGGTCTTCTAACCCAAAGATGGGGATAATGTAATTAACACTTGGTTCCATAAAGCTGGAATTTAAGTATAAGTACAGGGCATATGCTTGGCTGTCTGGTAAAAAATTCCACTTAGACTTTCTGAAATAACATGCCAAAAAATAATGTTACACCATAGTCTTATATATTCCCTGAAATACAAGACATGCTAAATTTATTCACCATTAGCTTCTTTCAATGATGATTTGTTGATTTTTCAGAAACACATATCAGGCATGAAGAAGTTTGAAGCATTATTTCTATTCCATACATTGTTTAATCTTTAGATAGCAGGAATTCCCAAAATTAAAAGTCATGGCAAGACAATTGAAAATGGTAGTTTAGTAGTCTGAGTAAATTTTTCCTGCTTAAAATTAGAGAACTTTGTGTACCCAGCTAGCACTACTAAGCAAGCTAAGCAGAAAAGGCAAAACTTATTGAACATGGAGAATTAATCCATCAGTTGGGTTTCCAGAACCAGGCTGAATATATTTTAAGTCATCCAAATGGTGACTTTTACCACAGAAGACAGTGGAGCATTCTCAAGGTCAGAAATTTGGACTTTATTCCTGTGGGTGAAGTTGATTTACTCTGTGGAATCTCAGGCCTGGTAAAAGCAGAGGCTTTTTACCCATCTTTACAGGAATCAGGTTTTCAGCTGACTTGCACCATTTTAAGTGACCCACTTTACCTTTAAAAATTTTATAGTGGTATTTCCAACACATTTGTAAATCACTACAAAAGAAAATAGATGACACATTTCTCCCTTTACTAGGTTACAAAATCTTTTTTAAAAAATGTGAACTACAGGAAATGGGAAAGAAGTAATTTTGCCTTTCTGTTTCTAGAAATAACCTTTAAAAAGGAAAGCTTTTTTCTTTTTTTTTTTTTTTTTTTTTTTTTTTGCTTGTAGGAGAATCTGTAATAGGAGTTCAGTGTTGCTCACCAAAATAACTGTCTACACCATTAAATAGCATGGACTCATTTTGAATCCCAACTCCGTTTTTACCTGCACTGAGTAAATTTAAAGTGGGAAAAACATATAAGATTTGTCTTAACAGAACAAAAGATTGTAGGATGAAGTAAAAATTATTTGAGCCCATGTACTTAAATATATCTTTTATTTTAAAATGCAGTTTGAAGAAGGAATCTTGGATCATACAAGCCATTTTTTATGCCAAACAACACAAACTAAGTAAAACACAGAGGTGTTTCACTCTCAATTTGCCCTTTTAAGGTCAGAAAAAAGGAAATTGTCACACACACTGTCTTTTGTATATAGTATGGCGAATTCTTATGAAGTGATTATTTTATAAAGGTTATACATCCAAACAATATTTATAACACTCATTTTCTTTATAATTTCTAAAAGGATGGTATTCTCTCCGCATCTATAGAATGATCTTACTATTATCAGGATACACAGGTTATATATAATTTAACATTGCTATGTGTTAGTTTAATATTACAAATTTTAGTTCCTGTATTTCATTGCTATGGGCCTTATTGTCCAATGTGCCGTTGTTGGGAAAAGATGGTGACTTGTGCAGGACTCAAATCATTAATGAATTCTTTTCAAGGCTGGAGTGCACTCTGTTCATTGAAAGTTTTTAAAACGGGCTGTAATGAGCATCCGATGGGAAAACCCATTGTGATGCCGATCACCAGAGAGACAGGGACTGCAGGCAGGGGCTGGCTGGGGAGATTCAGATGTGCTGCAGGAGGAAAGGAAATGCTTTGGTGGCCCTGTGAAGGCACCTTGTTGGAGGGTGAAAGATTCAGTTTGCTATTTGGACTGATTTCTTACAGCATGAACTGTTGGTATGGGAAGGGAATGTCCTGTTATATACTACACAAGTCCTTTGTCTCAGCAGCCACAGTTTCCTCCTTCCTCCAATTATGATTTTGCCTGAATGACCCTTAAATCGGAACATGTACCTCTTGGGAACAAGTCAGGAAAATGTAGTCCCTTTTATTCTCCAAGGAGAGCAAAATAATTTTGTTCTGTTTATTTCTCCTGAATTTGGCATTTTCCTATTCTATTTCAAAGAACAAATTCATCATTATTCCTAACAAAATCTTTACTTGAACTACTTTCCATTTACCCTTGATATTTTTCTATAGGATATATTGAAAATAAGCTGCACAAATGCAAGTCTCAGCCAGGCATTGAACACTATGTAGTTTAACTTCTAATAAAGCTCATTCTGTTCTCCAACAGACATCAATGAGTGTGAGACAGATGGAATATGCATGAACGGGCGCTGTGTGAACACTGATGGCTCTTTCAGATGTGAATGCTTCCCTGGCCTTGCAGTAGGACTGGATGGACGTGTCTGTGTTGGTAAGACAAACTTAACGGAGTCACAGTTAACCAAAGTTAAGATAATAGTGCTAGTCTGAGGAACAGATCAAGTTTGAATGTAGAATTTACCATTTTTTAATGGAATGGTGAGTAGTAGTTCTAATGGCTAATAATAACTCTGTAGTGTTTAGTGTAATAGGCCATTTTGCTCTGTTTTAATTTCCTTTTTATATAAAGAGAAAAAAAGTGTGGGTCAAATCACAAGGTCAGGTAGACTGTACAGAGTAGAGGTGACTATTGCTCTGTCAGTTCTGAGTAGGTGAGAATTTGCCCTGTTTCTGTCAATGTAAAATTCTTCATTTGTCACTAAGCTTAAAGACGTAATTACTCTGTCACGTCTTTTTAACATGGGAGGTACCCAATTTTCTGCCCATTTCTGTACAAGCTCAGTGTTGATTGTAAAATACTAATATGCATGAAAGCTATTTATGGGCCAGTTCGTAAAGAAAGAGAAAAATCACCCCTGGACCTGAAAACATAAACATATCAGGTCTTACGTACCAGAATAGCATTAATGACTTTTCCTTGGGTTTTTTATAAGCAAAGAAAGAGTAAAGACTTTGTCCATTTTCCCCACAGCTTCTCACTAGTTCAAGGTTAAGAATTGGTTGCTTGCCTAGTTGTTCACCAATGCATGTTAAGTCATTAAATACAGTGACTATTTGTATGCCTTAATTCTTGGGAGCGTGAGGAAGAAAAATTTCTTTTCCCTAGTAGAGGGATGCATACAGGTGGCTGGAAAGCAGAGGGAAATAGTGAAAGAGACTTTGTTTTGACAGCTATTTTATGGTGTTTATGACACCAGAGCTACATTTAATGCTTGCTATGATTTATGGCAGGGTAGTTGGCTATGGCAGGATTAAGAGAGATTTCTTCCCCCAGATACACACATGCGGAGCACATGCTACGGTGGCTACAAGAGAGGACAATGTGTGAGACCATTAACGGGTGCAGTTACAAAGTCAGAATGCTGCTGTGCCAGCACTGACTATGCCTTTGGAGAGCCTTGCCAGCCCTGCCCAGCACAAAACTCAGGTATGCCAGATCTTCTCATTTACAAATTCTGTTCATACACTATTTCTAGAAAGGTAGAAGAAAGTTTTATATTAACATTGCAACTTAAATCAGGAGATTACTTTGTTGTATAATACGTTACGTGTTTTGAGCAATATTTTATTTTTATATGTTTTAAGACTACAGGAGATAATTTTTTTAAGCAACAGTAAATTACAATATCTGGCTCCAGATTTGATATTCACATTAAAAACAAACAGGACATTTTCAGATAACAAACTGTATTTTGGTAGATGTAGATAACAAAGAATATAAATTTTAACCCAAGTTATTAATGGAAAAAATTTGCTTAATTCATAGCTTCAACTCCATAAGGTATACCTGCCAGTCACATTTTGCTGCATGACTCCTATATCCTTCAAGTTATCTGAAGTAGCTTATTCAGTACCTTGCCTTTGGGTAGTCAATGCACAGACAAATGTCCAGTTCAGTTTCTTGCAAATACTTGAGTCTGTCACTGAAATCCCCACCAAGTGAAGTTGTCTGGGACATAACTTCTCTCTGGCAAGAAAGCAATCCTAATGATTTCAATGGGCAGAAGCGTTTTAGGAAAATTCTTCCCACAAGACTCTGCTGACACAGTCCTTGCTGTGAAGGCAGTAACTTGGTTTTGTGGAGATTGGCTGCAGGGAGCTGGTTTGAAACTTCAATTTATTATGTGTTTCTTGTTATTCAGCAAATTTGTTGTTGCACATAAAGAAAATATACCATTGATAAGATATCCTTGGTCTATTGTGAACTCATGAAGACACTCCTGCTAAATGGAGTTAAATATGGGGCAGATTCATAGGAAAAAATGTTCTGTTTCCTGGTCTCTTTGAACATGCACCTTGGGCAAGGACTTGGGCATAAAGTTCTGGAGAATCTTGCTGTGAATGTGTTATGGTTCGTTTGTGTAGGAGGACCAGCATGAAGTTTATGTCTGTTCTTAAATGCCACAGTTCATCATGTGAAGTTTTTACTCATCCATCTTCATAAGCAGATTCAGACCCTGAATCTGCTAAAATGCTTCACAGGTTCAGAATACTGTGAGGTTATTAATGTTTTCAGAAGAATTGGAAGGCATGTTACTTCTTTCAAATAATTAATTGCCATACTGTCAATGGTGATGCTGAAAGAAATGAGCTAAGAAAGAATATTCCAATAAGTTTTTTAATCATTTTTCCAGCTGAATATCAGGCTCTGTGTAGCAGTGGAACTGGCATGACTGCAGGAGGAAATGGTAAGATTACCTAATGTTATTTAAATTTATATATAGCACTTTTGTCTGAAAGTGTTATCTTGATATCCTTAATTTGTTAGCTGTGCTGATGGGAATGGTGACAGAAGAGAATGGGAGACAGGTTTAGGGTGAAATGAATGGAGTATGGAGTTTCAGGATCATGCCATTTCACCAGTGGGGCCTCTCTGGTTTACATTGTGGAGTGTATGTAACTGTCATTATAAAATAGTGACAAATTTATGAGAAGTGTCATTACCAACGTGACTTTATATGTAAGTCATATTTGCATATTTCAGGTGAAATCATCCTGAAGAGTAAAGCCATATTGAACATTGAGCTTACTCATGTTTTCATCTGTCAAAATAGGCCAGGGTTTGTTTAACTGTAGAGAAGAAGGGAATTATTACAGTGAAAGCTTTGTAGTCATAGAGCTGTGAAACTGCAAGCTCTTAAATCAGCCAGTGCTCACTAGTAGATTTGCTGGCAGTAGATAGGGAAAAGCACTCAGAAAGGAGGGATATTAATGCTTTGGCAAGTGATGCCATCTGGAAATGCTATGAATCAAGAGATATGGGGAGTATTAATACATAGCCTCTCTAAATCTAATCTCTGATCCCCAGTTTAATATCCCAGTTCTTCCCTTCAGTTGAAGGCTTCCTAAATGACCATGGGCTAAAGATAAATCCATGATCAAGAGAAGCTTTTTTCCCTTGATTGTGAATATATAGGTATGAATTTTCCAATCAGAACGACATAATTATAAATAGGGAGCTGCCAATGTTAAATGATATTGAAACTATCTTTTTCTAGCTTGGAGAATTAACCCCTACAAGCCCTCAACAACTGCTGCTCTGATGTTTGTGTTTTTTTACCTTTATGTAGATATTAATGAGTGCTTATTGGATCCTGATCTCTGTCCAAATGGAAGGTGTGAGAACCTGCATGGAACATACAAATGTTATTGTGACGCTGGATATGAAGTAGACTCAACTGGGAAAAACTGCATTGGTATGAAATGTCTTATCCTCAAAGTATTTATAAAGAATCATCATATCCTTTCTCAAAATCTGTTGGCTGAACTATCGAAATCTATACTTCCATTCTTTTCATACAAAGAGAGGCTGCAGCCCTCTCTTGAATATGACTGATCTGACCAGTGTACAGTGTTCTGATGAAGTCTGACTGGTGCCTTGTATAGTTGTGCCAGAAATTCTCCATTTCCCCATGGAATATCCTGCCTAAACTGATTCTAGTGTGCATTAGTCTTTTCTCAAATACATGTTATACTGTGGGATCAAAGTCAACCTCTAATTGAGACTTACATCCAGATTTTGCTCACTAGCCTTCAGCTGATGAGTTCTGGTTTCTAGCATGTTATTGTTACTGGTCCCTAATTGCAAAGTTTTGAATGTTGGTGATTATATTTCATCTTATTTTTCTTGTTCATGTTGTCAAGATTAATTTAGCCTTGCCTGAATCTCTGTATTGGCAATAACTTCCAGCTTAATGTTGTCCACAACTTTTGGTTCAATTTGTTTTTTACTTCTGCCTTAAAATGAATATTTTATAGGATCAGTCCCAAGTCTGATCCCTGAAAGCATTTCTGATATGCTTGCTTCATCATGATTATTCTCCTTTTTAATATATCCTACTGTAATCTCTTCCTTGTCCAGCTCTGGAACCACCTTAAAATTCCTAAATTCCTTACTATTATCTCCAGCTTACATAATAATTTTATTTGGGTTCTGTATTCTCTACTTAAACCTAAATAGCATAAGTCATGGGTGTTATCCCAGTCTAAACTATCCATTATCTTAAAAAAAAAAAAAAAGAAGAGTTAATCTTTCCTAGATAAAAATCACACTGTAATTCATCCCATTTTCCCATTTGCTTCTTTGGCTTTAATTATCCATGTCCTGTTCCAGTGTTTGCTTGTAGCTGATGGCATCTCTTCTCTTCTCCCAATCCATCTGTGAGTTTTCCAGATGCTCCCCAGCCCACCCTGTTGTAGCCCACATCCATGCTCCATCACAGCTGTTTCCCATTCTCCTGTAATGTTCCACCTGGCCCTCTCTCAATTTTTCTGAACTCCTGTGAAGCTTCCCACATGGTCTGTTGTATTCTGCAAGTCTCCCTTCTTTTCCTAGCACTTTTGCTGTTCCCAGCTGCTGCACTGACCCTCTGAGTCTTCCCAACTTCTCTCAACACTTTCTAGGCCTCTCTGACTTAGCCAATTGTTCCTGTCTGCTCTCTGGGTCTCTCCTGGTCTTCACCTGCTATTCATGGCCCATTGCCACCTTCTTGCAACTTCTCCCTGATGACCGCAGTTCTTCCAAAGATTTCCTCAGGGTTCTTAAATTTAGCACTAGCAATTCTATTTAAATTTTTCATCTCTGAAGCAAGTGTAGACTTACATTAGCCTTGTTAACTATAACATCTAAGTTCAGAGCCAGCTTGGAAAAACTGGTGATTTAAAGACCAAGATGATCAGCAAACCTTTTCAAACCAATCCTCTCCTTGTTTCTGTCATGACTGTGGGTGCTGCTGTGCAGTGACTCAGAGACTGCATAGACCTAATCCATGATAAAGGCAGGATGAAAGTGTGAATCCCAGCTTTATTTTGAACTGTAGTGTGGCTCTCACATACTATGAACATGTGTACAAGCTCTTGTGCAAACCTGTTGTCTACATAAAGAATCCAGTATTCATATTCCACATCCCCCTGCCCTATCTGTCTCCTCTGAAAAGTGGCTGTTGGGAGTGAAATTCTGTCCTGATTTCTATTCCAGAAATTTTTTATTTCTTAAAAAGTTCTTTATTTTCATTGTAGATATCGATGAATGTGCACTGAACATGCTGCTTTGTGACAATGGACAGTGCAGAAATACCCCTGGAAGTTTCACCTGCACCTGTCCAAAAGGATTTGTATACACTCCTGATCTAAAAACATGTGAAGGTAAGTGGTAATGCAGCATTTCATCCTAGTTTTATTCATATGGATTGTTCTCAGATTGTGCCAGAAATACTTTGAACCTTCATGAAGGTATAATGTGTAAAACAAAAACAACAAAAAAATCACAATAAATAAATTCAGTGGGAAAGTAGGAGAATGAGAAGAGAGGGACAAAGCCAAAATGAAATTATTAGATAACCTCATGGAATAGCCTGTATTTACTCTCCCTATTTACTACTACCAGTGTGCAAGGGTGAGAAGAACCAAGCTTTACAAATCTCTGTGTGAGGAGCAGAGCCAAAGGGCCCCTAGTTTGAGCCCTTTTTGAGCCACAGACAGTTCTAATGCATTAGTGTGTCTTTGGGACACAGCATTGCTGGTCTGTTGTGAGGAGTTCATAGCAGAAAAGGGGAATATTGTCAAGATTGGGTATGAAGAAAGCTTTGTCCTCTTTGTCCTAAACTGAAAAGAGCCATATGTATTTTTGTTAATGTTTTCTGGCACTAATAGCAGTGTGTTTCTTTTCTAGATATTGATGAATGTGAATCCAGCCCCTGTGTTAATGGTGTGTGCAAAAACACACCAGGTTCTTTTGTTTGTGAATGTTCTCCTGAAAGTACTTTGGATCCAACCAAGACCATCTGCATAGGTATTTATTCCTCTGAAGATTTTGTTTGCTGGTTAAAAATGTCTGGTGACATGTGAACATTGTGCACCAGGTTAAGAAAATACTTTTAAATTAAACTTGTGTAGATTAATTTAATGGGAAACATAACAGAAACAGTGCTTTTTTTCGCCATTACTCTGGGAGCATAAAGTGCACTTGAGGCCTTGGTGTGCTTCCATGTCAAATTTGAAAGAGAGGTGAAAATTTTTTTTAACCACCACGGAAATCCTATGACCAATACTTCAGGTCTGTGCTCACCCCCTTAATTTCTCCTGTAATAAGGTGAACATGTTCTAGTTAGGATCTGCTCTCTGGCTGATCCTAAAAATTAGTATTTGAGATGGAGCATGAACAAGTTATGCACAGTCCAAGCCAGCTCAAGAGCATCCATGGACAATGCTGTGACTCAGATGCTCTGTGGGCTCATAATTTCCTTTCTTGCCTGTTTTGTTGAGACAGTAATTTATAGCTCTTTTCTAGTCAGTGAGGAAAGCTGTAGGACTACAGCTGTCTGGTCCTTAGCTAACTCCTGCCACTCCCCTATATGGGAAGATATCCAGACTGGGAGATCTAGTAAAATAATGGAAGATGTAGCAAGGGGTGTTCTGCATGGGCTCCTAATCTGACTCATAACCAGTACAGGGACTCAGATCTTGAGTGGTATTGACATACTCCCTGTTAAGCACAGTAAGCATAAACAAGGATTTGCAAGAACTTTGTGCTGGCATGATTTCAGGCTATAATCCAGTATAGAGAAGGTTAAATTAAGAGATTTTAAAATAAATTTAGCTCTGATGTGGTAAATTCTAATGAAAAGATGATTCTTTTTCATGGTTAAAGCACATGTGTTTGTAAATACTGTAGTGCATAATGCTGGAGAATCTGCATGAAAATTTATTGGTTTTTTTCCAAACAGAAACTGTCAAAGGTACCTGTTGGCAGAACATAGTCAATGGAAGATGTGAAATAAATATCAATGGAGCAACTCTGAAGTCCCAGTGCTGTTCCTCACTAGGTGCTGCTTGGGGAAGCCCATGTACACCATGTGAACGAGGTAATGCCAATCATTTTCCTCAGGAACCCAGGAATTTTCTTCTCTAAGCTTGGTTGAGATTATTATTGTAGAAGTTGGGCACAGACTAGACAAATAACTTTACTTGTTCTGTTGTCAAGCAGTCATTCCTTATTCAGTCCCAAAAAAGAGAAGTCTTAATATTTGAGAGGTAGCATGTAGCTATTGAAGGTTCTAACTGGATTTTACAGTACATATTTTACAAGTTTAAGAGCTGAAGGGAAGGGACCACACCTACAGTCTGTAACTGGCAGCCTTACTTCAGCATGGTTTGTCATAATTAGTGATCTGGAGTTCCTAATGATGTAGCAATAAATGCATGTTCCCCAGAGATCCCAAGGAAATGTTTGCAACAAATGGATCTTTGGTGTGGTAATGAAGGGAGGAGAGGGAGTAGCCCTTCTTATTATACTCTGTAGATTAACTGATGACCTGGAGAATCATACAGTTGGTGAAAAAATGGGTTGAGGTCGCTGCATATTCATTTGATAACTTTACTGAACTGTGGGATGAGCTGGGAACCCAGGGATGAGCTGATGGATGCAGAAATGTGTGTGGGTTGTTATTTCTATATCCTGAAAGCTGCTAGTTTGCTCAAATCTTCGGTTAATTTCATTCTGTGTATCTTAACAGAATTCATCCTCATTCATCCATGGTAAATAGGATTGTAATGTGCTGTGATCGAGTGAAATGAATTAATTGGTTCAAATGAAACAGAAATCATAACCACTTTTAGGTTAGCTAGCTGAGACACATGGGAAGCAAAAGAGGATAAAGGCTGACACAGTTTATGTAGTTGCCCCATCTTATCTCTTTATTATTTCAGAAATACTGGGATACTGTCTAAGCACTCAGACTTCTCATAGCAATAAACTAGATAATGTTTCACATGATCAGTTTTGCACAATAAATTAGTGGTGAGTTTTGGACTGTAGTATTCTGAAACTTCTCTTCTGTTTGTTTTACAGACCCAATATGTCAAAAGGGATATTCAAGAATAAGAGGAACATTGTGTGAAGGTATTTATTGTTGCCTTAACATAAATCAGAGCTTGAATAAAAAAAATGCCACTGTTTTGATTTAAGTGGTTAATTTATCATAGAGGAACACTATGCCAAGTTCTTACCTTGTGTTGTTCCATTGACTTCATTAGGGTTATGTCACAGATGAATTTGGTTTCAGTTTGTTTAACATTCCTGCATAGTCACACTTTATCTCAAAGTACAGACTTGCAAAGACAATGTCAACCAGTATAAGGAGGTGGCTCTCTCTCTTCAAACACTGTTCACCGAGTAACCTGTTTTTACAAATCTTGTGTTTTATATATACTACAAAACATGGCATAAGCAATACAGTGGTATGATAAGCCATTACTATGCTTTAGAAAAAGAACATTCAAGGGCTGTGGTTCGCTTTAGTTTTCTTTTTCTTTTTTCCCTAATCTTGGCTTTCTCCCATATGACATTATATGAAATCTTACACATTCCAAAGTGTATTTTTCACTGTCCTGTAAAAACAAACAAAAAACATCAGGACACAGTTATACTTTGGTTAAAGAAAAGGTTAATATTTTAAATGTGTAGTTTTTTGCTTGGTATGGGATGACTCTATACTATTCTGTGAGAATTGAAGGTCCCACCCTATTTCATCTCTATTTGAATTGATTTGAACCCTTGGAAAAGTACTGCATATTTACATAATACGCAGAAGCTCAGAGAGTCTCAAACTGCTGTGGGTCATCCTGACTGACAACATCTGACATGACACTGCAGTTAAAATATTTTTAAAAAATTACTCCCATATGTAGCTTCCATAAAGAAACATTGTTTTTTCCTTTAAAAAAAAAAAAAGAGAGGAACACCCTCACACATACTCTTTGCTTTCCAAATGATGACTGAATCCCTTGGCACGTCTGTGCTGCAGACCCACTGTACATAACTTATCTGACCTCAGCAACACTTTGCAGAGTGTGTAAGTGAAAGAAAAAGAAAAAAAAAAAGTGGGCCCACCTATCTCTCTTCACAAGGAAAGTCTTAGAACATTTTCAACACTGCTGGGATGGAAAGTTTATCCTTCCAAGATACAGACAGAACTGTTTTCAGCATTTCCTTTACCAGCACATCGGATTGCATCTATTGCATGCTTTAATCTTTCTCATTTCTATGGGACCTGGATAGCCCCAGGTTTTTCAGAGTTCTTTTCCTCCCTTGTAACCTTAGTGAAGCCTTACTTGGTTTTCAACCAATGTAAGCATTTTTCAAGACAGGGAAAAGGTCTCTAGGAAATTTACTGGCAAGTTAGAGACAGGAGTAAGTTTAGTTCCCAAAAGGTGATAGTCAGTTCTCCCATACACAGCCTATGTAAAATGAGTAATAGATCTTGTGCAGGGAAATAAGCAAACTAAATTGACAGCATTCCTCTCGTTTGCGGGTGAGCCCTGGAGTTGTCAGCTGCACTATTGCTCACAGGCTGTGAACAGTGTTTCAGTGGTTTCTAATAATCCACTGGCTTTGCTTCATACCTTCCAGTCAATTTACAATATCTGTTCAGGGGCAGAGGCCACTGATTTGCCCCCCAGCATTTGTCCTCCATCGTGCTCCATGAGGTTTGAGAGATGCAGTCTCTGCACCAGGAGTTTTGCCTGGAGGCCTAATCAGCCCAACCTTCCCACTTTTTGGTTACTCTATACATGAGTATTCATCTACAGATTGCCAGTCATTCTTTTTCCATTTCTTGTTCTTATCCTCTCCTGTCCTAAAAGTTGTCACGCTTCATCTTGGAGCATGTTTAATGCTGGAAGCTTTTTCCCAAAGGCAGTTGTGAAACATATGCTTTCCACAAAGGACATGGGTGGGAGGACCTCACACTTAGATTACTAAACATTTATTTAAGCTGAAGCCAAGCTAATGCATATAATCAATTTTTCCTTACCAAAAAGTGCTCAATTTGCCTTTTAAATATAGAAATACCGTTTTTATTTAACAAAGTTAAACTCTGTGTATAGTTGTAAGTAGGTTATTTGAATATATATAATGTTGCTAATTGCTGACAAGGCCATAGATCCAGATTTCAAATGTTCTTGGAGTTTCCAGATGTGCAGCTAGAGAAAATAATCTTTAAAAAATACTGAATCTAGTTGGAATAATGTATAATGTCATTTGGCACTTATTTTGATCTTTCTTTGTCCATTTGCTTCAAATATCTGGCCCACAGTGAGTATGAAAATGGATATAGTTTTTAAACACCCCTTCCTTTTCTGTTACTTTTGAATTTAATTTCAGTATATGTAGGAATAGCTAATAGCAACATGTACTATTTCTGATCATCAACAGTTTTCTGTAATTAATTGGATCTGGCTGACTGACTTTGGGATTTGTAAATGTTTTTAATTTTTTCAGGCCATGTAGACTGCTGTCATTTTTTATTTTATCCTAAAAATGTTGCAATGTTATAATTTTTTATATTTTTGCTAATTTGTTCATATTTAGCATGCTAGTGATTACTCTTACTCACTTCCTTTTTTTCTTTAATAGATGTTAATGAATGTGAGGTGTTTCCTGGAGTCTGTACAAATGGGCAGTGTGTCAATACCTTGGGATCATTTGTTTGCCAGTGCCCCAATGGAATGACATTAGATGCTTCTGGACGGACTTGTCTTGGTAGGTGTTAATTCCATGTCCAGGTGGAGAGCAGATCTATGCAGTGACCAGTGGTTGCACTGCGTGTTTTCTAACAAGAAAGGAATGTTATTTTTGCCCATTTTTCAGATTGAATTAGTCAGGGACATGAACTTAGTTCACCTGGAATAGGAACAGGTTCCAATGGTAGTAGCTAAAGCCCATCACCATCTGCTAGCTGATGAATAGCTGTGATTTAGTTCCAGATTGTTCATCTGACAAATCCCTATAGATCATGCATGTTCTTAGCACTCTTCATTTGCAGCCCCACTTTGCACAAAGGCTGGAATAGTGGAGGCTGCACCATTGTGGGCTGGGACTTGGCCACACCATGCACCTTGATGCAGTGTGCAACAGAATATCCCAGGTTTTGTGTGTTGTCCACCCAAAGCACCTTTGTCCATTTACGACAATAATGCCCAAGGTTTGCCTCTGAACAAGGCATAGCTTCTAGTAACTAAAAAGCCTTATATAAGTATGACAAGCCAGAATGCTTAAAATCCTTTTCTGATCCAAAATTTTCTTCAAGTGTTGAACACCATTTTTCAGAGTGGTGCTTTAAACTTACTTCAACTGTTAATTTTTGAGCTTAGTGTTAGTATTTTGCTGTTAGGAATTATGCAGTGTATGAGAGCTTGGTATGCTCCTGCGCAATAACATGGAGCAAGCTGTCCTGTGAAGGGATTTTGAAAAAAAAATTCCTCTGCAGTGAAGTAAATTTTCTCTTTCTTCCTCAACATGTTGTTAAATTGCCCAACAGACATCCGGCTGGAGAGCTGCTACCTGCGGCACGAGGACGAGCAGTGCACGGCGCAGATCCCCGGGCGGCACCGCATGGACGCCTGCTGCTGCTCCGTGGGGGCAGCCTGGGGCTACGAGTGCGAGGAGTGTCCCCTCAGGGGAACCCCCGAGTTTGATGCTCTTTGCCCAAGGGGTCCTGGCTTCTCTACGAAGATAGAAATAAGTGGGAAACCTTTCTCTAAAGGTATGTGATCCATTTGGGGTTGATGCTGGCAAATCCCGATGGCTTCTGCTTTTACTGTTCTATCAGACAACTCCTCTGGGTTTGAAAATTCTGATGATAGGCACTTCACTCACCCTAAGGCAGGTTTGAAAATCTAGTTAGATTTCATGGCAACTGAAATCCAAATAAAATACAAGAGAATTTAGTTTGTGATAGAGAGCATTAAATAACATATAATACTGCAGGCTCAAAACACAGAATTTGTGTCACTAGAGAGGTTAAATGATGCCTGACTTTGCCTCCTGGCATCTCGTAGTACAAGAACCAGAACAAACTGGGCAGTCAGCTTTGAATGTATTGAAGGAACAATCCTTACTTGTGAAGGGTGCAATAACTTAAATTCTAATGTGAAACAATGAAGACATGGTGAATAATTTTGGGAATTACTTGTGAAACTACTTGGAGAAGTAGAGGAAATAGCTTCCAGGATGATGGCTCAAATCAGAAAATTTTATTTACAGTAAACTTAGTTGTGTTATGACTCTTGTTGGTAAACTTCCAGCATTAAATGGGAATCACAGAGTGACACCCCAGCATCATGTGCTGAAAGCTGTCTTTCCAGGATTACCACTGAGGTTAAGCTGGACAATGTCAGAAGCTAGCCAAAAACTAAACATTATGAAGTCTGAAATGAGGGGAACGTGTGTGTGTATATATATATATATATATATATATATATATATGAATGACGATTGCTGTTGTTTGTTTCAGCCTTGTTTTATAAACAGTTACTAAGCCATTAAATATCCAAAAAGAAAGTGACATGTGCTTTTACTTATGTTCATTATGTTTTCTGTGACTCATGGAAGTCACATTTCTTTTCTCAGAAATTAGAAGACAGAGTACTTCTTTTGAAAGCTGTCTTTGCCTTCATCCTTTGTCCGCTGAAATCTTCCTGAGCTGCAGATCAGATCCTGCAGGACAAAGGGGAGACTGATACTGTTTTGTAGCAGAAAGTGTTCTTGGAAATTCCAGCACAGAGTATCTGTCTACACTGTTGATTAAGGGGGCATTAGTATCAGTTTATGTACTGTGGTCTAATTTTCCCACAAGGAAGGGTCACTGCCATGAAAAAGTATGAGCTCTGATGTCAGCATTGCTCTTGTGTGCACTGTTTTTGTATGCAATGGTACCATCATATGTCCTTACTATCTCATTTTCAGATATCAATGAATGCAAAATGTTCCCCAGCCTTTGCACCCATGGAAAATGCAGAAATACCATTGGCAGTTTTAAGTGTAGATGTGACAGTGGATTTGCCCTTGATTCTGAAGAGAGGAACTGCACAGGTAAACTGCATGGATGTGTCTGTCATAGCTGTGAATTGAAAAGGGAAAAGTGAACTCCTTTGGAAACACTGTGGGTGTGTTTTGTCTTACAGATATCGATGAATGTCGCATCTCTCCTGATCTTTGTGGCCAAGGCATCTGTGTCAATACTCCCGGAGACTTTGAGTGTGAATGCTTTGAAGGCTATGAAAGTGGATTTATGATGATGAAAAACTGCATGGGTATGTTTTTACAGACCTTAGATGTGCAATAGTATGTTATGTGGTAGTATAGTATGCTATACATGTTTCTTTGGGGTTTCTTTTAAGGTTTGATTGTGCTTGGGTTTAAGTCTCTTTCATTTTGTGAGCCTTATAAAAGCTAACTTTGAATGTGAAATTGCTACTTCTGCAAGTTGCCAAAGCATATATAAGCAAGGGACAGGGTTTTAGGACATAAATTTTATCCCCACAATCCCCATCTTGCTGAGTGGGACACCATCCTGAACTTTGAAGTTAAGGTAAATTAAAATTTAGGAGAAGCCTTTTTGAATTTATTTTCTTTTCCTAACTGCATTGTGGTGCAAGGGATGACTGACTCTAGGACAGACTGCAGGGTTGATCAGGCTGTGGTGGGTGAGGGGCTGTGGTGAGGGATGTGCTGGCCCTGCACTGATGTGCCTCCTTTGTCCCCGCAGACATCGACGAGTGTCAGCGCAATCCCCTCCTCTGCCGAGGTGGCACCTGCATCAACACTGAGGGAAGTTTTCGGTGTGATTGCCCTCCAGGCCATCAGATATCACCAAATATCTCTGCATGTGTAGGTGAGACACGCAGGCCAAATCAAGATTGTGCACAGCATTTTGTACCTCTCTTGTGCTGTGCATTTGCAGCGTTTGCTTTAGTACCATTTACCTCTAACGTGTTCCTCTTTTTCTTTTGCAACAGACATTAATGAGTGTGAGCTGAGCAGCAACCTGTGCCGCAATGGCCGTTGTGTCAACCTGATTGGAAAGTACCAGTGTGCCTGCAACCCTGGCTATCAGTCCACACAAGACAAGCTGTACTGCATTGGTAAGGACAGAATCTGCACAGGAGCTCTAGCTAACAGGGAAGATAAAACACACAGAGTTGTTTCAGTTTAATAGATATATAAAGTAATTTTTAACCATGAATGAAAAAATCTATTACAGTTTGTTGAAATAGTATGCAAAATCCCCCAAACATGCACATCTGTTTTAGAGAATTGAATGAAGTTATGGCAGTGCTGCACTTAGCTGAGTAACAGATTATTTTCTCTAGTTAATCAATCATGATGCATAAAATCACATATTATTTTTAGTGCCCCAAAACTTCAGACTTCGATGATTAAGAGGGAGTAACTTGTTAGATTAGTTATATATTTAATTAAAAAACATCATTCCTGCTGGACCATGAAATAAAATCATGAGGTTCAGTTGCATACATTCCTTCTACTGTGCTATGGAAAAATCCACTGGCTTTAATTCTGCCAAGTAATTTTTTACCTTGAATCTTACAAAAACTTTTTTGCCCTAATGATCTGTGGTAACTCAGTGCTATTTCTGTATGTGGAAGGAGAAGCACAGAAGTGTTTGTATATGCAGTCTTTCCATCCCTGGTTTGCCTGAATCCTTCCCAGTGCCTTTACAAACACTTGAATGTCAGTGTGCAAACACCAAGTGTAGACTCTGGATCGATGGTGTACTGGAAAGCTGACTCTAAGTATGTCCTTGAAATGTGCTTTAAAGTAAAAAGTATTGTGGGTTTAACTGTTATTTTCTCTTTTTTAGATATTGATGAGTGCCAAATAATGAATGGTGGCTGTGAGGACTTCTGTACAAACTCAGAGGGCAGCTATGAATGTAGCTGTAAACAAGGCTTTGCCCTCATGCCAGACCACAGGACATGCACTGGTAAGGGAGATTTTGGGACTTTTCTGCTTAAAGGGCTTATTTCAATAGTTTAAAAACTAGCCTTCTTTTTAAGGTTAAAGCTATTGTAACAAATGCACTATTGAAAAATAAAATAAATGGAAAGTGAAGCTCTTTTTCTGAAGTAAATATCTCCAAAGTGTCAGAATTGGGCTACTGCAGAAACAAGTGCTTTGAAGAGAATTGATTGCTGACAATTTCAGAAAGTGTAAAAGTTGATTCTGATTTTAATAACAAATATCTCTAATTTTTTCAGTAGGACATAAATTTTCCCCCTTAAGGTATTGTAGTAGATCCAAATCTAAAGCAGGTTGAAGACCATTAAAAAAATTATCATGAACAGAAGCCAAGATGCTGTGCATGTGTATTGTATGGTTATGTTGGAGAGAGGATAGACAGAGATGCTAGTAAAGAACTGATTGCTCTGTTCTGTTGTTTTGTGGTATCTGCTGTTAAGCAAGCAAAAAAAAATCCTATTTTTAGTTCTTTGTTTAGTCAAGTGCAAGTATGCTGCATTAAGTCAGAGCTAAATGACTTGCAGAGAAATTGAAGACTGAATAATAGGAATCTTTCTTAGGAAACAGGTCTTTTGCACTCTTAGAAGAGTTTGTGAGAAAATTTTTAGAGCTCTGTTATGACCAACTGTTCTCCTTTGGGAGTCTCAAAGTCATAATCCCAGGAAGTGAATTGTACTTGGTGATTTCCACATAGGTTACTGGAAAGACAATTTTCTCTTACTTCTTGCCTCACAGGCACTGGCCTGATGAGGCATGTGAATATTTGCCAGCTGTTTGCCAATTCCATCCAAGAGCTCCTTGAAGAGCATGTGAATTATAACAGGATTAATCCCTTGGAATAGAATTGCCTTTATAGTTGAACAAATGGAGAGTTTTCTATACTGGATTATTAGAATGCTCACATTTAGAATCTGTAAGTATTTATGGACCTTGAACCAGGGTCTCAATTACCCTGAGCCCACTCACTACCATTCCAGAAGATAAAAGAGCCCTAAAGCACAGCAAAATGTAGTTTTCTCCCACATTGTGGCTTGCTCTGTCAGAAAGATTTAAAGTAGCCAGCCTTCAGCAAGTATCAGACCCTCATTCAAAGAAAGAATTCAACTAGAAAAAGTGCAGATTTGATTGACCCTGAAAACCTAAAATATTTAGATTAGAAGTAGTTTGCTTTAGCTCAAGTGTCTAGAAAAGGCAAGCTTTTACAAAAACTTGCCCTAACATAGGTGTTTGGGGCACTTTTTAAATGCAAAAATAAAATCGGTTGATCAAAACTGTGCCTCAGCCAGAATCTAAACCCAGTGAGAGGATTAGAGTGACATGAGAGGGAAGGGAGGAGGGAGGGGAGCAGAGTCTCTGAGCCACTTTTCTGTTTTCATCTTCTCTATTTGACTTGGACCAAATGACCCAAATGTCACTTGAACAGTCTTTGGGATCTCAAATCTGCCGGCTAGAAACAGTTCTGTCTTTACTCCCCCTTATCCTTTGCCACCCAAAACCAGAACAGATCATTTACAGCACCTTCCTGCATATTAAACTAAAACCCTTGGAATAGGAAACTATCATCTTTCTGTTCTCAAACTCAAAATGCAAGCAGCTCCCTTTGCTGTGGGGAGGGGATGGATTCTCTGTGGTTTGTCCCCACGTTAACCTGACCCTGAACACGTCCATTGAAGTTGGTAGTCAGATCTTACTTCAGCTGTGAATTTCTACATATCTATTTCTACATATCCTATCTTGACTCTGAAAAATAGAATTTCCTTCCAGACCAGCTGTAATAACTATCAGCTATTCATTTTCATGCTATCTTCTTATAAGGCCTTGAGTGCAATAGCCACATATAAAAAGGTTTAAATAGCAGAAACACCAGACAACCTTGGATGTCAAGTCAAATCTAAGAAAATATCCAGAGATGTGAGGGGTCACCTTCACTACCCTATTAGTATTGAAAATACTGTTTCCTTCTCTTGAAAAGATGTTATTTACATATGTAAACATCTGGTGAGTATTCAAAATCCACATTCTAAAGTTTTGCCTCTGCCCAAAGTAAGAAGAATAATAATTCGTAACTTTGCTTTCATGGCACTAAATACCTGGTTTTACACTGTTAGATTACAAGATAAAATAGGACTGTGACCTTCAATTGTGAAACACCTATTTTCAGTTTTCAGTTTTTTCTGTGTGTGAACATGTCTTTTATCTTTAACATCACACAAAGCTGGAAGCCATCACAGAATATATTTGCTGATAATTGACCTGGTAAGAATGCTCTGCAGTTCAGTAGTAGGTCATGTTTGAATTGGTGAGGTTATGCATAAATAATCAGCTCAATTAGGAGAAACAACAGGTTCTTTGTCAGCTGATTTTCCCCCAACTGTGAAATTGGTACAGTGGCAGGTTGGTAAATAAAGTTCTTTATTTTTGTCATTATTATTCCCATTTCTAGAGCTTAAATTTGCATGTTAATTCAAATTCCTTTCCAAATTAACATTTTCAGGCTAATGTCCATGTCAACATTATTTGCTTGTTAAGACAAACAGGGACTGGTCAGCCTTCTTCCTTGCGGAAGTTGTGTATCCACACAAGCACTAGCTGCTAGAAATACAGCAGAATAATGAACATAATATTTTAAATTAATGTGAGTTCATTTTCTGCAGCTGCATAATTACTGCAATCCACAATAGACTGCTCTGATAATGAGTTACACCCTTTCTCTTGGAGAAGATTCCTGAATCTTGTCCTTTTTGTGCTGATTTTTTTCCCATGGTATACTAGGCAGAGATTCTGATTTTGGTCTTGCTGGTCTGTGTTGGTGCTGACACAGGAAGATTCTGGGGATTTTTACAAGTAACACTAGTATAACCCCAGGGGCTCTGTAAGATCCCAGACCTTAGCATGATTGCCTTAATAGAATAAAGGATCTGCTTCTGCAGCTTGGCTCCAATCAGTGATGGCAATTTTATCAGTTATCAATTGAGAAAACAACTTTTCATCCTAGAGGATGTAACTATATGGCTGGCCTGGGCAGTCAGCTGAAATACTAAATAAGACCATAAAAATCTCTTAGTGAAATAAATGTATGTACTGTAATTATTCCCATCATGAGTTGAACTGTTTCCAGTTTGTCACCACCTTGAGATCTGTAGAGGTACTTTGCATGTATGATCCTTTTTTAAAATCTGTAAAGTTTGATATTTTTGTTGCTGAATTTGACTTCAGAGCTTCCATTGATTTCAACAATGATGGCTTGTATCCAAGAATGCCCAATTATATGTGGCCTTGTGGTACGACAAAAGTTCTGTTGGAGCTTTTTTCTCTGAAGGAAAAGTTGGTTCCTGTTCCTCCCACTTGACTCAGAAGGGAATATTTTGCCATTGACTTTAGCTGAAGACAAGGAACTTACTCATCAGGACAATTTTGCAATGTACTGCTCAGTTATTTACAAGGAGTCAATCTTCACCATGTTTATCAGAGCATTAAAATGCCTACTTGCCATGATAACGGTTCATTGAACTGGATAAAGGTAACATGTTTTAATTTGATTTTCCCCTGTAGATATTGATGAGTGTGAAGACAATCCTAACATCTGTGATGGAGGCCAGTGTACAAACATCCCAGGAGAGTACAGGTGTCTTTGCTATGATGGATTCATGGCATCTGAAGACATGAAGACTTGCATAGGTAAGTGAAAGTACATATATTCCAATCTGCATTAAACACTGAAAAAATATTTATTAAGGCACTCTTTCCAAGTAGACAGAAAATGATATTTAAAGAGTATTGCTCTTATTTCCTAGTTTTGGTCACCTGACCACAGAACCAGCCCTATTGCACAAGTGCAAATGTAATCTGTGTATCCCTGGAGATTGGGGTGCAAACATGATCTGTAGCATTGCATCTTTGTGTCCTCTTCCAGTGTGGTTTTTTATGCAACTTAGGTAAAAGAGTGCCTGCAGAAGGATATCTAGCAAGATAAACCACCAATGCTAATTTAAACTTGTCTCAGACAAAACTTTGTGGAAGTGTTGTACCTTGGTACAACAGAGTTGGGAAACAGCATATCTCCAAAACCACATTTTCACATTTTAATTTAAAATCTTGAGTGTATTTCGAGAGAAATGTCAGACAAAACTAGACAATGCATGCATGCATATATATAAATGTGTACAGACACATATATGTAGGAATTATCAATAATCACAGCCATTCTTTGGATATTGTACTGCACCTTAGTGTCTATTTTTACAAAAAGCTGGCATTAAAGGTATGTTAATGCAGATATGGTTATTAACAGTTACCCCATATCTCAAAATGTGTGCTTGTATGCTAGGTAAGGAATAACTACTATAAACAGCTTTTTCTTTGCATATCTAGACCTGTGTTTGTATCAGAATTAATATTGAAAGAGATTTTTCCATTACTTTCTAAGACATCTTAATTCTTGGGTTTTTTTAGATGTTAATGAGTGTGATCTGCATCCAAACATCTGTCTGAGTGGAACCTGTGAGAATACAAAAGGCTCATTTATCTGTCACTGTGATATGGGCTATTCAGGCAAGAAAGGCACGACTGGTTGCACAGGTAAGTTTTAAAGCTTAATTATTAATTTTTACTTAAACTCATGAGTCTGCTTTTCTGGTGTTTAGAACCTTCTTTCACTGTGCTTGTTTTAACTTACTTGTGCTCCTATTTTACCTCTCATCTGAATTTGCTGAGCTTGTGTTCTGCTAAACTTCAGTGGTACAGCATTCAGCCTGATGCTGCTTCTGCTGAAATGAGTGGAGCGAGGATTGGGATCAAAATTGGGTGTGTTACTGCACAGTTGTTCATCTGAGAACAGAAAATGCCATTCTCTGTAACTTGACAAACTCCTGAGGACCTCAGTGCATTCAGATTAGTTAATTGTATGCTATGCAAGCAAATAACATGTATCTGTTCAAAGTATTATTTGGCAAACACAGATGGCTTGAAATATATGCTAAAATATATTTTCAGTTTTTGCAGTGTCGACAATACAGTTACACAACTACGTTCTATCAGCTGAATCAGAATTTGCTTTATTTCATTTATTGCCAGCAAACAGAAATGAGATTCAAATATACACGCTCTGAGGCCATGATATTAATAATCCAAGTGCTGGTGTCTCAAGCCAAGGTGTTGAGAGTCTTAGACTTTGCCCAAATATAAATGCAAACATATGTTTAATATAATTTTTAATGTAGACTTAGGGTAAACACATTTCTGGCAATTTCTTTGAGACACACTTTTATTCTTAGTCTGCACTTATTGTACAGATTTAATAATATATTTTTTTAAGTGCCCCAAATATATGAAGCTGTTTTTTTACAGCTCTCACAGAAAAGTCTGAGAGCTGGAGATGTATTTTGCATATTAGGCTATGGATGAATAATTGTGCATTAGTAACAGCTGCCTTTGACTTACATATGAACTGATCTAAATCCAAGAAATCCCTAATTGTACTCTTTAGACCAACATTTCAGTGTTCTTTTTTTCTGTGCTAAATGATATGAAGATTTTCAGAATTCTGGACCTGAACACCCTCACACTGATCAGTCACACATGGTGCAGCTGTCAGTCCCAGCCTAGGGAGCAAGCTGGGAAGATGAAGCAGTGAGTTGAAGGCAAAAGATTGAGAAAGGTCGTGGAGGCAGGGGAGGAATCTCAGGGATGGCTTCTGGAGAAGTGTCTGGAAATAGCCACCATTCTGGCATCATGTGATTCAAGGTGGTGACAAATGTCCCAAGCAATATTTTTTGTTAAAGGAGACGCCAGGAAATCCCTCTGTCCTAGTCCCAGCCAAGCCCTGACCTGTGGATGGACATTGTCATGAAGGCTCTTGCCACCTCCTTACACATTTTTAACCTTTCCTGCTGCTTTTGTCTGCATGCCAGTATTTCAGAGAGTTTGGCATTCACAAGGAAAAACAGCAGAACACCTTAATTCCAACAGATACTATAGAAGGGCTCAGTAATTTGAAAGAGCCCCATGGTCTAAGATGAAAAAGTGAAGTATCAGTTATGCTGATACAGCTGAGATGGGATCATACTCAAATAATGAATTTTTAAAAAATGATTCAAATAAGAAAGCAGGAAGCAGAGCAGGAAATTTCTAGATTGGTTAAATAATGAAAAAACTATGGGTACAGATCCCATAGTGATTACATTGGGTAGGTTCTCACATTTTGTTTTTTAAAATGTCTTATTTGCTGCTGGAGAATTTTGAATTTCTCATTTCTTGTTTGCACAATATTAGAGCAGAGTTGAAGTTCCCAGGCTCAGGTACTGCAGACCATCAGAGCCTCCTTCAATATTTCCTCAGGACGGACCTTGCCAACCGCATTTTGACTCCAGAACCCAGTTCTTGTCTTACAGACACATCAAAAGCATCCACAGTGTTTTGGAATTCCCATGGAAAAAAAAAGTTACAAAAACATGTACAGCACTTTGAATGGGAGATCCTCTGTTTCTGAGAACAACTAAATCATGTCCTTTGGGTTCCATTCCAGTTTTGTCTAAATATTTCAGCTCCCTTGTCATTACTGAGTGATTTCGTTTTAACAAATAAACTTGTTTCCCCCCCCCCAATCATTTAACAGTATTCAGAATCCACCCACTGACTTACATTCCCATCCCACACAGATGTTAGTTGCCCTAGTTCTCCCCTCTCCTTGGTTCTCAGTAAGAATGTGGACAGTTTAGTAACAAAACCACGATTTTAAAAATACTATGCAAAAATACAGGTTGTAGATGCAGCTTTCCAACATCAAGTGCTGTGAATAGTTTAATTTCCATTCACAAGGCAAACTGTGATAATCCAGGCTTAGAACAGTTCATTTTAAATTTTCCTGGGCAGGCAATGGTATGCAGCCACTAGGGAGGAGATTGCTGTGTTTTCCCCTATCTCAGTTCCAGATCACCCAGCTTTATGACAAATATCTTGTCTCTGCTTTTTCTGTCTATAAAGTATACATGTGCTTGTGCAGAAATGAAGTCCTGCTTTGGAACTTGGGTTTGTCTGTTGTGATTCATCACCACTGAATTTCTGCCTGTAAATCTGCAGTATTTCACTGTTGATGTAGAGACTTTAACTTGCTCTGATATTTTCACAGAGAAACAAATTCCTCTCTGACTCTCCCATCCATCCTTGCAGTTATGGCTGTGTGCACAGCCCCCTGGTTGTTCCTGGTGGAGGGGGGCTTGGACAAGTTTAAGGCGCTCTTCACAGAGTCAGACTGAAAGAGGTGAACTTGGCAGTAATTTCCCAACATAGCCAACAGATCAAAAAGGAATATGTTACAAGTCAGCTGGATTTCTCCACAGCAGGCTCAGGGAGTTGGGAGGCCAGGCTCTGATTCTGCAAGGGCCATGCTGTTGCCATGTGGAGGAAGGCTGGTGGAAGTTACTCAGCTGCAGCCTTGGTGTGGGCTGTGAGCTTGGAGAGTTTGGTGTGGAGCATCTTCCACTGATGACGGCGTTAGTGGGTACAGGAAGAGTGAGTGCACACTGCATACCTGCATGGCTGACAGGAACTTGGGTCTAGAGAGGTCAGACATTTGAGGCAGGGAAAGGAAGAGGTGAGCCTGTCATTTGCCCTCAGAAATAGAGCCATTGGTGACTTGTATAATGTACTCTCCTCTCCATTATTCGTGGCTTCTGGCCATTAATAATACATTGTGTTTCAGGCTTGATGGCACAAGAGAGTTCTGGTACCAGTGAAGCATATGTTTGCCATCATGAGTCTGGGAGCTGGCTGTGTCAGGCCAAATACCAGAGGATGATAATGAAATCCTGCCCACCAAAGGGGGGTATTACAGGAGGAGTGTACTGGCAGTAGGCATCTGTCCAGCAATCACACACTGTGCCTCAGTGTGCTGATGATGTAAGGATGGATAGCAGGCAAGAGCTGAACTGTCCCATGTGAAACTCCAAGACTACAGTATGCTGAATAAAATCTGAGAGTGATTCCAAAAGAGAAAGCAATTTTACATATAGGAAGATGAGAATAGGGAACTTTTTTCCCATGTATTTTTCAACTAATATGACCGCCAAGATGAAATTCACAGTCTTTTCCCTCTAAAAAGCCTTAGTTTTTCCTACCTGATTACATGGGCAGCAGCCCAGGAGGAGGAAATGCCTCGTGACTTCCACCAGACGACTGGCCCTCAGGGAACTGGGCCCAGGCTCGCGATGCCAGCGAAACGTCAGTGCAGTAAAATGCACAGATATGCAGAGACTGCCAAAAAAATGTAAAAGTCAGAAAATGCTTAAGGGATTTGCATAATTGCTGACAAACAGTACTGATTTATAGGTGGAGTCTGAATTAAATTTACAGTTTGCTAAGGATTCTTATAACCATTGAAGCCCAATGAAACCTAACAGAGAACAGTACACAGAGTACCTGGAGGATTTCATGCCCAGTGATGAACATGTGAATTTTCTTCAGTTAATGTACACTCTCATTCTGTTCAAATGCAAAGGAATGTTTCTAGAATGTAGGTGAGGAAACAGTGACTTATTCCCATGCTCCTCTCTGGCCAGCTTCAGTGATCCACTTCCAGAGTGGGTAAGGGTGTGTTGTGCAGATATTGGCTAGCAGTTTCTTTCCTTTGGTTGCCACATTTTGCAAGCATAATGCAAAGGTTGACAGGTATATATGATGTATTTTTTCTGCACACACATTGAGAGCCCTAAAAGTTTGTGCCACTGTGATTAATGGGAGAGACACTTTATTAATTGGCAAAGGCTCGAGAGAAAAAATATTTGTCCAAAGAAGAGAACTGAAGGAGCCAACAAAACAGGGGGACTGACAGGTTTTTTTTCCCCAGAGTGCTTAGGATTGTTATGATGTCAGGCCTGCATATTATTTATTGTGCGTATTCTCATCTGTTGTAGGCAGACAGCTCTCTTAGCAGGAGTGGGAGTTGTGCAATTGCAGAGCTGAGAACATGTGTGCAGCAGCACTGGGGCACAGTGGGACTGGCTGAGGATGCAGTGTCAGTCTCTGACTGGAATGTCTTTATTTTCCTTGGCTTGTCACGGACTCATGCTGGAGGCAGAAGGAGAAGGTTGATATAAATCAGTGACTCACTCCTTTACTCTGTAGTGAAAATCCCCATGAAGTCAGTGGGAATAGGCCATCATTGTGTGAAACCCTGACTTCAGTAGTGTCCTCGTGGGTGCTCTTTGGGTCATGATACCTTTACTCAGACCGAGTAATGCCTTTGTCTTCAGACAATTAAATGGAACTAGCTGGAGTATTTGAAGAGTATAGTACTGTTTGTACTGCCATGCAGACAGAACAGGGAGACAGAACTGGACTCATGCTTTTATTAAAGATCTTGAGTTAATTTTTCCCCTACAGAGCTCTACTTCTCCTTTCTGTTTCATTCTGTGAAGCCATAATTCAATACTTATGGCAACGTAAATCCATATTAAGCTCCAGTATAAGAAGGCATAAATTCCAATGATTTCAGTGCACTGTTTACACAGAGCCATGTTTGGTCTGAGATCTCTTTTGCCTTGGAAATAATGGCAGTGTAATAAATGTAGACTTACAACTCAGCTGTGCAAAGAAAGGAAAGAATTGGGATTATAGCAAAACAACATCAGAGTTAAACACAGGGGAAAAGAAGTAAAATCTGGGATGAAGCCAGTGATGGTATTTTATATGCCTCAATCATCTTTCATTTAAGTATCTGAAGAAACTTTCCATACATCATGGAAATAAGCCCTGCAATGTGCCTTTAAAGGTAGATGGCATTCGAGAATACAATTTGCATTCCCTATTTGATCTTTACCCAGGCAAAAAAGTGTGGAAATCTATTGAAATTTTTTTACTGGAAAAAGATATTTTTTTTATTCAAAGCAACTGGAATGACATTTCAGTGGCTGATGCCTGAGAAAGTTGATCCCATTATAAATACCCGTATTTGGGTATAGATTTATATTTGCAGCACTCATTCCAAGGAAGATTTTAAGCTTTTTAGAGTATGTGTCAAACAGCTGATGGGGAACAAGTGTCCACTGCAAGGGCCCCAGTGTTGTGGTGCTGCTGTTCTGCTGGGAGGTGTTAGTGGGGATTCTCAGGTACAATGTGTCAGTGGGTCAGTGCTTGGTGGGATGGAGCCCACAGTCACTTTATGGAGAGTGGAAAATTTGGCTTAAATTGGAAAATTTTTCTTAAATCCGAGCCTGAGCATGACTTCACTGTGGTGTAGCTGTTGCATGCAAGTTTCTGTTTGTGTTTGCTGGTGGTTTAAAAAAAATTCTTGGCAGAAACCTCTCTTCTGGTGATGGGGTTTTTTTGTGTTTTGTTGTGCTCTGCAGGGTATAAGGAAGCTTGTGATTGTATGTTTCAAAGCACCAAACAATCAAATACAGTGGAGTCTTAATGTGAGCAGTGGTTTAACAGTTTGGAGTTTAAAATCATGTAAAGGTTAAAATATAGAGTGTTTGTCTCAGCTTTTTTATGTCAGTGTATACTGTAGCTGACCTCTCTAAATTCCTTCCAGTCTTTCCCCAAGCCAAAATGAGTTGCATTTTTTTAAGGCCACCCTTAAGATTTTTTGACAGATGCAAGTTTCCTGTTTAGTGTGATGTTATCTTCATGAGTTTCTGCACATGCTAAAGGCAAAACTGCTCTGAGATTATTTGCTCCTGACCCTTTTTTAAGTTTTAAGAAGTAAGTGTCCATTTGCATGTTTTCAGGCCTGGAGTTAACTTTCATTAATGGTAGATTCCAGCTGCCACATTTAGATTCATATCTAGATGTCAGCATTCAGATTATGGGAATGCTCATGTCTGGAGTTTTGAGTCAAAGCAATGCCTCACTTAGAAAGAGACTCAGAAAAGCAAGATTGTATTAAATTCCACTTCAACAGACTAAAAAAACTCCAAAGCATTAAAAGCCAACCCACAAAAAAAAAAAAACAAAAAAAAAAACAAAAAAAAAAAAAAAACAAAACCAATCCCAAACAAACAAAGCAAAACAAAAAGCCCAAAAACCAAATCACAAAAAAACCCCCCAAAATCTCAACAACAAAAAACCTCAAGCAAGCACAAAATTCACCAAACAAACGCCCCATCCCTCCCAGCCAGCACTCATTTTGGGTGTTTTAATAGACAGATGTAGTCTGCTCTTTGAAGTCATACGTTGCCTTTATGAAAAGGCAAAATATGTGTACAAGGCATAGTGAAAGGACACAGCCTTTTGTTTAGAGAAGTGTGGACAGAAAAACTTAAGAAAGTGTTGTAAAGGAAATAGTTAAGGTGATATCTGGTCACTTTCTGCATTAGCTCCACAACTTCACCGTCTTTAAAGAGCTAATTGTTTGCAGGTAAAATCATAGGGAAATTGAAGTCTGTGATTTTGGGGCTGGAAATCCCAAAGGTTGTTACATATTTGATGTCTGATGCCTTTCTGGAGGGTCTGAGCTGGGTTTTTTTCTGTGGAATCACATAGAGTTATGAGCTTGTTTTGCCTTTCCATCAGCTGTTTTACAGAGGGCGATGGTTTGGCTTACAGCAACATCCAAGACACCTGGGAGGGCTGAAAAATGGGTATCAGTTTTAAGTGGTTTGATGTGGACCCTAGGTAGGTTGCATCCTGCATGGAGGTAAAGTGTAGTTCAATAGGGCAGTTACAGAAAATACTGTAAAATCCAAAGCTCAGATAGGCAAGAAAATTCCTGCCAGTTTTGTTTCAGTTACCAGTAATAACTTCTGAAAACATCACCTTTTCGTTTATACATTCTTCAACTACTTACATGGAGCATTAATAACGCTTAGTGAGAAGAGCAGTTAGAATGGAGTCCAGTTTGGGTTTTGTAGTCTATACATTTTGACATTGCCAGAGAATGCCCAAATATGAAAATAAGGTGAAAATAGCAAGTACTGAAATAGAATGTGCTGGCACGACCATGTATGTTGAAGACTGGATGACTTGCTGCCTGGTGTCTCCAAGGATGCTTCTTCCCACTGAGTTCCTAATTAACTGCCTGCCTGATGAGCTCCTCAGCTCTCCTGGTAAATGCAGTGGTACAGCCTGTCCCCAGCCTTGCACACAGCCCCTGGCCAAGCAGAACCTGCTTCATTCCCTGCCTGGGGACAATCCTAGGGGCAGCTAGCTGGTGGTGCCTGGCTGGAGTTCATCAGCATCTGTGCTGGGGGCTGTGGGAGTGCTGCATTCCAGGAATCCCTGGGCAGCAGAGTTTCCTTTGACACTTTTTAGCAAACTGTGCAGTGTGGAGTCACTGTTGTAGTCCCTCTCTGCAGACTCTGCCCATCTCTGCAGGATGGGCACTCTGGGAAGGCTGTTTCCTGAGGTACTGTCTTCCTTCTGAAATATACTTTGGAGTGAGCTGCAGCAGCACTGCTTTATGTGCCTATCAGAAGAACAGGTAGTGGGGCAGCATGTTTGAAATGGGCTACGTGCTCCTTTTTCCTTTTTCCTTTCCTCTCCTTTGTTGTGATTTCATCTTCAGCTTCCTTTTTAAATGCCATGTTGTAAAAAATGCAGACTTGCTTTCATGTTCACATTGCCTTTCTTGAGAAATTCTAGTGTCAGTTGTCTGGATATGAGAAAGTGGTTCCACGAGCTGCTCAAACATCTCTGTTTACAGATATCAATGAGTGTGAAATTGGAGCCCATAACTGCGACAGACACGCCATATGTACAAACACAGCAGGAAGCTTCAAATGTAGCTGCAGCCCTGGCTGGATTGGAGATGGTATCAAGTGCACAGGTGAGACTCTTATGCATTTGTATTTATTTGTAAGGCCAGACCACAATGGGGTTCTAGCAATTCTGAAAAAAGTAATACTACACCTATAAAATGTGAAGGCAAGTGGTTATTGAACTGTTAGGTTGATTTGACATGATCTGTTGGAAGACAAGTCCTTCACCATGGTATCTGGGAAATCAGCCTTATCTCCTATTTGATTTGTGAAATGATGAGAACAGACTGAACCATGGAGAGAGATGCTTTGTGCTTGAGGGCAGCTGATGGGAGGCATGAGGGGCCTCCTGGTGCTCCCCTTGAAAACAAGGTACAGGCCTTAGTACTGAGTGCCTGGAGCTTCCTCACAGTTAGCTTGTCAGACTTCTTTGGTGGGCTGCAAATAAGCTGTTCCCCACTTTTTCAGTCAGATGGCCACACATATGTATGGGTTTTATTATGAAAGATTATTTAAAGTAGAGCTTCTGTGTGCCATACCCTATTTAAACTTTGTGTTCATGTATGGGTTTTTAACTAATTTTTCCCCTGTTTTATTACTTTAAAGATCTGGATGAGTGCTCCAATGGAACCCACATGTGCAGCCCACATGCTGACTGCAAGAACACGATGGGCTCTTACCGCTGCCTGTGTAAAGAGGGTTACACTGGGGATGGCTTCACTTGCACAGGTGAGCTCAGGAGAGCAAAGGATCAGCTCCCTGCAACCTAAGTTAGTCTGTGATCCAATGCACAAAACCAGCTTTTAAACATTTGAAATTATCATTAATTGTCTTCTCACCTAGGTTGCCACAGCTTTAAAGAAATATTATATATTATACATAGTCTAACTCAATCGCTTTTTTTCCCTTGATAAAATGTAATTTTTCATTCTGCTTTTCTTGTTAGTTTAAATGAGTGGCAAAATTTCTAAAACAATGCTTGAATATGTAATTTGGCTAGTTAGTAAACTAGTCCATTGGCTACTCACCTTAACACTTAAATAGTAGGGCATATGCATCAAAATTACTTCACAAAATTGCCTAAAAATGTTTGTCCTTTCCTCAAGTGAGTGTGTGATGTCTGTCTGCCTTACTCCATCATCCTGAGAGCTGCTGTCAGGATGCAGTGCTGGCATGTAGAATGAAGGAAGTAGCTGCTTCTGAAACCTCATTTTATAAACTGTAAATGAGATTATAAAACTTTGCTAGGGAGATGTTTCCCACCCACACTTCAGTCTTCTGCTTTGAAGAGCAGATTAGCTCATGTGTGCTCAGTCATGAGGAGCCCTGCTCTTGCACTGAGGATTGCGGTGTGGCTGGGGATGTTGCTGCCTGGAGCAGAGCCATGTCCCAGAGCTGGTGGGCCAGCTTTTCAGCTGGTGCAAATCAGCAGCTCTCTATCAGCTGCAGCAGGTTTTTAGAGCATCTGAGAATCTGGATTATCAGGTTTAAGGCTGGGTTTGAATAATTCCAAATTCTAAGCAGACCTTGGAATTCTGTTTAATTCTCTCAGTGTAATTTCATCTTGAATCTGATTCAGCTTCCTTAGTGGCCTTCCTAACCCAGTGCTCTTTGTTAATTTCCTGTATGATGATTTCCAGGAGTCTGTAAGCTACACCCTTCAGATGAACTGCTTATAGAACTCTGCATTCAGTAGAACTTTTTTTCTATTTGGATACTTTATTGTTTGTGAATTCAAGAGGTGTCTGGGACTCAAGCTAGAGCACTCAAATGCTCTGTAAGCCCTCTGCCAAACTGTGCAGTGTGCAGCATTCTCCCTGGTAGGTGATTTTTGATTTACCAGCCATGGACTTTTCAGAACTCATGCTGCCAGCCAGACTCTGTTGCAATAAGGAGGTGTTTTGGTGATGTGTAACATTTCAGCTTGAGAGTAAGGGCCATGATCTATTGAAAGGTGAGTGGAGTCCAGTAGGAAGGCTGTTTCTCTCATCAGCTGTTAACCTGCAGTTTAGTTTTGATGAAGTTCTTTTTGTCAGTGTTTTGATGTTTGGCATGGAGAACTGCCTATTACCCTGTGTTTGCTCACTGCATAGTAAACCTTTTTTTTTTTTTTTCCAATTACTGCCTCTAGGCTTTGCTGTAATAGAAACAATAGCTATAATAAATTTCATGTGCTCATTCTGAGTCTAAATTTGACCCTGTGACTGCCTCCAGTTGTTATTAACTGGAGCTACTATACAAGTCTCCTAAAGATTTTCCTTTTGATTAGAAGCTATATTTGCAATATGTCAGGAATATACAGAGCTGTTACATGTACACATAGCTAGATTGCAGTTTCTTCTGCACGTGTTCAGATAGAATAATTAAAATTCTTGGAGCACTGAATGCTTCAGCTCAAATGTTGGTGAGAAAAGCATCTTTACTGCTAACTTGCAATATCCCTTCCTTTTACAGACCTTGATGAATGTGCAGAAAACTTGAATCTCTGTGAAAATGGGCAGTGCCTCAATGCCCCTGGAGGGTATCGCTGTGAATGTGAAATGGGATTTTTGCCAAGCGTAGATGGAAAAGCATGTGAAGGTAATTCTTTGTAAGCTTTGAACAACACTCAAAAGATTCTGCCTTAATACTGTTTTAATGTTCCAATTTTTTACAATTGTTTGCTGTTGTGGTTGTATTGAGAACTGTATGAATTTTTTTAATAGTATTTGCTTTTTTGCACTTCATACATTTATTATGGATCTGTAGATGTTCATCTACCTGCTGTATATAAAGAGAACAGCTTTTCAAAGCCTATCTTATGATATATTATTTTGGGGTCTGATTGGTGATCCAAATGGCACTGATAGCTGCCATTTCTTCTTGATCATTGATGTCCAGATCTTCATTTTATTCAAAACAATTAAACAGAAAAAGCTGTTAGTTCTCATTGGTATGTCTGAAGCTGAAAAGCAGTGATTTGGTAACCAATGCAATGCAAATGCTTTGATGTCTTCTGTGAGGTGCAGAATCAGAGTGTGAAGCCTTGCAGAAAGTCTGTGTGACTACACCAAAAAAAAAAATCCTGTGTGACTATTTGTTCAATTTCAAAAGTGAGCTGTTAACAGTTTACAGCTCATTCATAAGAGCTTTGCATATGCAAAGATTCAAAACAATCAAATAATAAACATGTTACCAATGTGATTAAGGTAATATATTTGATCTGAACATTTGAAATCCTCATTAGTTATAGCATTAATGAGTTAAGTCAGTCAAGGAGTTGCAGCCCTATCATCTGACATAGCAATAACTCATGACAACTGATATTTAATGGAGTTCATAAGTACATCACTTTAAAAAGGATTTTTCCCCTTGAAAAGTGTTCTGTGTATTTTTTAGAAATCTACTGAGTCATATAATTTGAGAGTGAATTTCTTTAAACGAAACCAGTATTAGGTTTCATAATGTTTCACGAAACAATTTACTTTCAAACCTTTTAGCTAAGTTTAAATAGCTGTTTTAGAGGCTAGCTCCTGTTGCTAAAACAGACTTGCCTTCATGTCTTAGATGTGTAGACTAAGTGCAGTATTTTAAGGTCCTTTGTAAACACACACTTTTTTATTGTATCAAATTAGTTGTTCTTTGTGCAGTGCATGTGGCATTCAGTAAATACTGGTTCAGACTCAGTGATTTGAAGAAAAGACACAAAAGTGTCTGCTTTGAAGTTCACCTTTAGGCACAGGCTTTTCTCTTGCTGGTGTCCAGCTTTCTGCAGATGACTGCTGATTTTTAATAAACTTCATTTTATTAAGGCATGTCTTCTGCTATGTTCAATATTTCTACTTGTCAGATTAGCCCACTAATAAGCTAGGATAGTTTCTGGCATAGCTTCAGAGATATTGGAAGGAGCCGTTTTCTCAAAAAATTATTATGGATTAGATTCCTTAGGCTCCAACATAAATCTTCCATGTTTCTTTTTCTTGTCTTACTTGATGTGCAGAAACTGTTTTCTTCCAGATCCATGATGCTGAAAATGTTTGCAGTTCTCTATGTCTCAAAAAGATCAGGAAACCTCATATTTTTCTCTTCCTGTTCCTTAATCAGATATTGATGAGTGCTCACTTCCTAACATCTGTGTCTATGGCACTTGTCATAACCTCCCTGGACTCTTCCGATGCGAGTGTGAAGTGGGCTACGAGTTGGACAGAAGTGGTGGCAACTGCACAGGTAAAACTCTGCACAGCATGCCTCTTAATCTGCTGCCAGTGCCATAGTCAGCTCCTTGGGAAATTCTTTTAAGAAGCTGTACAAATCAAACTGCTTATAGGAAAATAACTTCTCTACTGTATAACACAGGATTCACCATATCTTTTTTATGCTCCTCTTTACTGTTCTTTGTCCACCTCTGATATCCCCTTAAGAAGGGGAAAAACAGATCAGAGAATCCCTCTGGCAGAGATGTATTGTGCTTTGTGCAGTACTGGATGTAAGCTATGGCCTTGTCTTGTATTTTTCCCTTAAGTTCTTTTTTAGTACTTTATGTGAATCTTGTTCATAGATTGATTTTTTTCAGGAAAAATGCGTTTTTTTCTTTCCCCTATGAAATGATGAATTCATCTCAGACTGCTGTTCTTCTAAGATGCCTGTTTATTTTTTAGAGCTTTCTGGAGACCACTGTCTCATAACTAATGGATTTGTGATGGTCAGCATACGGTATCTGATGTATCAACAGTGCTCTTGAGTGTCCTGGAGTATTTGCTTAGGACATGCTGTGTTTTTCTTGCAGATGTTAATGAATGTGCAGACCCCACAACCTGCATTAGTGGCACGTGTATCAACACTGCTGGTAGCTACACCTGTGAGTGCCCTCCGGATTTCGAGCTGAACCCCACCCGCGTTGGATGCGTTGGTAAGGGAGCACTCCCTGTGCTGTTCACAAGGGAACTTCCACAGAGGGGCTCCAAGCTGGCTGCTTAGGAATAAAGTCCTGGGTCATGGGAAAGGGCTTGATCAGGCTCTTCAATTCCCATCTCACTGCCCCTGGCTTAGAAGCTGGAGTAGGGCAGCAGGAGCATGTCCAGAGTTGATGCAGCATGCCAGCAGTGCCCTGCTGCCAGAAGCAACCCCTTGGGGCTTGTTAGAGCTGTCCACAATTTACAGCAAGCAGGAGACAATTTTAAAATTCAACAAACTTTAGTCCACATCCAGCTGGCCCCAAGATGGCAGGCAAATGAAGCTGTGGCATGAAGCCACCCATGCTCTTGGAGCACTGAGTGCACTTGGCTGGGTGCAGCTTCATGACCAATGGAAATGCTCTTGTATTAGGCTCCAACTGCTTAGTAATCCTAATATTTCCTTGGTTTTGTTTGTTTAAGAGGGTGTAGGATGATTCTCAAATTTTAATGTGTTTGAAATTCCTAACATTTAGTAGATGCTTTCCTGCTTGTAAACCTTGAGTAGAAGAGAGAGTAGTGGATATCTGGAACTGGAAAGATGTACTAATGTCAGGGAAAATGTGAGTGAAAATGGGAAAAAGCCTGGCTGACATGCCCTTGGACTCAATAAGTAAATTTCCTACTTTGTGAAAAGTCAAAAAAAGCCAAGATATGGAGCACCAGCAACCTACCTAAGTGGAAATGCTGGGGCCCCCTGGGCAGCACAACTTACTTGCTTTTGTGTCCTGCAAGAAATGGGAGCCATCTGTGGGTGTCCCTCACCATGGGAGGATGTGCTGTGTTTTGCTCTCTCCTAAGATGTGTTTGTCATTGTGTGCATTGTGAATAGATACACGATCTGGCAACTGTTACCTGGACATCAAAACTCGGGGGGACAACGGTGGCACCTTCTGCAGCAATGAGATTGGAGTGGGTGTTTCCAAGGCCTCCTGCTGCTGCTCCCTGGGCAAAGCCTGGGGAGTTCCCTGTGAGCACTGCCCACTGGTGAACACAAGTAAGTCTGCATTGCCTGGCTTGAGCACAGCCATGTGTTTGGTGGGATTTTTCCTAATTTAGCCAGGAATAGCTAAAATAGCTCAAATACTGGTGTGCATTTATTGTGGGCATGCAAGGGGCTGGCTTCCACTGGTCTTCACCAACAATTTTACCATTCTTTCAGAAAGGTTTTTAGTCAGAATATTATTGTTTCTTTTGAGAAAGTTTGCTCTTACACTGAAGACTACTGAACTATTTATGAAATGGAATAACAGATAATGTTACAGAGTAAAATCTAGTATCTCTAGCTGGTTACTTTGTAAATTTATATTTAAATTATCTGTAATAATCTGATCTGTTTTCAAAAACAATTGTGCTGAAACTGTTTCTACTATCATATGCTCATAAATCTGTTTTGTTTCCAGCTGAATATAAGGTTCTTTGCCCTGGAGGGGAAGGATTCAGACCAAACCCTATCACAGTTATATTAGAAGGTAATATTTGCAATTTCCTATGCTTACATGTCTGAAATTGTAAAACTCTGTAGTGCGGGTCTTTTTTTTTTCCATTGCAAACATTAATAAAATGTTTATGTGTTTGTTTGGACAGATATTGATGAATGTCAAGAACTTCCTGGACTTTGCCAAGGAGGAAAATGTATTAATACATTTGGGAGCTTCCAGTGTCAGTGTCCATCAGGATACTACTTGAATGAAGAGACTCGAGTGTGTGATGGTATGGAGCTTTCACTTAACTAGACTTCTGCTTTATTCTTTGAAAATAAAGACAGATCAATATGCAGAGAATGAATCTTTCCTTGAAAAGGAGCACAACCAGACTAAGCACTGGAAAGCTATAGGGTGGTAAAATTGAACAAGTTGAAATACTGCATTAAGAGTGTGAAAATTCCTTCATGACCATGTTGAAATACATGAAAGGGTTTTTTTTATTATCATATTTTGATCAAAACCTGAAAGTCCAACCTTTTTTTCTGTAAGACATAATTTGGTAACTGGCTATAAAAAAATAGCTGTTTGGTAATGGGCAATGAATAAGCAGTCAGATAAAAGAAATTTTCCCCATGAATCTGGTGGACTGGTGTGTCCATGTATTTTTCCACTGCTTTTTCACCCCTGCTTATCAAGTCATCAACTGAAAATATTGGTTTTACTGCAAAACATGTTCCTTTCCACAGCACAATCACAAGTATGTGTCACATCATGTGCCACTCTCAAGGTGTGCTGGATATAAAATCTTAAGCAACCCATCAAGTTCCAAAATTTCCTGTTGTCCATGCTGTCTTTGGTCTTCCAGATTGTTAATAATGTTAATGTAGTGCCCATGAGGTGCAAACCACTGCAGAAATACAAAACATTCAGGTCCTAAATTAAGACTGAACCAAAGTGCTTCATCCACATTATGCTTATGTAGCCCGACAGATGCTGAGTGGTTTGTCAAAGATACTCTAAAGTTTTAAGGCTGGGAAAATATTTTTGAACTTTTGGGAACTGAGGTGTTTTGGAGATGGTTTGATTTTGGTTAGATTTTTTTAAACAAAACTTAGTCTCATGATGAAGGAAATGTGACATCTTGTGTTGAAAACATGGCTCACTTTCCCCGCTCAGGCAATGCTCAGTAGGGACTCCACAGGGAGCCACCTGGTTCTTCTCTAGACCTTAGAGTCCAGAATGGAGGAGGTCCTCAAACACTATTTTTGTGCAACAGATGAAAAAGTCAAATTGCTGTTTCTGAGCTTTCACACATATCAGAGTTCCCATCTTTGCATCACAGCTGGGCTTTCCTTGGCCACCTGAGCTGCCACTTCCTTTTTTGTGTGGCTTCGCTCCACCATGACCTTCCTCAGAGCCCCTTCAGCTCTTCTTCACCAGCACCTTCCTACCTCAGGCATTACTGAGACATTTTTGTTCTCAGAAGCACAACAAGAAAGCTTCTGTGGCCACTCACTCACTGCCTGTTTGTTCTCTTCTAGATGTGAATGAGTGTGAGACACCTGGCATCTGTGGACCTGGCACGTGTTACAATACTGTTGGGAACTACACCTGCATCTGCCCTCCTGATTACATGCAAGTCAATGGAGGAAACAACTGCATGGGTGTGTGCTGGGGTTTCTCTAAAACTTTAGCTTAGTGCTTTGGGCCAGGGAGATCATCTCCCCTAAGAGTTGCCTACTGCATTGGCCTGAGGTTTTCTTAATTTTCACAGATATGAGAAGAAGTCTGTGTTATAGAAATTACTATGCTGACAATCAAACCTGTGATGGAGAGCTGCTCTTCAATATGACCAAGAAAATGTGCTGCTGTTCCTACAACATTGGGCGTGCCTGGAATAAGCCTTGTGAGCAGTGTCCTATCCCAAGCACAGGTACATTTTTGCAGTGCAAAGCTATCTGAAGGCCTTGGTAACATCATAAACATTCTTAGTGAGTGTAACACCATTAGAGATGCTATGTCTTTTTTTGCTCTCATGTGTCTAAAATGAAGGGATTAGTTGCCTCTTTGTCCTGGAGATGACTAGCCCCATGATGATGAAGGCATATGTGGAGTGGTTTGTGTCTGTGCTGCTGGGTTGTGCCTGCCTTGTGCCAGTTCCACTGTCTCAGAGACTTCATACTGTATATTGATTAATCCATCTCTTTGCAAGTGCTTGTTGATTCACTGTTGAGGCACTGACCAAGACTTTATTGGTGTTGCTCCAACAAATACAGAGTCTGCTCTGCTCTGCCTTGATTGCTGTTTGCCATGAAGGGCCTTTGTGCAGGCTGGGGGCTGGCAGAGATACCTTGGTGTGCTCTGGGAGTGATCTGTGTTGAGCAGCCAAATGTAAGATGTAGGAGTGTCTCTGCTAATTGCATGGGCACACAGGACTTTTCCACCCTGGGTGAGACTGCAGGACATCCCTCTCTGGTTTGAGGTGGTTTGCTTCAAGAGCAACTTCCTAGACACTTGATTCTTCCCACTTACAGTTCAGGTTTTAACGAGTCAGATCTGAAATTGTGTGCAAACACTGTAGTGCACAGGGATAGGCATAAACAGAGCAAAATCAGCATGTGATCCCAACTGACATGGTGAGTTTGGGAAAGGGGCTGCCTACCTCTGCATGCTCTGCACGTTCTGAAAGAGTAGAAGAACTTTCTTGGCCAGAGCATATGATGACTTTTTGACTGTTGATTAATTCCAAATGCTTCAATCACTGCTTTGCTTTCCTGTTGCAGATGAATTCTCCACACTCTGTGGAAGTCAAAGGCCTGGCTTCTTCATTGACATTTATACAGGATTACCAGTTGGTGAGCTGTAATTTATGTTTTGAACTAAATTCCATGCTACCTCTGCCCAGGGAAGAGGGAGGGGAGGTTTGTTTTCCCAGTTTTGTTTGTTTTTTTCATGTGAGGAATAGCAATTAAACAGTGTCATGGAGTTCAACCCTCTGTTTAAGTCAAACTTGAGTGCAAACTGGCTACTCCTTGCTGGCAGCAGTGACAGTTGCTGCTTGTAATCAAGGCAACACAGAGCTCCAAAGGAACTGTAATCAGGGCTACATGAGCAGGGCACAGATACTGGGAATGAGAGGTCTGGGAGTAAGGCCAACCAGCATTTGGTCTGAGAGGAACTGGGAGTCTTTCCTTCAAACTGAAGCAAGATTTAGTCTGACATTTCACATCAGTCCCCCTGGGTATTGGTTTGACACAAAAATCCTTTTTTCTGCTCAGCTGGAATATTTCTCACATATGTTATTGTGTGTTACATTTGAATCGTGAGTAACAAATTGCAAAACAAAAAGAGAGAGAGAGGAGGAATTTTAGGACAAGGAATTGAGTAAATCCCTAATGGGACTCCCTTTTGTTTTCATTTACACTAAAATGCAAATGAAAAGCAGATAATGTACCCTGTAACAAACAGAGATGGCATATAGGCAGTAATCAGATGCTTTAGCACGAAGCTGTTCTGTGGTGCAGTGTTTAGCTAGTTCAATGAAAATGTTTCTAGTAAAGTGGGGAATGTAGTTTTTAAAGAGGTTACAGAAATTCACAATATTTATTTACAAGGTCATTGCTTGGAAGCAAAGTTTCTCTTTGTAGCTATTAGCATTAGTCCAGATTGTTGCAGAGTCTGCTCAGCTAATTGGGCCCAGCACCAGCAGGGAGCCCTTGGATGTTGCTAGCATGCACAGGTAGAAGCTGCAGCTGCAGTGCTTGGCATGTGTGCAGGGCTGTTGCAGGCTGCCACAGCACAGGGCTGTGCAGGGCAGGAGCCAATGGAAACAGCAGGGCTGTCCCACAGAGCCCCCAGCACTGCCAGTGCCTGCAGGCTGTGCTGAGACTGGTGCACACACAGCTTCCCACAGCTGTGCAAATCACAGCTCTCCCTCTGCTTTGGGGTCCAGGCTGTAGCCCTCAGCTGCTGCTTTGGGGTCCAGGCTGTAGCCTCAGCCTCCCTCTGTTTTGGGGTCCAGGCTGTAGCCTCAGCTGCTGCTTTGCACAGGGCTTACTCATGTCCCATACACCTGCAGGCACAGGATCAAGGGAGAGCCCTCTGCAGGGCCACTGCTCTGTGTACCCTCTAATGTTTGCTTACAGTCCAATGATGTTACTGTCTGTTTGGATTAAAGTTTTATATAGTTACTCCAGGTGTTTGTTTCAGAAACAGAAATTGTTCTGGTTTTATTTGCCCTGTATATGAGAGGACTCAAAATTACAGAATCTAATGTAGAAAATTAGGGGTTGGATCCAGCAGAAAAACAAAGCAAACAAACAAAACTCACCAAAACCGCAAACAAACAAAACCACATTATCTGATGGAAACTCCTGTCAGCTGACAATTTCCCACCATATTCTATGACTGTGTACCTCAGTGCAAATGTCAATGTTTACTGAAGACAGAGGAGTCTCTGAACTCTCTCATGTCAGAATATTAAGATGTTTAAGGACCCAATAGGTAAGCCATATAATTGTAATAGCAGCTGGGTTTTTTCCTGCCAAACTCAGTTACTTAACTGGGGTGCATATAAGGCATTGGCAAACCCTGGCTGCCTGGCTTAATCAATCTAATTAATAGCATGTTGGCAGCACTTCAGATGTTACCTGTCATTGGCACTTTCAAATTCTTACATAAGACCCAGAAAGGCTTTTCAGATTAACTAGGGTAAAACAGTGCAAAACTAATTCTGATGAGAGTTTTCATTCAATCATGCGTTAATCTCTGTGTTAAACCAGAGACAGTTCCATTGTCTCTCTTTGGCTCTTCCCAACAACCCCACTGGGGCACTTGGGAAGGTGAGGGGGTTCATCAGGGCTGTGGGTGGGAGGCATGAGGAAGGACATGTCTTCCTCTGTATTCCTCTGTAGCAGAATATACCTTCAGTACAGAGAAGAGTCAGAACCTGAGAAAACAGGAAATACTTGAATTTCCACAGTTTGGAGTGACTTGCTCAGCTGTTCAGTTGGGAACATTCTGATGCTTGCATTATGTTTGATAATTATCTTAAAGGCAAATGCATAAGGACATACTCTGTAGCAGAAGATTCCGTGAAGTTCTCAGTACAAGCATTAAAAACTTATTCTTGCAGATATTGATGAATGCAGAGAGATTCCTGGAGTGTGTGAAAATGGGATCTGTATAAACATGGTGGGCAGCTTCCGGTGCGAGTGTCCTGTGGGCTTCTTCTACAACGACAAGCTCCTGATCTGTGAAGGTAGAGTGCTCCTCTCATTCAGAGGAATGGTGTTTCACCAGTGGCAGCTCAGACACTGCCAAATCAGAGCCTGGAAGGCATCCTTAATGAGGGGAAAATACTGCTATCAGTGTAATAAGTCTGTGTTAATTCAGACATTTTGAATTCTTTTGCATAGAAAATACCATATTTTCTGTCAGACATCTAATGTCTTGAAGGCACATGAGTCAGCAAGACAGGGAAGTAGTGTCTTTTTTTTCCCATTTGACAGTAAAGCCAAGAAAAAAATAGTAGTATTGAGTCAGATCATGAGCACAATTTTTTTTAATTCCAAAATACTTTTTTTCTAATGGAAAAGATATTTTTGTAAAAAATAGAAACAGATGGTTGTTTATTTCTAGTTTAAACATTCCCTAACATTGTATTAGTCAGTTTAATGAAGAAACTGAAGGTAGCATATGAGTTGCTGTCATTCTCTGCTGTGTGTTATGACTGCTGGCAACAATGGGAGCTGCAGGCAAGGCATTGAGAGCTTTGAGTAAAAGCTTCTTCTTTGTGCTGCTTCTAAGTGAAAACCAATTACATTTCTAGGGAGATAAAGTTCTCCTTTTGCAGCACCTGAAGTAAAGAAAATTGATCAAATTTTTTTTTGCCTAAAGCTTTGTGATGGTGTTTACATTGAAAGCTACTAATTAATACCTGCATACTAAAAAAAAATGCTTTTGACATCTTTCCACTTACTATAAAACTCAACTTCCTCTTTGTCTGGACAGATATTGACGAGTGCCAGAACGGCCCAGTTTGCCAGCAGAACGCAGAGTGTGTGAACACGGCCGGGAGCTACCGCTGCGACTGCAAACCCGGCTACAGGTTCACATCCACGGGGCGCTGCGCCGGTGAGTGCTGCCAGGGCTGCGGGCACCCCGGGCTTCTAAAGGCCTTGCAAAACGTCTCTCCTCTCCAGAAAGTTGGTATTTCAGGAGATGAGCTGAGCTTCAAGAGCTCTTTTACAATCTTTTAGGGCATCCCATAATCATTGAGGTAATTCCAGGCTCATCCCATGGATGTATTAGTGGGAGTTAAAAACCTAAGTAGGTGTTTGTCTTTCATTTTCTTTAGCCCTTGTCACATCTAGGAAGGGAACACCATTTGATGCACTACCTTTCTGTATTTTCTGATTTTCATTATGATTTTCTATATGTGTTTTAGCAATTTATTTTCCACTTGTATTTTTACAAATAATTCCCTGCTTGCTGCTGGAGCCTCTGTGGATAAGGTAGACTTATCTTCTTGCCTCTATGCAATAAGTGACTTGAAAAGATTATTTTTGAATTTCCTAACTTTGACATAGATTTAAACAGGGCCCATAACTTTATATTTAAATACTTATTGAGTGGGACTGAACTTTTCTAATCTATTTGCCTTTTCTTACAATATCTTAGTCCAGAGAGGCATTCAAGTTATCTTACTTGAAGAATTGCTGAGATTTTAAAGAGTGCAGTGGGACAAGCTGCTGTAAATATTAAATACTATATACATTTCTGAACAAAATAAGAATTACAACGGAAGCTAGATACATTATCCTTGGGATTTTGCTTCTCAGTACTTGAGTTTTAGGAAGTGCACTTTTCCTTGCAGTGCAGTTTTTCATTGTTTCATGTGACCCTTGTGGGAAAAGGGTGTAGTGGAAATCAGAACACTGCTATGAGAACTAAAACTTTGCTTTGTTAAGCTATGCAGTGGCACATGTAAATATTCAATATGTTCCTAATGTAATTGTTGTTGTTAAGGGTTCAGTGCCGGAGTACAGGAAGAGCAAGGGGAGGTTCTGATATGGGTTACAATTCCAAAGATTAATTGGCACAAATACTAATACTTCCCTGTATTTAGCTCTTATTTTATATGTGGTGAAAATAAAGTTACACAATTAGAGTAAAAATACAAGTGGTTGATAAAGTACGTGATCCAGCAAAGGAAGGAAATTCCCACTCTGCTGGGAGCACCTTGGATCAGCCATGCTACTGCATGGAAAACTATCACACCCCTATAGTTTATGTGCCATTGAGTCAAACCCAGTATATCACAGCCACTAGCACTAGGAGTCCTGCATTTATCTTACCCTCAAGATAGCATTCTTCTGGTGCTCTCTATTGTGGTAAACTAAATAGTTTTTCTTATAAATTAGTTTTTCACATGACTATTCGTTTGCCCACAAAGCACCAGAGAGTCATAGATTTTCCTTTGTCTCTGCTCTCCTGAGCTGAAGATTAGGAGTTCTTAAGACAGCATTGGCTTTCCTTCTGCCTCCTTTAAGCTGTAATTAGCAGTGCTCTCATCAATAGCATTGGGACAGCTTGGTCCTCCATGCACACCCATCCAGTTACTCACAGCCCCATGGGATGTACAGAGGTCCTGGGCATGGGGCTGTCAGGGTCATCCATGATTGTCTAGGATTTACTTGGTAATATTTTTGTCGTTAATAAATTAAAAATACTATTTTAAGTTAGGCCATGCATGAATACTGTCTTGGTTGCTGCTAACACATCTTCCCAGCCCTGTGGTTTAGAAGCCTTAACTTTCACTGCTCCTCTTTGTTTTCAGATCGGAATGAATGTCAAGAAATCCCCAATATCTGCAGCCATGGGCAGTGTATTGACACTGTTGGAAGCTTCTACTGCATTTGTCACAATGGATTCAAAACCAATGATGACAGGACAATGTGTATAGGCAAGTATATCAAATTAAACTTAGCTTAGGCTCCCATTAAAATAGTTGCTAAGCCTGTCCTCTCTGTAATAAGGAGTTGCATTACAATATCTGAGATTGTGAGCCATTTAACACCAGACAAAGGTGCAAAACTGGCCATTAGAGATGATAAAAAGCTGATACTGAATGAAAACCATCTCATTAAAATAGAGTGAACCTTTAAAATTACATATCCTGTCTAATGAACTACTAATGTTTTCATTTTTGAAGAAAATATTCATCTTAGAATTTTCTGGAGCATCTTATCTCATTTATTCCTTTAGGCAAGAAATTTAATAGATTATGATTGCAATGCAGCAGTTATATGCAGCTTACTTGTTAATAGAGTGAATGAAAGGTAGATTTCTTGCCAGAAAAAAACCTTTTACAGAAACAGTCATCTTCATTAACAAGGAGATTTTGTATTTCACCCATTCACAGCTATCAGTTGTGTGTTGTATGAGCAAATTGAGATTTCAGAATACTTACAATTAAAGTAGATTACACTTACTTTGGGAAGTGTGGTATAGGAGCCAAAGTAAAGTAAATGATTGTTGGACCCTTCATTATTTTTGTATATGTTAATACCAAGTGTGTAAGTGTATGTAAAATCTCTTTTTGAGAGCTGTGACAGTCCTTTTCCCTTGTGTTGAGTGTGGTTATTTCTCTGCTGTTCCTTTGTAGACATTAACGAGTGCGAGAGAGACGCCTGCGGCAACGGAACCTGCAGGAACACCATTGGCTCCTTCAACTGCCGCTGCAACCTGGGCTTCATCCTCTCACACAACAATGACTGCATAGGTGAGGAGTGCTGAGCACAGGCACGTGTTCCTGAGGCTTCCTCCTTCTAATAGAAGTGCCATAAGTACCGTTAAGTAACCCTATGTGTCAGTCTCAAAAGGCCTCTTTGATTCTGCACTGCTCCCCTTTCTAGAGCCACTTGAATGTTGGACCAAGATACAGAAACATTTGGGTTCCACTCCTGCTCTGACAATTTTATAATAGAGTAATTTCTTCTCACTTGCTTTTGAAATGAGATTGTGTTACCAGTTGCTTTGTTGATATGGTGGAAACAGAAATCTCACTTACCCAGTTTCCATTGTTGCTGCTGTTTCTGACATCTTTCAATGTTATTTGTCCTAGACGTGGATGAGTGTGCAAGTGGAAATGGAATGCTCTGCAGAAATGGTCAGTGTGTGAACACCATTGGGTCCTTCCAGTGTCTCTGCAATGATGGCTATGAGGTGGCTCTGGATGGAAGGACTTGTGTTGGTGAGTGCTTTCTTTCAGGGTTGAAAAAAAGGGTGGCAAACCTTGAGCAGATATACTTAGTGAAACAGTGGGGTCAGAGAGAACTGCCACACTGCCATCATTGTACCTGGCAGAAAGAAACAATTACAAGAGGACAAGAAGATGACTCCTCCCACTCCTGAAAAGTTCCACTTTCAGTTTGATGGAATCAAAATTAAAGTGGCCATAGTCAGAGATTTATTGAGATAACAGCAATTACCTCAAATAAATTGTCTTTCTTTTCTTCTAGATATCAATGAGTGTGCACTGGAGCCTGGAAAATGCTCACCAGGCACATGCCAGAACTTGGATGGCTCATTCAGATGTATCTGTCCTCCTGGATACATCCTGCAGAATGACAAATGTGAAGGTGTGTACAGAACAATCCTTCTTCTGTCTATTTCTTAGCTGCTCACAATTGTTACCTATTCTCTTTGCATTTAAATGTGAGTAATGTTTAGTCCTTTCTGGCAGTGTACAGTTCTGAACTGTAGCCACTAGTAAGTCTCTCATTTCATAGAAAAGGTCTCTCCAACATTTGTTTGAACCAGAACTACTTGTTCTGAACCCTAGAAAAATATAATCTCAGGCTGTTTCCTTGGTGATACACTGCTGAAGTTTGCCTACTGCCTGAGGATTTGAAAACTAACTGTGGATTTTGCACTTGGGTTACTGCTTCCTCTTTCTTTCTTTTTTTGGCCTTTTTTGTTTGTCAAATATGATAGATATCAGTGATGATGTAAGATAGTCCTTTAAGTAGTACAGCTGCCACTGTAAATATTATTGTTTCTCATCTCTTTAATTACTTTTCTTACAGACATTGATGAGTGTGTGGAACAGCCAGAAATTTGTGCCCTGGGCACATGCAGCAACACTCCAGGCAGTTTCAAATGTCTGTGTCCAGAAGGCTTTGTATTGTCTTCCACAGGAAGGCGATGCCAAGGTAAGTTCATTTCTATTTTCTGGCATTTCAAAATTTGTTTGCTGTTTCATAAAAGCCTTTTTAGCGAGCTGTTTCTAATACAGTGAGAAAGCTCTGGACTCAGACAGTGTTTTTCATAGGGAAAACATGATAATTCTGTAGCTGGGGCCAGGTTCTGTCTTGCCCTAACATCTGTTTTTCATTAAACAGAACACTGCAATAAAAGGGGTGAAGTTAATGTTAAATGCACCAGGTTAAGCAAAGAAATTATGTTGTCCTGAAATCCTTTGTTACACCCCTGGAAGAAATGTTGGGGCTACCTGGACACTTGGTAGACACCAACAAGAGCCAGAGATGGAGCATGAATACAGACAGGAGGCTCAAGGCAGCATTTCTGGTTTTAAGACTCTCCTTGGCACTCACCATATTCACCATAACACTTGTTATATGCTGATCCTCTCTGCAAACGTGGGTGGAAAAAAAGATTATTGGAAAAAATTTGCAAACAATGTTGTGTGGACAATAAGTGCCCATCTGCTTAGGGAAATCTGAAGTGTCTTTTGGCTTCCAGATTACTGTATACACAGTTCAGAGCCTAAACATGGGCACTAACAGATGAGATGCTAAAAGCTGAATATCTAGTAATTAAAAGCCACAGGTTAGTTTATTTTGTGTATAAAGAATAAGCACAACAAATTAGGGAGTGAGTTACTTTAAAGGCTTTGGAAATTATTAAATAGATGCAGCATTAAATGTATTATACACTGTGCACAGTGGGAACCACTGATGAGTAAGACCTTTATAAGGACCTCTGTAGTTTTGTTTGGCACAGAGCAGTGATGCTTGTTGACACCATAGCAAGTTCTTCCCTTCACAGTGGGCTAAATGAAATTGTGGTTTTGGTAAAAATGAATCCGACCTGCAGTAAACATTCATCCAAGTCTTCAAACCACCATGCAGTTTGGCACAGTTACTTCACTCAACATCAAGAAAGCATGTTTTAGCTCTGTTTATGTAGCTTGTATAAATGAAGTTTCTTTAAGTCTGAGGGGTTTTTTTTCTTCAGGTGAGAAGAAAAATATCACAAAAACCCACTGAGAAACAAAATCCGAAAAACGAACTCCGCCCAATCTTCTGCTTTTTAACATAGGCCACTGTTCCACACAAAGTCAGGGGAAAGTGCACACTTGTGTATGAATTTCAAAAGGGCTTCTTTCTATGCCCTAAAGAGGACTGTTCTTTTTTTCAAATATCTCAGGCCAAGCAAAGTTTTGTTTAAAACTTCCCATTACCTAGGACTTTGTTAAAACCTGGACATTGCCCAGCATTGATGCTGCAGCCGGAAAACTGGATGAGCAGCTGCTTCCAGAACTGCCCTGCTGCTGTCCCCCTGCCAGCACAGAGAGCTGCCAGCTCCCTTCCTGCTGGATGCTTGTGGTCTGTGATCTCAGTTCTGTCCAGCATCCTGGTTACCCAGCTTCAGGGAATAAAATGTGGTGCCACAGGGAGAGTTTGCTTTGTTTGTGTGTACCTCCGGAAGAATGAGGAAGGAAAGGGCTGTTGAAAATTGCCTCTCATTTTAGCACTACACAATATTGTCTTTACAAGTTGATGAAAATCTCTTGACTTGAGTGATTCTTACTAGTAATAGAATATAAATTCATGAGGCAATATTCCATTTTTTCAAAGAGGAATGAGGATAAGAGGACAGTACAGCCCTTCCACTTCTGCTGGACCAAAGAGAAAAACCCTTGCTTTTCCATACTGAAGTAGGAAACTGTTCCATAGCTTTTCTTTACTGAGGTAGGGACCTTCCCTCCTTATTCAAATCTTCCACAGTCAGAGACAATGATGGTCCCTATTAACAGAGCTAGATGGAAGTTGGGTGTTTTGGCAGTGTGTATCTTGTAATTTTGCAGTTAACACCTTCAAGTGAAAATTGTGCCAAGGTTACTCTAACTGCTCATAACAAATTTTTTTCTCTGTGCAGATCTGAGAGTGAGCTACTGCTTTACCAAGTTTGAAGATGGGAAGTGTTCTGTGCCAAAGTCCCGAAACCACTCCAAACAAGAGTGTTGCTGTGCCCTGAAGGGGCAGGGATGGGGAGATCCCTGTGAGCTCTGCCCAGAGGAAGCAGATGGTGGGTTATTGACTAGCTTACCATACAGCCTCTCTGAGCAGAAAGGGGATTGGCATTCTTATTAGAAGGAATTTAGAAAAATCGTTTTCTAAAAGTGTTTAACCCTAGAAATTGTCATAGGTCACTGTAAAGTAGATGCCATTGCAGTCTTAAAAACCATGTCCCTTGGATAGTCAGATATCAAACATATTTCTTCTTTGCTTATACATTTGTTACAGTGTTTAGGTGCTGGGTATTTTGCTGTGCAGGTATCACATACAGGAAGTGGAAAGCAACAAGTAGGTCCTTGATAGGCTCTGAGTAGCAATTCCTGCAAGGTGAAAATGGAATTCTTCTAATTGTAAATAGGTATAGGAAGAGGTGCCACAAACTTGAAATCTAGTTAAAATAAAACCCCAAACAGTTAAACTGGATCTTTATCTGAACTTTGTTATTAAGAAAATGTAAATTTGCAATCTTATAAATGTGAATGACTTGCAAAAATAACAAAATACAGGCCTTGAGGAAAGAAAGCCTGCCTGGACCATTGCTAAAGAAACACTTTCCTTTGTTGGTATCCTTTTTAAGCCTGAGTAACTCAACATCAAGCAACTCAACAGGGCTCTGTAGCATGGTGGTGCAATTTGCTGAAGAGACTGTAATTCGTGCTGACAAATGCGGTTAACAGCGTCACTGATTTCAGCAATACATGATTGCAGCTCATTTCATTCATTAGTCATGTAGATTTTTTGCAGAAAATCCTCACAAAAGCTGAGGTTAGAAAAGAGAATTAGAAGTGCCAGTTGCAATATTCCTCCTAGGCCTATTGCCTGTGCATGTTTCATTCCATTGACACAGACCATGTGAACCAAAGGCAGTTGAAAAGCACAGCTTGTGTTGCAGCATTTCCTTGAAGTGTCAGCATATGTGTTTTTCACAGTCTAAACTCTCCCAAAGGGTATCAAAACGCCTTTTATCATATTTTAAAAAAGGAAGGGCTCTAAGACAGCCAAGTCTGGATTAAATTATGCCATCTTCAGAAAATATAGCAAGTTTTACAACAGAAAAAATGCAGTCACTGCTACTGAGACTTCTAAAATAGAAATGCTGCATTAGTTTGTTTCTTAAGGAAGTTAAATACTGCTAATTATTCACAGGATTTTATACTTATGCATACAAGAGATCAGATGAAATGTAAAGCAAACATACAGTTTTTGCATTAATATAAGATGATAAGTTAATATATAAACATACTTTTTTTCTGGACCTGAATATGAGGAGGATGAACTGATAGCAGGGGGTCCAGGTAGTTTGTGCAGAATGCTGATTGCTAAGATAGAATTTAACATATGGTTTGATTTTTATGGGGTTTTTTTTTCAGAGGCATTCAGACAGATTTGTCCATTTGGAATTGGCATCCTTGTTGGACCTGGTGATGCAAGGCTGGGTAAGTGCCTGAACTGCACAATGCCACTTCTACGTCAGTGTGCCTTTTCCACCCATAAGCCATTCTCCATTTCAATTGAGAATAACACCTCTGCAACTATTTCCCAAAACCATGAATTCTGGAAACTTCTATACCCTTTTACCTTCCCCAGTTTTTCATACTGATTTCAAGTGCCAGCTTGAATATTTCAAATATCAGAAATTAAACTTGTTTTAAAGCTAGGAAACTTATGTAGGATCTAGAGAAGAGATCTAATGTCATGTAGCATACTTGTCTTTTCTTATACAATATGTGTAGCCTGTTTACAGTAAATGGTTTTAATCCTCCAGAAGTGCAAACCACGGTTTCCCAGATCCCTTCAGTACATTCTGTTCTCTCCCAAGACAAACAGCACTTCAGCCTTATTGGCAAAAGTTTTAAGGAGCACTGGATGACTACTGCTTTTCATATCTGCTGCTTTCCCTGTAGCCCCAGTCAGAGAGGATTATATCTGACATTTAGAATCAGTTTCTTTTCTGCATTCTGAAAGCTGGCCTGCAAAACAAATTCTGTGCCCTAATCCTAATATGTCAGAATTTAAATATTAGTATTTTTTGTGATCTCAGAAATATTTCTTGCCAGAACACTTGTTCTTTGAGAGAAGTCTGAAAGCACATGAAGCCAGTTGCACTTACTGTGTTGTTTGTATTTCTGGTTAAGATGTGGATGAGTGCCTTGATCCTGATAACTGTAAATTTGGGCAGTGTATCAACACAGATGGGTCCTTCCGCTGTGAATGTCCATATGGTTACATCCTACAAGGAGCAGAATGTGTGGGTAAGTACAGCACTTCCAGCTTCCATTTTAGAGATTCTCCTGAGTTGCTAAGTATGGCATTAAGGAGCAGTGGGGTAGTTTTATTCTAACATTTGGGGTCTTCATCCCTGCTAGTGCTTAAAGCCTGCCAGGGCAGGGCCAGAGCAATCTGCCCCAAGTTGGTGCTGCTCTGGCTGAGTGTTTAACCCAGATAGCCTCTAGCAATCTCAAATTATTTTAGGAGTCTGTGGTTCTAATTCAGTATTTTGAGTTCTTGCATTTTCTATTTTTCTGGTTGTACATCAACAACATGGATTTTTTTATCATTTTGGTTGTGTATAACCATGTATTTCTGCCTTGGTCTAACTGCTTGCAGACACTGATGAATGTGCTGTTGGAAACCCATGTGGAAATGGAACTTGCAGGAATGTAATAGGAGGCTTTGAATGCACCTGTGTAGAAGGATTTGAACCTGGGCCAATGATGACCTGTGAAGGTGAGACTCCTGTGTGCTAAGGACTGTTGTTGTAATTGTGTTCCCTGATTTTGAAAACAGCTGAGGGGAGTAAAGCAGCTTTAAAAACAAAATATGGACGCTTGGAACAATACCTCTTCATCTGAAATGGGAAAATTGGCTCCCCTTCATGTATCCACCTTGAACTGTAGTATGTTTTTCTGACTGGAGCTGGGGTGGACAGACTTTCAGGTGGTATCTACTATGGGACTGCCCAGAGAGGAGCATGTTAGGGTGCAGTCCCTTCAGAACAGTTCCCAGAAGTGCTGCTTACTGTGTGTATGGTTTTTGCCTGCCTCTTGAGTAAAGAGACTCACTGTGCATGATGAAGATAGGAAATGGGCTGCTTGAGTGAGTTAGGGAAGAAACAGGGAACAAACAGGAAAATACTAATACAGTACTCAACAATTACCATGGTACCCCTAGATTGAATATTCTTCCTGCTTTGGTGTCTCATTTCAAAAATTAAAATTTGAAAATGTATGATGAGAAGTAAGGAAGATCAGAGGTATAGAATAAAAAAAATAAGAATTTTTCAGTGTGGAAAATGTGGTTGAAGAGATATATGACTTTATAAAGCCACAAATGGTAAAGGGACCAAAAATAGAGGGCCCATGTTAGACAAACCAAAGCAAATATTTTTACATGCATGGTACTTATTTAAGTTGTGGAACCCTTTGCTGCAGAATATTAGCAGGGCCACAAGTATAAATTGACCCAGAAAGAGATTTTACAAATTTGTGGGGGAATCCATCAGTGGAAATTAAGCTTGATAGTTTGGTTGTGGCTTTTGGCTGTGGAAGTCCTTAAACTGAGAGGCTGTGTCAGGGGAAAGATCTCTGCATACATGGGATGAGGTTTTTAATATTCATCTCCTTCTGTTACAGCCAGGGAGAGGAGAATGTCCTAGGACGTTCTGACACTGTCCTCTGGCTTGACACAGCTGTTCCTAAATTATCTGCCACAATCTATTTCTTTGCAAGCCCATGCAAAAGAATGCCTCTATTTTTGCATCAGATTGCAAATGCAAACTGTGTTTGTGAGTACAGTTAGAGCTTCATTTGCTTCTCTGTGGAATTTGGGTAAAAGCTCAAATTGCAGAGGAGGAGCTAGCTGAGTGCATAAACGTCACTATATAGCACTAATAGCTCAAGTAGTCCAGGCATTTTGTGTGTAAATGTACTTCAAAGTAATGTTTCAAGTAAGGATATTGTTTTATGGAATTCAGTTTATGAAGAATCTGAATTAATGCATGTAGAATTTAAATAACCAATCAAAAAAACCCTGAAAAGATGCAGTTTTAACTGAGCAAGTATTTTGGCACCGTGGATCTAGAAATTATTTCCATTGGCTACCTGCTGTTGAACTTATTGAAACTTCAGGTAGCTGTGCAAACATCCTGGTGTGTCTGTTGCCTACTTCTCTACAGAAATCCAGGAAGAGTAGAACCAAGGGTCCCCAGCTATTAAAATCTAGTCCTCAGTAAACGGGGATCTGTGGTATTGCCTGTACCTAAAGCCTATGCACTCAAGTTGGCTGAGTTTTACACACGTGTTTCCCTCCCCCCTTGGTCTTTGTCACCCCAAACCCAGATGTGAATGAGTGCATCCAGAACCCCCTGCTCTGCGCCTTCCGCTGCGTGAACACTTTTGGATCCTACGAGTGCAAGTGCCCTGGGGGGTACGTTCTGCGCGAGGACCGGAGAATGTGCAGAGGTAAAGCTCCTACCACACTCTCACAGTGCTGAGATAATGATTTCAGTTCCTGCAGGGGCAGGGCTCTGACTCACCGCACTGTTGGGCCAGAGTTTTAATCCCAGGAAGTAACTGAATCAGAAAGAATTTGGGATGAAATTCTATGGTGTGCATTATGCATTTGATTGTACTAGGCCTGTCCTGCCAGTAAATTTACACATCTTCCTAAAGTGAGATCATATCAGATGATACAGTTTTGTCTTGCCCTAAAAATGGGCATTTGGGAGAAATCAATTTGCTCAAGGCTAGTATATTTTATGGTTGGTTGAGAACAATAAATGTATGTGCAGGGTTTGATTATGATAGAGATTCCAAAGTCAGAATTTACTATTGTGAATTTCCAGGATCATGTCTCTACATAATAAAGTCTAAACCTTGTGTTTTAGATCAGAATGAGTGTGAAGAAGGAATTCATGACTGTGACTCAAAACAGATGGAATGCAAAAACCTAATTGGCACCTATATGTGTATCTGTGGGCCTGGTTATCAGCGCAGACCAGACGGGGAAGGCTGTATAGGTAAGTGACACTGAAGTGGTGAAGCTCTTGAAATACACAGTTCCTCAGCAGATCTAAAAATTTTGGATTTAATGAAGTGTTAAGAAACTCAGGGGCAGAATTACACAACTACCTCTGTAATGGATCTATTGGTGCGGTACACACTTGGTTTTGCTGTTCAGGTGTACACACCTGTGGGTAGTAAGTCGAAAATCTGGGTGTGGGTGTCAGTTTGTACTGCTGCTGCTGACTGCTCTGAGGGAAGAAGGTGAGGATTTGGTTGGTTGCTGGAGGCTTGTTTATCTCTGCTAGCAGGAATGAGAGTAGATCTGAATTTTTTGTAAACCTTGGAAGACATTCAGAACAGCAGCTGTAACTATGAAAAATATTGAAAACCAGTGAGGAATGCAGATATATATATTATACTGCAGATATAATATATATAACAATTGTGAGCTAGATGGCCATCTTTCTTCTGAAAATTGAATTAAAAAAAAAACCTTTAAAATATAAGAAAAAGAAAAAAAATTGAAGTTTAACCAGGCATAATGCACAGCATGAAAGCTCCATACCAGTCTGTTATCTACATTAATCTGATAATGGGCTTTTGTCATAAATTTTCAAAAATGCAGATGAGAATGAATGTCAGACCAAGCCTGGGCTCTGTGAGAATGGCCGTTGTGTGAACACAGTGGGGAGTTACAGGTGTGAGTGCAACGAGGGATTCACGGTCAGCGACAGCCAGGACGAGTGCCTTGGTAAGTCCCAGCTTCCACCTGGATGAGCTGACACTTGAATAGCTGCAATGAGGGCTGAAATTAAACTTAAAATGTATGGTGAGAAAACACACTCTTGAATTTACATGCCTTTGGGAAGGGGCCCTCCTGCAAGTTCCTTCTTCCCATGCTCACCATGTCCCTGCCTCAGTCAGTCCAGCTGGGGTGAAAGCTGAGTGTTCCAGGGTTTCAGTCAGCCAGGAGCTGCTCTGACATTTCTTTCGTCCTGATTTTCAGCCAGTCCTTTTTCTCTAGGTTCAAACAGAAACATACATTTTGTTAAGTATATTGTAACTTCTTGCCTTCCACCTTTTGCTAAATTTCTTGTCTTTGTTTCCCTTAGATGTCATTCTCTCGTTCTTACTGCTGGTAGTCTTTCACTCTCAGTTCCGCAGTCTCAGGGTTAAGTATGCCCTTTCTCTTACATTTCTGACTAAATTCCCAACATCTCTTGACCCTCTGGGATTCACCATTAGGATTCTCTGTGATGCACAATTTGTTTTCCAGACAACAGGGAGGGCTACTGCTTCACTGAAGTCTTACAAAGCATGTGCCAAATCGGATCGAGCAACAGGAATGCTGTCACCAAGTCGGAGTGCTGCTGTGACGGGGGCCGAGGCTGGGGGCAGAACTGTGAGGTCTGTCCCTTCCCTGGCACCGTGGCCTTCAAGAAGCTTTGCCCTCATGGCCGAGGATACACATCCAGTGGAGCAGGTACTTCTCATTAAATGATCTCTTAGACAATGCTAAATTAGGTGATAAATTATAAACTCTATTTTTGCATATTCAAACACTGTAATGTCCTAAATGTTTTGAGTATCAGCTGAAATGTTCTGAGATTTTTCGTGTTGACTGAGTATAGTCCCTTGGGATGATGGTGCACAGCCGAAGGCCCTGGATGATGAGGCATCCATCCCACCTTGGCAGATACTTTCTTTACGTCCTGGTTGACTCTGACATGCACTCAAATGGGAATTTGCATCTCACATTTGAGTGTGTTGCAGGCACATATTGAGAGCTGTTTGTGTACATGAAGGCAAAGGGATGTTTGATTTGTGAAGGCTGATACATGATCAGCTTCAGTTGCTCCCTTCCACTTGCAGCTTGTTCACTGCATAAGAAAGTTAAATTAATGCTCCATTCCGTATTTTTCCACTTGCTATTTATCGTTAAATCTGTGCAATATTTCACTATTTTATGTAGTTATTTTATGTATGGTGTGGGTTTCTCTGTGTCAGGTCACAAGAACCTATGAAGCTGCACAAAATCAGTTTTGTTCCATTGAGAGCTAACCCTTGTTTAATTGCAGATATTGATGAGTGCAAGGTCATTCACGACGTCTGCCGCAATGGGGAGTGCATCAACGAGAGGGGAACTTACCATTGTCTGTGCAATGTGGGCTATACTACAGATGTCACTGGCACTCTTTGCATTGGTAGGTTTTACATTGTGGTATTTGTATATAAAGTTTATTACTAAGAGAGGACTTGAAGAAAGAAATAGGAAGATTTTGAAAAATGAGAAAATAAAATGTCATTTGTTAGTGCTTTGGGGATTTGATTTTCCTTCTGATCTATCCTGAACATTTTGTAAAACATTATCACAAATCTTGATTACCAGCACTGAGGTATCTGGTTTTGTTTCTTGTAGATCTGAATGAATGCAATGAATCTCCAAAACCTTGCAATTTCATCTGCAAAAACACAGAGGGGAGCTACCAGTGCTCATGTCCAAAGGGATACATCCTGCAAGAAGATGGGAGAAGCTGCAAAGGTAAAAATCAAGAAAAGAATTTACTGTAGAAACTGTGTTTCTCGGGCAAAAATAATTGCAAGGACATTTAAATGATGCAAATCTGTCTCCTTGATTGATGTGAGTATTTCCACTAAAGACAGTGGAAGTGGCTTGCACAGGATGGAGCTGGTATTTCAGTTAACTCCTTTTTAATTTGGATGAACAACAGGTGGATGGGAATTTTTGCAGGTTGATGGCAGCTGATCTTCAAAAGATTTTGTAATTAATAATATATAGGATTTTTCTCATTTTGGTAAGCTTGTTGGTTTAAGCCATATCATTCAATGATAAATGAATCTTACTGGATGCAAAGGTGGTTTGCAGTACATTGCCCAGCATCAAGAGAACTTTTACCATTCTTTTGCAGCATGCTGGATAAGGCACAGCAGTGCAGGAGAGATTTTGGAGTATTCTTTAGAATTCCATACATTTATGTGTCTTGGTAACTAAGATTTGATTAAAACCACACAAATTAGAGCAGCAATTCTAAATTTGGCATGCAGAATGACAGTGTACTTTGTTGTTAGCATTTCAACATTTCTTTTGGAGTAATAGTGTGCTTCAGTACAAGGCCATTTTCCAGTCTGCCAGATCTCACGAAGATGGCAACTTCCCATTTATTGGCTGAGCAGACATTTATTACATCACAGAAACTTTCAGACAAATGGGATTGGTGTCTGCAGTTCAGTGTTAGCATGGACACTGTGTAGCTCCAAAGTCCCATTCCTTAAATGTGGGGCTTCATGTAAGAGGAACTGGAAACCAGTGTGATTTATTTGTAATCACTTATTTCTGAGTCCAGGGAATATAATTGAAAGATGTTTTCTTGGTTTTTTTTAGATCTTGATGAATGTGCAACAAAGCAGCACAACTGCCAGTTCCTTTGTGTCAACACTATTGGGGGATTCACTTGCAAATGTCCTCCTGGATTCACTCAGCACCATACAGCCTGCATTGGTAGGTGACATGGGAAGGTAGATTTGGGATTTATTATTGACCCTTACTCCAGAAGCAAAGCAGCAAGGAGGTAAAATCATCTTCCTGAGGAATCAAATAGAAACATAAACCAGATCACTTTCTGCTCTGCAAGCTGGATCCTGTTTCTGTATCAGTTTGATGATCCCGTGGTATTGGTGTGAATTTGCAGGTGTTTGGAGACCAAACCATCAAACTTCATATTTTGGTGAAGAAAAGAAAGTTTCCCTTCCAATTACTTTGTGTTTCCAAATTCAAAAGAAGGCAGTGTAAACTGTCCTGTGATGCAAAGTGAGAAGCTGGGAGGGCAGTGGGACACCTGTGTTACTGATGTGCCTTTACCTCCTGCCACAACCCCTCCATCATCAGCATGGCCAAAACATCAGCTCTGAAATGACAGCTACAAACTAACACTGAGCTTTGCTTTCCCCCAGACAACAACGAGTGTGCTACTGAGATCAATCTCTGTGGGGCAAAGGGCATTTGCCAGAATACCCCAGGAAGTTTTGTTTGTGAGTGTCAGCGTGGCTTCTCACTTGATCAAACTGGGCAGAGCTGTGAAGGTGGGTACAGCACAGTGCATTTCACTTGGCCTTCTCTTGCTTCCTTAATCTTCTTTCAGCCATAATGTCACCCAAGGAGTAAGCACCAAAATCTGCAGAAGCAAGCATGTGTGGGTGTAAGCGAGGGGGGAGTACAGAAATTTAGCAACAAGGCAGTATTTCTCTTCATGGGCCAGAAAAAAATGGATATATTGTGGGATTCTAAAGAGCTGGGCAGATATTTTCTGGGGAGATGTAGCCTGGAATGTTTTAGTTTAAGTGTCATAAGTTCAGTGAACTTCTTTTGAATCCTGCATGCGTTTCTGAGGGAGTCAAGGACAGGAAGTCTTGCATCTCCAAGGTGACCTGTTAAAGAGAGAGTTCAAGGGCTGTAGACTTATTCCTCTGGGTCTTTGGAGCCTTCTCCTGGGACCGAGTTTGGGTTGTTTGAAAAGAGGTATCCTGGGATTTTTTGGGTTGGATGCCTGGGTAAAAGCAAGGGTCTGTCTGCTGTGGAGCTGGGACCCTTAAGCATTAGGGATCCCATATACAAATGGCTTTCTCCTGTCTGCTCCACAGCAGAATGCAAAAACTGAAAATTTTTGCTGAATGTGAGCGCTTTCCATGGTTTTCAGCCCTGTATTACTTGCTGTGGAGCCACAAATCCAAACCAGAAAGGCCCATAGTGGTCAAGTTTTTGGAAGATCATGAAATATATTATATATATCTATGATAAATGAATATATATGATTATTTGTAACATATTTTCCAAATACAGCATAATTTGAGCTTCTCTCCCAAACTCAGAGTGTGTTTCACCCTTTTAGATGTTGATGAATGTGATGGTAACCACCGGTGTCAGCATGGCTGCCAAAATATAATTGGAGGATACAGGTGCAGCTGCCCACAAGGATATCTCCAGCATTACCAGTGGAACCAATGTGTTGGCAAGTCACTTTTGTTAATTCATACATTAAAATGCATGTTACTTTAGTTAGCAGCAAGAAGTGAAGGGCAATGGTGCAGTTGGCCATACTTTCTGTTGTGATTATAATTTGCTAAGTTCAGCAGAGTTTCATTACAAGTGTGGTCTCCTGTGAAGGCAGAGTGGATATGAAACACACAGTAATCCATGTCCTGGTTCAAGAAGTGTTTAAGCACAAAGCTCTCCTTGAGGGTGCTAGAGGCTGTATTGACTTTGAGGAAGCTTATGATGCTCATGTATTTTGTGATCTGAACAAAGGAAGTCTTACTCAGCTGTGCAATGGTTTCTGCTTGGACAAAGGTCCTGTCTAAGAGTGGATGGTGGATTGAACCTGGAACTCTCAGAAATACAACTTTGGATCGTTAAATCATAAAATTCAGCTTCTGGCTCCAAGAATCTCAAATTCCATTAAAATCCTACTTGATCTGTGCTTTTGTCATTCTTACATTTAATGGGCTTCATGCAAGTTAGCCTTCTGTGGATACCCAGAGTTGTGCTCTCTTGAGAACAAAGAGCTTTATAACTTTTTGTTTGGCTTTCTTTGCTCTCAGAAAGATAGAAATTACCTTGTTATCACTGTGGTGCTCCAGGGAGGTCTCTGCTTTTAATTGTGCTTACCAAACCTCCTGACATTATATGCAGGCCTTGCTGTCACGTTTGCTTTGCTCTAGCAGTCTATGCCTGTAACATACAAGAAACACAAACATGTGGGGTTTTGAATGTTAACTCAATTAGCAGAGTTTAGGGTTAAATTAGAATTTAATCTACAGGAGGATAAAAATCCCCCAAGAAACCAGCACTGTCATGTCTGGCTGCTGGAGGACACTGCAAAATCTGAAGAAGTGCAGTGCTGAATTTTGTGAAACATCTTGGCTGTTTCCAGGTGTTCCTGGGTGAAAACATTTAACATAATTGTATTTCCAAACCAATACACATAAGTGTATTTCCAAACCAGGTGTACACTGCTATTCCAGCTTTTGAAGCCATTGACTACTGTTTAGATTTATACAGGGAATACCAGTTTCAAATGCACAAGCACTGAGTATTTGCCCCACTGAAAGAAAGGTGCCAGCCTTGGCACCAAAACTACTGGTCCACAGAAAATTCACCAGGGAAAATTCTTGAGGGCCACACCTGGGGCAAGCCTCAGCCAGTAGTTCCACCATCGTGGACATGGGGCAGTCCAGGCAGAAATCCAAGGCTGCAGGAAAGGAGGTTTGGGTCCCTGTGTCTTGTGGCATTTGTCCTTCTTGCTGAAACTGAGCATGACAGAGCTGAGTGTTACAGAGCACAGAAGAGCAAGGCTGGTGCCTGACAGCACAGCTTGTGCTTTTTTCTTTTTCTTCCTATTCTTTTTCTTCCGACACTCACCCAAATATGGGAATTAATCTCACTAGCATCCCCTTTCTTGCCACTGTGGAGCATGGTGAAGTGAGCATATCTGCTCTTGGTGCAGTAACTTCCTGTGGCCCAAACAAGCACCTATGATGTTGGTATAGTTGCTCTGAGGTGTGAGAAACACTGAAGCATCTCTCTGAGTTAATGGCAAACCCTTACAGGCTTTGGGAACACAGGATTCAGCCCCAGGTTTAGTACCTTGTGGTCTCCACATTGTACTGTCTGTAACTGTATATTCTTAAGATACTTATCTGGATCTGCTGGGTGTACCATAGGGGAAGAATCCATGTGCTAGGTTTTTCCATGACAATTCCTTCATATTCCTTGGCAATCCCAACTCTGCAAACAGTTTGTGTCTTTTTTAACCTATTTAATGAATCGTTCAGGGATTTTTTATGTTGCTGCAATGCATTTAGATAATCACTGAAGAATGCTTTGGTTCCTCCCATGTCTTGTGCTGTCTGTGACTGCATCCCCTGCCCAGGCACTTCCACAGTACACCACATTGTGAATCAGGCTGCAAGAAGCAAAGACATTGCTTTTAAACAAAGAACAAAGAGCCACATTGTTTGGAAAAAGACAATAATGCTCTGACTTATTACTTATTCTCCTGTAACCTGGATGTTGAGGTCAGAGATGCTGTTCTGTACTTCCCAAATGGAGTTTCTTATGTGTGCACACCCACAATGTACATATACATTTATCACAGAAAACGGAGAACAACAATATTCAGAACTTTTTGAAGCAATTTGCCACATCAGACATCAAAAATCAGACCAGCTTCATTTCAAAAAGTAGCCATTTTCAGTAAATAAGCCTGAAGTGACCTGAAACTCCTACAGTGCCACCCTTAGGAAGTTTGGAAAAGGACTGGTTCAGAATATAGCAGTCTTTTGTATCTATAGCTGCTTTTATTTTTACTTTGCTACTTCCCCTATCTTACCTATGTCTAATATTTAAATGTAAGTGTGTAGGGAGGTATTTTCAATCCCTGGAAAAAGTGTCAGAGCTTGATTCCTTACTCTTCCTTTAATGTTGAATAGCACTATGAACAAGGGATTACTTGACCAGATTTTTGGCTGTACAAAGTTTTATCCTTCTCAGTTATTTCTGTAAAAAAAAGCTATCTTTGTTTCGCTGCTCTCCAGAGCATGACCTGACATGGCATGAAATATCTTCTGTAGAGCAGCCCCAGTGTTGCTGTTGTGTGCTTGTAGTCATCTCCCAGGGAGCAGTGCCCCAGCCAAGAGGAAGGACAAGCCCAGTTTCTGTGTCCACCTGAGGTGGCAGCAGATTCAACCAAGCAGGACCTGTACAAGGGGTAGGCTGGACTGTACCTGGGTAAAAGTTAACATGGTATATTCTGCTTCTTTTCCAGATGAAAACGAATGTCTCAGTGCACACATTTGTGGAGGAGCGTCCTGCCACAATACTTTGGGAAGCTATAAATGTATGTGCCCTACTGGATTTCAGTATGAGCAGTTTAGTGGAGGTTGCCAAGATATCAATGAATGCGGTTCTGCACAAGCCCCGTGCAGTTATGGCTGTTCAAACACTGAAGGTGGCTACGTCTGTGGGTGTCCACCTGGTTACTTCAGAATAGGACAAGGGTAAGGGATTCTCATTTTAAACTAACAGATACCAAGGGGACATGGGCCACTCCTTTGCTAGCAGTGTGGAGCAGCAGAACCAGGGGGATTGTCAGCCATTAACAAGGCATAGGATTGAGAAGGTGCTCAAGAGTTGGATGCACCTACTGATTTTGGGGAGGGGAGGGTGGGGAAAGGTAACCATGGAAAGGGAGGGGTTTAATGCTTGAAGTTTGGTCAGGGCTACCAGGTTTAATCCTCTATTTTAAACTACTGCTTTCACCTCTCCTGCACACCCCAGCAGTCTGCCAAGTCCTCTGACCTTGGCACTTGGGAGCTCGTACTCCTTGTTGTGATTCACTTGTCTCCCTAAAGAAGAACAAAACAAACATTAATAATAACACCCCCTACCAGCTGCAAAAAGAAATTACATTATACAAGATGTTTCACCTGCTGGTTGGAATAACAGCTCTGCATGCTCTTAGGTTCTTGTATGTTCCATATTCTTCTGTGTTTCAAATTCATATTTTTTAAATAAATGCTTTATCAATAAAACAAATTTTCCCTTGCCCCAGTGGGTGTGTTAGGGCTGTACATCATAAGCAAGCAACCCAAATGGAAAGCAGAAAGATTGTGGTTTAAAGTTTGTAAGTGACTAAAAGCTTTGGGATGCATTATGAAAAACCTCACTCTCCAGACTTTTCAGCAGTTGTTGCAAATTGGTCTCTTTAAATGTGTTCCAGGCTGGATAACAGAAATTGCTAACAACAACTCAGAGCTTAAGCCTGTGTTTTTAAGACTGTTAAATATTGGCAGGTCTCTCTTGGGCAAAAACACATGAAGGCAGATTCTTGAAATAAAGAGTGGCCTCATTGTGATTCAGTGAGAATTTTGTCTGTTGACTTTAGCAGAAATTTTTCCTACGAAATGAATGCAACATGATTGCTTAATTATTTGTGCTTACTGTCCCCCAAATGCAGCTTTTGATACATAGATCTCTATGTCTCACTGGAGTTAATTTTGAATTTCTTCCTTCCTCAGACACTGTGTTTCTGGAGTGGGGCTAGGCAGAGGTCAAGGACAAGAGCTTTCACTCAGTGGAGAAGTAGATGACAACTCCCTCTCTCCAGAAGCTTGTTATGAATGTAAAATCAATGGCTATCCCAAGAGAGGAAGGAAGCGCAGGAGCACTAATGAAACTGCAAGTGAAGCAGAGGTAATTGACCCTTTCTGGGGGCAAAGGGTTTGTGGCTGTCTTGTGAGAGCTGGACTCAGAAGGATGTGTGCCAAGAGACAATCCCTCAGGGAAAGTCTACACCCTAGAGTAGATCAAAGCTGGTTTTGGATGTCAGGTAGTGTTTTTGTATCAGAGGTGATATAGAGCTTCCTTTGCTTTCCAAATGAAAATGTTACAGTTTGTGCTGGTCTCAAATGTTACCACCCAGTCAGAGGTGAAGGGTGAGGCTGCTTTTCCAGCACTCTGCTGCACTTGCAGGCTGCCCTGGCTCCACGCTTAAATGACTGTTGCAAAGCAGAAAATCCCATTGAAATGCTGTGGCTCCCTCACAGACCCTGCTCTCCTTCAAAGCTGTTCTCTTAGCCTGTGGCTTCCCTAGCAGAGAGGAGGAGAGTGCCTTGTTTGCTCTCTTTGCAGGAGTCACAGGCTCCCAGCGTGCAGGGGCTTCACCTGTCAGGCAGCAAGGCACATGCACAGAAACTTCCAGTGTGTGTCTCAGGCTTCTCTAACCCACACAGCAGAGGTGACAAGCTCTGTACTTCACCCTGAGGAGTCCTAGGCCCATAAGAGTGGATTTGACAGAGGATGTTACAGAACCTCCTTTTAAAATTTGTCTAATTAGTAATTATTGACCTGGGTAAGAAATACACACAGGCACATGTGAAATGCTCTGTGACAAAGCCAACTGACATCCTTTGTTCTTGTGCAGGATCAGCAAGAGCTGGAGCCGCCGATCAGTCTCGCCAGCTGGGACATTGAGAAAGCAGCGATCTTCTCCATCAACATCTCGGATCTGAGTAACAAAGATCGCATCCTGGAGCTGCTCCCTGCCCTCACCACGCTGACAAACCACAACCGATACTTAATTGACTCCGGAAATGAAGATGGTTTCTTTAGAATCAATAAGAAGGACGGGATAAGTTACCTTCATTTCACAAAGAAGAAGCCAGTGCCTGGAAATTATTCATTACAAATCAGTAGTATTCCACTCTATAAAAAGAAGGAACTTAACCAGCTTGAAGCGAAACATGACAAAGACTACCTCAGTGGTGAGCTGGGAGATAACCTGAAAATGAAAATTCAGATATTGCTTCATTAATTCATCAACCAAAGACCAAATAATTAAACCAAAGATAGATAGGTAGGACTGAATATTCCTCCCAATCAGATTCTCCATATCATAGGTACAATCTTACATGAGTACATTTGTATGAACAAGCACTATTGTATTATTACATAAACAAGGTACAGGATGAATATGTGAGCTCAAAACTACCACTTCCTCAGGCTTTTACATGTAGCTGAGCTACCTTGATATGTTGAATCTTGAAAACTGGGACTTTTATCATTGGAAGTTGGCCACTGATGCTGAGACACGTCATCATTTCAGCAGAGGTACAAGAATGTGCTTTCAACTGATGGACAGCTCTATTTTTGTAATTCGTAAACTTTGCTTCTCCAACTACAACTTACTAGGTCAGCCATTTATGATATCCATTTGGTGCTAGTAAATTTTCAACCTAGATTTATAAATGCACTGTAATATTTACACAACTTAGAAGCCAAAATTGCCATTATTCAGTCTAAATACTTCAATCAACCAAAGTTAGCTCAGTAGTTTATCTCAGTTATGCCTATAATACATTACATGTAAATTAAGTGTGTGTATACTGTAATCATGCTATTTTTATCAATGAAGCATTTGTAAACTAGATTAATAATACCCTTAATGTGAGGGTTTGTAATGGTGCTTATAAGACCAACTACTTGTTAACTGTATACACAAACCTGATGATAAAGTTTCTGTGACTTGCCAAAATGCACTGAGGTCAGTAGGGACCATTAAACATTCTCAAAAGTCAGATGACAATCAGTGCCATCCTACACCATGACATATTGTAACATGTCAAGAGTACCCATAGCCATTCATATCAACAAGGGTTCAATGTCATAAATGTCACAATAAAACAGTTTTTTTTTTTTAGTTTATTCTGTGGCCTTGTGTTTTTGCTAAAACTGTGATAAACTGCATACTTCAGGCGTTGTCAGTAGGGTTGTCTTTGTATCTGTCTGTGTGTCCAGGTGATTCCTTCTTGAGGGAGCTGCTACTGTTCATTCTTCATGCAGAGAAAGAACAGAAGAAGTACAGAAACCTTCACAAATCTAAACAGCAGTGGACCTCTCTCAAGTTACTGTGTGGTTGCAGAAAGGAAGCGAGAACATTTCCAATGACTTGACGTGATTAGTCTGGTCAAAAAGTAATCTGCTAGCCAAAACACGCAGAAGTGGATGTTCAATCATTATACAGAAAACACAGTTAAGGTTGAAAAAACCCACTATTGTTTGCTAAAACTGCCTTAAGATATTCCTTCTTTTACCCCCACTTCAACAGTTATGATTGATAACAGAAGAATAATCCAATACCAGAAACCATCACAAGCTTTAGATGGCTTTTAATATCAAGTGAATTATTCAGTGATGTGGGTGTACTTGTATATGCAAATGCCATGGTGTATCTTTTAGCAGCAATGGCAGAACATTGTACTGAGGTGTGATGCTATAAAATCTGGAAGAAAGAAGCACTGAAGCTGCTGCTGGGACAGCACTGTAGATGATAGAGGGAACATATATTGAGCTATAATGGCTTTGGAAGGGAAATGTACTCCTATAAATCACCCCAAATTGTATTATTGCTCTCTGTGATTTTGTCTGCGTAACAAATATAACTATATAAAAAGTAAGCTTGTGCACAGGATTACTTTGATATTTTTAATAGATCATGTCTGGATTTTATTTATTAGTGTGCCAAAATGTTGAACAGTGTATTTTTTCCATATGTTGCATAACTATGGCGAGATATAATCAGAACTTTACAGTTGTAAATGGCACTCCTATATCAGCAGGTTGGGAATGATTTTTAGTGCCAGTGTGCATGATTGTATAGTTTATAGGTAAGTACCATTTAAGTATTTTTTCTCAGCCCCTAAACACTGAGGGGAACTGAGAAGGACGATTTCAGAAAGACCTGTCAGGAGTCTATCCAGTACACTTGGTTTACATTTAAGCTCCATGTAACACCTTATGATGCCAAAGGTTCTTTGACTGTGTTCCAGCAGCCCCAGTGTTGCCCACACCGTTCTGCAAATTGCCTTTGCTATGCTTCAGAAACAAGAAATCTTGACAGTAGCTCTTTTAGTCATTTAAAAACGGAAAACCCAGATGTGCTGTACCAATCTGCACATAAAAATCCACTTTTTTGTACATTATTCATGTCTCTTTGCAGCAATGTCCTTTAACTGATATATAATTTTTGTCTTGGTTTTAGTTTGCTGTATGTGTATGATCATTTCTGTTAGTTTGAATATTTGCATCTTCCTTGGCGTCTCAGTGAAGCACAAAGGTTGCACAATAACATTGCATGCAACCTGCAATTAAAAAGTGGTTTGTAACTTGCAGTGTGATTTTGAAGTAATCTGCTGTATTTAATTTCATAGTGGGACCCCAGAATGACTCTAAGCACTAGACAGACTGAAGTAGAGGTTATTCTAAATGTGTATCCTTTGGCAATTAAAGGATAATTTTCAAATTCAAGGAAATAACAAAATGCTTAATTGCTTGAAATAAGTGTGGCTGCCCTCCACTGCGATTGTGCATATGACTCTGCATAGATGATTGCATGGATAATAAACCTAATTTTTGGTTAACAGATTTTAACAAAGATGGCTTGTTACTGTACACAGCAAATCATTCTCTTATTGTGTGTTGTAACAGTATCTTGTAAACTTGACAGCCCACGTGTATTTTGGCAGAACATCACTGTTTCCACAGTCTCTCTTTTAAGCTGACTTTCAAAGAACCCCAAGTATTTGCTTTCTTATGGCAGGTCTTGAAAGGTCATATTCAGGTTTTCTCTAAGATAAATATTCTGTGCTGTGATTCAAGTTCAGCTTTGTGCTTTGGAAGAGCTAATCAGGTCAAGACTCCTCAGCACAGACGGGCCTGAGCTGTTTGGAGCAAGATGCCACAGTTCATGTGCAGCAGCTGCCTGTGCCTTCCTGGGCCCAATTGGGCACTGCCAGTCCCTGCCAGCAGCAGCACAACAGGTAAGAGCATCACAAGGCACCAAACCTGCTGCTCTAGGCCAAGGAGGATGTGGTGGTGGTGGCATTGCAAAAGCTTTCTCACCACTTTTAAAAATGGATGTTGGCTGTGAAGGAATGGCCACTTGAGCCATTAAAGCCTCGCAGTATTCTTGTGGACCTGATGGTCTCTGCCCAAATTAACGAGGTTAACAGCCTACGTTGTGCTGCTACATTCTGAGTAGGCACCCAGTGAAGAGGAGAGAGCTTCTCACTTCACTGTGATGAGAAAATCTTGTCTTTTCAGTTACAGAAAGGAAGCCAGAGTTCTGCTTGGATGAGGCTGGAGCTGCAGGAGCTGTGCACCACTCAGTGCCCCCCGGCTGCACTGTGCCAGGTAGGACAGGAGCTAATGGGACACACCAGCTTCAAAAAACTGGGACATCTCAGCCCAGGATCTTGTCTACTTCAGTCTCTCCCCAGAGCAAATCTTGCAGCTTTTCTGCTTGCAGGAGTGGCTGGGAGCTAAGGCCAAGATATGATGTACACCAGATTAATCCAGTAAATCTGGGTTGGCGGTGTCCTACCAGAGTAGTTGCCCAGAGTAAGCCCTCATGTTATCACAATCTTGGCAGACTAGCACTTGGCTAAAACCCTTGTGTTCAGAAAATCCCAGAGCTTCTAGTTGATGCCTGTGGCCTGAGCATGTGGGATGCCTGCAGAGACCTGTGCAGCTCCTGTGGTTACACAGAGCTGCCTGGAGAGCTCTGTGTGCAAACCCCATCCCCTAAGGTCTGGGATGTCACATTAACCTGTGAGATTGTGTCGGTTTGGGGTGCTGTGAAAACTTAGGACAGGGCAAGCAGACAGGTGTGATTTGGGGCAAAATATGCCATCATTTACACCAATGAAAATGTGAATGATTGTAGAGGTTGCAGTAGGAACAAGAGGGAAAGAATTAGGGAGAGGGTAGAATGCTGCAGTAATTCAATGGCCCAAAGTGCTCCAATGCATGCTCTGTTTCACTCACATGTGCTGGTCCTGCACAAGCCCTGGTGCTTTGTGCTTCTGAGTTGTCCCTTGCAGGTGCTGCAGGGACCAGCAGCTGTCCCCACAGAGCAGGACATGCCCAGGCTGCTCTCGGAGCAGGCAGAGGCACTGCTGGTGCCAGGCTGGTGGAGGTGGTCCCCAGTCACCAAGGCTGGTGCTGCTCTTGGAGACTTTGAAATTCGATTTCTCAGGAGCAGGCTGCGTGCTCTGGTTTGCCTGAAGATGAGACCCTCTTTCTGTGCAGCAAAAATGTTGAAGATGTTGATGACTTCAGCTCTGACAAATTCCAACTATCTGCTTCTGTTGTCCTTAGAACTTGCCAAATATTTCACACCCTTATAAGAAATGCTTTTGAGGAATAATCACGCCCAAGCCAATTTCTCAGTTATGAGCTTCCCATTGAGTTCAGGAGAGGAACCTTGGGGCCAGAGAGGTCAACAAAGTGTTTATTTTTGTGTTTTGGGCTCTCCTTTCTATTTCTACTGTGCCATGTGACAGGAAGTGTCTGTGGAGGCCCAGGCTGCCTGACCAGTGGGAGTGTGCTGGCAAAGCTGGGCTGCTGCCCTGTGCTGGTGCCAGCCTGTCCAGCGTGTGCCATGGCTGCTTGTTGGTGTGCAGCCCAGTCCTCAGCCTGCTTAGACACGTGCCCATGTGTGCACACAGCAATGTAGGCAGATACTGTATCACAGGCCAAAGTGATGCTGTGATAAATCTTTGCTAAGTACAAGGAAGGGCTTTTCCCCTTTCTTGGGCTGGACCTTTCCCTTGCACGTGGCAGCAGTGCTGGCCCAGCCTCTCCCTGGCTTGGCTCTCACATCTGCAGGTTTGTTTGTTTATGAGCTTCTCTATGGCTCCCAGGGCTGTAGGATGTTCCTTGCTACACCCTTGTGAGGTTGGGATGTGTTTGTCATCCTTGTTTTACAGGACAAGAACTGAGAACCAGATGTTTTAGTTTGGGAGAGCTCACAGGCAGTGGCCATCCTGCCAGGAGTAACTCCAAAATACTGAGGTGTCCCTGGAGAGGAGGACAAGAAGCCACAGGGGTTCATCAGCCATGACAGCCCCAGCTGGCATAAAGCCATGGGAACTGCCCCTCTTCACTAAAGTGCATCTCAGATGGAGCCTGTTGGAGCTCTGGCCTTTCCCCACACTCTTCAGAAAGCCAGGAGCATCACCCCATGCCCTGCCAAAGAGCCCCACCCAGAATTGTGCCACTGCAGGTGCAGCTGCACCAGTTTAAAAAAAAAAGCTAAGCAAAACCAGTGTCAGTTCTTGATAATTTACTGCAAAAAAAAAGATTTTGGGTAGGGCCAGCAGGCTGCATGGAGATAATCAAAATTGACACTGCTGGTGAGCAGGACCTGGGCTCTGCCAGCCTGCCTGGCTTATCTCTCAGGCTGCTGGAAGGACCATTCAGAAAACAGGGCTACTGCTTAGTTTTCTTTGGAGATTGATTCTTTATCCCTGTAATTTCTGTGTGAAGTGCTTCAGGGTGATTTTTTTTGGTCTTTGACAACTCAGGAGAAATTATTTTTTTAAATCAGCTCATCTGGGTCTGTGTTTGACTATAGCTCCAGTCCAGCACATGACTGAGCTGGTGAGCTTGGACAGGTAGGAAAGCTGTCTGGACTTCTCTGTGTGTGCTTGCACCTCTGTATAAATGTGTTGTTATTATAATCACAATAAATACTAGAGCCTTGAGAAATGTCTATAACCCAACCCAAATCAGGTGAAACTCCCCTGGTTTTGGGTTTCATTACAAACTTGAGACTTGGGCCAGGGTTGTGGAGGTTCATGAACCTCTCTGAAGCTGGGCTCAGTTTCAAGCAATAATAGGCCAAGTTTCAGGCAAATCTAGGCCAAGTTCTGCGTAAATTTGGAATGAACTTTAGGTGAATAAAAAATGATTTATGGTTTTAGGTTGAAACCATATCACCATATCAACTATGGACTTTTTGCTTGGTTTTAACGTGTAACCAGGAAATCTTGGCACTTTGGCTGAGTTTCACTTTGGTTTTGATTTTAGACCATAAAAACAAAACAACCAGAGCAAAGAGGTGAGTCTCAGGACAAATCATGCAGAAACTGGTTTACAGTATGGGAGCCCAAAGCCATGCACTGCACTGAGATCTGTTCCCCACTGCAGGTGGAGTCTCAGGCCATGAGAGCTGCTGTATGCCATGGAGGAGGTCCTGAAGAGACCTGGTCTTTATCTTTAAACCATGTACCATCTGTGTGTTTCATGGCTTAAGACTGAAAGCAGGACCCAGAAATGGAAGGGAGAAAAAAAGGCTGAGAAAATCCACTACACACGTGCTCAGGGCAAGGGTAAGGAACCAGGAAGCAGAACTGTAATTCAAAAGTTCACTCTTCAACAAAGCCAGCTCTGTGTGAATTTGTCTGTTATACATTTGCCCTATAATATGATTATATCATTTAGGAGACTGAATTTACTACAGATCATGTTGTGGCCCATACACAGGCAAACTCCACACTCCTATATTCCAAAATATCCTGGGAACAAAAGTGTTTTCTGCAGCACAGATAAAACCATGGGAGGAAGTTGTGGGTCCCAATGTGGCTGCCAGGCCTGGTTTGAAGGCCAAGTCCACTGGAGTTGCACAACCCTCTGGTCAAAAAGACCAACTATTTGTGTTGGGCTCATTTGTGCTAACAAACAGCACAGTCTTCAGTTCCCCACAGACCAGCCTGGAATTTATTTAAAAAATAGAGAATTGGTGAAGGATTTATGCAGGGGCACCTCCCCATCAACGCTCTAAGCATTAAATATCTCATGTCCTGCATGATGTCTAACAAAGAGCAGTCCTACAAGAGAAGCAGCTGAACATTGTCTTTGAGCACCAGCTGGGAAGGCAGGGTAAAAAAATAAGAAAATAATGCTGTCTTTGGTGTCAGCTGAACCCCCACCCTGCAAAATCTGCAATTAACCAAACATCATTTGCTGCCAGTCTCAGCAGTGCCATCAGCCTGTCCCCACCAGACACACTCTTCAAATCTACAGCAATAATCCAGCCCTGAATGACAAATCCACTTATTCTGCCACATCTGAGCTGCTGTAATCTGCGTAAAGCTGCTCTTTATAGCCTGTGCTGGTTCAGCACAGTCACATGCCAATGGTACCTGTCTCTCCTTGAGCAGCAGGAGCCAAGTGCCCCAAGGCTGTCCCAGAGCTGCCTGGAGACAGCTCCCACACAGAGACATCAGCCATGGGCCTGCAACCACTCAGGTCATTAATGCACAAAAGGCATTTTCATGGCAGCAGTGCAAAGGTGAGTGAAAGAACTCCAAGTGCCAGAAAGAAAATACTAATTAAGGCATGGAATTGTGTTCTATGTGGGGATGGATCCTGACACTAGCTGTTGTCCCTTTTTATTTACTTGGAAATGATAACAAAAGTCAAATCCAGGGGTTATTAGGTGTTCCATTACTCTAGATTTATCCAGATGTGCCCTTCTTGGGTAGATACCTTTATCATAAAGTAGGTTTGGTGCAGGATCACTCTGCTTATGCTTCACTGCTCCAGATATATGTCAGCAAAGTGATCTCTCGTGACCCAGGGTCCTGCTCAGAATAGTTGAATTATATTTATAAAGTCAAACAAGAAAGATTACGTTGATCAAAGTAATATAAACTATGGCATGGAAAATGAATTTTGAATGAAATGCACAGATAAATCATTTATCCTCAGCAATACCCTCTCTATGTTTCTTATCCCGGTAATTGAGACCATGTGTTGTGCTGCAAACAATAACTATGGGAAATTACTCACAATTCTTCCTTCATAAACATGGGAAATGAAAGTGATGGGAAGTATGATCATCTTAATTTTTTTTATGTTAACAGCTCTAAATTATTAGGGTGGGAAGAAAATGTCAATAGAACATAAAAGTGCTTTGTATAGTGTCCACATTTGCTCATACTTTCAAATCCACTGTGGCTTATTAGTTCATGGGAAAAATGACAAAAAGGAATAAAACCCAGAAAATGAATCCAGTATCAACATCTTGCTTCTATAGTAACAGAAACTGTAACTTCTGGGTAAAAAGTGATAATATTAGGAAATGTTTGTTGGGCAATTATGGTAATTAACCCCCTCCTTTCCCCAGTACATCCAGCCTCCCTTCAGTCTGACACATCCCTACACACTGAGTACCCATTGCTCTGTGCTGCTTCTTGTATTAAAAGCCTGGAGCTAGTGAGGGCCTTAACCTCTGTTTCAAGAGTTTATTGCTCAGCTGTAAAAATTCTCCCAGGGCTGAAACTTGACAGAAAAATGTCTCTGCCTGGGAGGAGTTTCTGTTGGGAGTTTGGTTTGAATTAGTTCAGCCCTTTTCCACTTGCAGTAGGACAATGGAGCAGGATTCCCTCTCTCCTTTTTTTCTTTTTTAGAACAGTGACCATGGTGCCAGGGCAGTACAAATGGCAGGCAGCACTCAGACCACAGTCCTCTCTGCAGCTTTAGCACAGGGCCTCTGCTGGCTACTGCAGCAGGGCCTGGCCCTGTAACGAGCCAGGCTCCCTCCCTTTGCCTGTGCAGCACTGGCTTGGATGGTGGCTTCAGCCAGCCTTGTCTCAGGCTGCTGAGGCCAGCTTGGCCATGGTGCAAACTGGCAAAGTCCACCCTTGCTGCTATTGCTTGAGGGCCAAGCCCACCGTGAGGCAGAACCACCTGGGCTACACCTCCATGGGGCTTTTGGCTTTTCCCAAAGCTGGGCAGCACGTATGGTTATACTCCTGTGGTGGAGGCACAAGTCAGTCCCACTAAGCTGCAAACTTACAGTGCAATACTGGCTTGGTAGGTTTCCCAGATGAAGGGCTTGGCACAGGGAAGCTGCTCTCTGCAGACCTTGGCCTGAGCCAGGGGATTCATTTCTAGAAGCAAGAGTGCAAGATCTATTACACTTCTGCATGGGCTTCCTGCAGGGCTGGTAAATCTATTAAAACAGTCAAGACTTTATGAATGAAGTCTGGCCCCACCAAAGTCAGTGGCAAAACTCACATTGATCTCTCTGCAACAAGATTTTACCCTGAATCCTCAAAGTGCCCCTGGGATCTCACGCACGTTCAACACAGAGGAAAGGAAAACAAAGCAGAGAAGAGCCCTGGTGCTTCCTTAGCTGAGCCTGTGCCCTGCTCAGATGGCTGTGCTCTGACAGATATGAGAATATCACTTTGGCAGTACTGACAGGCCTGGGTGTGAGATGGGTGCTGTGCAGATACTTTGGCTCAGAAGCAGAATTTCATAGGTCACTGGAATTTTGCCCTGAGCTCCCAGAGGGTCAGAGCACAAGTAACACACAAAAATTAATATGTATGGAGATGGAGAGGTGTCCCACCCACCCAGTAATGCCTTGAGCTGGTGCCAGTAATCCAGCCTCCAGAGTCACTTCTTTGTGTGCATTTAATTGACTGAACAGCCACTTGCTATCATCCAGAACTGCTTATAAAATTGAATATTATTAAACATAAGGGCAGACAAGTTTGCTGATGCTTACTTCAATAATTATGCTCTTCTTGCCACTCCACAGATCTGGCCTGTCACCTGAGAACTCAAATGGCCCATAACTCAATACATTTTATCCAGCTATAAATTGAGGCAGTTTCCTTAGCTGGACTTGGCACTGTGTCATATTTTGCCCACCTCTTTTACAGCCATGTAACTGCTTCCTGCCCTTATACTTTCCTATCACCCCTGCACACAGCCTCTAGTGACAATATTTTACCATCTACCTGAGTAAATGAACAAGATCAACTAAAGAAGTTAATTGCTGTTGTGCAAGAACTATTCCACTGGTTTCTGGTTTTGCCAACTCTTCCATACCTTATTTTTTGCTAAGCTGACTGAAAGGTTTTCCCCATTTTTTTAAAATTTAAACAATATTCTTTTCTTTGACACCTATTTTAGAGTTGCCCTCCCGCTGATCACAGGTGAGCTCATCTCTAAACTGTGCTGTGCAATTTCTGATATATGGAGCTCTTTCAACACTAATATTGGAGTGGCAGTTCAAATCTGTAATAAGAGCAGTGTGGCACCCTAAAGACAAGACTTTTATGTCTAGGAAGAGGCAAGATTCAGTCAGGTCTAGTCCCCACAAGGACATTCAGTTGCAGCCCCTTCCTATTTGCTGCAGTCTAATACAGGTGAAGCTCATCATGCTTGTTTTCATTTGGGTGGCAACTAATCCAGCCTCTCCTTGTCTGCCTTCTTTCCTGAAAGGCATTTATGAGCTCAGCAGCTGGTTGACATTTAGCTCTTGCTTGAGTCTGGCTGAGGCTGACCAGTGGCTTTGGGCTTTGCACTCTTACTAGAAGATGTTTAAGTACATATAGAGAGAAAGCAACAGTGAGTATTGAGGTTAGCTCATGGCTTATAGTCACTGTGGAAAAAATTCTATTGAAGAGGACTTGACATAATTTCAATCTTAATACTATACAAGAGGTTCCTTTCCATTCCTCTTTTTCATTATAGAAGCTAATTAGAAAAATTGTTTCTTATTTATTTTCCCCCTCTAAAGTGCTGTAAATGTCCCTTAAAAAAATCCTTCAACCACTTTGTGGTGTGATACCATAGAGGTTTTTACTTAGAGCCAAATACATATCAAGTTGGATTCTGAAAACCAGTCCTTTATTTTTATTTCCCCTTTTGCTCCTTTGACTGTACTGAGTTTCCCTCTGATTTTTACAGTCATTTCAGAGATTGCTGACAGTCCATGGCTTAAGAATCAGTGCTCTAAATAATGAAACAGTGCCCAAAACTATGCCAATCAGCTTATCATATGAATTCCTTCACACTTTTCCCCAGGACCTGGTCCCTTCAGGTCAGGAGAAGTAGGTGGCATGAAGACAATTTTCTTTTCAGGAATTATAAGCATGTAAACTGATCTATTAATTTTGCACTGCATGTTCAGGTATAAGCACAAAACAAACAGCACTTGCTTATTCTCTTTTGCAGGAGACTGTGTCTACAATCTATTCTAGGACTTGGTTTCACTTTTTTGTCTCAACTTATCTTGAAGACATTAAGACAGAAGTTAACATCGGTGGATAACGTGGTTAACCCAGTGAACATGGGTAGGAAAAGGTGAGCTGTGCTTATGGGAGTTTGAGGAGCTCAAATAACTAAATGGTTTATAAACATGCAAATGAAATGTGTCTTGGTGGTAGCTCAGAAGAGGTAATGGCACACTGTCATACAGTGAAGGATTAAAAAGAAAGAAACATATTTGATGAAGTCCACAGTAAGTACATGAAACCTTTGTAGTGCTGTTGTCTCTGCCTGGTTTGGGAAGCTTAATGTGTTTATTTGCTCACCTCAAGCAATAAAAACCTCTCTGTCCCACAGAGTGGCACTCCAATGGTGATAAATAATTCCCTCTTCCAAAATAATTTTTTTATGCCACTAAGATGAGTTTTAGTTGCAGACTCAATAAATTCATTCTAGATGAAATCATAAGCATTTTCATATGAAAAAGATAAAATTATGTAGTGAATACAACAGCTAGCTGGAGAAAAAAAGGTTCTAGGACTACATTCCTCGCTGATTACTATGCAAATCAAATAATATGAACGATTGCTGGTATTGGGATATCCAGAGAAGGATGATCTATTGTAAAATAACTTTCTAGTTTAGATATTGTGGTTTAACATTTAGAACTCTTCAGAAAACAGATTACTACAGAGTAGATTAGCAGCTCTAGCAGAGCTCAGGCAGACTTTGAATGAACTCTCCTTACTAGTTCCTTGTCAATGAATTCAGCCTGTCTCATCCTGCAGTCATTTGGATCATCACCAGATACTCATGCTGGTGTCACTGCCCAGAGGAGTTTGGATGGGGCACTGAACAGCCTGGTCTAGTGGAAGGTGTCTTTGCCCATCATGGGGGGTTTGAACTAGGTAATATTTAGTTTCTAGCCCAAAGCATTCTGGGATTCTGTGACTCTGGCAGTTAAAGGCAGGAGACTGGCTGGCACAAACAGCTGCAGTCAATAATTACAGACCCTTCTCATTGCCCTGCTTCCTCAGCATTGCTGGGTTGGTGAAGAGAACATCATCAGTGAGTTCAGGATTTTAAACTACTGAAGTATTAAGTTCTGTTTTCCTCTAATTTAACCTGCTGTTATAGATGGAGCACAGTCTGTCTTTGTGGGTTATGGGCTGGTTTGGTTGCTTAAAGACTATGAGAAATAACCAAAGAGTCATGTGAAGCTTAAGATTAAGGAGCAACTCAGAAGATCCTTCTAGCTTAGAAAAAGACTAATTTGGTTTGTTAAGATAGAAAGTATTTTTCAGGAAAGTTTTATTTTATCAGTGAGGTATGTGGGGGGAAAGGAATTGCTCTTGACTGCTGTTGCTGTTTAGTTTGTATGCTGAAAACACTAAAGGAGAGGGAGTGATATCCAGTGTGAGAATGATACTCCTCAGTCACAGTAAGGCGAGAAAAGCTCTCCAGTGCCAAGGCCCAGGTGCTCTCCCCACAGCTGGAGATTTTGAAAGGCCCTGCCTAGGGTACATCACTGCAAATTAAAGGCTGTATGTAGATTCCTTTTCTTTTTGTACTGTTCATGGATGGCAGATGGAGAATTTTCCTCCTTTGTGTGTTGATAAAGTGTTTGTGATTCTAAAGGACAAATCACCCTGCCCTGAAATTTAAGCCCTCATGCTCCAACCTCCTGATCCTTGATGACTATTGCATTAGTCAATTTGTGGCTAGCCCAGTAACTCGATAGCAGTGAATTATGTAGTTATGTGGGAACTCTGGGTTTTGGAAGAGGCAGATGTTCCCAAGCTCAGGCCCAGCTAGGGTGTGTCATCTGTGTGAGACATTTAGCAGAAAGGAAGAGCTGCAAAGCCACAGTCTCTGGTGCTTCCTAGAGCACAACATATAGCAGCAATATTACATTAGGGTAAGAATGGGAACAAACAAAACCGTTTCAACACCAAGAACTTTTCTCTGTAGTGGGTATTAGACTGATTGGTATTAGAATGCTGCTCCATTCAGACTTCAAATTTACTCTGGAGAGTAAACCAGATTGTGATAGAGCCAAGAAATAAACTGCTAAATTCATAAGAAACATTCAAAAAGATACCAACATGGCCTTTAAAAAGAGCAATTTAAATGTTCCTAAGTGCCAGACTCTGTTCTGTCTTCCATATGTGTGCAGCATGATTCACTGAATATTAGGGATACTGGCCTGTGGAGGACCTTACAGTCAGCTTTCAATTCTGGAAGGTTTTTCCACAGGGCCATTCTGCAGCACATGGAAAGGTCTGGATTTTAAGATATTCTCCTAAGTCACACAGCAGGGGTACGTCTGTCTGTGTAGGTCCCCCTGAACTCCAAGAGATATAACTATTATAAGTGTTGAGGTGTTCTATTTTATACAATAGCACAAATGTTGGCTTTCATTTTGTGCTTATTGATGTAAGTAAACACATGTGCTTTGTAAGAAGTACTTGAATTATTGTATAGTTGTGTCCAAGGCTACCATATCAAACATGTCTCTCAGAGCCAAGATTCTTGTCCAAGAACCCACCCAAAACTTTACTGTTGAGGTATGAAGCAATAATGGAACCCACTGATTCATCTTTTGATGAAACCAGGAGTGCCCAGTATTGCCCAACAGAAGGTTACATAGGGCTCTAATGAAGTGTCTCTCTTGCATAAAAGAGAACAGATGTGGCCAATCTCATGAGAAACTGAGCTGTGACCTGCTGTGAGCTCCCACTGGGCAACGTTTCCTTCAGATCTGAGAAGCTGCTCCAGCTGAGTCAGAATATTCCTCTGGTTCCACCAGTCCTCCAAAGGCCAGATTTCTAGATTCAGATCTGGGTTGCTGTAGGCTACATGCTACCATATTTCATCTAGTTAAGGTATTGGCAAAATATCTTTCGGCTTTGCAAACCATTGGAAATCTGACTGCTGGCTGAGGACCTCGGCTCCAGGGACCAACAGAAACTGCTCACAACTGGTCCTGCCTTTGGGGCTTCTGGTGTATCTGCTGTGGAGAAGCAAGTGACCAAGTTTTGGGTGACAAGAGAGATTGTCAATCTTCCTGCTGTACTCTGAGGTACAACTGGAACTGTGTTTGCCCCTTAAGTAATTCCAGTGGCAACAGAGGAAGAGTAGAAGGTCTGGTCTTCAGACTGATGGATAAACCTGATAAAGAGGCTTTTGTGAGCTTGTACCAACTTTACAAGCAGATGAGCTATAGAGAAGAGCCTTCTGGTAGGCACAGACTAGGTGAAGAGTAGAGAAGAAATACTGACACATTTGTTGCTGAGTGAGGATATCTAGATTAGTTTCTGCATCTCCTAATGAACCAAAGCCTCGGGACCAGGTCAAACATGTGAGCTTATAAATCCAAACACTATCTTGGGTAAACAGTAAGATAACTGGGTATGCACCAGGGTTTTTCTGCACTGAAGTAAGCAGCACGCTGACAACCATTGCAATTAGAATGCATTGATGCAAGTGTTTCAGGGGATCCTGGCGTTAAAAGCCAGAATAAACCCAACTAGCATGATGGGGTATGTTCCCACTGGCATTCTTTTTGCCTCTCACACCACACTAGAATAATATGCTCAGAGGTATTAGTTGTATTTCTGAGTTCCAAACCAGATCCTTATTAAGGCTTCCAGGAAAGCAAGAGCACTGTGGATGTCCACAGGGCCTTCAGTATCAAAGCCACAGAAGAAAATTATAGATGGAAAAGATCTGTCAGGTCATCTACTCAACCTACCAGCCAATGCTGGGCTGTTCTTGGTGCTATGTTTTTTCCTTTCTTTGTCTGCATCAAGCCAGAGGGGTTTCCACAGCATCCCTAGGGAGAGTATGACATAGCTGACTAGTTATTGCCCTTAGGAATAACTTTGAGCCTCTGGAATAATAGAAGCATTCTATGTTTCATTTTGGTGGAGAAAAGGAACTCTGAGAAAAGGTCCCTCAGCCTTATGACTATACTGTATCCCAGATGTAATTCTATATTAATAATTTCTTATATGCAGATCATATGAGGCCAATGCTGTGTCCCACCCCACAGTTGTCTCTTTTAGTAATTATTCCTTAGACAGATTTTTGTAATCTCTCAGTAGTAAATAGTGCAGAGACCCTGATTAATTGCATTTCACTTGGCAAGCATTCAAAATTTGCCCTTACTAGTGTTTGAAGTGTCTGTCTGACTCTCACTCCTTTTAATTGTGCCAAAGTTCTTTGGCAATTTGTGAGCTCATGTCCCAGAAACATGTAAAAACCCATAATTCCTTATTAAAAAACATATTTTCCTTAGGTAAATTAAAACCACTCAACATGTGTTTACTAAAACCAACTGCATTTATAGATAGAGGAATCTTGTCAGCTATTGATTTAATACTTCCAAATGTTTTCAATCAAATCCCTTGGGTATCTACTGTTGATCAAGTATAACCTTCTGGCATCTTGATCTCATGCAAAGCCATGCTTCTGGCCAAATATATGAATGTTCTTCTTGACCTTGAGTATTGGACATTAATAAATATGAACCCAAATATTTTTTTCAGAGGGAATAAAATACTTCCATTGCTATTAAAACATGCAGTCCTCTGACTTTTCTTGAAGACATCTGTGCATAGAAACTGTTTGAGTATGGAGATAGTTTTAAAGCAATGCCAATACCCTCAGCATTCTGATGAGGGCTGTAGCAGTTTCACAGTTCTCAGCTGCTGGAAATTATATTTACCGTGCAGGATAACTTTAAAGATACTAGTTATAGAGTTATGGAAGGCCATGATTAATACCATTTGATGATTGTTTGAATTGTGCTTCACACAATGAGCAAGGGTTCAGAGGAAGCCTTTGTCTGACGGCTACTTTGGCTGTGGGAAAGGGTAAGTCTGTGTTAGCAGTTGGATGTCATTTTCTTTTGTTTAGTATTTGCACAGTGCTCTATGTAATGTAGGATTATAATAAGGCTTTGCCAGCAACAGCAACAGACTTTGGGAATATGCACAGACCAGTGAGACCATGGAATGCACTTTTATCAGCAGAAGAGGCAACTTTTAATGGACCTATGATGGAGTTTAAGAAAAGAGTTTTCCCTGGACTATTGGCATGTACTTTATAGTGCTAAGCCAGGAGCTTTGCTCTTAGGTGTAATTTTTGGTTCTAATGCCTACCTTATAAGCACTTTTCTTTTGTACCAGCTAAATACAGCTCAAATTATTTATTGTTCATTAGAAGTAAGTAAATTTCACATGAATTTTTCGACCTCCTATTTAATCACTCCTACCATTGCCTGCTAGCTGATAGCACACCTGGAGATGAAAGTTTGTTTGTCCAGATGGTAGAGATCAATGAGCAGTGGCATGAGGAGAAAAGGATTTATGCAGGGAGATCCTAAGGCATCATAAAATATGACTTTAGCCTTAGCTTTCTCCCTATCCACTCTATTTGTGCAGTCACAGTATTTGTAATAAACTCCACTTATATAATGTCTAACCTGGGTTAGTTATCAACAACATTGTCTTGATTAATAAACCTATCATGGTTCTGGTTTTGATGCAGTGTTTTTGCTGATCTGTGGCTCTAGAGGCACTTGGGACTCTCCAAAGGAGACTGGAGGGGTAAATAATTTTCTGGGCAGATGTTGTCAGCATGGAACAGTGCACAATGTTGTGCACCAGCTCCACAGTGGGATAAAGCTGAGTCTTCCAGACACCCATGGCTGTGACTTTGCATGAGTTTCTTTAGCCTGAGTGCCAGCTTAAACTGATCCCATCCCTCTGCTCATCCAGCTGTTTTATTATTTGGCAGCTACTCAAGATTTCCTGGAATAATTGCAAATGAGTAATAATTTCTCATTTAGCATATATGCAGCTCTGGAATCAGTGATCATTTGCATGCTGTAATAAATATCCAGCCATGCTTTGGACATTAGTTCTGTACATTTGAATAGCAAACTTCAGGAGGAGGGGGACAGAGGTAGAGTCCCATTTGTTATTATTGTTATTAGTTTAAGTTCCTATAGTTTTAAAATCAACTTTATTAGCAGAAAATAATGATGTAAAAATAAATAGGCAGGTTCTGTTGGCAAGCAGGTGGCCAGGAGCAGGCAGAAAAAAATAAAAATGCTGTTGTAGGATCCAAACTACCTGGAAGTGCCTGAGTGTTTTTCTGCTCAGTCCAGGCTGTCCCATAAATGCTAAGCATCTCAAAGGTCATCCAAATAAAAAGTAAATGCAAACAGAGGCTTCTTTCTCTCACACAGCAGACCTCCAGCCTGCTCAAGATACAATAGTGAAAGCCTGCCTGTTTTGACTATTAGTCAGTCTTATTCAACTGCCTTTTGGGAAAGTTATGAACAGCAGTCTGGGGGCTCTTTGCAGGTGACCTAGGGTGGGACACAACATCTGTCAGGCTTCCAGAAATATGAGGCCCTCTTTAAAGCCACTCTTAAAGCCTTTCTTGGCTAGAAACTGATAACAAAGTGTACAATAAGAAATTATTTTTGACAAAAAACCCAGTATACCTTGCTGCCTCCCTGGTGCAGCAGTTTGGCTTTACATCTGGTGGCAGTCTTCCAGGCAGTGAGTTCTATCCAGTTTTTCCTGAAGAACTTTTAGTAGCTTAATTGATATGATTAGTACTAAAACCCAACTAACCAGACAAAAAATCCCATCCCAAACAAAATAATCCAAGATGAGTGGAGCTCACCAAGATGAGTGGAGCTCTGTCACTTCCTCTTCATGTCCAGGGAGAGCAATGAGTTCTCTGTTGCTGAATCCATTATTTCCTCTTGTTGCCACAGCTCCCTTTTCAGTTTTCTCACGTTACTAATGACTTAAATGCAAGTTGAGAAGAAAGGTAAGAACAGGACTGAAATATACTTTCTCCCTTAACAAAACACCTCCTTCTCTTTCTTTGACTGCTCTAGCCTATACATGTTGCTAAGATACAGCATCATATATAGGATGAATAAAAAAACTATTGCAGAATTTAAATGGCTTGAATTACCTGTAATGCTGATTAGCTTGGCTTGCTGCCAGCAGTAACTCCTTTGTGGGATAGTGAGACTGGTGTTTTTATGTTTGCTGCTGTGAAAAACTGACAAGTGTGACTCCTTGATGCTCTCCTGCACCCTAAGGAAGGGACCCTGGCATTTGGCAGTGAACGGAGTGTAAGCTAAGCAGGTGGGAAGGTTGTCATCAGGATTGAGCTGTTTTAGCAGACAGCACTGGATAACTACTGTGCTTGCCAGACATGGCACTATCAGTTTAGCTGCAAAGGAAAGATGTTTCCTTCCAAGGAGGACACATAGTTATTTTGTCTTGGACACTTGGAGACAACCTTTCACAGTAGGAATCCATAAACAAAAATATTCATGTTAAAAGAATCTGGCCAAGGATGCTACATTCATGTCTGTTTGCTTTTCCTTTTTCCTTTTACAAAATGAAAGCAAATTAATTCCTTTGCTACAATCAATAGTAGACAAAAGATAACTTTTTTCAGTTCAAGGCTATGAGCAGTATTGACTGATACAAAACTCTTGTTACGAATTATACTGTACAAAAGTTCTCTAAAATGCAGAAGGTTAATATAAAATTTTTGTGACAATGAAAAAAACCCCATCAAATTCTAAGGGGAAACAAGTAGGCATACAGAGCTCACATATGTTTGTTTAAACACAATTTACATGTTAAAATACAGTAGTTACTTTCTGGATAAGAGCTCTCAAATTATAAAATTAATCTGTCAGGTTTTCAGACTTGGCAGTGTAAAAGGCTTTCTTACTGTGTTCTGAGTAGGGGAAAAGCATCACCTCAGTGGCAAAGAGCTAAATAACCACAGAGTTAATGGAGGGAAAGTTTAGGAAAATAATTACGTAAATTCACTTCAGACCCGATCCTGCAACCTCTAACCATGCAATGACATTCTCTGGCCAGCAGCAGACCTGAATTTACACTTTGCAGAATCACATCCTTACTGAGCTAGGGACTGCCAAATAGCTGTTAGTGAGGGAAGTGCCATGTGTGCCAATTCCAGAAACCAGTAAGCAGTACAGTCTGCCCTATATTTTCAGGCTTTCAGTAACTTACATAACTAGGTGCAAAATACTTATTTTTATTTCTGGTTCTTTTCTTTGGAAGTGCAGTCATGTGCAATCAGGTGGAATAAGTGTGCTGATAATTTTCCTTCAGAAATTGTAATGGTTAGCCATGTGGACACTTTTCTTTTTAGGCAAAAACCATGAGGTACTGAAGCAAGCATTCACTTTTCTTGCACTTGAGGTCACAAATTTATGCAAGTCAAAAATGTCGTGCCTGCCAAAAACATCATGCTACACTCCACCAAATAAAAGGACACTGTTATTCTTACAAGGAAAGGTTTGACAGGACAGGAAATAGGCAGGGTCATAGAAGTTTACTTAATACCAAAACTTACTTAACCATCTTTAAGCCAAAATACAATGATAGTTATTTAACAAAAAAAAAAAAAAAAAAAAAAAAAAAAAAAAACCCAAAAAACAAAACAAAACAGAAAAATAGAAAAATTAGAAGACATACAAGAGCTCCAAACTGTGTTATAGCAGCAAGCAATACAGAAACTAGGGAACCTTAAATAAAATAATTCAGGTTATTATGTATCACCCACCCTTAGTGAGTTAACATCTATTAAGTAGGTTTTAATTTATATCCTGACCTTGCAGCCAGAGGCATTTGATTTGGAAAATCCAATGCAGAGCTGACCAGGCTATAGATTACTTTCATTACAAGGCAATCCTTAAGTAGTCTGCATTCCACTTAAAGGAATGGAGGAAGAGAGTAAGAGCACAGTGAATACGAAAGACAGGAAAAATGTTGCTGTTCATTACAATTTTCCATTTTTGTTGAAACGCAGCAGGAGAGAAAAGCCACAGGCTTCTCTAGTGCTCTTGCATGCCAGGAGGGATTATGCAAACACTGCAACCACCCAAATCTTATTTAAATTATTGTCATTGTTCCCCCTTTAATGGTCATGCTTTTGCCTGCTTTCACTCAAATATTGCTGCATCTTTCTTTCCACCAACATAGTCCCAGTGGGAGTCATCAACTCTTAATTATAGATGAACAATCTTTGAAAAATACCTCTGAAAAAGAAGTGGAAAAGAAAGCAAACTTTAAGTGCCATCTAGTGGCTGATGTAGAAAACATTAAATAGATAAAAAAATTCCTACCATGCCATAGAACAATATAACAGCTGAGCTGAGGAAGCTGTGCCTAAATTCTCAACTACACCAGGTTAACACTCTGGGGAAAGAAAGAACTAAAGATCAATGGTAGCAGTGGTATTACTGCCATAATTTTTGTTTTAAGATTTTTGTCCAAAAGTGGAGAGTTCAAGTGGTAGGAATTGAGCCCTGTGCACACTGCTGGGGAACTTCTGAAGTTACTTGCCTGAGCACTCAATGACCCACTTAGGCAGTTTGTCACTGAATTACAAAATTAATTTACAATTAGGTAATGGAGCTAGGATAGGTCTCAGATAAAGTAATGAAAGAGATTGTTTTCCACTCCCCTCTCTCTTGCCAGATACCAAGATAATAGACTTTTGTAATGTAGATATTATAGGAAAAAGGAAACATGAAAATAATTGGGAGGGTATTGTTTTTCATATAAATGAAATTGTGGGGATATAAATAAAAGAGATAGCTTGGTTTGAACCATAGAGTGGCAAATGCTGTTTTAAGAAGCCTCTACTCAGGCCCAGTACAAAGTTTCTACAAGTTTCAAATGCAGGCCTTGATCTGCAGTAGCACTATCAACTTTAGAACTTTCAGTACATTGGGAACTCTTGTTGTCTGGGTAGAAGCATTTGTCTTTCAAAAATTTGCTACTTCTATTGAGGAAAATAGCAAATCCCAACATCCTAATAGGAGTTACCAGAATTCCTTACCCGTGTGCAATGGCTTGGTGCACATGGAAGAGCTCAGGGTAGAGGTAAGCTTGAAAACATTTCTCATTTCAGATGAACATTCCCAAGGTCCTTACTGGGAAGGGCCTTGCAGCAATCTCAAACTCATGACACACTTCTCTAGAGAAGTACTGAGAAACAATGGAAAGGAACTCCACCATACCAGTTTCAAAACAAGTGAGCCTTTCCTGGTAATGACACATAATGGTTTTAACGTTCAAGTTACTGCAGGTGTGCATATGTAAATTTGTTTTTTCCTCATCTCCCTCAGATAGCTCCTGAGATTGTGCTTTTTTTAGCAAATACTTATCTCAGAATCTGTATTAGCATTATTTTCAAAAATGGAAATCAGTTAATTTTCCACCAGGTACAGCAAATAATAAGTATCACATGAACTCCAACTTATTCTTTGTAGGTTGCAGTTCCAAGCAAGGCCTCTTGTAGCATCTTTTTTTAAAAAGGACTTGCATCAGTGGAACCCCTGCTGGGTGTTTGCTTTGGGAGGTAGAAACTAAAAACTGCAGCAAAACTTTGACTTACAGTCCAGAAGAGGAAACAGCTTTTCACAAAAGGATCATAGATTTTTAGGCCTTTAAATAGCCTTTAAGTTCCTTTTTGGCAGGGTATAGAACTGAACAAAATTAGTGTCAAGCTCAGCTTTCCCAGTTCATTTAGACCACATTGGTATGATGAGCTCTTGCTTACAGGGGCCTTCTGCAGGATGTGCCTGCTCCTGATGGTCTGTCTGGGGGTACAGATCCAAGCACAGGGCTATGATGAGGGGTAAGGACCAACAGCAAAACCACTGACCAGGATATCATAGCACTTAGAGGAAAAGGCTTCTACCCTAGACAAAGATGAATCTACTTCTTGTTTCAGCACTGCCAAGCCAGTGTAATGCCTATCCCATGGCTGAAGGGATCTGAATGCTGTCACACTGCTCTTTTATTTTCCAGCTCCAGGGGCAGGCAGGATAAAATGTATAAGATTTGTAGTATTTTAGGCCTACTTCACTAAAAATAGTCCTAGACAGGAACATGAAACTAATACCAACAGGATTATCCTGAGCTGAAACTACCCAGCAGAAGAGCAGTGTGAACATCAGCCTACAAAGGTGCCCTTTCCACTGCTAAAACTTAAAGCACAGAATTTCCTACCTGTGATCTTCCAGATAAGAAAATCCTAAAGTACAGACAGCTGCAGGAAAAAAGTGAGAGCTTCAGAGCCTTTTCTAATTCTTTTATGTAAAGTGGGAAAATAGTCACTTTTCTTTCCTTTTTTATTTCTTCTCTCCTCTGCATGTTCTTTCACCTAAAAGTCAGAGAGTCATTTAAGAAATTCCACACACTTATTGAATCAAGTTTAGGACAGATTCAAAAAACATTCTCTGTTAACTGGACAAAAGTGACCTTAAAACACCAAACTGTGCATTGCTTCAATAATTCAGAATTTACTTCCATACAGAAACCTATTGATAAATTTGTAAAAATATTCCAAAAGTGTAATTCATAGCTCTTGTTTACTACATAGAAGCTATTTCCAGGTGAGTTGTGTTATTTAACTCAAACTGTATTACTTTGAATATAAGAGAGCTGAAAAACTGGCCACTTGAAGATCAGCTGAGGATCAAGGTCAGAACTTTAGCTTTGCACAGAAACACAAGTATTTGGACAGGTTGTAGAGGATGCAATATTGAATTTCTTTGTCTTATTCTGCTTTTGGTGTCACAGTGGGAAGTCCTATTGATACTGTCACTGATGCTGTATGAAACAGGGTCTCAGTATGAAATCCTGAGCCATGTGGAAGACAGCTTTCAGAAGTCTAACAAAAACTGGCAAGGGAACAATTGGCTGTTGTAGGTTAGGTGAGTAAAATAAAATAGATCATTACGTTATTTTTTTCATTTATTACAGCATAATTGCCACATAAACAATATGTTCTTATTGCTGAGGACCAAACTTCTTGAAAGAGAAAATAATACATTAACTAGTAAGTCAAGCCAGTCATGCATATTTCCTCATTATGCAGACAAATTCACTGGAGGATAGATACAGAGAAGTCTCAATAAAACTTGAAATATTCTTATGTACTCCAGAAATCCTACTTCTAATTCAGATGAAAAATTAGAAATATTATAACAAAAAACAAAAACAGAAAGTGTATTCAAGTGATTTTCAGTTCTTTCCAGTAGAGCCAAAGCCACCTTCACCGCGTTCTGTGTCATCCAGAGTCTGAAAGACATCAATTATGATAAGCTGGTTTAGTGCCTTAACCTGCCTTTTGTTTCTATACAAGAGATATTGTCTATCATTTACTTGTAACAAGTGCAATAATTAAGAAAGAAAACAATGTATGCAAGAGACTTTAGAATACCTTTTGTACAAGCTTAAACAAATGCTTGTGAGACAACCATTTCTAGTATATACTGAACTGTTCCTCAAAAACTCTGAAAACTTACCAAAAAAGGAAAAAAAATAACATCTGTGCAAGTATGTACAAAGAATCAAGACTTTCATTCAGGTAGTACTGCTGCTATGCAGTTCTACCATTGAAAGCAACTTTAGCCAAGTATTTATCTATATAACAAATTTCCTCTTATATACAAGTATCTTAAACTAATAATCATTGAAAAGGCAGAAATATTTTCTTTTGTCAACTTACTTCAACTTCTTCTAGCTCAGGATAATAAATGCGTTCACAGATGAGCTGGGCAATTCTATCCCCCTTTTTAACTGCAGAGAAGTTAAAATATTGTTAGTTCCTTCAAAAAAGTGAACAATGAATATAGACTTTAGACAATCTCCTTTCAAGAATATCAGAATATATAAAAGTGAAAACACTTATTTGAAACTCATCTAAACAGAGGTTAACAGACCCAGAAAAATATAGGTTAAGACAAAGTTTTGCTTGGTCCTTCTATGTTGAATGTCAGCAGCTGTACCAGCCCAAGGCCTTTCCATTCACTCCTGCTGCCATACTCTGGCATCCCAAGTTCATTATGTACAAGTGCTGCAGAGATGGAGACACAGCTGGATGGACAATGTAGCTCCTTTTATGAACTAGACCCAGGAATTTGGGGAGAAAAAGGCAAACTGATAAAAGGAACACTGAGTTTCTCACTAAAAACCAATCAGGCTCACAGAACTTCCATAAGCAGCTTGTGATGTGAAGATGCAGGAGAGGCCACAAAAGCACTTCTTGCACCTGGGCACTGAAACCGAAAACTGACTTTTTGCAGAAAGACGGTGTAATAAAGGGAAAATCCTGCCTGTTACTCAGGTTTCCCAGGACTCTGGACAAGGTTTTTGTCAAATACTGCTTAGCTAATTTTGTTTTTCAGAGAAAGATAGTAACTTGATACAAAGTTGCATTTCAGTACAGCTTGTGAATGTAAAGCTTAGCTAAGTAGGGATGTTTTGGTTTGCTTTTGTGGCCGTGCGCTGGTTTTGGGGGCAGTTTTTTTGCATGCTGCTTAATTTAATATGAGTACAATCTTTACATGTTCCCATGACAGGACATTATAAAGTATCTATGCTTTTGGTAACTGAGAGAAGAAAAATGTTCCCAGCTAGTTCCACCTCTGCATAAACTTTTAAAGAAAAAATTAGTTTCTTGTTCCCAGTCAGATGGCTGAAAATAGGCTGTGCCAGGCTTAACACTTACCTTCAAATGTCTCCTTGCCAAAGTTGAACAGTACCACACCAACATTTCCCCTGTAATCCTCATCAATAACACCAGCTGTCAGGAGAAATTTTGAGAGGTACCCAGTTAGTAAATGTCAGTGTATGAGATAACTAGATTAGATTAAAGTTTAGATTAATAAATGATTACAGTATCTCATAATGACAGGCTTAATACTTCTGATGCACAACTAACAATATATATGCAAATACTGAGATCTAAAAATGCTAATCAGTCTTGCAAAAGGAACTGAAAAACCCCATCACATGTCAAGAAGTGCTTTACCACTGTACTACTAATTTTAGTGGTAACACCCTCTCTGAAATCAAGACAGCTGGACTAAATTCAGGCCCCATTTGTTCTGCTAACTTCAGCTCACTCAGTGTCAAGCAGAAATCTGTTGTTAACTCTAACATTTCATTTGAGAGCTGTGGATTTCACAGATCCAAACCCTGTATCTCTGGCAAGGTAACAGAATCAGACTGTGAGGAAGTGACTGTCATACAGCTGTATCTAGTACCAAGACTATATAACAGGCTTACTCTTCTATTCTGTATGGCTGTATTAACTGCATAGTTCAGAAGACTAGCTACATTAAAATAATGATATTCTGCTTCTTTAGAGTTTTTCTCTCAGATAGAGGAAAAGCATTTCCAGTAGAAAATATGAGTTTGGGCTTCCCTATGGTCCTAAGTATGTATATTTAGAAGTCTACTTGCAGAAATAATTTAAATACTAAAATAAAATTATTCAAGTTCAAGACATTCCCCAGTTTATACAAAGTACTACCATTAGAGATTACTAACACCAGAAGAAACTGTAGCATGAGTTTACCTTGAAGTTTTAATGTTGAACCACAAAATGCACATTTAGAAGAAAAACCTACTTTGTAAAGTATTTCCTTCAGCTTTTGAAAAAATTGTAATGCCTATGATCCATAGTTCCCATGCAATCTCTTCATTAGTTCCAGTGTGGAAAAGTATTTACAGAGCTCTCCTATGTAATGTTTTGGGTTAATCCAATGGCATTGCTGAACAGCTTCCTAATTAAGGTGCTAGTAGCACTGGGAGTATCTCCTGAGTTTTGAAAATTCAGAAAAACAAGCAATTCTCAAGTTAATTTGCTGGTTAAAAAAATGGAGAAACCAGCATGTAAGAAGTCATTTTAATGCCTAAGCCAAAAAGTAACTTCTATGGCAGGCACTGCCTACAGAAGTATGATACAGTTATTAGTTAAAAAAAAAAATCAGTAATCTTTCTTATAATTAAGAAAGTGTTAACATAATTATGATGACCTGTCTCTCTCAGGTGTTACCCAGGTATCTCCTTTTGCCAGCCATCATTTATTTGCACACTACAGTGTGAAACTAAGGCACTTCTGTGATCAGTACTTACCAAGTCTTAATAAAAAGAACAAAAACCTTACCTCCAACATCTATGAAGTGCTTTGCAGCTAAACCAGAACGTGGTGCTAGAAAAGAATTTTTATTAAGTATTACAATTTATTTATTTAAAAAAGTATTTATAGGTTATATAGGGTGTTTGCACAGAGTCTTGGGAATGACAATTGTTTCCAGTCTTTTTAAAATAAACATATGACAGGAATTATGTTAAGAGTTCACATATACATTAAACAGAATAACAGCTGCAGCAGGCAACAAAAAAATTGCAATTTTTAAGTAATGGAAATGTATCTTTATTTGACCTGCAATTGCAGAGTAGGTTTCTCCAAGGAAGACAACTGGAGCAGACAGATTGTCTAATCTTGGTTTATTTTTGGTGACCACCACTGGTTCAGCACCATCTCAGAATATTAGGTCAATCCATTTAAGTTATGAAGGAATAAAATACCTGGCAAGGAATTTCCTAAGTAGTGTTATACACAGAAAAATTGTGTGTGGGGATTTAGGTTTTTACTTACCTTATGATCTTTAAAATTTTCTTTGGGCTAAGAGAAATGCACGTGTTCTTTTACATAAAAGGACATGGCAAACTCTGATCATGTTCTTCCACTGGAGTGGCTATGCTTTTTTACATAAAGAATTTCTACATAATTCAGATAAAGAATGCACAAAATAAACAAAATATCTTGTATAGATATCTTTCTTATTCTATCACAATATGTCATCAAATTCTACTACACTGGGACTCTGGGGTTAATTTTTAAACAACCAGGGATGCATTTTCTGTATGTCCAATACCTATTAGTCTTTGTGGTTTGAATTCTGAAGCTGCATACAAATAATGAACTACTGTGGGGCCTATAAAGTTAAAGTTGTATGTAGAGTACAGGCATTTTTGCTGATCATCCTTTGGCCACCTGACACACACCAAACCTCAAATGTGTCTGACAACAGCTAACAGGAAAACACTACAAGATTAAGTAAATCACACAGCCACGTGGCATCCCCTTTTTGTGCTGACTAATTCTGAAAGCTTTAGGCAGAATCTAAATGTGAAGCTGCTGTCCAACCTGTTCTAGCATGCCTCTGCAGCCTGTGACAGCTGTGTACTCACCCACTCGGCCATAGCAGCCAGAAGGAAGTGCTATTTGAATGTCTGTTTTCACCACAGCCTTTTCCATGGGGGGGATCACACAGTCATAGGCACTACATTAAAGGAAGAAACATTAGTTTATATAGAATATTTTTTAAAGTTTCTTTATTGTAACTTAAGATACAAAATTACCCAGAATGATTTGCCAGGGAATTTATACCATTAAATTTAAACAACAAATATTTACAGATTTGCAAAATTGAATGCAGATCCTAAAACACAAGATGCTGCAATTCTGATGGTGCTAGTTTAAGATTCCAGAAGTGTCATTTGAACAGCATACTTCTGCCAGTTTCAAATGTTTTTTTAATTAGTAAGATATAAAAAAAAATTCAAGTTTAAAATAACCATTAGGTGAACGTGATTGTACATTTTCTGTGCAATAGCAAAAACTTTATGAATAATACAGTCTGATTAGCAGACGAACTATCTGATGAATTTTGTAATCAAAATTAACAATCTAGTAAGTTAACTTTGAGACAACAATGTTTTTTTTCTGAGCAGTCTGACAGTTCATGATTCACACAATTCTCCTGGAAACTCTGAACTACAGAGATTTTAAGAACTGGCTGAAGCTACCCAACTGGAGGCCTAATGAAAAGCAGTGGTGACAATACTTGTCATGTCTTGACCTTGACAAAGAGCTGTTTTTCAAATGATGGGACGCACTGAAAGGTTTTCTATAAAACAGACTTTTTCCAGTCTACAGTGCAACATTGGAACAAGAACAAAAACAAACCTGGTGAGATGAAAGGGATAGAAAGAAAAAAGGGTAAGGTGTAGTGCAGTAAATCTTCAGGAAAGTCAGAGAGGTGAAGGAAGAAAAAGGCTGGTTATTCTACGTAATACTAAAAAAGGTAAGTTAGAAGTGGCAGCAGCAAAGTTCACTCGTTCAAAACGAGTGAGTTGATCGCAGAAGCACTATGCAAATAACCACAAGTCTAGCTACGGGTATTCCTGAACAAAGTGAAAGCCATTGAATAAGGGCCATTGTTAATGCAAACCAAAACCTAAGTCTATACATGAACCCACGCGGTTTCCAGCCAGGAGCATTATCAAACGGCTCCAAGGCCCTTTGGCCGGCAGCAGCCCCGGAGCCAAGAGGAAAGCAGAAAAGCACAACTGCTGGCAAGGAGGGCCCACGTGCGCTACCATATTTTCCTTTCAAGAGGAGCGCAACCTGGCCGATGTGAGCACCAACAGCAATTCTGGATGCTCTGTCACGTCTGACTTTTAGCCAACGACATCTGTGCCTGATGCAATCTATGCTGTAACATGGCTGGACCACAGATAACGGAAAATGGTGAGGGATGGGGGAGCAGGGAAGCCAGATCAGTTCTGGCCTCCTCTCCTGCACGGCCAGCGAGACCGTCCGGGGACTCAGCTCGGCCAGAGGCCATGAGGGCCCTCCCAGACGCCGGAGCCCCGTGCCCAGGGCTCGCCGAGCGGGGCGGAGCTCCCGCCGCGGGTGCCGTACCCTCACCCTCCCTCACCTGTACAGATCGTAGCCCGCAGCCCGCGCGGAGCCCCTGGACGGAGCGAAGGCGTTCTCGGACAGCTTGGTGAAGCGCAGCCGTGCGGAAGCTTCTCCAGGCCCCGAGCCCTTCTGCCTCTTGCTGGGGGACGGCTGCGGCACGGCCTCGGAGGCGGGCATGGCTGAGGGAGCGGCAGAGACGCTGTGAGGGACGGCCACCCGCACGCCAAAAACCCGCCAAAACGCGGCGCGGCCCATGAGGGCGGGAGCGGGGGGGGGAAACCGGCCTGTCCGCGGCCTCTCCGCGCGCGGCGCAACCCCATTTCCCCCCTCGATGAGAATGGCCTCGCCCAGCTCCTCCCGGGCACCCCGCGCCCGCACTGAGGGTCCCGCCCCGTGTGTCAGGCGGGGCTCACCCATCGCCCCAAACCGCGGTCACCGCCTCACGGCCGGGTGGCCCCTGAGGGGCACCGACAGGGCCCGCGGTGCGGCCGGGGAGCGTGTATCCCCCAAAGCCCCTGAGGGCTGCGGGCTGGGCAGTGTATGCTGCCCCGCAACTCCCCCACCCCTCCTTACAGCGCCCGAAGGGGTGCCGGAGCCACCGGAGGCACCGGGCCAACATAGCGCTGCCGCCGCCGTGTGGGAAGCGCGCCATGGACCGCTCGCCAGGCGCTCCCCGCCGCGGTTCGCGCGGCTCATCGAGGACGGGCGGAGGTGCCGGCGCCCCGTTCTCCCCGTGCCCGGGCTCTACCTGCCGGCGCAGCCCCTCGGGCAGCAGCCCGGCCCGCGGCGCCCCTCGGGATGCGGCGGCGGCGCTGCCGCAGGCTGGCGGGCGGACCCCGCGGGCCGCGCGGCGTTGCCGGGGGACGCGATTGCGGCTGCACGGGCGGGCGGGGCCGGGACCGGGGCAGGGGCAGGCGGTGGCCGCGGCGCCCTCAGGAGCCCCGGGGCCATTCCCGTTCCCGCCCTGCACTGCCGGGAGAGGCTGAGCACAGAGGGCCGCCCCGCGTTCGGCAAACAGCCGCTGTCCTCCACAGGCATAGGGTGCTTGGGGCTGAGAGGGACCTCTGGAGAGCACTCACTGTAATCCTGCTGTTAAAGCAGATCTTAGAGCACGTTGCGCAGAGTATAGACAGAAAGAGACTCTTACAGAAATGGTCAGGCCGCGACGGAGGCGTTTGCCTTAAGGGAGGAGAACAGTTCTTGACGATGAGGTGGATGGGAAAACCTGTCAGCGCTAGGCCTGCCCTGTTCTTCTGTCTTGGAGCACAAGACTTATTTCCTTGTCTTTAATACACTCTGCCATCTTGCCTTTCGATTTATGATGTAATTTCCCCCCTGTTTTTCCTACATTTATGTCTTTCTATTTACATATAGATATATTCTACAGGACATATGTATATCCCTAGGAGTAGGGAATTTTCTGCATTCCCCCATGGCTCTCTGCTATGGGCTGAAAAGACTATCCATTGGATTCATAGTTTCAGAATTGTCCCTGGTGAGGCTAATGGAGGTATTTGGCTCTGCATAATAGCTACAGGCTTTTGGATTCTTTTTGCTGGTCCAGATTTCGTCAACTACTCTCTGTGATTTTTGTTTTAAACTCTTAAGTGTATGTGATTGTCTCCTTGCTATGTTATGTTTTCTAAATGCAGCCAGATGGCAGTGAAACCTTTACTACACATGGCAGTTCAGTTGTGAAAGGTATTTTTAAGAATGTCCCAATTTGGGCTTTCTTTTATTCCTGTTCAGTATTTTCAGTCTAAATAGTACGCACTGTTTTAAGGAGAATATATATGTAACACAGACCCATGTAGAAAAACTACTTAAAATATTTTATGGCTTCTGATATAAGCTATCCAAAAATTGAAGTTGATAGCATTAGTATCAGATTAGTATCTAATTGTAAATGTTTATTTATACAAGCAGGAGTTTACAACTGCATCCTGCATTATAGTGTAGAAAAGGACCATTTTTATGAGTGGCCAGACTTGGGGAAGTAGGCTGGGTTCTAAACTCTGCTTGAGGTAGCCTGGAAGCCCATGAATAATAGAGAGGAAAGGACTCAGCTGAGTGACACTTGTTTTTTTTCCAGATCTTTATAAGGGGAACCCCCCCCCCCACCTTATGCTGGAGGTCTAAAACCAAGTTTACCTTGGTTCTGGGAATGTGTTGCTTGCTCTGTAGAGTCAGTAAACCTTCCTACATTCCTGATGGCTGATCAGTGCTGCTGTCCATTGGTTATTTCCTCCTGCCTTTGGAAAACAATCCTGAGATAAAGTGAAATCATTTGCCTTTTTGCCCGGACTGAGAGCAGGAGTGGAGGCTGCTTTGTTGTGCACAGAAACAGAGCCTCTTTTGGGGTAATAGCCACAAAATTCTCCCCATTGAAGTTTTGGTGTTAAAATGAGGATTTTTATTAGAAGAACACCCTGGCTTTAAAAGAGCGACTTCCCACCCCATTCTTACTTAGCACAGCTGTCTCTTTCCCAATGATGAAGGTTTGTAATTTAAAAAGGCTGTTATGATGTTGTCTGTTTGTAATGAAACTCTATTTTTGATTGCATGTTTGCAGCTCAGCATGGGGGTTGTGGAATTTTGCCATTGCTTTTTACTCTGTTCCAGACAACCTGAGTGAGTTTGATTTTGTTTGAAACTTAATTTCCTCTGATGAAATTCCAGCCAATGGCATGACTGTGGGTTATGGCACTTGTTTGTGGAGAATGTGGGCTGCAGCTCGCTGTATTTGTTTGTTGCCATTTTTCTTGCAGAGTCAAGGCCAGTGTGAGGTGTTCCCTCAGCAGTGCTGGCCTGCACAGCTGCCAGGGGGCTGTGCCCTGGGCACCAGCATGAAGAGATGTTTGAGCAGTGGCCTGACCTCTGCTGAAGCACAACACTTGCAAACCTTGACTTTCCTCATCTGTAACTCGAGGGATGAGTCACTCATTTAGCAAAGAGCTGCAGCACTGAAGGGTTTTGTTCTGCTGCCAAGAGCTGGATGGTAACAAGGGAGACAGAGCAGGATCTTTGATCCACACCCACTTCCTTGAAGTCCAATGACACCAAACCACCAGAGGAAGAAGCTTGAGGGAGACCCCTGAAATTCAAGCTGAAAATCCTGAGGGTTACTCACAATCTGTCCCCACAGCTTTGGTCAGGGACCTCTGCCTGACAAACAGCTAAGGGGAGTTAGATGAGTCAGTAGTTGCTAAAACAGCTTGTAGATGTTTGCCCCAAATGTACAATTGCAGATTCCTGTCACCTGCTGGTATCTCTAGCTTGTAAACTACTGATCAGGTCCTGAAACTGCTTTTGCCAAAATGATCTTGAAATCCCACATGGAATTAGAGAAAAAGAGAGAAAAAATGAGAAATGTTCAGGTTTTCTGAGGATTAGTATTGCTCAGTCAGGAAAGCTTTTGGTAGGACTTTTCAAAGATGTAATGAAAACTGCTGAGGTTTAAGACTGATGAAATTTCCTATGCTGGTGGCTGGAGCTTTGTAGATTGTGATGATGAAGATTGAGTGGAAACTCCTTCGAGTGTGAAGCAGGATAACAAGATGCTTTTTGCAGTGTAGTTACAGTTGTTAATCCTCACAACTCAGTGCCTTTTTGGTTAGGTAGCTTTTCTACTTGCACTGTTGGATAGCTGATTTAAAAATAAAATAATGAAACAATCCCTTGAAAAAGAATCTCTGTTGTGATCTAGTGAAAAAACCTTGGAAGAATACTGTTCTGGACAGCATAATCTGGACTGTGCTTTAGGGGTATGTGATCAAGATGGGCAGCTTGCCAGTGGCTGTAAGAAGATTTAAGGAAAGTGCAGTCTCTGAACTATGATGAAATGCCTTCTGTGATACCTGTTGGAGCTCCACTAACATAAGGAGGGAAAGGTAAGATTCACTGATGAGAGGAACAATAGTGGGTCATTTTAACAGGCCCTTAGGCACAAGCTTAGCTGTGCAGGATGCCTAGGCTTTTGAACAAAATTCAAAATATTCTTTGTCCTTGCTTCATAGCAATGGTATTTTCACACTTAAATGTCCCTGGTCACTTTACCTGTGCTTGCTTTTATCGTGACTGACCAAATCCAGCCTAAATGATATAAACTTGTGGAATTGGTACTGTGATATAAGCTAAAAATGTGCTAGACAGCATTAGAGCTGTATTCTTTCCTAGAGATGTCAAATATGTAATTAGTTTAGTTACTAACTTGATGATTAAAATTCAGCAGTTGTTTTACGCATAACTTACATAAAGAACTGTGTAGGCGCCCAGTTTGTGGTGATGGGAGTGGGGCAGGCCCAGCCTCATCCCCAGTGGGCACAGCTGTGAGCAGCTGTGGAGCCAGGGAGTGCCCAGGGGCACTGAGCAACCACACAGGAGCAGAGGGCACACAGGGGCAGGGCACCAACAGGAGGGGATAAAAGGTGTGGCTAAAGAACAAGGAGGGCTAAAGAACAAGAAGGGCAGAGCTTGAAGCCCTCAGAAATTGGATGGTGTTACTCTGTGTGTTAAGGCTGTCTTAACTGAAACAGGACTGTCTCTTATGGAGTTAGAAATGAGGTAGGTGGACTAACAAAATTTTGCCATCTAAGTTGCAATTTAAGGTAGTTCATAATTAGTATACTCTCCAAATTGGTCTAGAAACATTCAGAAATCATGGTGAGGAACAGAGTAGAAGCTGCCAGGAAAATACTTTGTTTAAATTACTTGTGAATTTGTGGAAATAACACTTTCAGGTAGTCAAGTGCTGTTGCATCCTGAGTTTATCCCATTCCACTGTTGTGTGGGTACATCTTTTAATTAGTCACTGTAGTGCAAGCAAGAAATTTTATAGAAATGTGTATGTCAGTACTTAGTTTTTGATGACTATTTATTTAGAAAGGTGTCTCTTGGGATTTATTTTTGCAATGCCCACAGCAGTGTGTTTGTGAGAGAGAAGTGTGAGGAGTTTTGAGAGTGCCATTGCTGGTTTATTTTGCTCATTCTCTTTTTGGACCTGTTTAGGATCCCCCAGCACAGTTTGGGTCCATGTTCCCTGCAGGTTGAGAATTGCAGTGCTTGGGACTGATTAAGAAACAATCCCCAGTCATGTACATCATTGAGGGCTTAACAGAGGTGTAGAATTCCTCCAGGTCCTTGTGTGATAAGAAACCCACAAAGCCTAAGTGGAGCCTCCCTCAAAGCCTGGCTTTGGCTGGGTGCCATTCAAATGTACCTGTGTGAGGTGGAGAGGATGGTGACCACTACAATTCCACAAGGAGCTGCAAGGACCTGGCAGCATGTAACAGCTGCACTATCACTGCTGAAATCTCTGTGAAGGAGGAGAATAATCTCCTTGTTTTGCAGGTGCAGAATGGGAGCTTTGGTCTGCTCAGAGTTGTGCAGGAAGGCTGGTATATGGAGGAAACTTCTGTGTAATGCAGTTAGGTTGTGAAATGATCCTTCAGCCTGATTGTAAATGTGTGAGAGGCAAAGGAAGAACATTATGAGAAAATATCAATATTTAATATCCTGCCTTTACTAGGTAGAGAAAATAAAGCATGGATTACTGGGCTACATTACCATGTTCTGCTGAATTGCTGCTGTTGCACTCAGAAAAAATACGAATATGAAATATTTGTCATTTTTGGAGATGGAGTGCTGAATCCACTACAAGTCAAATTCTAATAATTCAAGCAAGATGGAAGCTGAGGCCTGCTTTAAAATATACAATTAGTGAAATCCAGGGTTCCCTGGCTTTCATGAGGGTTGCGTGTTGGTTGATCTCTGCAAAGGAGTTGCAGGACTATAGAAAATAAATAAATAAATGTTCCTTGATGGTCTTTAATTTAAATAGTGCTTACCCATAGGATATAGCTTTACCCATTAAAAAGAGAAGCTGCATTTCTTGACAGCTGAAATTATAAAGTACCATAACATTGCAGAGTAGAAAATAGAAAAATTACACAACTTAATGAATTGCCTTTATTTGAAGTTTGTGTGTAATTAATGTTATTTAGAAAGTCAAAAAAGAGAGAAATCTTTTATATAAATCAAAAGTAAGGCATTCAACACAGCTAATGAGTTTTTGTTTTCTAATCACATAAATCACTGTACATATTATCCCAATGTATAATATCAGATTGTATTAACCCTAACATTCATAGCAAAAATTGTCAGAATATTTAGTGTTTTACTAATTTTTTGGTGAAATTTACTTACAATATTTAATTATTTCAATCACATATTCTATTGCATGTCAGAGCTTGAAAATGCATTATCAAGTCTTGTAATTAAGTCCATATTTTTATGCATCCAATTTTTTGTGACTAAATTAGAAGTGTTTAATTCATTTAAATTAGCAGAACATTTTAGGTAAAAGCATCTGCTGTAGGCAGATCCTAATTTGGCAATATTACAATCAAAAATCATCGCATATATTCTACTTGCATTCTATCAGTTCTTGGCTTACACCTGATGGATGCCATACAGGTTTTTGTCTCACAAGTTGGTGCATTTCATTTGAATCCTACTGTGTGCCCGTTAGCAACTATGATAGTGCAGTTTGAAAAAATTATTTAGAGATTTAATCCTTTCCATTTTATCACAGTTAATTTTTGCTTTCTATGATAAATATCAAAGACATTTTCAATACTTTATAAAATCAGAAGAATTTCTTCTTTGTGTGCTCAAAATATTTGCTGTCTCATATGACATATAGGTAGATTTTTCCTTCTTTTGCCTGTACTGGAGTATAGCACCAGCAGGGACCATTTACATTTTTTTTTTCTAATTCTTTGCTTTGGATTTATGAAAAAAACCTGTCAATTATGAAAATTTTAGATTTCTATTAAATGAGTGTGTCTTTGATGAACCATTGCTGTTAAAAATGTAGCTGTTGGAATCAAGCAAGGCATGTTCCAGGCACTGCTGTTTTTCTAAGAATAGAAAGTCAGTACATTTTTGTGGTTGCCTCTGACCATTAAGACTGGAGGAAGGTTCTTGGAGAGAATTTCTAGCCAAGCCATGTACAGGTAATCAGACACTGCTCCTTTTCTTGCCACAGGGAGGCTCCTGTTTGGGCAGAGGGAAAAATAAAGTTATCATTATGAAGGCAGGGTTAGCCCAGGCTTCTCATTAAATACTAAGCAGAAAGCATCACTGTTCATATACAACTCTTGCAAATTAAGGCCTTAGGATGTGAAAACAAACCCTTGCTCACCTGATTGTACTGGATATTAACTGCTTTTGATTGTAGCCTTAAACTGGTAAAGACTATTTTTGGGGTTAAAAAACTTACAAATAGTATGATTTTTAAAAAGGATAAAAATGCAACACATGCATAGTTTTGCAGTCCATCAGTCAGTTTTCTGATCTGCAGTTACTCTGAGATGGGAGTTTTAAAATATGGTCAATTTGTAATAAGCACTATATGACCACCCCATTTTTGAGACTGAATTAATAGAACTGTAGAGGTTTATCTGTGCATCACAAGTGCAAGCTAATTTATTGAAGCTGTGCACAACAAATGTGTCTGTAAATAAAAATTGATTCTGCAAAGGGCCTTTTTGGGTAATTTTATTGGTGGCCTCCTTTCCTTTATACAATTGCTTCATCACCAGGAAGGATTCATATTCAGTGCAGTCCCAGAGAAGCATCAGTCCAGATGCAAGCCCTCCAGAAGGTACTTAAAAGATTACTTTTGTGCTCAGTGAATTAACACAAGGATTTCTGTAGCTGCAGTCCAGAATCTCATTCCACATTACTCTTAGAATCAAAAATGTTGTGACTCACAGGACAATGAGGTTGGCTGCTCTCGAGTGCTCCTGCAAGAGCTCGTTCAGACGGACTTGGCGGTAACTCTGGTCAAACACACCAGGAAAAGAAAAACATCAGTCAGGTCAGTGGTCAGTGATCCTCAGCTCTGGTGCCTTTGGGACTTCTGCACTCCCCCTTGCCTGAAGATTTTCTGCTGCTGCTTTGGCAGCACTAGAAGCCAGGTCTGCTCTGGGGTCCACAGTCTCAGCCATGGCAAAATACGAGGCTAAGCCACACTTTTTGGTTGGTGTAGTTATATTAGGGCCACTCCAGTGGTTCACTCCTGTGTAAGGTTTCCTGGGGATAGGGATTATTTTTGTACTGAACTTTATGATCGAGCTCAAGCTCTCCATATTTTTATGGCTTAACCACAAGTCACAGGGAGCAAGAGACCAGGGCAGGTTTATGTAAGATAGATGTATCTTAACTGATTTTGTAAATTATTTTCTCTTTCCCTGGAGAAAGTAAAAAGCAGATTTTTCTCCATTCAGATCTTAAATTTTCCTTCTCTACAGAAATGTCACTGTTCTTGTACATACTATATAGGTAAGAACCCTCATAATGTAGCCAGCTGTTACCTCATGAGAATCATCCTATAACATCACCCGTTATCTGTGCTGCCAGGTTTTTATCTGTTAAATTGTAAAGGTGTTCTAATGTCCTCTGTAAAATTCCCAGAATTGCCCTACTTCTGAAGTTAAGAGGCATGTCTTTCCAGATGTGTAAGCTAAACTTTTTGTTGCTGTTCTTGTTTTACAGAGTAATTTGGTATTTTAATATTGTTGACTCTCTTCAACTTTTGAGGAATTTTTCTGGTTCCTTAATTAGTGACCTAGACAGGACCAAGCTTAATCACGTATTTTTCTTCCTGTTGTATCCTCATTAGTTCTGCATGTGAGTGTCTGTGATAATATTCCTGTTACCTTTTGTACTGAGGTGTTTTAAGGGCTCTGACTCCCACTTTTTGATAATTTAAGGTGAGAATAATTCTGAGGTTTTCTGCCCATAGCTGACTATATAACCTTATGCTGATTATCAGCTCCATGAGCAGTCAGTCTGCTTCCCAGCTGCTGCAGTCAGTAGTGTAGTGTGTTATCTTAAATCATCATTGATTTCTGCTTATGTTAATATGCCAGGCTGTGACTTCTGGCAGCTCTGAGCTCAGAGTTGCAGTCCTTGCTCTGTTGAGGAAGTTACCAGCATCATAAAGTGGAGATAACTAAACCCCCAGTGTACTCTGGTTAATTCCCCAGGAATCATAACTAAAATTGCTGGATTCATTCTCTGTGAGTTACAGGAGAACTTGTCTCTTAAGGGTGAAGGAGTTTGCATCCTTTTGTCACTGGCCTGATGAATCCTGGTGGTTCATTGGTAAAAAGGTATTTTTCTAACAAATATTAAGAGCAGACTGGGCTGTAATTCACCCAGTAGATCAGCCAGCATTGGCCTTGAAGTTCCTCTGCACTGCAGGAGAGCTTCTGCATGGTAGACTGGTTTAGACTTCACTCTGCCATTGAGGTAAGAATTCATGCTCAACCCTGCCTTTGGAGAAATTTCTAGCTTAGTTGAAGTGTCTGGATTCAGTTCTAAATGGCCCAAAGTGGTGAATGTTTGGAACTGCACCCTTTAAGAGATTCAAGCTCCAAAACAGTGGAGCCATTTAATAAACCTCAGCAGACCCAATTAGCTCAGGCTCAGTGCAGTAACTGTGTGGCTTCTGGTTCAGAGGTGGTTTTCATCTGGCTGGCTTTGATGTGGGCAATGGAAAAAAGCCTGGAAAATACTGTGTAAACATGCCAAGGTCTGAGAGAGCTCAACAATGCAATCATAACACACCTCTGCAGTGTTTACAATATAAATCCAATCTGTAAATATCAAATACAGGTTTGTACATGTCGTGTTTTTAATGCCATATCTGCTGTTTCACTTTTTCTTACTAATCGCTTCAGACATCTGGAGGGCAAGAGAAGGTAGATATGTAAGAAAGTAGGTGAGGCTTTACCTTCTCCTTGAATGCTTCCAGCTCTGCATCTGTAATTTTCCATGGAGTCTCTCGCTTTAATTTCTCAGCAGTTGTCATATCTTTGCAGCTCTCATGGAGGCGATATGGTTCAATCATCTCTTCAAAGAATTTCCAGCTGAAACAGGGATTACAAAGGAGGCCTTGGCTGCAGGGTATGAACTCACTAACTTATTTCACAGTCACTGTGGATGAGGGGCCTCACTGATAATAATTATAGCTGAAAAACATGCTAAATCTTTAACTGTTCTCTGCTACATTGTGCCCCAAGTTATAGCTGTGCCACTTCTGTATGTTTGGGTTATTTGAGAATAATTAAAAGGTTATTTGAGGATAATTAAACACTGCATTTAGCAGAGAATTTTCTGCGTTGTCCTGGTTCTGGCAAAAATACTGAAATGAGTTTTACAGTAACTGCAAACTGCAGTATGTTGGTTGCTAATATTAACAATGAATGTGGTCTTCTCATGAATACTGAACATTTTATTATTGTTTCAGCACTAGCTGGACCAATCACCTCACTGATGTGGTTTTAATGCAATGGATAAACAGGTGATACAAACTGCCTGTTACAAGGGGCTGAAGGAAGCACTAGGTTTTTTTGCTATATGTGGACTCAGAACTGTGTTCAGATTTTCTCTCTAAATTTCAAGTTGTTTCTTGAACTTTTGAATGGCTTCATCTGGAGAACCTTATTGTCCTTCAGTACTTCTTGCTTGCCCATTGTTGAAAATTCACAGAGACCTCAGGGAGTTTCTTTTGTATGGGTGTGAGTCTGAGTATTTCTCTGAGCACTTGGTGCTGACAGGCCTTGTTGTGAAGTGGCAGACTGGGCACAGGCTGGCCTTGGCTGTATGGCCAGGAAGCCAAGAGATGGGTTAAAGGCTGTGATATGCAGCATTTAGTGTTGCTGTTGCTAAGTTGTCATTGTTTGTCAACATCCTCACTGTCTGTTTCAGTATGTAAAATAGTGATAATCCTCTTATTATTCATTAAATAGATGGGGTGCCAGCTGGAAGAGAGATACAATGGTCTGTCTAGCAAGTGTCTGGCATAGAGCTCACTTGTTCAGTTCAGACAGTGCTGATGCAGCAAATGTGTGTGGCTTTTTATGTTAATGCCAGATATTCTTTTTGATAGCTTTTATTTATGTAAAATCACTGCATTGTACTGGAGGAAAAACAAGATTTGTATTGCAAAGTTCTTTATATGATTAAAAGATTTTACTTGAGAGATCAAGAGAGCACTGAAAGGGGACTTTAGGTATCTAGTTATAAAACCTTTTATATTCTTTAGTTGAATTTCTTCAGTCAAGTCTCCAATGGTCCATAGAAACTCTTTCCTTTTTCCTGCTCTTAATACTTAGAAAATTATTACAATGAAGTGACAGTGTTTTTTGTGTTATGCTTTGTTGTTTTTTTTTTTTCCTTTTAATTTTCAACATAAAAGAAATAAACTCTAGATAAAGGCTGGCTGCTAAATAGTGGATTTGGTAATGCTTCTTACCTCTCTTTGTTGGGCTTTATATTGATATCACAAATGATATTAATATCAGCAAATTTTATTCTGAATTTGCTTAGGAGTGAAGCCATCCTGAAAACAAAAGAGAAAATGTTTTATCACTGCACTTTGGAGTGCCTTATATCAAAGAACACTTGTGAATGAGTTAGACAACTGCATGTTATATCTTTGACTATATGACAAATTACTTTAAATGCTTTAGTGTTTCAGTTTCTAATTGCAGAACTGGATTAATGTGATTGCTGTAGCATAATTCATTTAACTGATGATTGATGAAAATCACAAAATAAAAATAAATTAATAGCAGACAGAGGAAAACTTACTTAAAGTACCATTGTTTTTTGGGAAACAATTTTTTCCAATTTTTTGGGAAATTGTAAAGTACTTAAAGTACTCTAATACTTAAAGTACCATTGTTTTTTGGGAAAACAATGGTACTTTAAGTATTCCCAAAGGCTTGAGTTACAAAGGAGGAATATTCTATATACAGTAGGTCAGAATTCCCCAATACTTACAGAAGGCTTCTGTTACTCTGTTACTGTCAGAATGGATGGGCCTTTACAGTACTGGTAGTGCATGTGTTGGTCAAAATTTGATCCAGAAGGTCCAATACTTAAAGAATCTTTTTTTCTTCATTTATGAATTTATATTGAGCTACTCGCATGGTGTCTTTACACATGTTCATTAAAAAATAATTTGCTTTTCTGCCTTTCCTTGGCAGAAGGAATAGTTTATAGATTTTTGTGTGTTTGTGTTGAGGATAGAGAGGTTTAATTAGGTCAGTTTTGCCCTTGTTTGAACCATGCTTGGGATCTTGTGGTTCTTCCCCACACCTCCTTCTCCCACCTCCTTTTTTGTTTCTATTTCTGGTAGAATATCTAGCTTTGGATTTTGAAAAGGTCAGAGAGTTCCTAGGAGCAAACCATGGTAGAAATACATATTTGTTTATGACCCGAGAGTTTACTCTTTCTTTTAATGTATTTATATAAAAAGAACTTGTATGAATCTTGATGTCCCTGGTGGCAGTCCCTGTTTTGAACACATTAAAGAGCAAAATCTCACCTTCTGTGAAAAGGTTTTAATATTTGGGGAATTACATGCTAGGAAAAGTCCAGTTAAATTTGACTTCTGAATTCAAAATACATGGCTGAAATTGTACTTGGATGATTTAGTATTAGATCTACCTGGGGAATGGAGGAATCGCCCAGCCCAGATTTGTCAGATTTGTCTCTGTGAAGGCTTTTGCATGTGGCAGGTAGGCCATGTCCTGAGGAATGCTGGTGTTTAGGTACCTATACACACACATAATGTTTTCTTGGGACAAGCTGTGTCTTGGTCAGCTGTCCTGGTCATGCTGGTTACTGTGGCCTTTGTGGGACAAGCAGGGGATGCAGGTGTCAGAGCTGCCTCTGTGGAAACTGTCATGTTTTGACAAATCCCATTTGGTGTCAAAACTTCCTCCTTCCAGCAAAATCAGGTGACATGGGGGTTCAGGAGCCTGCTTGCAGTCCTGAGCAGCCAAGACTGGGCAGACTCTGGACAGGGGGCAGAGAACACTTCCCAGTGGGTCCTTGAACAGCTCTAGGGCTTTTTTACCCAGTTATAAGGATAGTTTGTACAAACACTTGTGAATTTCTTTTGCAGAGGTACATTATTTTAGGGTACTGTCTAAAACAGAGGGAACCACAGTGAGTAAAGTTTGGTCTATGTGTTCCCTTTTGCTTTAGGGGAACATCCTGTGGCAGCTGCCTTTCCAAGGCACTGTGTTGTAATGCTAGTGAAGCTGCTCATTCTGACTCCTGTTCTTGTACCCCTCTCTCTTGTTTGCCACTGGAGTTTTGGCTGGAGATGTTGTTTTTAACTTTCTACATGGTGCTTTTGCTCTTTGTTAAGCAGTCACTGACTTTCATCCCAAACTGAGCTGCTTCCACTGGTGCTGAAATGGCTGTGCTGTAGTGTGTGAAGTGCTTAGGAAGGAAAGGTCCTACATGCAGTGGTGATAAAAATAAATTTGTATTAGTACCTTTCATTTCCTCAAAGGCAAATGATTATAAAATGATGATTATGAAATCTAGACTTTCTTTAAAACACTGAGTAAAATCAACTTGGCCTTAAAGTTGATTAACTTGCTCTTTAACTTCTTTATATTTTATCACAGTAAATCACATTTATGTGAGTTATCTGTCTATGCTATTTGCATGTGAGAGCTTCGTGTGCAATTTCACTTCCTGTTACCTGGACAGTCTCATGTAAATCCCATAAAAGTAATTATATTCTCATTACAGAGTGCAGACTGCTCTTCTCAGAGAAGAGAATATGAACTATTAATGGGAAAAAGTGCTGGATGTGAGTTTCCTTTGGTAATCACCATTTGCAGAGCTTTAAGGGCCATGCCATAAGCTTAACACCTTTCAATCAAGTACTTCTTTTTTTTTCATGCTGCCCACAGTATAACAAACCAGTTGTGCTGAAAATTTCTCACCTTCCTGCTGTATATGCATTATATTCAGCATCAATTCTAATTCTTTAAACAAGTGAGACAAATAAAGTTATATTTACACTAGTTTTTCCTCTTCAATCCTATTGACTTTTCCCCCAGTGAAGATCCTTAATTTACAATTCTTCCACTTCTTCCTGATAGTTAGAATGTAAGGAATCAGGATTGTTAGACCTGGAAGAACACAGAAAATTGGAGGAATGTCAAATTAGTGCATTGTATGGTAAAAATTCCATCTTTCACTTAAGCAGTGTTGGATGTAATTTAATTTTAAAACATTTAATCCTGACAGAAAATTGATTATGTTAGCTTAATAAAAAGCAGTTTTATGCAACTTCCCAAGTCTGTTTTTATATTTGGTAACAGAGGAATCTCTCTCCCTGTGATTCTTACTCAAATTCCTTACCTCCATCATCGAACAGCCACCAAATGTCAATTGTACCTTTTCCTTGCTTCTTTTTAAATTGAGTGCTGGCTTCTAGCAGCCTCTGATTGAATTCACCCACGTGCATTGACTGTATGGTGTTAATGGTGCTCTCTGTAATGAGAAAGAAAAAAATGTGGAAGGATGTCTGATAAGTGAGGCAATAAGTAGCTTTAGGGAGCCAAATGGAGGGAAAGCTTCAGGAAAATGAACTGTTTCTGACATAATTTCTATCCTTTAAATCTGAAAAAAAGGTACAGAGTAGATGCTTTGGACTTTTAATTTTCTCATAGACACAGAAACCAAAGCTTGTGTAACACATTGTCACTAGATGATAACATTTGAAAAAAGTTACCTAATAATTTGTTCTGTCTCTTTTTAGTTAATGTAAAATTCACTGGGGCCTTAAAAAGCCACTGGGAAATACCTGATAGATTTTAGAAGTAAATGTGTCATTTTGCATCATTTACAAGCTCAGCTGTGTTGTAAAATCCAGAGCTCCCTGAAAGGTACAGGCAGAGTGGATGCAGTGAGCTGATGGGGTGTTATGGGTGAAGCTGGAAGTTGGAGAGCACAAGCACACATGGCTGTTTCCTTATGCTGACATGGTCACTGATAACTGGAAACAAATTTTGGTTCTTGCTGTTTGCTTGGCTGGCTTTAAAAGATGCAGTCCTGACTCTGGGCTAACAATAGCTTCTCTCATTCCACCTTTTGAGGCCTCTGGCTTTATTACTGCTTCTCTTTCAAAGATTTCAAAGAGATGGTGTCAGAGCAGTATTCTAGGTGGAACAAACAGGCTTCTTTAGAGGTTTTACTCTGATCTGCAAGGTTCTGAAAATGCTTTGTTTGGGTTTTCCTGTGTTTCTGGACTGTGTACAGGATCGTTCCAAAGCAGTTATTGGCTTTCCTCTACAGTTCTAGCATCTCTGCTGGGAGATGGAACAACTCTGGGGAGTATGAACATAAAAACAAAACAGAGAGGTGGGGCTATTTACTAACACAATCTATCTAGTACAGAGAGCCAAAATGTGTAATATATGTTTACTTTCTGCATTTCTCAACAAAATCAAAAAGGGAAGCTGAAACAGGGGCATGCAGTCTTGGAATTGTCATAAGAATATGTTCTACTGAAACAAAATCAACTGAAGTCTCCCAGCTGAAGAATAATGGCATTTTATGTTCCCAGTTTGTAGCTCTTCCTGGCACCTGTGGGAGTTGCATGCACAGCCAGATGTAATTGTCTCTGCAGGTGCAAACTCTGAAAATACATGTCTGTGTACAAGCATGGCTTCAGGTGGGTCATTATCATTACAGCCTAGCAGTTGTGAAATGAGACCTTAAATTGGGTCTGTATCATTTCACTAGATCTGAAATGTAGTATTGACTTCATCACCTACACAACAATGTGTTAGTTATTTGACAGTATGCTGTGTATGTACTTTCAGTACTTTTTACCACCTTCACTTGTGCATTCTTATGAAATCATGCTTAGCCTACAGAGCAGTGCTATTTTTACCTGTTTTTCAGCTGTGTACTAAGGTTGTGTGTGTATATTAAGTAAGAATGCTTGTTGCCTGCATACTGTGCATATGTTCCTATTTTCTTTAGAGAGGAGGGAAAAAAGCTTAAAAGCTTTTTTTCTGTTTAAAAGCTTAAACCACCCTATTAAAAAGACAAAAACAACCTCAAAACCCTCTCAACCAACTTGTACTGAATTCCTCAAACTTGAATAACCAAGTTCTGTTTTTGTCAAGGAGCAGTGAAGATAAGCTGAGCTGAGAAGTTTATCTAGCAAGTGAGGGGGAATGGTTGTGCTGCAGAGAGTGTGTTCTGTGAGCAGAGGATGTCCCTGTGCTGTGTTACAGGGTTTGGCCACCACAGTTTGCACAAGGGAAGCTCTGTTCCAGGGGCTTCTCTGTGGCTCAGGAGTTTTTGGCTTGGAGTAAATTCTAGTTTTCATGTTGGTAAAACTGTGATGCATTGAAGGGTTGGGGAGGAGCTGGCATTTTGGAACTTACCCTTTGTTTCGTGTTTTGAGATATTCAGTGTGCTGGCTTTTTTGAAGAATCCACAGATACCCCTTTTTCCTTCTTCAAAGTCATTTTCTTTAATGGTGGCTTCGAGTGCCAATCTCTCCTGCTCCAGCTTCTCTAATTCCTCTGTATATTAGAAAAAGTAAGAGAACTGGTAAGACATTGCTGTCTTTTAAATTAAATCCCTTACTGAGCTAATGGTGATGATGTGATTGCTGTTGTGGTACTTTGTAGACAATGTAAAGCTCATGGTATGAAAATTTCTGTTAAAATGCTTTTTCTTTGCAAACAAGTAGGGAGAAGTAAGCAAAATTCACCTCTGGAAGCCCTAGCTTGGGATGCCTGTGCCTACAGCACTGTGGTGTGCCAGCTGCTCTCAGGTTGTCTCTTCCAAATTCAATTCAGTATTATGACATTTTATAGTTACATGAGATATTATTTATTGAGTTATGTTTGTGGATGTTTAGTTGGTTTCTTTAGCCAAGAATTTGAAAAGACACAAGGAAAGCTGTTTTCCTACACTGAGGAAGCTGAGGTATTTAGTTCTAGCCTGTGGGTCTCTTTTCTTAGAACAAAGTCTCATGGTTTGTACTTTGAGATTCTCAGAAGTACGTAAGGATCCTGAATATACAATCATTCTCCATGCAGAATTATTTTTCATGGGTTTTTTTTAAAGCATTAGTTGCAAAGATGGAAGATTTAGCCAATCAATTCTGTAAACTTAGTAATATAAAAGAACTATTTGATCTTAGCATTATTATGCTTTTGCTGAGAAAAAGGTACCATGTGCTATTGTGGAATATATTATGGTGAGACACTAATTAATATGATTCACATTTGCCTGCAGAAAACTTTTTTCATAAGGAAGTCTTCTATTTGAGTAATAAATTAACTAAGTATGAGGTAATTTCATTTAAGACATTGTGTTAAAAAAGTAGAATAAACCCTTGCTAGCCAGACATTATTAGCTCTGTTAGCACTCTCAGTTGCCAACAGAAAGATTATACTTTCTTTTAGTTTTTAACCAATGACAGTCTCATACTTCTGATTATTAGACATGGTGATAGCTTCAGACTTAATGGCTACTCAAAACTAAAATTTCAGTTTTTCTATTGAACAGAATGCTGTTCCAAGTATAAGAACACAATGATCATTCTTTTCCACTACAATGACTCTCTATCTGCTTCAAAACATTTCTTTGTATTTGAGGCTCCCCCCTTAATTCTCTCTTACTCCTTGTGTCACAGCACTTGGAGAATATTTGCTCATTTGTAAGACTGCAGAGTTGTTTTCACTGTGTTTTTACAGGTGTTCCCATGACTGTACATTTTGAGCACTCAGTTTCTGACTCGCAGCAGGCACAGATAGGCAGATAGCTCTCAGAAATCACCGGGGGTGAAGAAAAGGTTGATGATTTTGGAATATTTTCTGAGTCTCTGCAGTTTTTCCCCGTGGGTCTCCAAGCACATCGAGCTGCCGGTGCGAGGGGGTGTTCACGTACCCTTGTTCCTTGAAGGAGTCTCTGGCGCTTTTCCCTCCGCGCTGGTTTCTCCGGGGGTTCGCGCCTTCCCCCGGTGCCGCGATGGCGGCGGGCGGGCGGCAGGCGGCAGCAGAGAGCCGCGGGCACGGCTGCTGCGGGCAAACAGCGCCGGGGGAGAGCGGCCCTGCCCGACACCCGGGGAACCGCTCCGCCTTGGCCACACAAAGACATGTCTACATGTCTCCCGAAATGGTGGTGGCATGGCGGAAGGGTTGCCCTTGCCCCCTGGGATATGCGCTGCTAAGCTAAGGAGGAATGAATGGAAGGGGGGGAGAGAGAACTGATGATTCCCTGCGGATTTCAGATTTTTGTAGGGGTGGGAGCTCTGTGAGACTCAGAGTTGCACAGAGGTGGTACCAAAAGTGCAGCTTCCCATTTCCCGTCTGTCCCAGAGGTATCAGGTAGGCAGAGAGAGCAGATGTTCCATGAGCAGGAAGGAAATCTGCAGCAGGGTAACCGGTTGCTGTGGCACAATATGATTTTATTGCTTTAGCCTGTGCCTGTGCTGGAACTGCTTTGGGAGTTGAGTTCTCTGGTGTGCAGAGCCCCTTAATGTGGGAGGCTTGGACTCCTTCTGTCACTGCCAGTGATCAGCAGGGATTTCAGACAGGATTTAAACTGCACAAGCAAGGATGGACTATAGAAGTTGTGAGTGCAGGAACTATTCTAGAAAGCAGATGGTGACTCTTCTGAGTGTCAGTCCTTATGCTGTGCATCTAACCAGCAGAGATATTCAGCTGTTGAGTCACTACATACCTTGAACCTGAAGGACCTGAGATATATCAAATCCTTGGCTAATTCTGATGATAATTACACCAAGCTCAAAATCAAAGGCATCACTGGAAAGAAAGAAAAGGAAGAGAAAACATGGTTTTACATCATGCATGTTGATGAGGAAAGCTGTTTTGAAAAGATCAGTGAAAGTGTTCACAGAGAGGACAGACTAGGTAAAATTGCAGAAGGAATTGTCCCAGATAAATTTATAGTAGTCCTCTTCCCTCATTTAAAAAAAGGTTTGACTGGGCAGGGGAGCACATCAGCTATTCCTGAAATGGGTCTTTCAGACTGCACTTTTTTAGGAACTAGGTTGCTATAGGGTAATTTTTTTCTCCCTTCTCTGAGGAAATAACAAAGCTGAGGTAGGTTTTGTTGCTCTGTAACTTGCTTCAGCTTTACAAGTGAATTTTGAGCAAGCATCTATGAGAAGCCTGTTCTAAAATGACTGTTTCCTAGCTAAATCCCTACCCACAGAGCTGCTGAGCCTTAGGCACACATGAGATTTGAAGCAAAGCTCTTCCTCTGTCTCTTAGGCTTAAAAGAAGAATTCCATGATGTTCTCTTATTCCCTTAGAATGAGCATTAGCATTGTTTTTCTCTGAGCCCCTGGCCACTAAAAATGGGAAAATACAGTTCTGCAAAAGCACTGTTGACAGCAGTGCAGCTTCTTGAGCATTGTCAAGCCATATCAGCTCTGATGGTGCCAGGTGTTTGCAAAGCAAATCCTACAAGGTGTGGGGAACCCATGAACCTTTTTTGATGGACAATAACTTCAGCTACAGAGCTAGGATGTGTGAGGCCATGTCTGTACCTACGTCCTTGCATTGTTCCTACACATGAAATTCTCTATGGAAATGCTCCATTAATCTGGTCTAAGAGGAGTGAAAAGGGAGGTACTGAGATGACTTACTGTATAATGCCCACATAGTTCTCAACTTGAGTGGCAGGTGCACTTCTCCAGTCCTTCTTAAATCCAATCACCAGGGTGTTTGGTTTCATTCTACCCAAGCCTGAGGCCTGCCAATATTAAAACACTGCTTGAGAGAGGTGCACATACAAGCTTTTACTGTAAATGAAAAGTAATGGCAAAAGATAACTGAAGTAATGTTCTGGAGACACAACTCGATTGCATTTCATAAATGCCCTTCATGCTCATACCCATGCAAAAAGATTAGCTTTAAATCATTCCAATTATAAATTATTTTAGATGACAGAAGTGTAGTTTTGCTAAATTAGCATTCATTTGCATTTCTTCTGACATGCTCTCATTAAAATGGTTCAATAACTTGGAATCAAGAGGGAGTTCAAGAACTGTTTGTATGTTCATTCTGATACAATGTCACAAAGCTTTAATCATCTTTGGAATACTCAGTAGATGAAGTGAGTCTGTAGTCTTTTAAAACATCTCAGATACACAGAGAAGGGATGGGCTCCTAAGAATATTTTTTTGCCTTGAATTTGGAAACTGTTGCTGTTTCATTTGCTGTGTTCTTTTCAAAAGGTGATCCAAAATCAGCTGAGCATGCTTTGTAGATAAAATTATGGTTCATAAATAGGAAGAAGAAATAGTTTGGCAAGATATTAGTTTGCCTTCAAAACTGGTTCTGGATGCTAAAACCTGGACAAGTAAGGAAAGTCAGATGTAGATTCAGCTAACCTAGTGTTTATAGAAATCTAAATATTCAGTGTATTGGGAACCTCTAGGTGGAGACACAAAACGCCAGCTTGTAAAATTGTTACACTTTCCAACTTTTGACTACTAGCAAACAGAAAATAGGTAAAAACTCTTGGAACCTTGGTGGGTTTTTTGAGTAGCACTGTTTATGTTGAAATCAGCAATTGTTGCTGATGTCTTTAGGTTGCAATAATGATGATATGGTTATCCTTCTGTTTGCTGGAAGAGAATTATTTGGGGTCCAGTAGTTGACTTTGTCAATAGTGCTTATGTAGTAATGGAAAGGAAGAGATCATCAGACTGTAGCAGTTCTCAAAAACATCACAAAGATCTCCTACTGAGACAATGTATAAGCCCAAGATGAAGTGTCTTTGTGAGGCTTTTCCAGAACAAAGAGATCTTTATTAATAGCATTTCATCTCGCTCAATTGTCCTGTCCATTCAGCAAGTGTACAAAGAGCCCTGGTAGGACACCAGTGGGTGACTTACCCAGAGTATTTTAGTTGGCTCCCTACTGTCTCACTTGGCACTGTTGTTTTTTCAGCAGTCTATTTTGTGAAAATGATATGAATTTGCTCTATATTTTGCCTCAGTACCTACGTGTTTAAATATTCATATATATGAGAGAGGAAAGGAGATGGGAAAAAGGAAAACAGTGTCTCTGTGCCTTCATTATGGCCATTTTAAATAGACTGTTGGAAAATATCTCCTGCATTCTTAGGGTAATAGAAAAATATTGCAGACTTTCATTTAAATGACCTTGCTATTTGCAGAAAATATGCCAAACATTCTCAGATATTCAATATGCTGTGTAATACCAAACAATAGAATTGATTTGAAGTGTATCAAGTGTCAGCTGCATAGACATTGATATGTTGCCCTGTAGATGCTTCTCTTTTTTCATAATAGTGTCTCATTCATTTAGGAGAGAATCAGTATGCCTTGTCTCATAATTCCATAGCCCAGAACTAGATCTTGATGAAATAATCTGTGATAGAATATACATGTACCCCCTTTCTGTCTATAACATTACCCATATATATGTAGAGCTTCTTCACAAGCGAATAGTGATGTCTCACATAAAGGGATGCTTTGATGTACGCTCTCCTGTGTGTTCTGTAAACAAAAAGCTTACTTGAAGTAGACTTTTGACTCCATCTCTGAAGCTGTCAGCTGCCACTGCTGCATAAAAGGCTTTTCTTTTGTTCTTTGTGAGCCAGGCCTGCTTTTTTTCCATGCCACTGTTCATCTCCTTAACACACAGCTTGCGTGGGCCCTGCATGATACAGTAAAATATTATTATGAAGGCTTTGTATTGTACATCACACAGTGATTTTGAAGGAGTTACCTAGCCTGCTGTGGGAGCAAATGGAGAGAGTCAGAAAAATACCTTTCCAGAAAGGGTCCACAGAGATTCAGCCCTTTGAAAATATCTGGGCTGCAAAAATTATTCACATTCTGTTTGAGAGGGCTGAGGCTGTTAATACTACTTAAATGCAGTCATTCTGACAGAAGGAAGGAGTGCTATGGATTGTAACATCTTAAAAAAACATCTAAGGTATGATAAAGCAGCTCAGAGTGAATAAAGTCCCTGCCTGGCTTGACTATGTAAAAGAGTCTCAGCAGATCTAAATAGACATGGTGAAGTTCCTGTCTACTGACATAAGAGAAGAGAATTGATGCAATGCAGTTAAAGATGCAAATGCCTTTGTTGCCAGTTTTCTTTCTGTGGTCATCTGGTAATTTAATGGGAAAAAATCCATGTGCATATCCAAGTCACAAAACATCAATATAACTTAATGGATGTATGAAGAGCTGGGAATGATAATTTGAACAATAAGCCTGATGTTTCATTGTGAGTGAGGAGGGGAAACAAACAAGTTTTGCCCTTCTTCCCTGTCTCTCAGAGGAAAGCACCTGAAGGTGGTTTTGTAACTGGCTTGCACAATGTGTTTCTGCTGGCCCAGGGGCCTGTCTGTGACCTCCCCTGCTCCTCCTTTGCACTTGTGGAATGTTTGTGCAATTGTACAGGGAGTCCAGTGAATTTGCAGACTGAGGACCAACCCTGAAAAAGTATTTTACATGAAGGCAGGGAGTAAAAGCAGAAAGAGTCCCTTTTCCTAAAGTGCAGACTGTTCAAGCCAACATGTAGCCATAACCTCAGAGACAAGTAATCTTGAAATCATCTTTATGTTCTGTTGTGATCTTTATTTTATCCATTTCTGAGCTATGTATCAACAAGTTCCTGGAAAGTTTCTTGCTGCCTTTTGGAAGAAAAGAATGGAAGATGTTCTCTGTGGCATGGTATTTCAAAACTTTATGCATTGCTAACAGCATGTCAGCTTTTGAGGCAGAATGTGCTGGGTGTTACATTTATGGCTGAATAGTCTCACTGCATTTGTTGTGATATTTATTGCAGGCTGCTCTTCAATGTGATTGTGAATTTTATCGTCTGGTTTTTACCGCAATTTTGCAATTCATAGAGGTTCATTTTGTCACACTTTTATTACCAAGGAAATTAAATTTCACTTAAGTTGTTGAAGAAATAATTAGAAAGCCCCCCTAAACAATTACAAAGCTTATACTAATGAAATGGTCTTTGGAGTTTTTTGTATCGACAGGAATGAAATCTCAGTTCTCCATAGAAAGTATTAATATTGGAAAAATGTGCCTAATAATTCAGAAAACTTGCTGGAACTTAACTTTAGGAAGCTGCATAATCTCAGGGTCTTGTTGGGATTGGTTCTGTGCTTAGTGAATTCAGTGGGAAATGGAACAATAATTATAGTAGGGAAGAATTAGGACCATTCATTCTTTATAGATCCATTTGATTTGGGAAGAGTCACATGTGGATCTTCTGTACTCTGTTTCTGCAGTGTGGCAGCATCAAATGAATTATTCCTTTACTGCTATAGAGGAATACATTATCTTAGCTGGACTGATTCTATTATCTAAATTCTGTAGCCTCATTTAGTGCCATGAGCTGTTCTGGTTTTTTTTCCTCTCTCTCAAAATTAAAAGGGCAATGTAATATTTAAAATACATTTTCTCCCAACACTACAAATCTATCTATTTTTGTTCTGTCCTGATGAGAGACTAGATCTTCATCCTCCAAGATGCATCATTTGCTGTGTATTTATATCTAGAAATACACTTTGCTCCTCTCTTTAGATCTCAGAAGAGCATGTTTATCCTCAAAATCAGCATTGTAACAGTTTTGGAGGAACCACTGCAAAGAGAGCTGAATTACTTGCCAATCCCCACCTCTGCAAATCAGTGACAAAGCTGAAAATAGAACCTGGGTAATTTGACTCTCACGCAATAACCCTTCAGGTTTTGTGTGGTTTGGGGGTTTTCTGTTTTCTAAGCCTAAAATCTTTCCTTGTAATGTTTTGTTTTTGTTTTTTACATTCAAACCAATTTTTGTTCACCTACTGTGAACTTTGAAATGCATCTCAGTGAGGCATTTACCAGCAGGCTTTGTATCAGCCAACAGCTTTCATGTCACGAATTATGACGAAATTGATTCTCAGTGCAGATCTCTTTGGTGCTGTGCACAGCTGCCAGTCAGCCCCAGTGGGAGCTCTGTGTGCTGGGTGACAGTGGGATGTGGAGCAGAGCCCTGCAGCCCCACTGCTGCTGGGGGTGCAATGGGGGGAGTTCCCTTACCGTGTACACCTCACAGCAGATACACAGCCCGTTGTTCTTCGTGAAGGCGTGGGTGATGTCCAGCAGAGCAGGCCTGACCATAGGAGCTCCTGTTAATGCTAAGCACTGGGGTCTGGTGGGGAAAAAAGAGGTTGTGTATAATTGGCTGTGTACAGATTCAGGACAAGCCATTCTACCGTTCAGTAGAAATCTTACCTGAAGTTTTTAACGTGGTCCTCCACTGTCGTTAAAGCCAGAGCGCTGTCTAAGGCATTAACAAAGTACAGAGCCTGGGTAGAGGAGCCCCAGTTAACTTCTGCATAGGATAAAGATAAATAATGCACATTAAACCACAGGCTTCTCCTTACATTCTGTCGCAAAAATGAGCAATGGTGTTCTCTATGAAGAGCAGAGTATATTCTCTTGTACTTCATAGATACAGATCTGTTCTTTGTGCTTCATAATAGAAGGGATTGGTTTTGCTTGTGTCATGCAGAAAACCCCATGCAAGTAAATAGTTTCATTCTTTATGTAAATGTTGTAGGGAATGTTCTTTCCGTGCTTAAAAACTATTTTCTTATTTGTTACATTAACTTTGTGTCCTTCTCCCATTAGAAAATGGACAGCCCCGAGTCATGTGTGTGGTGGGGAATACCAGGAGGTGCAAATGAAGCCAGTAGGAAAGAACATTGCTGGTGCCAGTTTGCTCTGTTCTACTGTGTAGGCCAAAAATTGGTCTCCAAAGCCCATTTTGGCATATACATATTTTCTCATTTTTGTGCAGCTGTTTGGTCAGTGCAGACATATAAGAAATGTCTTTCTATGCTTTGAGATCTACATGAATGCAGATCAAGTCCTGTTATGCCAAGATACAAAGCAATATCAAGTGCAGCTAAGTGGAGGTTTGTGTAAAGTCACCTTTTCTGAGGAATATTAGTTTTTTCTGAACCCTCCAGTTGCTGGTAAATTACTGCTGAACAAAAGTCACTCTCTTAGCAGGAAGCAGGGCTTTTGTACAGCAGCTTCAGTGAATTTAACCAAGCTTTAATGTGCTGCTTTGCGTTAGGGACCCTGGCAATATCCAAGAAAAGAGTAGAAATCCTGGAATGTTCTTGACAACAGACTGCAGATGGGTGTGCTTTCCTGCAGCTGATGATACATTTACATATAAGTGTAAATGTGCTTCTAGGAGAGAAGCACGGACCATCCTAGTGGGTGTGAGAGAGCACAGATAGGGAGGACAGGCACAAGCAAGAGAAACAATATCACAGTCTCAGACCAGGTGTTGCTGTCCCAAGATAACTCCAATAAAAGTACATCTGTTGCTGGGAACTGAGCTTCTTTTATTTGTTGGTTTTGTTTTATGTTTTCTGCTGCAGAAGTAATTCAGGTGGTTAGCACCTAAATCTGGACCTGGGTTAGTTTTGTCCTGGATATGAATAGCCAGACTGTCTGGCTTGTACAGGACACAGGTTTTTGAGGACAGCTCCTGTGATTTGCTGAGCTACAAAGTGGTTTTTTTCCAGCAGTAAAGTGGCCCCATCTGTCTTGATTTATGGGGGAATTGTAGGGAGGTGCTGGAGGATGATCAGTTCATAAGTAATTCAGCTTGCATTTTTGTTGTATAATGGGCAGCACGTTTACATTTTGAGTGAGGACCCTGCATGAGTCAGCATAAGAACACTGCAAAATTCAGGTAAGGTTTTGTGTGTGGGTGGAAAAAAAATTATGAGTGCTACTCAAGTAAAAGCCCAAATGTCATAAAGATGTGGTGGGAATAAACCAGTCTGCTGGAATGTTTACAGAAAACCCTGAACCACACTTGAGCTGCTTGTTAAACAGGCAGTCACCAGACTATCAACTTAATCTGTATTACAAGGAGTTTAATGGGATGCTTCAGACTTCCCTCTAAATAAAGATAACACAGAAAAATAATTTCTATTCTGTTAGCAGAATTGATTCCTTTAAAATTCAGTCTAACAGCACAACATGTATATGTAATAATTGTGGGGTTTGGCCTTACCTGGCTTCTTGTATGTTACATAAATATATAGGAAGAGCTCAATGGCATAAGTGATGAGAGCTGCCCACCAGTTGATGACAAACATCACCCCACAGCACAGCAGGGCTCCAAAAAGTGACACCCACATGTTATAATATCTGAATGCAGGTCTCCAACCTGTTTAAAGAGAATTGAGGAAATTGGAAGAGCATAAAATATATTGATAAAATGATGATCCATGATTTTTGTGGATAAAATCCCATGTATAGTTTGTTTCAGGCTCTGTCAGAAGTAGCTGTTCTATTTATGTGTATTTGCAAAAATAAAGTTTATTGGTTCAGAATATTTTAGGACATCAGGAGATTACATGTAACTCCGGGTAATTGATGATTGTATACTTTTGATGCTTATACACAGAAGTTATTATCAGTAGCTAAACTCTTGCTGAGAGGAGTGTTTATCCCAATACTGTAAATGCACCTGTCTTAAACTTGGAAATTGCCTGGCCTTGTGGCAGAAAAATAAAATCATCTGCAATTGACTTTAAAAAGATATTATTCCTGCTGCTTTTCAGCTGCAGTACTGATTCCATCCCCTGCTACCAATTAAAATGATGAGGCAAGCACTGAGCCTTCATGGTTTGCAGGTCTCTGCCAGGTGTTCCACAGAGCAGACTTTGGAGAGGGAGAAAACACAGAAGATACAAGAGGCTGAGCAACCCCATCTTGGATCATCTTTATAATGAGGGAATAGGAAGGACCTGCTGGGAAGAAATTGTCTGTCCCGCAGCCTTGCAATTATTGTAATCTATCATTGTGAATTGGCAGAAATTAACTGGAGGAAATGAGAAAAGAAAATGGCTGCAGTTCTGTGTGAAATGTTAAGTAGTGGCAGAGCAGAGTCAGATGTAGGCAGATGAAATCTGTAGAGGTAATTGTCGCTCAGCACCAAGGCCACATGGAGCAGATCTGCATTTGTTCAGCTGTGCAGGTAATTAGCAGAAGTGCTCATCTTTTCTGCCCTCTAAACAAATGGCACTCTGCAGATCTGTAGGAAGGAAGTTGATGCAGGCATTTATGTCACTACTGCAGTTTCTTCACACTGGAAATCAAAAATGTATTCCTTGCTCCTTGAGTTGAATAACTAATTCATAAAGCAGGAAATTGTCTTTCCTGTGTGCCAAACCAGTGTTGCTCAGCTGATTGACTTTATTCCTGAAGGTGTCACCCCTTCCTTCATGAGATGGTGAGAATCATTCTGCTGTGGCAATGCACAAGTCTGACAGCCAGAATGTTCCTTTGCTGCAAAGGTAGAGGGAGGATCTCTAGTCACCCCTGAACAGGACCTCATTGTGCTTCACAATTGTGCTTTACAATTCTGCTTGTAGGCACTGCAGAGCTGTGCTGGTGCTGTTTGATGGACCTGCTCTTGCTCTGCATGTTCCCCTCCAGGCAGCATCACTTGTAGCACTGTTACTGTGCTTAGGAATCTCCCTGAACGTTCTGCTGTAGGTTGGGAGAAGGGAGTGATGATTCCCCACTGTACCTTGCAGCTTCATCAGCCAGAGTTGGCATAAGCTTTTACTCACACATTTTTTAATAGTAAGGGGAAAAAATACAAACACTCGGAGCAGAAATTTTTTCTCCAGTGGGATGCACCTTTCTCATTCTGTATGACTGTAGGTGTTGTAAGGACTTAGAGCCATTATTTTTATGTTTTGGAGATAAATAAAACATCATATTCAGTAAGGCATCAGGTCACATAACTTAGATACTTTACACATACTGCAGTTTTCTCTGACATACAGTCTAAACCTTTCAGAGATCAGACTATAAAGCTCATATTTAAATCACTGCTGAATGCAGACTCACCTGGAGATTTTGCATATGAGGCATGAAAGCAGGAGAAATTAATCAAAGCATATGAAGCCAGGAAGAAATTGGAGATGATGGGAGCAATGGTATTCAGTTCAGCTGCAAGACACATACACAAGTCAGACAGAGGACCAGTTTCCTGGCCTGCTGGCTAGCTGTTTCCTAATGATGCATTAAATCTGAACATTGTCTGCATTTATCATTCAGGAAGAGCTTGGGTATTTTTGTGTATTACTAATTTAAGGCCTCCTTGATCTACCTTCATTCATATGAATTATGTCTGCTAATCCTGATTTTAATAACATTATGTGCTATGCAGTGTTATACTTGATACTGTGATTCAGCATACTGTCTCTTAATGATGTAGATCTCATGTAAAGTTCAGAATTTTAAATACACAATTGACAGGATGGATTCATTTAAAAAAATACTTGTAATTACAACTTCAGGGGGAATTTGAATTCTCTACTAGACATCCTGTTTACTTAGCATAAGACAGTTTGAATTTCAAATCTTAGGAAAACTGATAACAATCCCTGCACCCCTAAATGTAGTAGCTGGGATTTTGTTTCATCAGTCCTGGTAAACTGGGATTTGCTTTGGAGCTGACTGTGGGAAAGGCTTGGGCGGAATAGGCTTCTTAAGTATTACCTCAGAGCTATGTGCAATATAAACTGGAAAACCATTTTCAAAGATTGTGACTTTGCCATTTCTGATAGAGTTCTGAGCACTGCCCTCTTCCAGCAGAGTGAACAGGAATTGCAGCTACTCCACACTTGGAAAATGAGGCTGTAGTGGTGGAGGTAAGTCACTGGAATCCCTGCTGCTTTCTTTTTGCCTTCATTAGGAATAGTAGGACTGCTACCAGGACTTGGGGTGTGCTTATGCCAGAGCTTACCCGACTGGAAATTTTCCAAACTGCAGCTACTGATTGTATTATAGTGTGAGTTTGTGTCATTTCAGAGCATGACACTGTAGCAGCTGTGTAACATGATACAAACCAATCAGAATGAAGGCCATGGCGATGGCAAAGGTGAGGACATATCCCCTGATAGGCTCGTTGTTTTTTCCGTATCCTTTGGCAAAGAATTCTAGCCCTTTGTAGACGTTGTCCTTGCAAAGAGCCTGGTAAGAAAAATCAGCACATAACTCTATTAAGGAGCACTTTCTTGCACCAGAAATCACTGTCTGTGAGTGGCAGCTTTCCAGGCTTTTGCTAAACAAAAGTTAAATCTCAGTGCTTCAAGTTCATCAACTGCTGTGGCATATGAACATTTAAGTAAGGTGATAAGACAATGTGCTACTATGTTATTATATCATAGGAAATAGACTCACAGGCATTTAATGCTTATTCAGTGCTTCAAATGAAAAGGTAATTAAATAGCTAAATAGAGTCTAAATTGTGAGAAGTTGAAGCATAAATCAGTGACTTGATGTAATTTGTACAGCATATCTCTCCCATGCCCTCTGCTCCTAGTCTGTCCTCGTTGCTGCTGCCCAGACAGCTTCTGGACAGCCTGTTAAGGGCACACCTGACAGCACCTGAATCTTATGGACCTGAGGGCTCCTGCTGCTCCTGTGCTTACAGGCCAGCTTTTTGTAACAAGACAGAAGTGGTCCTGAAAGTACCCTTGAAGGTATTTATGACAGGCACATGAGTATCCCCTGCTCCTGCAGCAAAGCTGAGCTCTGGCCAAAGGAACATTATCTCCCTTGTACGATGATAAGACTTGTCTTTTTCTGCTGAAAAACATTCTGCATATTGTTTTCCCTGCCCCATGTGTCAATGCTGCTTAAATATACATTACATTTGGCACAGAGAGTTCAACTTTGTCTCTGAAGTAAAACCAAGTATAAGGAAACGGATGTTTTAATTTTACCTGGAAAACTTTGGGTGCGCTGACAAGAGATGCTAGAGCTGATGACAGAGTAGCTGAGAAGATGCCAGCTGTGATGAGAGGACCAAAGCCAGACACCATGCTCATCACCTTTAGGAAAAAAATGAAGGTAAAAAGAACAGGCTTGCATTTGGATGCACTTTTTAATGACAAACCCATTCAAGTGCTCTATGTGTCTCTACTTTTCATGGTTCTAAATTTAATCTGCCACAAACTGTACTATTATTTTGGGTTTAGTTAAAAGCAATGGAGGCAAGGCCAAATTCTTATTCAAATATGCAGCTGTCTGCTGGGGCAGATGAGTACTCTGAGATTTCCTCACTGCCTTTACTAACTGATTGCTGTAAGTAACAGCCTCTACTTGATGAGTAAATAGTCAGCTTGTAGCAGACAAGAAAATGGAAATGGCAGGAAAAAGCCCCAATGTATGAAATGTGGTTGGAGGCACTTTATTTTATGTGGTTTTTTTTTTCCCTTGATTATTTAATATGGCTGAAAATGAGAGAAAATGCCTGATGGAGCTGCAGTGCTGCAAACAGTAATGATGGTCACTGTCAGGCCTCCCTCAGCCCTCCCAGGAGTGCTGGGCTGGCCTACTGAAGGGAAAAGATTGTTGAGAGGCACCAGACAAGGAAACTAAAAGATGGATGGATGTGATTGGTGGTATGTGGGCAGTACTTCAGAGAAGAAACCAGTGCATCCTTAAGATTTGTCAGATACAGTCATAACATTTTATGGCTCTAGTCTGGCAGGGGTAAATGCAAGAAGTGAAAATTTGTCTGGCTGTAGGGAGGTTACTGATTTTAAGGAGTGCCCTGAGTGTGGGCAGCTGAACTGAGGTGGGAGTAAGGATGGTAAATGATCAAGGAAGGAAAGGAAAGTAGTCTATGAAAGGGACAGCAAATCCCTTTCAAGGTGGTTCCCCAGCCCTGTCATTCAGCAGAGCCAGCTGGGAATAAAGCAAGTGACTTTAAAAGGTACAAATGACTCGTTGAAAAGCCTGTGCAGGTGGGGGGTGAATTCCTCTCACTGGCCATGAAGCACAGGGGCTGAACAGAGATCTGGGACCTGTGGCTGTCAGGCTGCAGAACTGCTTTACTTTGATGCTTAGCCTAAGCTTTATTTTGAAGAATAAAAATGGCAGACAGTTTCTGGCCTAGGAGAAAGACTCCATTACTTCTCACTTGATTTTTTGCTCTACTGTTGGATACTTTTTTAAAAGAAGTCAGAACTCTGGTTTTTGTGCTGTGACACAACCCTTTAACTGTGACCACAGCACCCCTGAGGTAAAATCACATCCATGTGTCAAGAGCAGCAAGGTGAATTCCTCATCTAACAGGAGTTCCTGAGATCTCTGTTAAGCCTGGCCTTTCAGTTTGAAGCTGTTATAACATATACTGCTGCATGGTACTTGTTAAAAGAGGAGATAAAGGCCTTACCAGGGTGGTAGGAAGGCTAGTGATGGGCAGTGTGAAGGTGAACATGCAATGCAGGGGATTTTTGTCTTTCATCATTCCTATAGTTTTCTTTTTTAGATAAAAGTGGTTGTCCTGTTGTAGTTGTCTGCAGACAACAGCTTTGCATGTTTGTACTTATGTATTCATGTGCTGCTTATTATGCTAATATATGCATATATGCTAATCCATATTATCACTAAAACCTGAAAATTATTCATCAGCCCATAATCACATGGCTGACTTGCACATCTGGAAAAATCATAGCCTAGGCCACAGGCAGATGATCCATTGCAGCTCATTCCAGGTACAATTGTATCATTGACGTTCCCAGTAGCATCTCTTACAACACAGGAAGCTGTGGAAAAAATGATATATTGTTATTTTGCTTCACTGTGACATTGAAAGAATGTTCTTGCCACACTTTGACTCCTAAACTGCACACTTGTTGTACAGCTGCTGCCTTAGATTCATTCCAAAGAGCAACATTTTGTGCTGGGCAGGGATTTTTTTGTATGCTTGTAATGAGAATTTAACTGCATAATCCTCCAACACATTTCATAGCTCTCAGTACAGGCCTCCTTTTCACTCATGCCCATTTTGTTACCTCACAGCCCCTACTGTAGAACATGTAGTTGTGTGGTTCCTTTGAGACTGGCAACTGATTTCTGTCTTTGACATATAATGTACAAAATGTGTGTGTTACCCTGTTCCTGTGATTCTCATGAGTGTTCAGTAAGAAGACAAGCAGAAGCCATGTGAAATTTCAGTGTGAACCAGGAACAGATCAGCAGATTGATCAGAGGTTCCTTTGATCTTTGTTATGCTCATGGTTGCTATATGCTGGTGTGGTCTTTGTCACTTATGCAAAAATAACCATACAAGTTACCTGAAGGTCCAGCTGCCACATGGGGACTTTTGTTTCCACTGATTGCTGCCTTTTAAAAAACCGTTGTTGTGACATACAGTAAAATCAAAACTGCTGTCTCTCTAAAAAATAAATCCATGGCATGCAAAAGCAGTGAGGCTAATCATTCACTTGCATGCCAAATTTCAAACTTAACTATACAAGTGAAGCAGAGGTTCTGTACTTACCTGCACATATTGCAACAGCAATGTAAGCAATTGTGGTGATCAGAATGGCCAGCATTGTTCCCTGGGGTATGGCACTTTGTGGGTCCTTAAACAAAGCAGTGACACAAGAAACACTGAGTTATGTGCTGCAGCCTGATTGCATTTGCATGCTAGGAGTTCTGCCACTCTGTGGTGTGAAAATGCCCCAGAGAGCAGGTTTTTATCACTCTGACCTGAGCCACATTTCTGGTCCCAGCACAGCAGAGCTCCTGTGGGGCAGCACTCCTGCCCTGCACACAGGAAGGATATTCTGCAGGAGCAGAGCTCACATTTATAGCAACAGAAGTGTCCTGAGGTCTGCATTTCTTGAACTCCAAACTCTTCACATTGCAATTGGCTTTATCTTAATGTTTGATGATGTAGTGGGTAAATAGTTACTGAACCATCAGACCCTTTGTGGATGACAACATGGGACCATTTTTGGTTAATTGGTAAGATAGATGGAGTCACCCTGTATAGAACACAGTACTTCTGTGCTTTGTAACCAGGAATTGTTAGTTGGGTCTTCAAAACAGCTACTTTCTTTCACTGTATTGACTTAATTTAGATAATTTAATGAGCCTGGGTTATAATGCTTACAGACTGGCTCACAACAGCATCAGCCTTGATAATGCAACTGTAAGTAAGAGTCCAAAGATCTGCACTGTACATTTTAAAGGGATTTTTAATGCTAGATAACCTTACAATTTAGGGTGTTTGTTTATGCTAGGAAGAATTTTTTATTAATTTTCTCCTTAAGTTGGTTTAGCATGGTGTTTTTAAATCCAAGATTTGTCGAATGCATTTGAAGTCACAGACTCTTTTTAACTATGCTTGTTGCAGGGTGAAAAACCAACATACAAATTTGGAGTTTATTGTGAGGCATCCATGAATTACCTAACTGGATTAGTAATTAATATAATTTTTAAATAAGGTAAGGATTTATTGAGGGGGAAAATATTTGTGGAGTCACTTCTGCTGCATAAGAGCCTTTGCACTCAGAGCATGGTGACTTTATGCAGATCTGATGTGCATGTTTTAGGTAATTGTTTTTGTGGAATCTTGTGGTTGTAAACTCTGTAACATTACATGTTAAGGTTAAAGGTTCTTACAACTTAACAACTTTTATGTTTTCAAAATTTAAACCCATATTTACTGTGATGTCAGAACTTTAGGGGCTAAGGCCCACTGAAGTCAGTAGGAAGTCACTAGGAAGCTGTCCCTATAAGGAGGCTCTGGAGTAGGGCATAACTTGAGTGTGTAGCGGCTGCAGGAGCACGGACAAAGGTGCTTGCAGCAAATTCTAAAGAAAGTTTGATTGGTAAATTTTACACTTTTAAACACTCCTTAGCTTGTATTTTAGCTTCTGGAGTGGCTGGTTAATTTAATCAGACTTGTCATCTAAGCATGCTCAGTGGGGAATCTGCTGCCTGGAGGACTTGGTTACAGGAGTCCACTTATTGTGAGACTGAAACGGCTGCAGAGATCCAGTGGGAGAACTGCTTCCCTAAGTCTGCTCAGACTGTTTCAAACAGCTGATGAAAGAAGTGCTGCTGCTTTGGGAGTCTGCCATGCAGACAGAGCACCATATATGGCAAAAGAATTATTTTTGTTTGATAAAAGGATGAAGATTGTGTGAGGCTGGTACAGTCTCAGTGGGCAGAAGTACAATGGTTTTTGCTTTTTTAATTAAAAATGGAATCTCATTGACGCTATCAGTGGCTCAGGTTCTACGTATTTTCTCTGTGCTTGGCTTGAAAAGCAGTCCTCTGAAAACAAAGGAGCTGAGGCATGCAGCTCAGGGTGAGGAAAGGAAAGAGAATTGGCTTTCAGGGGTGGTAAGATCTGGTGAACTTGTGACTGCTGTACCAGTACAGAAATAGAAGAGCTTTGGTTGAATTCTTTAAGGTTTGCAAGGCAATGGATTTATAGGATAAGGCCAAATAACTTCATTTGACATGCTGGGGTTATCAAGCTGTCAGATGCAGCAGAGTCTTGTTGGTGACTTTTTTCCCTTTATTTATTTTGGTTGTTTTCTGAGTGTTTTTGTCATGAAAACTAGAGAGCACTCAAAACTAAATTCCTGTCTCTAATTTACCTGTATGTTTAAATACTAGAAATTCCATCTCCTATAACTGGTAAACTGCAAGAGGAGAACGGGGAACTGACAAATTGGCCACAGCAAGACAACTGGGCACCCTTGGACCTCCTTTACCTTTCTCTTCAGACTATTTTTGGTCACAGCTGCATCTTGCAGCTTTTCCTTTGTCCCAGTCCCAAGTCAGTATTGCTGCTCATTCTTGCTTTCTTTAAATGCTCTGTTTGCTCTGCCCTTGCTATGACCCTGAATATGAAAAGCTGGTCTCCACTGATTCTTGTGAGTACAAATGTGAGCTTTCTAGGGATGCTTTTTGGGCTGATGTTCACAGAACATGAGCTCCAAGAGATACACATGTAATTTCTCTTATAGCATATGTTGCTAATGAACCGTTAATGATATATTATTACAGGTTATTGAAACATGTTTTTAAATTATATAGCAACCCAAATCTAGCTACAGTAATTTCTTGAAATACCCATAATGCATTACAAGAGAATTTGTGAATTGATGTTTTTAAATAATAAAGCAGGTACTTAAAAGAGAGAGCTTAATTTGGAAAGCAAAGACATGATTTAAAACTGAATAGAGTGTTGATTCATGATCGGTTTTCTTGTTATTTTTCCAGCCTGTGGCTAGTATGATGAAGTTCATGAAATACATACTTTCAGATCTCCTGAGATATTGGCTCCTGCAAGAATGCCAGTGGCAGCTGGGAAAAATATGGCAAACACCGAAAAAAATCCTTCTCCACTTCTGAAATCTGGTCCAAAGTTTTCTGCAAATATTGATGCTGCAAATATAATGAGAATGAAATATAACAACAGGATTTGATTCCAAAGTTACTTAATGGAGGAGGTAAGTAAGTCAGTTCTTCACATCTGGACAACTGGGTTTGAATCTGTCTCACATCACAAGCAAAGTGAATTTGATTTCCTTAGTCTGCTTGTCAGAAGGGATGTGCTTGTCTGTGTCTCAGAGCTACAGATCAATGCTGAAGTGACACAAGTGTCACTGCACCACTTGCTCTTAGCTCTGTGTTAAAGTTTGTCTGTGCTCTACTGCTGTATAAATGACTCAAGCTGCATCTTATTGTGCTGTCAGCTGCAGCAGCAGAGACAGACTGAAAATTAGAGATGAAATCCATTCTCTTTGTTTGCAAGCTCACTTAAACTTGGGCAGAAGATTCTGATCTTGTGACATTTTTTAGTGGAATCCTTAGCTTACTATTAAGTCAAAAGAATGCAAACATAATTTTATGACAGACAGCAAGGTTGCTTACCTTGGTAATTAAAAAAGCCTCTTGCCTTCTTTTCAGTGTTGGTAGGAATGACTGTGCCAATAAAGAAATTTACAATGGCAACAAGGAGAACAATAAGAAGAATAACTTGAGCCTATTAATAGAAACAAAGAGATTCTCCTGTAGTTTTTAGCTTTGTTGCTGTGGAGATGGCTATATAGTAAGTTATCTGTATCTGTTCCCTATAACAGGTTATGCATTTCTATAGTTTTTGAAAATACCAGGAGTCAAGATAGCTGAATCAGCTAGTGACAACAGCAGATGCTTTTTACTAAGGGGGTAATGAAATACAGAGTTATAATTTAATTTTAGGTTAACTTCCTTACAAGAAAAGGCGAAATGGAACAGCTAATGCATTAGTATCAAGTACAAGACGTTTTTATATTGTTACAATTTTTTCTTAGTTGCAGGGGGTTGTCACTTCAAAACTTATAATATCAAATTGTTTTCTGATCTCTTTTACAAGTTATTCTAGTCTCCATCACAGCAAAAACAAGGGTACTGTTGAACCCGATTTCTGGACCTGTTTTCAATAACTGTATTCCACTCTCAAGTATTTCCATTTGCATTTGCATTCTGACCTTTTTCACAGGTGAAGGAATAGCAAAAATCTTAGAGATTAAAGAGTGGGTAACAAATAGAGCTCTTCTGCTGAGTAGGGCTTGAGAGAGTACAGTGATAAAACCATATATTGTTTTTGCTACTGTTTATTCTATCAAGCTGCATCAAAAATAAGGACAAAAGGGGCAGATAGCCAAGACTCTAAATGATGCCATGAATTATAAAAATGAATATAACCAAGTTGTCTGCAAAACCCAAACTTCCTCTGTGCTTTTAAATGTTTGTTCAAGAAAGAGTTTAGAGTAATTGTACTTTCATTGAATGTAATGATTAAACTGCTATTTAGAAAGATTAAGCATAAACTGAAATTGAGTGCTTTTGAAAATTCCATCTGTTGAATAACATTCCTCACACACTAATAGTGTACAGCAGGTTAATATACTGCTTGCTTTTATATTCTTTTAAAAGTTTACCTTTGCTTCCCATTCCATGCCAGCAACAGAGATGCCAAGAAGACACACCACAGTGATGGTCCCTATGATTCTGATGTCGTTGGACTCATCTACCATCAGTGTATCACTCTCCTGAAAGTGGTTAGAAATGTTATGAGAACCAGTCTTTCTCTGCCTAGCTGCTGGGACCAAGTAAGAAGGTGAAGTAGAAAGCAGTGAGCTGTCAAAGTTTCAGAGCTTTGTGAGACCAAGTTGGTATGTCATGTTCCAACTGACTTTTTGCAGTTGGCGTTATTTGGCTAATGGGATGTCTGTTCCTATTCTGATTTTGAGATTCTTGTCAAGAAATGGATGAAATATATTCAAAAGGTAGAAATAATGAAGAAGCATTCTGTGGCATATTTAGGCAGACCAGCTTCTTCTGTGCTAAAGATCCCCCTCAAGCCTTAACTAAAACATATCACCACTTACACAAATACATTATGTAAAACAAACACGATCATCACCACACTCCCAAAAAAAAAAAAAGCCACACAAAACAAAACTGAGCCAATTTAATCATATACATGAAACATCTATATTTACCTTAAGAAGTTCCACAACAGTTTCAGCAAATCCAACTACATACATGGCAACTGCCACTGCATTTGCAAATGCAAAGATAAGGCCGATAGATCCACCAAACTCTGGGCCCAGACTTCTTGAGATAAGATAGTATGCTCCACCTGCAGACAGAAATAATTGTTATTTCAGCACAACTAAACACTCAGATTTTGTGCTTTTTTCCCCTCACATAACTGTTACTGGAAAAATCTGTGCCTTTTCTCTCACAAATATAATCAGTCTTTGCCCTGTGTTAATAGGGGACACTGCAGAAAAGCAATGTGCTTTATACTGGTTCTGCCTTCAGACTTTTCAGTATGCCTTTCTATTCCAGAAGACTTTTTAGTGCATATTAGCATGCAAAACTGGACCTTGTTATAATTTTTCATGATGCATGATATAGTAACATAAAGGAGAGAGAACTTCACTTCTAAAAAGTGAAGTTAACTAACTTTTAACTAAGTTCTAACTTGCATGGGTCTGTCCCAATGTTAACATGGAATGTCACATTTTGTGGTACATTGTTTAAGTTCCTGCATCATAGTGATGCAGTGAATCTTAAATGTTTTTTGCATTAATTCTATACCCATTTCTATTTGCTGTTGATTCACTGGGAGAAATCACTGCAAATATACATTTTTTTCTTTGCTTAAAACAGTTATCTCAATTCCATTTATTCTTCTAATTCAAATCTGCAGAGAAGATCATATTCATGAGATCATATTCACTTACCTCCTCTTACTACTCCATTAGTGCAAATGGCAGACATGGAGATACCTGTCAATGTTGTTACTACTACACTCAGAGCAATAACTATGATTCCAAGACCTGAAAGATCCGAAAAAGAAAGTATATGCAAGTGTATTCCAGTACCTGTTCTCCTTTAGGGATGTAGTAAGAACTTTCCATTTTCCACAGGGCTTAGACCAGACCAGTTAAAACTTAAAGGCTCTGAAATGCACCAAAACTTTGTTTCACAAATTACCTGACATGGACTTTTACAGCTGAATTATCTACCTGTCTTCCAAGGAGGGGCTGAAAGGTAAGGAGGGTTATAAAGAAGGCAATAAACTGAAGATATCCACTGATCTCCATCAGTCTTCAAAATGACAGGAAGAGATGTCTCATGCTCTGTTTGTTGAAGTGTCCAACCTGGAATGCTCTGAATAGGAAAGACTGGCTGAAAGGTGAAAGAACTCCATGAAAAGCCAGAACCATCCCTTGCTCAGCAGTTGGCAGGAACATCTGAAATGTACTTTTCAGACTGAACTGAAAGCCATGCTTTATTAGAAGTGACAGCTGAAACACGCCTGAAATTGTGATGAGAGGTGGCTAGAATTGTTACCTTCCAGTTCCACTAGCTGTGCCCTTTGGTTTATGGTCCCTCTGGTTTGTCTCACACCAAAATAATACATAAATACCTTCTGGGGCTTGAAAGCATTAGTAACCCTAAGATTTTTACCTCCACGGACAAACCCATTAGTTGCTATTGCAGAAGTTGACAACCCAGTAATTGAGGTTACCATCGTGGCCAGAAGAATTATGATTACTCCAAGACCTGTCGGTAATAAGAAGATAAAATATTTTACTCATGTTCCATGTTTCCTACAAATCATTCTTTCTTTAAATTGAATTTTCAGGCCAGAATCACAGCAGTAAACTGAAAAGATGGTTTGTGGACCACTTGCAGCTTGCAGGACATTGTCATGAAGTCTGTGTCACCATAGTAAATTATTCCCATCACTCTTCAAGCAATGATTCTTTCTGATAGGAGTACTCTGTCCAGGAATTCTTATCATTTCCAAAGGATGGAGGAAACAAACAAACAGGCATCCTTTGACATGGATGCTTATATCTACCTTTAACACACATCCTGGCTGTTTAAAATTAAGAGAGAGGCACATGAACTTTTGTGACAATGTTTGTGACAATGCTGTTGTCTTTCATCAGTTAATGAAATGTTGAATCAGAGGAAGACTGACTATAGGTTCACAGTTTGTAGCTCAGTCTCCCAGTCATAGCAGAACTACTGCCAACACAGGATGAAATCAGTGATGACCTTGGCTAGCTGGATCTTGAAAACCTCATGGATAAAGATCCCACAAAAGATCCTCTTTGAATTACATGTTCTGGGGCTAAACTACCTGCCCAATAAAACGTGTACAAACTGCACCTCCCAAGGTACAATTGCAGCCTTTGCTGTTACATTTCTGGCACTACCTAGAGGAGTTTGTAGTTCCAGATCTCCTTTTTGTTTCAAGTCAGGTGAAGAAATAATATAATGTTTTTCTCTCAACTTTATTGCTTTTATTCTCACTTCTGTCTATGAGAAGGGAGGGAGAAAACCAGGAGAAAAAAGTAAATAATTACAGTCTGGTGCCAAGTGTGGAAACAGTTCTTAGTTTTATCTGAACTTGCTGAGGCTTATGCAATAACTGTCTTGTTTCCATAGGGTACATAGGCATTCACTGTGGAACTGCAAAATATACATTGCTTGTAGCTGTATTTATTGGCCAGGGCTCATCCAAATTGAAACTTAGATCCTACAATTGACATTGAGCTAGAAGTGCTACAAACTTAGTGATTTATCTGCTGTATTTCTACCGTCTGACTTACAGATCAGATTCCTGAGCTCTGTTCATACTGGATGGTTATAGACATCCAGTCCCTGAATTAATGTTCTTTGCTGCTTAAATTACAGTCATGTTATCACAATCCTTTAAGATAGAGCAATGTAATGTGTGAGCTATAAATGATATATAACATAGTGTAGCATATTTAAAGTGATTTGAGCCTCTAATAAATCATGTTTATCTTGCTGATTTCTGGGCTCTTACTATAGGTAGTCATGAAAGTGTTTTATGTGCAGGTCTGTATAAAAAATTCCAAATGGTCATTCCTTTTGGTCAGCTACCATTGAGCAGGATGTGCTATGAAGGATATTGTTCAACCTTGCAAATTTTGTGTCTGAGAAGGAGACTGACTTTAAGAGCTGTTAACTCTTAAATTGAGTAAGTTAGACTCATAATTCTTAAAGCAGTTTTAGAATTATTTGCTGTGTGCATCCTAAGGATACTTTTCAAGGGTGTTCTACTGCATTTCACAATTCCTATTTTTAACATGTGCGTGATATTGTAGGGTCAGATATTTTGCTAATCTGATAGTAACGTCTTCTTGGGAAGGCTTTAATGATAATTTTTAAAAAAATATTTTAGCATTTAAGAAGAAAAGTGGATAAAATGAAGTGACTCAACCAAAACATCATTGTTATATAATGTAACATAATTCTAATATTTGGTGCCAGATTTGCAGGTAGCATACACTTGGTTTTCCCTGCCTTTGTCTAACCATTCCATGTCCAGGTAAAAATACAGATTTCAGAGAGTCCTCAGGTATTAGGTGGAAATAGCAGACTAGTTTTGGACCTGGAATCTTGTCAGAACAATTCTGTCCCTTTTTTTTTCCTAGCTGATGATAGCCAGAGAACCTTGCAGAATCCTATTTTCTCCCCTGTAAGAGCCTTTGCCCAAGACAGCCTATCAGGGTATGAAAATAATTGGGTTGTCTCTCTTTGGCCCTCTAATGATGGGGATGTAAATGGTGCCCAGATGGTGGTTTAACTGTCTCATTTAATTTCCATGTTAGTAGCAGTACCCGGTGAAATCCCTGAGCCTTGGTGATGATGGGCTTCCATCACTGTTCTCCTTAAGCAGCTTGGCTGGGGACTTAAAGCTTACTGCTTTTAAGGCATTCCAAAAATGCACTGAGAAATTATTCAGATGGAATTTGACATCTCATTTTCAAAAGTAAAAGTAACCCCCTTGCATAACACAAGCAATTTAAAAAAGCAACAGCAGAGCAATAAACTGTAAGAAAGAAGAGCCTGCTTATCAATGAGTTAAAGTGGTAAAATTAAAAATGAAAGCAGGAAAGTTGTAACTGATGTTGGTGCAAATTAATGTTAAAATCTGATTAAAGTTTAGATTGAAATCCAGGCATATGGCTCCTAAGTAAGTTGTTTCAAAATGAATTACTCTTGCCCATGGCTATTCTCACACCTCAAAACAAAGTAATACTTCTTGATGATCTCAATAAGTTACTAAACTGCCCTTAAAAACTAATTTTGCATGAAACCCTAGAGCAAAGTCTTGGCAATATTAAGATGCAGAATTTTCATGGCAAGGCATATAGTTATGAGTGCCCTGGGCTGTATGTGCTCATTTGGTATGCATCATAAAATCAGAAAGCACCCTTTTGTCAGGCACAGTGCTGGAGCCAAGCATGGAGCACAGCAGAAGTAGTAAAGTTCTTCCGCTTAGTTCTGGATCTTTTATTGCTGGGTTGTTTTTTCTTTTCCTATTTGTGTCTCTGTAAGTTTGTGATTTTTTTCTTAATAAGTGTTTCATTGTTATTTTTTTATTAAAAGCTCAGTCTTGCTCAAGTGGAACTTCTATGAAGTTACTGCTTTTTATCAGAAATGAGACTTCAACCATGAAAATTTTGGAGAGGTTTCATTTCACTTCCATTGACAAGGGCATAAATGATAGTATAGTCAATCTGCTTTTGAGCACTGATTTTAATCCAAGTCCAGCAGAGCTGACACCCCTTAATATAACTGAATATTTCCATTCTGTGATTATCCAAACTGCCTATTTGCTGTCCTGCCTTTGCTGGTTTTTAAAACATCTGGGTGCCAGTCAAAGATCAGAGTCCCATTGCTCTAATTGTATGATCAGGCTCACAGAGGGACACTGCCATGGCAGCTCAGGTTTCTGTGCTTCCCCAGAGCAGTAGCTCTGGAAAGGGAGCTGTAGCACCCAGCTGTGGGACATTGCACCTTGCTGAGCTGCTCTTGCACTGCTGGGAGCTCTTCCCTCTCTCACTGGTTTCACTGAACACTCTGCAATATACTGGATGGAGGCCTTGGGGCCCAGTCTCCCAGGGAGAGTTTGGATTAATTAAATTGCACAATCATGAAGCAAAGATACAGCATACAATGAAATGTGCTTATTTCATTTATATGAAAGCTGTAGCAGAGTTTTTAAAACTTAGTCTTTCATAGTACACTAGTATCAAGTGCTGTTCTGTAGTTAAAAATAACAAAATCCTGATGAGATGAGACCTCCTTCCAGTTCTGTTTTCATCTTGGCAGAGAAGTGTGAAGAAGTGTTGTTTATAGTATGTAGATGACAAGGTTTGGGTTTCACAGATAAGCAAAGTGTGAACTCTTAAAGGTTAACTCTGTACGCACATATTAGAAATTGGCCCGAGTCATAAAGTTTACATCTGTTACAGGATCTAAATACAAATTTCACTAAAGCTCAGAAATATTCAAATGTGATGATCATATGCATAGTTAACAGATCTATGCCTCTAAGCAGTAATTTGGCTGTGAGTCTGGAAAATTCCAAGAGTTTGGAGGATTAATGTCTTTTACCCTGGCAAGCATTTGAAAACATTATTGAGTTCAACATGCAAATGCACATCTCAGATTATATATTAATCATGATCATGTATAGTTTATCCTCTTTATCCCTTTCACTGTTGAAAATTATATTAAATAAGATACATACCAATTCCTGCTTGACCTACAATCCAGGAAAGTCGAATAAAGAGCATCACACCCCAAATATTAAGCATGCATCTTACCTAGGTTTTAAAGAAAAATTCCTGCATTAGTTCAAGGTTGAAAGTAATGTTGAAAACCAGAAGGGTGATAAAGTGCATTTCACCCCAAACATCCCTGAAGTCTGCCTCCCTCTCTTAATTCTTCAATGATTTAAGTGTAACAGAACTGATTTTATTTTAATTTTTTTTTTTTTTTAAGAAATGCAGGTAAGTTTCTCACCAGCACACCCTTCACCCAGCCGAACTTGACAAATCCTGTTTTGTTTTCTTCTTCCTTGCTGGCTGCTGTCTCATCTCCAGCGCTGCTTTCTCCGTTGGCCACTCTCTCCACGGAGCCGGTGCTCACAGCAATGTTCTGAGGGATCACACAGAAAACAAATACATCTCTGGGCCAGGAAGTGGAAGACATGATAGAAAAGAATTCCATAGATCCTGTTTTACAGTCACTGGAGTAGAGAGAAATATTCTGCTCACACCAGGCATCAGCAGGTGGGCTTGCTGACAAGGGGAGAAGATGAAAGAATCTCTTAAGCAGAGTAAATACATTATTACCTGATCTGATACTAACCTGTTTTATTGTAAGCTATTCCACATATATGTTGTGTTGGCATGTTTGTAGAGTGTCTAACATAATGAGGGTCGTGTGGTTGACCTCTGCATGCTCTAGCACCAGTGTAGGAATAATGCTAAGTGTAGAAATGGGGATAATTGCAAACAGTGAAAAGAGACCTAACTGAGTGCAGCTTGGCTAAGTTCTGTGATGAAATCTAGTGTTTCCTATTGAATGAAGTACAAACATAACTGCAGCAGCACATGGGTAACATATTCCTGAAAACAATTAGAGAAATGCCAGTGAAATGTAGAAATTGAATAATCTTTTCTGTGGCTTAGCCACAGTTGGTGTTACCATAGTAGATAGGATTAGGAAATGCCATATTTATGGTGCAACAAGAGTGAGGAGCCCAGAATTTTAGATTGTTCACATCAATTACAGATATAAATGTGTATTTTATCTCCTCAGCTCTCTTGCCTCAGAATCTTTGATATGTTATATATATTTCTTTTAGCTTGAATAGGAATCGGTCGGGGTGCTGAGATTTGTACTTATTGTAATTGTCTTTTAATTTAATTTGATTTTTTTATTCAGAGCACCCACTGTTTCTGTGAGAAATTGGCATTAGGTTAGCAATTGCCTGATTTTTGTGGGTCTTCCTCAAAGGCCTTCAGGAAGGACCCTGCACATTGCCATAGTCTGGCAGAGAGTCAGGAGTGGGTACCACTCCTGGTGAGGAATCAAGATGCTTTTAGGCTTTGGTAGGTGATGAAGAGATTTTCAGATTAACTTAGCAGGTCAGGGAGGAAAGATATCTGTGATTCTGTGAAACATGAGATTTTAAATCTTGGTTAACTTTAAGGTTGTTTCTATATTTTGTCCACAAATTTAAAAATAGCCAACACACAAACCCAAAACAGACATAAAGACCAGCTGTATATGCCTCTTATACAGCTGGTCTTTTAGATGTCTGGAGTTGGCTCTCAAGGAGGGAGGCTTTAGCCAAAATGATATAAGGTTTTAGAATGCCTTTGACACAGTAAATCCCAGACTGTGCTCACAAATGAAAAATAAGTGACTGGATAATATGTTTTGACATGGGCTAAGCTTGGTGTCTGTTGCCCTTCTGGCCCAAAGAGTGGGAATACAAGATCTGTTGGAAGCCTGTGACTTTGAGCTCCTTTGAGATACTTAGATAATTTTGACAATTCTTACTCTGAAATAATAATGTCTCTGTTTGCTCAAAATACAGTAAATGATTGAAGTCAATGAAGGAAGATTAGCAGAATAATATGACAGGCTTTTTGCTACAGTGGTTAGAATTTCAAAGACAAAAAATTAAAAGGGCTTGGTCTTTGTACTTGAAACAAGTTGTTTCCTCTGTAGTTTGAATTAATTTGTGCTCTCTATGCCATTATCATAAATTACGGCCTTAAACCTTCCATAAATGCATTTTAAATTGGTGTGCTTTAGTGAATGATTGGTTATTTACCAAGCAGCTGTACCTGTGCTACTCATGCATTAAGGATGTGGAATAAGAGTGACAGAACATTTTGAAAAGCTACTAAAATAAAAAGGTTTCTGCTTTAAAAATCCCCCCAAAAAACCCTAACCCAAACATTTTCCTTTCCTTGTTTCAGAATGGCTTATTCTTCATCTCTCCTGGGGCTAAAGATGATGAGCTCATCAAATCTCCATAACAAGTGTGGAGAATAGCCAAGAGGAAGAAAGGTTAGATTATTTTTTATGTAGGGTAAATATTAAGCCCAAGTAATTATCACCAGCCATCAGCTGTGAAATAGCACTTAGACTATTTTTTAGGGATTTAATTGGCTTAATGTGTGCAAAAACTGACACATCTTGCTAAAAGATGACACACATTTGACTCCAGCAGTGTAGAAACTAGATATTTGAAGTTCCTTTCAGCCTGTCTTACATTCTGACATTTGAAAAATTACATATTAAAAAATGTATTAAATATTAATATTTATCTTCTGATGTTAAGCCCAGCATCAAAGCACAATGGGAATGCTTATGTGATGTTTAGCAATCTGAAGTCAAACATATGCCACTTCTTATCAGAATCTCACAACAGGCTCTGACAGAACAGTTGTCTTCAAAAACTTGAGTTCCAAATCGGGGGCAAGGGGGGTGGGATTGCCTTGGGGTATGGTGTGGTAAACCCAGACTTTAGTGGTTAAGTAAAAAAGGAATAAAGCATCTGCTTCAGGAGTGCACCTTGGGCCATCACTGTGACTCCTGTCCAGGCTCAGTGTGGCACCCCCTCCCTCCCTGCCAGGGCTGGAGCCCCATCCAGAGCCTGCACAGCCTGTGCCTCCTGAGAGCAGCTCTGCCTTCCCACACAGCTCAATTTCCCTTCCTACTAAGCTCCTGTTTGGTGACCTCGTGCTTGTTTATTCCTCAGCAAAAGCTCAGCAGACAGAAGTGATTTGTCCAAGGTCACCAAGTGAGATCATGGGACAGGCAGGAATGGGCTCCAGCCATGCTAATGGGGCATCGTTTGTTCCAGAGCTGTGCTTGTGCTCCCAGACCAGGGCCACAACCCACAAAAGGGCACAGCAGGTTGCCAGTGTAACAAAAATCCCATTACCTATGACATTCACCTTCCTGTTTTGAAAGACATAAGATTATCTTTCTGTAAGATGCATACTGGATGCTGGAAAAAAGTCTGGAAATCTTTAAGTTAGGATATGCTTTTTTCTCTTTTTTTCTAACAGTCCCAACACGTGAAACAATTTTCTCTTCATTTTACTTTGTGGTGTAATCTGCCTTCTTTTTAATCATCTTTAAGAGGAAGCCTTAAAAAAACCCCTAAAAATTATCTTTTGTTTAAAATATACAAACTATTGAGAGAAAAAACAGTAAAAACCCCAGAATTTTCTGGTTACCATCAAAACTGAAAATCCTTTAATGTGCTAATGTTCAGTACATGTTCATTCAGCATTATGTTCAAAGCCAATATACAATTTTACTCCTATCTGGCCACTAGATAAGTAAATTATTTCTATAAGAGGATATTTCTTCTGAGCATGGAAATGTGTTTAGTCCTTTCAGTAGCAGTTTGTACATCTGCAAATGAGTAGGGATACTAAATTGCTATGTTCCCCTTTTTGTATCCGCTTTGTTTTCATCTTTGAAAATGTTTGTCCTTTTAAGCCATTTTACACAGGTATGGACAGCTTAATTTGAGTAAGTCAGGCCAAAACTAGGGAAATGCCCTAATAAGATCCTAAAGAATCAGGTCCTGATTTACTAATGTCTATATTTTTTCTTGATTTCATTACTTTATATTAACCTCCATAGGAAAGAGGAATCGCCAGAGAGCAGAAGTCTGAACAAGATATGGGCAAGCATTCAAAAACCAGTATTCAGACCTCAAAAGTATGAAGAACTGAGCACAATGGGGATGAGAGCTTGCTTTTGCTCAAGTTTTCTCATTTCACAATTGTCTAACTCAAAAAAAGAACAGGAGGTTTTGCTGCATATTGACACTTTTAGTCTCAGTTTAACTGTAGCAATGTTATTTCTCCTTCCAGCCCTGCCCTGATAAGTGCATATTAACCTATATTAACCTCAAATTTTTTTCACTGAATCAGCACCTGAGAAGCGTTGTCTGCTATCCCTCAACACCCTTGCTCTTGATTCCTTCTTTCTGTTTGGATTTGTCACAGCAACAAGCAGGTAGTGCTCTGGATATCTGATTCACTGAAATTGCATTTGTTTCACATAATTTTTTTTACAATGCTTATATTGGTTAATGAGTAAAATGGAGGAATCTGTCAAAATTAGTATGCATTGATGTAAAATTCAAGTTTAGAGTAAGTGTGAATTGTGTAGCTTGGTTAAAGTATGAATTGACATTCACCATCTGCCATCCTAACTCTTATGTGAAACAGAAGAGATTTGGTAGATCCATATTTTTAGACAAGATTAAGCTATGTGTTTCTGCTTATCAAGTACATTACAAATACCTTTTAATAAAAATCTTTTCTTTGAGCAGGGTACAGAGCAGAGAACGAACCGCAGCTAGCAAAGGAAATATGGTAAGTAGTTACTTGCACTTCTTCTCTTGGGCAAGGTCCATGAATTTAAGGACTTTCTCTTATTAATAAACAGAATTAACAGTCTGGAAATGGAATAAAGAAAAATTATATCTTTCCTTTTCACTTACCTTTGCCAGTTGTTCATGAATTTCTAATAAGCTTGGTCTGTTGAGCTTATTCCCACTGACGCTGCCAGTGTTTCTATAATAATCAATTTTGGGAACTGGGTCCATTGTGTTATGGCCAAAAGTTTGTAGATAATACATTTTACTGTGAGTATCATAGGGGTGTAAGCTAGCTTCTGTTTTCTCCCCATTTTGACGGAAATTGTCATATAATTCTCTTTTTCCTGGTCTGTAACTGATTCTTAGTCTGTTGTGTGTTTCATCAGTAAAAGATGTTTCTTCATAATGTGGTGGGTCAGAGCCCACATCCTCTTGGGTTGTTTCATTGTTGTCATGGTCTTCATCAATGATGTTCACTTGAAAGCGGTTTGCGTTTGGATCCAAGAAAACGTTTGGTGCGTTGTTCATTGACATCTTCAGGGGTGCCACAGACTTAGGTCACTGATCCCTGACTCTTCTGTGGCTGCAGCCACACAGTTGCAGATACAGCAAAGGTTTAGTGCTGTTGCATATCAGACCTTTGCTTCTCAAATAATGAAGGGCTGGGAATTTTCTCTTGAATCTCTAAGCAGTCTTCCTGATGTTGGCTGCAGGTTTACTGCTATAAAAGATACAAATAAACTATTTCTATTATCTTGCATGGTTAGATAAGTTTTCCACCACAAGCTCTCACCATGTATCCCTGAGACTGTCATCCTATGACTTGTTGAGTAAAAACATAGTTGAAGCCAACACAGAGCTTGTGGAGATATTCCATCTGTGATGGATGCAGTTGACCCTCTAACCAAACCAGCAGTATTTTGGTACAAGCTCCAGAGGAGGTAAAGGCCTGAGCTGTAAATGGGCCAAGAACACCTCTAGTTTCAATCTGTTTTATGAAAACCCATGAAAGAGCAGGGTGGCATGGTGAGAATCCATGTACACAGGCTTGGAACATGATCATTCTATTAACACATGGATAGTGTGGGGCTCACTCCTCTGTAGCCTGCTCCCCCAGTCCCTTCCAGGAGGGTTGCTCCCTGCATGGTGCAAATGTTAAAATCTGTTTGAGGTACAGGATTTGCATTTGTCCTTGTTGAATGTCATGAGATTCCTGCTGGCCCATTCCTCTGGCCTGTCTAGGTCCCCCTGAGTGGCAGCCCGTGGAGAGGTGAACACACAGCTGTATAATCTGCTTCTCACCTCCCCTTTCCCACACAGTTCTCCTCAATGAAAATACAGAAGCAAACAAAAACTCCAAGAGAAGAAAGGGTATGTATATTTAAGGCCTTTAGTGGGTTAAGTACCTTTGCAGCAATTTAAAGTATGGCTTAGAAAGCTCTGAAATGAGCTATTGAAATGATGGCAATCATTTGTCTTGAAACATATTTCTAAGGAGATTAGGGAATGTGATTGTATAGACCTGTATAATTCAGGAGGAGCCCAGCTTGTTCAAAACCAGAGCATGCTTAGACATTGAAACTTTGAAAGCATTTGTAAAAGCAGAAAGTTTTAGAAACAAAATGTATCTTATAAACAAATATATGATCTGAAAATCTGGATAAATAGGCCCACTGCAGACATTTTTTTAAAGTTCCATATTTTTGCAAGAGGTTGGACTAGATGAACTGGTAAGAATTTTTCAATTTAAATTTCTCAATGACTTGGACCTTTGGCACAGAAAGATAAAATACGACATCAATATTTATAGCTTAGCACCGTAAATTTTCTCTAAAATCACATATCCAAATTATAATTTGAAGAGCTGATAATAAGATATCTTCCATCTTCAGTATGAGTTACAGCTAAAGCATATTTTCTTATTTCTTCCATCAGCTATAGGTAATATTCTGCTGTCACCTCTCTGCTAAGACTCCACTTTGTCACTCCTCATATTTATGTTAGTTTTCCTGCTTAATGTTGTATAAGCCTCACAGCAACATATTACATTTATTTAGTTTATTTTACTTCTACTGGCTTTGTATTGTTATTGTTATTATTATTATTACACATTTATGATCATAGTATTCTCCTTCCTTCAGCCTTTTAAAGTTGCAAGGAAGCGTTTCATCTTCAGGCATGAAGGAGCAAAGACAAATCCTCTGTCACTGAGGTCAGTGAAAATATTTGTTTCCATCTCTGTGACTGAATGAAATTCTGATTCTTTGATGACAATGAAACATTTGCTACCAAGTAAAATGATTCTGTCATTTCATTGTCTTATTACCATATTATTGTTTTGCTAGGAAAAGTAAAATCTCTTACCTTTCTGCTGTTCTTGAAAATAATACTTAGGTTTTCGCAATGTATTTCCAGAGAGCTCTGAACTGTTATTTGTCATTAACTTTGTGTTTAGTTTTCCAGCATTATGCATATATAATGAAGTCTGCCTTATTCAGGGTAATTCAACTTACCATGCAGTCCTGTGTTTTTAGGGAAGGACAATCTGCCTCTTTTATTCATGCATATAGTGCGACCCTCTCTTTGAGGCATTGCAGACTCTGCCTTATTGGCCAGATTTTTCTCCTGTTTAATATACTGAGTAGGCCATCCAATCCCTCTCTTTCAAAACATTTCTAGATGGTGCTTTAGAAAGGCATTCTAGCTTGTTAACTTTTAACCAGCAAATGTACCTATCCATTACAATTACTGGGTTTATGGCATTGCGAAATTTCTGAGGGGGCCTGAAAATACTTTTGTTATCTCCATTTCCCTCCCCACTATGCCTGATTCTGCACAGATCATACTCTATCTTTCAGTCCTGCATATATAGTCATGCAGATAACAGGAGTTAGGACAGGATCTGCTCAGTGCTTATGCAGAAGATTCAGTGAAGTCAGTGGGATCATTCTTTTGGGGTCCTCTTGTCCTACATGCAGTTCTAAACCATTTACTCCTGACCCTATTAAAAGTTTTACTCTGTATGTTCAATAAGCCTTTGAAAAATTATGTTCTCTGTATTGTGTCTGGGAAGGCTGAGTTCCTAGTCTTTTTGGAATGAAGAAAAGAGCAGGCAGGAAATTATGAAGCTTTGTGATTAGAAGGGAATTAGATAATTTGCTTCCAGCAATAGATTGGGTCAAGAACAAAAATAGTAAGACAATATTGGGGTTCTTTGGATATATTTGCAGTGTTTGCTGTGTAGTTTAGAGATAACTGAACTATATTTAACCCAGATAGCTTAAGTACCTTCAGCACTCTAACCTGACAGCCCAGAGCTCAGCTGTGCTGATTAGATGTACATAAAAAGAATGGCAGTGTCAGGTCTCTGCAGTGGATGATCCTATCCAGCAATAACAGATCACATGAATCATTGTACTGATGTCTACCTTGGATTTTATGGCTAAATTAACTAGGATAAATGCAATATACTGAGTCTCTGAGGGTCTGGAATTTTTTCTTGTGTATAATCTGAAGTAGTTGAAAGCCCTTACATTCAAAAAATTGTTTATGTTTTGTAATTTAAATGCACCAGTGTAGATTAATATTGGCTGTTCATCTCTTGTATTTTTCAGACAGGAGATTAATGTTCTTCTCTGTACAATCGAGTATTTTGTGTTCCAAATGGCACTTGAGCTCTGCTGTTCCACTGTCTGCCTCTGCCTAGGATATAGGGCAAAAGGAATAACATGTATTTTTCAGAATACAGGAAAAAGAAAACAACTGCTGTAACTGATCTCCTTGTCTTAGCTCCTCATTGCAAACAGATCTGTTTAGCAAAAGTGACAGTGCCTAAAATTCTAACGCCAGCCTTCTTAAAAACGGAATTGAATTTCTGTCAAGTACTGTCACGCTTGCTAAACAGCTGTGTGTATGAGGGTGACCTTGAATATCCAGATTTGAATCTCTGCTTTTGCTCTTCCACTTCTGCTTTGATAGGATGTCCCATGACCAGTTCATCAGTAACAGTCCAGATCCTACACTGTGCACAACTGCTGGAGCACAAGGAGGAGAAGCAGCTGTGGAGAGTGTTGGAGTGTACAGAGCTCTGGACCCCATCCCTCCTTGAGGGCTGGGTAAAAATGGGTAACCAGCATGATTGTGTCTGCTTTGGCCTTGCCAGGGTGGTGTAATTACTGCTGGGAGCTGCTAACCAGACAGTTTAACTTCCACTTTAAAGTGAATCATATTCCATAACCAAGTGGAATACAAACATGGACAGACACCTCATCTAAGCCACAACCATTTGTTGTCCTCCACTTTTGTATCCTCAGTGTACATGTACAGACACTGAGTTTCAGAAAATTGTGTTGAATGAGGAGGGCAGGGGGCTACCACTTAAACATTCACCATTCATGAGCCTGTCTTTTTCTTCATCCTGTCATGAGACACAGTAGATGTGAGATCCTCCTCTGAAGAGCCAGATTTCATCTGATCCTTTAAATACTGGCCATGGTAACTTTCTAGTGATTTTTTGGTATTTTTTTGCTGTTAGCCATTTTTTATCTACCATTCCACTGTTGATCAAATAAAAGCAACATGAAGTACCTTTTGAGTTGCAACAAATATTTATTTAACAAAATGGATGCCACCAACATATCTCCAAAATGCAGGTATGTATAACAAATGTAACAACAGTTGGTTTCCAAAATGAAATCAACATCAAATTTAAGGCAGGATATTCTGTGAGTTTTCATGCAAGAGCATATTCAAATGTTCCTTTATCCAACCCCTCAACTTCATCTTCCCACGTGGAAGAAGGCATACTGCTGTAGGGGTCTAGTAAGATTTTGAAGCATCTGATAATTAGAAGTCCCAAGAAAACACACAAAATCCCCACAAAGGCAAAGCCAGTTTTTTGTTCTAAAGTCAGAGGGAAGGCAGACATTTCATTGACACTCATACTGGCTGAAGTGTTGCTGCAGTAATTACTGCTCATCCTTGGGCATCACATCCTGGTGGCTCTGTGGGATTTTCACCTCTATTGCTTCTTTGCCTGCATAGAAATATCAAATCAGTATGGTTAGCTCTAAATGGGGTGCATGCATCTGAGCTGTAACATATGAACATTTGAAAATGAAAACCAGCTTGGATTTTAGAAGTGTCCTGTTGTTTTTTCACATATAAATTAATGTGATAAAATTGCAACTATTAGCCTCTACACACCATTCACTTACTGGCCTCTGTTTTGAGACAGCAGACTCACAATTTTCCTGCTTTCTGTCTCCTCAAAACAGAAATTTCAGTTGTTGCAAAAACAGCATTTTGTCAGACTGGGCACAACTCTACAGATTGTGATTTGGCAAAACTCTCTAAGGTTTCCACATGCAGAAAGCCAGTATGCTTCTGAAATGACTTTACATCTGTGTGCTTAAACTACTTAAACTTGCATTGACCTCCAAGGCAATTTGAGCTAAACAGTGTGGATTTTACTCATTTGATTCAGCTCAGAGTCTACGTAGATAGATCCAACTTGTGAAATAAAAGACTGTGTGTGCACAGTCTGAAATCTTGGGGTCCAGTTTCAGAAAAAAATGCTGGGTGTATTTTGAGTTTGTAAGAAAGTGAGCAGATTGCTAAAATCCCTTCACCTTTCTCTATACCCGTCCATTCTTGTGTATGAGTAAAGATTGGTGGAAGAAGAGATAACAGAATTAAATTCCCTTCCCCTAAATCTTGCTTTCATTTGTTTCTTCTCCTTGGTCTTCCCCATACATACCCTGCCATTTTCACAGGCACAGTAAACAGGAGATGTGCTCCTGCTCCTCGGGGGCTGACCCTGACGTGTGTCCTAGAGAAGCTGGATGCTCAGGCAACTCCACCCCACTGCTGCCAGGAGAGCTCTGCATGTTTCCAGAAAGGAGAAACTTCCTGTATTTGTCTTTTTAAGGTGATTTTACCTATAGATTTTAGTTGGGGGTGAGGATAATTTGCTTTATTTCATGTTTTCCATCAGATATTGCAATCACATCTTTCTTTTGTATCTGTAGACAGTGGGAGAATTGGAAGGCCGGGACATCAAAAGTGCCAAAGGACAAAGACATTTTTATTGTACGGTTAGAACTGGAGGCTTTCTGGCTCTTGCTAACACCTATTTAACAAATGTGCCTCAGGGGAAACTCTTTTTATTAACAATTCAACCTCTTTTTCCCCAGGGAATTGCCAGTATCCATTTATTTCTTGGCAGAGTAATTAGGCCACTCAGAGCTCTGTGCTGCCATGGTACACTGCTTCAGGTGCCTGCACTGCTCAGCCAGGTTAAAGGGAGTTCCAGTGTCTGTGCTCTGTACCGCAGCCATGGCTGAGAGGAGCCATACTCTGAGTCAGTCTACAGGTAAAAACAGCAGAAAAAGTAAAAATAACTTTTGGTATTCCTGAGCAGACAGAAATGGACAGAACTTTTATCTTGTTTGGTGTCTCCTTTCTCACTTCAAAATTTGTGGGTTTTTTGACTGTTATCCTAAAGAACAAAAATTTTAGAACAAAGAGCAAAAGGGCAAAACACAAGTATGTCTTTTTTTTTTCCAATAAAGCTCAGTATAGTAGATATTAAATGTTTCCTGTTAATCTTTACAAATTTACCAGAGCATAACAACCAATGTTCTGTTTATTCTGTAGACCTTTGTATGAGATATTTCCTTGTTTTGAATAATATTCTGCTCTTTGAGTCATGCTGTTTCAATTCCTGTTAAGCTGGAAGCAAGATCCAGATACAGCCTATAGGAATTAGAAATAATGTCAACAACCAATATTTATTTTCTGAAAATATATCATAGGTAAAGCCCACCTGCTATATGAATTTTCATTTGGCATACTTCCAATTTTTCTAATTAATTTGACCTTCTGCAGGAAAAAAAATTACAGAAAGTTCAATACCACAAATTTATGTTAGAAGTCAGTTGATTTGAGCAAAAGCCAGTCAAGGAAAAAAAATACTTTCCAGAAGTTCTAGAGTAATGGGTTATAAAAATTACAAAGGTTTATACAGGAAAATTATACCTAGTCACTGGTTGGAAAAGCCAGACCCAAAAATCCCAGTTGCTCTCTTGAAAGATGTTGAGAAGAACGTCAGTGGTAGGCTGGCCATGGAGAACCCTGAATTTGAGCTGAGTCCAGACAAATAGGTTTGTGTTTGACATAACATTACTTCACCACAAAGTAATTTTCCAAGAATATGACTTCCAGTCCTAGTAATTTTGCAGCTTACACACTGGAATTAGATGAGATTTGTTTGTACATTATGTGCTTGTCAGGAGACATTATGGGACAAATCTCTGTGCAAAGCTTGATTGATGCTGAAATGTGGAGAAATTGATGTCTTAGTCTTATTTAACAATAGTTTGCCTGAAAAAGCTGCATGAGAAAACTGTGTATTTTGCCTGGGGGGGATTGGTTCTGGGAAACTCTAATGTGCAGCTTTGTGTTCTTCTGTTCCTTGTCCTGAATTTCAGAAACTGTAATTGAAGACTTAAAGTTCACAGGAAATTTTGTTCAAATTATTTATCCCCAAACCCGTGGCACCTTGAGTACCTTTTGTTGCTTTCACATTTCAGTGCTGCACACAGGTTAGATGTCCTCTCCCAGTCAGTCAGACACCTTTTCATTTGCTGCAGTGTATCTGTCAAAGTCCTGAGTCAGAAGACTCTGAATGCTAACTAACCTGGCCTGGATCCCAAAATCCTCCAAGATAGCCTTTAGGACAGCATCGTGGGGACAGGCATTGTATCATTTATAATCTGCAAAGCCATTTTGTGGGGGCTAGCCCTAGACAGAGCTTGATCTTTTTTTTTACAGGTGAGAATTCTTCTCCTTTGATTCATTACCCATATAGACACTGGCAAAAAGAAAAGCTCCTTAATTTAACATCCTGCTGTGAAATAAAAGGCCACTGGAAGTCCTTCTGAGGCCAGAAGAAACAATCTGAATCCTCAAGAAAATAGGAATGAGGAAAACAGCTTAATATTGAGCTGAGAAAAACAGAGGTATGAGCTGGGGGTGCTGGCTGCACCTATGGGGGGATGAAGGGAAACACCATGGGCACTATGTATTGTGAGGCAGCTGGAAGGAAGATGTTGAAATTCTTATTCTAGCAGAATCACCACCTCAATTCTACCAGTGTTTGGTGTGAAGATCCCAGCCTCAGCTATTTGGTGGTTTGGGGGGACAGGGTGTCATTTTTTCCAGACCTAGCCTTTACTCTCAGGTTTACAGAGACTTGAGAAGATCAAGAAAATAACCAGGATAATCATCCTGGGGTTCTGGGTTTCAGTCCTTCTCTCAAAGAACCCCCTACAGGATTTTTTTTCTAGTGGCTCAGTACTCAGGAAACTGGTATCTTTACACCATCTCAAGCTGGGAATATTCATCCTCTTGGCATGACTAAGCCTCAGGTGCCTAAAACCTCACTTCCTAAATGACACTTTGGAACAAAATTGACCACATTAGTGGCCATCTGTTCTCTTCTTGGATGTCTACAGCCCAACTGCTTGCTTGTTCATGGATGTGGTTATTCTGAAAGTACTTTAAATAGCTTCAGTCCTGAGCTTGTGCTTGAATAACAGCAGACCTAACTTGGAAAGGGACATATAAACAAGCATTCTCTGGGAGCTTTGGAAGCGCCTCATTTGCCCTTAGCTATCTGTTCAGGGAAACAAAACTGTATTCCAGAAATGCTATTACAGAAATTGGTCATAGAAGGTGGTAAGAAAAAATTAGTATTAACAATTAACAAGTCCTATAAAATAGACTAGAAATATAAATCAGCATGAATATGAAATTCTCTGAAGAGTCTGAGCTACCTGAGTTAATAACACGTGCAGAAATGCTGCAAAAGGAGCACTGTGACCACACAGCTGACTTGTCATACTCATGTGCTGACTGCATGCCTGTATTCTCTAAATTGCTGGGGAGAGCACTGTATCTTCAGGGTATGGGTTCTGAGACATTCAGGGAGGTAGGAAAGGTAGGAAAGCCGTGGCATGGAAGCTCAGCAAATGAATGGCTTGCAGCTCTGCAAAGAGAGCCCCACACAGTGTTTTTGCAGCATGTCTGGGTGCAAGCAACACTTTTCCACATAAACAGCATTCCCCTGCAAAGAAGCAGCAGCCGAGCTGTGACACTTCCAGCCTTCCGACAGGGAATGAATTGCCAAAATGAGATTTTATCTGTAGCAAATATATGAGCCTGGATTCTTCATTTGATGAGAGCTTCTGTGCTGTGAATTCAGATACGTGGTCTAGATTTGAGTAATATAGAGATGCAGGAAAATGAAACGTTTACTAGCATCATCCTTAACTTGGGAATGTGGAAAAGTGTTGCCTGCTTCCCCGGGGATGCAGGCTGAGACAGGCCGAGCACCTGCAAAGCAATTGTTGCTGTAGGATGGATGGCGCGCCCAGCCTTCGCTTTCAGCGGCCGCGCTGCCCCGGGGGAAGGCAGATTTCGGCGCTTACCCTGCCCTGCTCCCCCCGCCGCCTCCCTCCGTCCCTCCTGCCCCGCCGGAGCGCGGCCGGGCCGGGCCGGGCGGCCCCGCAAGGTCAGCCCCGCGCCCCGCCCGCCGGCCCCGCCGCGCCGCCCGCTACGAACCCTTGTCCTGCGCGCCCGCGCTGCCCATGGTGGCGGAGCGCGGAGCTGGCCGCGCCTCCGGCCCGCCGCGCCGGCTCTGCAAAGTCCAGGCTGGAGTCCCGACGGCACGGGGGGGTCCCGGGTGCCCCGCTCCCGGGCGGCGGGGGCAGCTCGCCCGGGCTCCCCTCGCCGCCCGGCGATGCGACCCCGCCGGGAGATGCTCAAACCGCCCTAATTAAAAAATTAAACACGGCCGCTGGTGCTGCCGCCTCCTCCTCCACCTCTTCGCCCGCCCCTTTCCATCGCTATTCAGCCGCGCTCCTCTCCAGCCCCGCTTTCCACGGATTAAACCCAGGAGCGTGGAAACTTCCTGCAAAACACTACGTGCGGTGCATCGGTAAGGGCCGGGCCGGGGCCGCTGCGGAGCGCGGCGGGAGCAGCCCTCCCTCCTCCGCTCCGCTGCCGCCGCCCAGGCCGGCCACCGGGGCCTCGAGGGCCGGGTGGTCTCTGCAGTGCTGGAGAACGGGGCTGCGGTACCCGCAGGAGGGGCTGCATCCCTGCCGGCCCCGGTACCGCCGAGAGGCGCAGCCCCGCCGCCGGCGCCGAGCGGGACCTGTGGAGCCGCGCTGGGCGCGCGGGGCCGCTGCTCGCCCTGAAGCAGCGGGCAGGGTTTCACACGCTCGGCTGAGTGCGCCGTGCTGAGCCGAAAGCCTCTTAGGCTGTGCCCGCAGTGTGGCCTCGGGTCCTCCCAGCAGCTCTAATAGTAATAGCGATTAAAGCATAGAGCTCGTTTTATATCCTTTCATTAGCCATGTTTAGCTGATGCTGGTTGTGTATTAGAGATGATGTTTCTATTTACCACAACAGCAGGTGTTTAAGTTGGATTAAGAAAGAAGATTCATTTTCCCAAAGCTGGATGTGTATATATTGCATTAATAAATCACAAATCTGTTTCAAATGATAGTGATTCCATATGTGTAAATCACCAGGGTGAATACGCCCCCGCAGGGATGCACGTGGGTCAGTGACACAGGACTGTATCACACTGTCATGCATCATGAGACTTATGGGACTGCTGTAGACCTACTAGCAGATTTGGTTCTATGGAAAATAATTTAAAAACTCCTCATGTTTCTTGCTATATGCAATAACACTATGGTAGGTTAAGCCTTCTTCTTGAAACGATCTGGGGAAAAAAAGGGTTTTGCCTTGCCTGCCATTTTAATGCCTGATTCCTCTGCTGTGACTGCAGTGAACTTCCAAGCACTGAGTCAAAATACAGCTTTCTCCTGCTGTTAAAACCAATGGTTAAACTGATAGTTAACTATGTACTTGCTAATGGTTATTGGCTTGATTTTCTGATGCTCCATGATTAGTCATGTGATAAACAATGTCTGTAAATCAAGCTAATTTTTGAAGTGCCTCTCATATTTAAAGATCCATGAAGACTTTATAAATAGATAGTTTTAAATAGTATAAGATTGTGCTTTCTGAATATGTATATAGAGCCCCTACTGTTCCTAACAAGCTCTAGTTTTCATTTTTAGCCCTGTCCCTGATTTGCTTGGGGGCCCCATGAAGGTCTCTCACTAGACTGAAAGCTGTAGTTTGAAATTTTGGGAGGAGCAAATAGAAGATCTCAGAATTTCAGAGTGCCTCCTCAACCTAGTATAATTCAGGGAGAGTGACAGAAATCCAGGGATTCATAATAATTGCTGAGCTTTAATATACTTGGAGAACCTTATTGGAAATATGACTTGGGGCGTAGCCAGGACCACTCTGAGTGTTGTGGCTGGGAATGAGGGACAGCATTGACAATAGAAACACATTCTGAGGGGGTGCTTCTTGCCTCTTCTGCCAGAATTTAGGCATGGATGCTGGGCCTTTCACTACCATTTTCCTGGAAAAGGTTTACTTGTGGGATATTACTCCTTATTGATACATTATCCTTTTGTCTTGTTATTCTTAGAGGATTGAACTTGAAGAATTTTTTTTTAACACTGAAATAATTGTCCCTCTTGTACTCTGGCTTGGCAGAAGTTGCTGAAATTGTGTGTTTATTTCTAGGAATGTGACACTCACGTTCTATTCTGAAGACTTCTGACTTTAAATATTGAAGATCCACTTTGGAATTGAAACTGGAAAAGAAACTGGCAGCCAGCAATAGGGCATGAGTCTCCTTCATCTACCAGTTGTCAACAGACAAGTAGCACTGTTTTTCTGTTCAAGATGGTGTATTTTAAAATTGAAAAGTGATGGGATAACAATATTTTTCTACATTTAATTTCTTTTTCACTTGAAAATCACAAGTTTTTCTTTTGCATGGGAGAAGATTTTTTGGTAAGGCAAATGGGTAGCAGTGTATGTGAATCATTCTGGATATATGTATAAAGGGAGCATTCATTACTCTTTGCTTTCAATTTCTTTATCAGGATCCATCTTTTGTATTCAACTGACAGTTACTCTCACTTTCATCTGACTTCAATCATATTTGCTGTTGATTTGATCCTTATTTAGGGAGTGCTGTGTTTCCTCAAAGGAGAGCCCTTGATCACAAATAGAGATTTTCATAATGATCTAGTAATTTGTTATGTTGAGTTGGCAAATTCAACTGGCCTAATGTAAGGTTGGGCAAGACACTTAAAGCCAAGTAGGTGCCAGTGAGTGAAAGGCAATGCGGAAGTCTTAGAGCTATTAGCTGGTCAATATGGTCAATACTTTTAAAGTTTAAGGATCACTTGAGTGGTGTAGGTGTCAAGAAAATGTAACTGTTTTGAGGGATAACTAACTCCCTTGTAACTTGCTTTTCAGCTTAGCTTTAAACAGCTCTTTGCATGTTCGTTTGCAAGCAAACTCTCCCTTCAATTGCTAGAAATTTTAAATGGGCTGAAGTGGGTAGAGTCAAGGAAGAATATTGTGCACAGAAAAAATGGATCAAGTTGAAACTCCCCTCCCAAGCAAATTTAAGCAAGTTTTTTGAGAATATGCATAATCAGGAAGCAATAGTATATAAGGGAGATAAAAGCAGTAATATAAGCACACAGCAAAAGCAGGTGGATTATATATTAATTTATGTATTGATCACAGTTGCAACTTGGAATTATTTAATGTATTTTAATTCAAGGTATTTAGCATTTTTAAAAGAATAAATATCTATTCTACCATGTTTTTTTTACATAGTCTTAAAAGGTCTGAATCTCTATTTGTTCTTGTTCAAATCCCTATTTGTACTTTTACTAGACTCTGACTTTACCAGCAACACAGAGTCTCCGGCCCTGTGAGTCTGTAGGGCACTGCTTTGGTGACTGCTGGGAATGGGGCTGAAAAACAAGTCCTACAGAGCAGTCTCCCCATGTTAAACGTCTGACTAGGTCCATTTCAATTAGGAAAAGTGTAGGGATTCAGAAGAAGGTTGAAAATCATCCCATTTGAATCCAGTCAGTGCCAGTGTTGGGGAAGGTGGAAGTGTGCATGAATACAGTGAAAACCAACAGTGCCACCTTGTGTGGGTGGGACGGGAGAGTTCGTCCATGAGGAGGCGAAGGGCCCCCGGTGCATCTCCAGCTCTGCACCCCGGCCAGCTGGGACAGGGCAAAGGGAAGGGTGAGTTCCCTCCAGACCTGCAGCACGGAGGTGTTTGCTGCCTCACTTGAAAGGCAGAGGTGGTGAGTATGTTCGGGGCACTCAGCCTGACAGTGGAAGAAGGACCAACACAAAAGCAGGTTGCTCAGTTTTTTCTTTCATAATTCAGCAGCTAGAGTAATGTCTGGGGGAAGAGGGGTAATGTGAATTGTTTCCATGTAGGAACAGTAAAAGTGCTATCAAAATCTGGTCCTATGCAGCCTTTTAGTGATAAAAAATGGGTGATTAATATTGAGACTCAAGCTGTGGTCAAGGGCTGCGCAACACTGAAGAAAAATTTTATGAGACTTAGGGAGATGTAGTCCTGCCATGGGGGACAAAGAAGTTAGATCCCTGCAGATCAAGTAGAGCAGGTCTCCTATGTGACTGATACCATGCTGTTTCTCTGCCCAGAAAGATAATGCTTAAATGCAAAGAGAGCCTTTGGGGGAAATAGTATTTGTTTTACTATAGGTCCACTATAAGTATGCAAAAGAGGGTGCCAGTTGCAGAGTAGGGTTAATTTTATTTTTTTTTAGCACAAAGTAAAGCAGTGTAGGTTGGGTGCAGCCTTAGGCAGTGCAGACTGGTCTGGAAATACTTGTGTCTCTGCAAAGAGGAATCTTTAGATAAGGTATGAAAGTAAAAAATATTTACAAAGCAAATATATTGCTAAAGGAGTCCTTCTCCAGCTGTACTTGGGGCTTCCTGGAGAAGGGACAGGGTCTAAAAAATGCTAGGCATGTTTAGGTACCATGGCAAACAGAAGAAGAAAAATTATGTGTGACATATCCACCATGCAGGTTGCTCTGCTCTCTCTCATATAGGTAACAACTGAAAACAGTAATTTACAAGAAAAAAGTCAAATGGATTTGAAAGCTCTGAGACTCAAAGTTCCCATTTTATGAAGTTCCATACAAACTGACTTTCAGGAACATAGAGTTTTTTTCACAAGTTCTACCTGAAAAAGTATTGATGAACTGCTTTTGATCATGATTTATCCAGAAACAAAATTTAGAAACAAAATTTAAAAAAATTTGAGATAAACAAAAGATGAATTAAAGTGGTCCTTTCTAAAAGGATGATGATACATATTTGTTCATTAGCATATTGGATGCTATGCCTTGTTTGTTACTGAGGACTTGACACTTGAATTAACTGGAGAGTTACTGTTTTGAAAAGAATGCTGATACTTAAAATACACATAATTATTTTACCTCAGTAACTACTTGTACAAGACATTTTCAATAGTAGTTCCTTTACAGTTGCTTATATTTACATATATATGCAAGAACATGAATAATATTCCATTATCCTCAACTCTGTGTGTAAATTAGTGCTGTCAACTCTGTGCTTGCCAAGACTGTACAGCCATTATGCCATACACCCTACCTATAAGTGTGAAACACTATTTATGTTAGGGGATGATAAGAGGAATTTGTTAGGACAGGAGATTAAGAACACTTGTAACAGTGTTAGACTAAATGAAGGATCCCCCTTTAATGGGAACATTTCTCAGAAATCTTGAATGTCTTCTCTAAGAACATGAACAGAGGCAGAAGAGATGTTGGAAGACTGTATATCAAAAGATGATTTAACAATATTCTCAGGAGGGACCAGTAGTGTGTAACAAAGGAAACTTTCTCAGCACAGGAAATGGCATGGAAAGACAATGGTTCATTTTTTTCACTTAACTATGGTAAGTAGATTTTAAAAAATAATTATTTCAATCATTTTATACTCGAGTTTTCCTAGGGAAAAACTTAAATATTTTTCAACACAGTTTTGTAGACCAAAGAAATTCTACTTTTTAATTCCAGTTCACCCCTGTCAGGTCCCTAACAGCTCTTTGTGGCATTATTCTCCCATTTTTATGATAGTTCTTTGTAGACAGAAATACTGAGTGATTGTGTGTGAGACTTGTAGAATAGGAGGCAAGACTCCCATAAAAATCCTGACACAGGCAATTGAGCTGAACAGAATGCTCTAAATTAGAGTTGTGGTGTTAGGGAGACAGGGCAAAGCCACCATAACTCCTCCAGGCTTTTAGCCACACTTTGCCCCAGTGCAGCCTTAATACAGAACACCTCTTCATCCTGGGATGTGTATGGATTGTGCAGTTCTGAGTATTTGCTGCAAAACCCATTGTGTGACAACAGTTTACTGGTACAAAACCATGCACTCTGGGCTGTGCTGGGTCAATCTTGGCTGGTCAACAGGTGCCCACCAAGTTGCTCTAGCAGGATGGGATGGGAGAAAACAAGATGGAAAAAACTCATGGATCAACATAAAGGCAGTTGAATAAAGCAAAGACTGCATATGGAAGCCAAGCAAAATAGATTTTCTCTGTTTCCCATCAGCAGGCAGTGTCCAGCCACCTCCTGGGAAGCAGTACACACAGCAGTTGCTCTGCAAGACAAATATCATAACAAATGCCCTCTGTCCCCCTCCATTTCATCTCCTTGTTCTTGGCTTTTGTTGCTGTGCAGATGTCATATGGTGTGGAATATCCCTTTGGATAGTTTGGGTGAGCTGTCCTGGCTATGTCCTGCCCCAAGATCTTGCCCACCCTCAGCCCACAGGTGAGAGGGCAATGTTGGAGACACAGCTGTGATGCTGCCCCAGCAAACACCAACGTGTTACCAACTCCTTTCCAGCTGCCAGTGCAGAGCACAGCACTGAGGGCTGCTCTGGGGAAAACTGACTTCACCTCAGCCAGACCCACGGGCCCAAAAGGCATACAAACCTGGGAGGCAGCAATTGAAACAGCCAGGAGATCATTCAGAACAAGTGGCAAACTGTGTGTTAGAAACTGAGCAACTCCTGTTACATCCACAGGCCCATCAGCACAGGAATTCAGTGCTTGGTGCCATAATGCTGCTTTAGGGAGTGGAGATTCCAACACCTGAGGTGCTCTGTGCAAAGCACAATCAAACAGAGGGGCTGGTAACCTGAACATGGGAATTACTCCCCTTCATCCCAAAGAAGGTGTAAAATGTAATGACAGCAATATCAAGTAAACATTAACTATTCCAGCAGTGATCATTATCACAAATACCAAGATATTTATCTAATTATGGTTAATATGTGAACAGAATTACATCTCTTATCAGACCTCAGGACATGCCTTTCTACCTTCACCTGGAATGGAGGTTACTGGGTGTTTTGCAGTAGCTTTGAGTGCTTTTTCCAAAATCTGACATGTTGCCAACAGCTGCTATGACAGTCATGAGGGCAGACAAGAGAGTCCCAGCAGCTCATAAGGAGTTTACTTCCAAAAGCCACATTATCCAAAAGCCACCAATCTAAATTCATTGTAGAGGAGTGAATGGCTTTCCTTATATGATATATACTTATATAATATTTGGTTCCCACTTTAGAAATGCTTTTGTACTTGTGGTTAGTAAAATGATTAAACTTTGTCCAAATGATAAATGCTTTTCTTCTTCTTTTAAAAATATTACTTATTAGAGAGTGTCCAAAGGAGGCAGCAAAGATGGTGGAGTGTCTGGAGGTCTTATGAGGAGTGACTGAGGTCACTTGGTCAGCCTGGAGGAGACAGAGGGGAGACCTCATTGGGATCTTTGACATTGTCACAAGGGCAAGCAGAAGTGCAGCTACTGATCTGTTCTCTCTGGTGAGCAGTGACAGGACCTGAGGAAACAACACAAAGCTGAGTCAGGAGAGGTTTAGGTTAGATCAGGAGAAGAGAAGGTTTTTCACCCAGAGGGTGGCTGAGCACTGGAACAGCCTCCCTGGTGAAGTGGTCACAGCACCATACCTGAGAGAGTTCCAGAGGAGTTTGGACAATGCTCTAGGGCACATGGTGTGACTCTTGGGGAGTTTTGTGCAGGGCCAGGAGTTGGACTGGATGATCCTGTTGAGTCCCTTCCCACTCAGCATATGCTATGATTCTATATTTAGTCTGAGCTGTCTCAACACAGGTTAAAGGTTGATTTTGTGTACAAATCCTTCAGAATTCGGGTGCCTTCAGTTCACGATGAATGTGGAGATCTTATTAATGTAGAAGGGTACTGAAATGTTTGGAAAAAGACCACGCAAGATATTTTTAATCAGAAATGGTGTGACCAGCAGGACTAGAGCATCCCCCTCTACCCACACTGGCGAGGTTGCACAATGAATCCCGTGCCCAGTTTTGGGCCCTTCACAGCAAGAAGGACATTGAGGTGTGGAAGTAAATCCAGAGAAGGGCAGCTGATCAAGGGCCTGGAGTATCATAGCATGGGTGCCCACCAGGTAATAATTAGCATTGACTCCATGATTCCAGAAGGCTGATCAATCGTTTTATTATACTATACTAATAAAGAAACTCATCCCCTTACAGACAGTCTGATACAGACAGACCAGATTGGTCAGTTGAATCTAAACACCATCACCACTGGGAATTGAGAAATCACCCTTTGGTAAACAAATCTCCATAATACATTCCACATGTTCACAACAACAGATGCAGCAAGTAAAGATAAGAATTGTTTATCATTCTTTTCTCTGATCATTTCAGAGCCTTCCCCAGGACAATGCCTGCTGCTCTCTGTGGAGAGAGCTGTGGCCACGTCTGGAGCATGAGTCTTGTGAGGAGCATCTGAGGGAGTTCAGCCTGGAGAAAAGGAGGCTCAGGAGGGACATTATCGCTTCCGACTGTCTGAAAGGAGGATGTAGCCAGGTGGGACTTGGTCTGTTCTTCCATGAAACAAGTTATAGAAAATGGCGTGAACTTGCACCAGAGGGATATTAAGATATTAAGAAAAATTTCTTCACGGAATGGGTTGTCCATCACTGGCACAGGCTGCACGGGGAAATGGTGGAGTCACAATTGCAGGAAGTCCAACCTGGGGACTTGGCTTAGTGGCGTACTTAGCAGTGCTGTATTAAAGGGTGCACTAGAAGATCTCGGGGTCTTTCCCCACCGAGCTGTTTCTGTGTTGTGTGTTTCAGTGCCTCACTGAGGGCGGCTGTTGTGAGGGGCAGGGCCGGCCATGCCCGACCCCGCGTCGCCATGGCAACGCACAAAGCCTCGGCGCGCGTGCCCTCCCCCGGCCGCGAGCGGCGCTCTCGCGAGACTTCGCGCGGCGCGGGGCGGCGAGGCCGAGGCGCTCGGGGCCCGTTTCAAACCGGCGGTCGCTGGGCCGCGGCCCGGCACGACATGGCGGAGAGCGACAGGGCGGAGGCGGCCGCGCCGCGCCGAGCCGAGGAGGCGGCCGGCCAGGCGCCACAGCCGCCGCCGCAGCAGCAGCAGCAGCAGCAGCCGGCACCGCAACAACAGACGCCGCAACAGCCGCCGCAGGATGAGGAGGCGGCGGCCGCGGCAGCCGGTAGCGGCGCGGGCAGCGCAAATGGCGTCAAAATGTGTGTGAGAGCAGGGCCGGGAGGGCGGCGGGGGCAGCGCGGCCGGGGGGCGGCGGGAGGAGGCGGCCGGACCCCCCTCGCCCCCATGGCTCCTCCTCCGCGGGGCCGGGGCCGGGGCCTGGGGGGCCCTCGGGGAGGCCGCGGCCAGGGCACGGGGCCGGGGGCGGCTGTGGGGCAGCGCCGCTGAGGGCTGGGCGTGCGAGGCCGCCCTGCAGGGCCGGGCTGGGCTGGGCTCCGAGCCCCGGCTCTGGTACCTGGCGGTTCCCACGGGATACCCGTCCGGGAGTGTTCCGCATCGCTGTTGGCGCCGGTTACGTTTCCACTTCTTGCCGAAACGATTTTATTTAAAGCCGTTGAAGTAGTCTTTGTTTACGTGAGAATGGTAGGACAGCCCTATAGTAATTTACTTTCTAAAAACAAACCCCACACATGCATACATGAAGTTTTCTTGGAAACGGTAACATTTTCATACACAGAGTATGTAAAATTGCGCCTTGTATAGTATGGCTAAAAGGAACTTAGAATAAGGGAGCTGGAAATACCGGCTCTCTGGAACAATACCATGAATAACTTTGTGTGCGTGGTTGTTCTTGATGTCAGGCTTGGAAGGTTGTCACTCTTTACATGAGCTGGATTTTGGCCTCAGATCGTTGGAATTTCAATATCTCTTCCAATCTCATTCAGATCTTGGAGGGAAAATACATTTACGGTAGACTTACTGTTAGAGTACATCAAAGCTGCTGGCGTCTGTGAAGTTTTGACATGTTCTAAGCAGCCCTGCTCTGATACTGTTGTGTTTAAAAAAATGCATATGGGATCATCTTCTAAATAAAGCTGGAGGAATAAATATGTACTTCATGCCTTTACTTGACTCCCTGTAAAATTTAGTTTAGTTTACAAGCTATAAATTCCACTTCACTGTAAAATGGAATTTGTGGATTTGTTTTCTTTTTCCCTAGTCTGGCCCTCAGCTTCCAAACTGCACAGATTAGAATTGAATTTCACAGGATGATTGTCACCCTTTTTGTCCTTTTTAGGCATATTAATTTTATTGCCTTTTGGGGTTGCTGCTGTTGAAATGAGATATTTTCTCTGTATCCCTCCTGTCAACAGTATCTTCTTTTGCCTCCAAAACCTCACAAGCAAATGAAAAATCCCAGTCATTCTGCCTGGTAGAAGTCACAACTTGAAGTTTGAAAGTAATGGCAGGCTCTTGTTAACAGAGATTCAAATCTTATTCTTTCACATACAGTTTCTAATCTTCCCCCAGACGGGTTTACAAAGGATTAAACTGTCAGTCTGTGGGTGAAATGTATTACTTGCAAAAATGATTTTACTAACCTGGTTTGCTTAGCATTCATTAAATGGAGAGGAATCCTGACTTGGTTTGCCCACTTCTCTGAGTTTCTTGTATTGGGCAGTGGAACCATTCAGCACAGCAAAGCTAAAGTGATCCATGTGCTTTGAAATCACATGTTGTGAACTTTTTCCATTTCTGTCTGCTTATCTTATTATGGACACTTGTGAGGAGGAGTAGAAGTTTTTTTTAAAAAATCAAGTTTTAGGGCTTTCGTGTTGATGTATCTTGTGCTTATTATTTATAGGCTTCTAGTCTGGCATATGGAAAGAAGCTTGTCTTTTGTCTTCAAAACTTCATGGAAAGTTCAAAAGCTTTTTTTTTTTTTTTTTTTTCAAAAGGTATAATGGTCTTTCAAATCAATGAGCATATGCACTTTTTTTGAGAACTAATTGTAGACATCTTTTTTCCAGTCCTAAGAACGGTGGTGGTCTGTGATTTCACAGGCAAATATAAGTATTAATTTAATGTATGAAATTTGTAGCTCATACAGAAAGTAAAGATTAGAATTATTATTGTTTTCCCCCCATGAGAATGTCAGTGTAGAATTTCTGAGTCTGTCTTTTCTGTGGTCTGTAGGTGAGTAATGTGACATTGCTTTGAATGTATTTATGATTGAAATTATTGTTGATATTCAAGGAGGAGGGTAGGAGTTGTGAAAGGATTTCTGCCTCCAGCCTGGCCTCTGTTGGTTTTGGCAGATGAGTTTTGCAAGAAGGATTGTTTCTTTAATTAATCCTCTATTTTCAGCAGCCTGGCTGTGATTCCCAGACCAAGTGCAGGGTGGCTTTGTTTCCCAGATCTAGGAGTTTATGCCAGGCTTGCATCTTCTGTGCTCTCTACTGATTTGTGCAGCCAGGTCTTGCAGAGCCTCTGGATTCCCTGTTTGGAGACCTGTCTCATCCTGTGCACTGCACTGAGCACCAAGGGGCTGTTTCATAATCCTTTAAGTAGGAAAGAGCTTAAAAGGCTGAAGAGAATCCATTGCTCTAATCCTAAAACTTGAAGGAGAACTCAGGTTTTTACTGGGAGTCTGGTTGGGCAGGAGTTTTGCATTTGCAGATGGGGTTGGGTTGGAAGGAACTGATCTGACTGAAGACCTGATACTCTGCTCTTTGCCTCCTCCCTTGAATCCCTCCAGTTCCTGCATTGTTCCCTTCATTTCACTTCACTGCACAGCCACACAAGAATTGTGTTGTCACACAGAATGGTGTGGAGGAGGGATGATGCAGCAGGACTTGGAGAAAGCTTGAACCAGATAACATGTTGTTGACTTGAGATGTTTTAAATTTTACAAATACTTGCCCCAGGGGAGTATCCATGCATTTCCCAGTTGCTAATCCACTCTTAATCCACATATAAACACAAGGACTGTGAAGTTAATACCATGGGACTATTTCAAAATTGGGGGAAAAGTCAGGGGAGAAATATGGATGTATTTGAATGTACTCCTCCCTGAAAAATGCCCAGGCTTCAGTAGGAGCTCCTTGCATGTGCTTTTGAGTGCAGGACTGCCACTTACTCACTGTTTTGTTAACTGTGCAGAGAGCTGAAAACTTGTCAGTTAATCAAAATCACTGCTTTTGCCATATGTTGTGGTTGTAAAACTGAAATGCCTGAAACCTTCCAAAGTGTCTCAATGAGATAAAAACTAGGCCTTCTGAGATGTGAGAAATCTAGTAAAGATAGTGATGTAATTTAAGAAGCAGGGTTCACAATCATTCACTTCTGTCAGTCCTGTAGGACATCTCCTTCTAATTTGTTCTAAATCAAGATGCTAATTCTGGCTTTTTAAAATACATGTTTCTGTGAAAGTACTTTTAAAGTTTCTCTTTAAATAGTCAGTGATGTGTAGTTAAAGATTCTAAGTAGCATCTGTTTAGTGGATCACATTTGTGTGGCTTTATTCAGTGAATTCTTTCAGTTCAGCAGTTCTCCTTTTTAAAAGTAACAATTCAGGCTCCTTGAGCCTCTGTTGGCATGCTAAATGACCTTGTGATAATAACAATATCAGGAATGCTGAAGAGTTACAGATACTTCTTCTAATTCTGTTGAAAATGTATGGTCTTACTGAAGTTGAGATTTGGACTGCTGTAAAGGAAAAGCAGCCAATTTTCATCTAAAAAATGAAAATATTTTAAAAGGAAGATTTCAGTGCTATTGATGAAGTTTTAAAAGACCAAGGAGGTGTCTGCTTTGTTGTTTTAATGGATAATACCTAATTACTTAATTAGTCTTAGATTCATAGCATGGCTTAATACGGCTGTTTCCTATGCATTTAATAAGTTCTAAAATTCTAGTAGTGTTAAGCAGTGAAACTGAAAAAACATTTGTTGTTCTTAGCTGGATTTTAATTTCTAACAGTAGTCTGACACAAATTGTGAATAAAAGTCATTTATGGGGTAGATAAAACATAATTTGATATAAAACCTATTGGAGTTGATTTTGATATATTGAATTCCATTGAATTAAGCATCTCGAGCTGTTTCAGCTCTCAGGCTTAAACTGTTTCTACTCCCACCCTTCTGTGGTGAATATCCTGTAACTTGTCCAAGTGAGGTGTGAAAATTACAAAGCACCAAGGCATGAGTATTTTAGGTCATTTTTCACTCTTTCTGTTTTGGTCTTTGTAGTAGTTTCACATTTCCATCTTTCTGAGTCTTGACAGACAGGTTGTGCTGGCACAGGCTGCCCAGAGTTGAGGATGCTCCAACCCTGCAAGTGGTAAAAGTTGGATGGAGCCCTGAGTAAGGTGATCTAGTGCAAGGTGTCCCTGCCCATGGCAGGTGGCTTGGGATTAAATGATCTTTAAGGTCCCTTCCAACTCAAACCATTCTAGGATTCTATGATTCTGTGAAATGGAATGAAAGTGAATTAGTAAGATGTACTTTCTTTACTTAGCATTGGTACATTTTTTTGTTCTTGATAAAGCAGTGTATTTTGGAATTACTCTGATAGCATGAATTTATTTTTCCTAATTTGAAAAGCAGCATTTGACATCCTGGGAATTCCAATAGCATGGGAAAGACTCAGTTATATAAGTAGGAACTGGGATAGTCTAATGGTGCAACACAAGACTAACAGTGTTTTTGTTTGGATTTTTGTTTTTTAATGTAGGGATAATGATGAGACAGCAAAAGAAGGGAAAGCACCTGTGAAAGAAAAGTTTGTTGCAAAAGCAAAGGCAATCCCTTCTCTTGGAAACAAGAATAGATTCCACCCCTATGCAAAGGAGAAGAATGCAGGCTCTGCAGACAAGAAGGCCGTTAACCGCAATCGGGTCTTCATCAGCAACATCCCCTATGACATGAAATGGCAAGCTATTAAAGACCTGATGAGAGAGAAAGGTAACTTACTTCTTGTAATACACTTCACACAGAAACCAGTGGGGCTTAAATGCAACCCATGTGTCCTTTGAGCCACACAGATTGATTTGAGGTTTTTTTGTTTTGGGCTGTACTTGGTACATCTATCTCCCTTCCCCCTCTTTCATCCGAGACAATTGCATTGCAGGGTAGGCTGGGTAAATGAAGTGCTCACAATCTTCTGCCATTCTGGTGTGATAGTAGAGAGTACATGCATGACCTCATGAGTTCTTAAAGAGATTGTGTTTTGTCTAGTTGTAGTTCTTGTAGATTTTTTTTTCTCTAAGGGCTTTTGTATTTAAGCAACACATGAAGTGTGTTAACCTGAATAATAAGGGATGTCTTTCAAAAGTTGTTTTGTATTTCTTTGGTGGAATCTGGCTGTGGCATTAACTTGGTCTGCATTGTCACTACTGCCATGACTGTTTGTCTGGAGCTTTGTATTAAAAGCTTGTTCCTATTGTTGCAGTTCTGATAGAGAAACCTGACTACCCCAAAAATTTTATTTTAAATTTGGGGTAAAATAATGATAACATATGGATTTTGTAAAAAGTTAGTTCTGTTGTTTTCCTTGAAAAATTGATTCTTCAAAAGTAATGCAAAGCACACTTGGCTTTTAGGCTGTGAAAAATGCCAGACCCCCCTTCTGTAACTGCTGGCTTATCTGTTGTAAGGTGACGTGACTAATTGATTGGTTTATTTACTTAAACTTCCTACTTTAGAAAGTGAGTCGCTTGCTGTGAAATATTTGATGTGTAAATTTGGTTATTATTGAAGGCAAACTTTTGATTGAAGATATTCAGGTAGAAAGTCACCTTAAAACAGGTGTTGTGAGTAGGATGATAAATGTAACACTTCTCAGTGAACGTTGACGTTTCATTTGTTAGGTTAAGGGACTGTGTATATCTGAATTTGTTCACCAACTATATCATACTGGCCAAAATATGATCTCTAGTATGAATTAGGTTAAATATAGTTGTTTGTTTTTAGTTTTGAGAATGTGGCTGCTGCATATTTCTGAAAATAGCTAAATTATATAGCCATTGACAGGAGGTATGGTTGGTCTGGTTTTGATTGTTGGTGAATAATAGGTGATTCTCTGTAGACTTGTGCACAGGGGCACAGTAAAGAAAGATACTGGTGTTTAAATGCATTGTCTCTTGGTATTTTCCCTTTGTATGTCTTATGTAGTTGGTGAGGTTACATACGTGGAGCTGTTTAAGGATGCTGAAGGAAAATCAAGGGTAAGTGCCGTGGGCAACAATCTGCTAGAGGTTTAAAAGTTCCTCAGCAGTTTTATTTTTGTATAATACCTGTACCAGTTATTGGAAAGTAAGTTTCATTTTTACACTGATTTTCATTAAGGTAGCCTTGAGGATTCTCTATTAGAAGTAGTCTGACACCTTCATGCAACTCACACTAGTTGGTTGTAAGGGACAAAGTACTTCTGTAAATATTAACAAATGGCTTTTACTTAATCCTTCTTTTTAGCCAACACCTTTGTCTTGGTACAAATCTGTTTCATATAAAGGATGTTCAATAAACCAATCATTCTAATTAAATTTTGTTAGTGTAGTATGCTCTTCTTGGAGCCAATAAGTATAAAATGTTAGGTAAGAATATACTGGGTGAAGTGCCTGATTTCACAGCTTTGCAGGATTATTGGTACTTTTAAACACTGGCTTAATGCATTTACTTTCTTAAAACTAAATGAATGGAGATGGTTGGTAGCTAACAGAGTGCCAGCAATGAGGCACTAGTAGTGAAGTTTCTTAAAGTTCCTTTGTCTTCTTAATGATAGTCAAAAGTTTGGCCAATAGCAGCTCCAAACCTGCAGTGAAGAACATGAGAAATGCAGGTTTGAGTTTTAACTGAGGTTGTATCAGTTGTTGTAAATTACTTTCTTTAATACTTGTTAAAACTAAAACATGCTGTCAGCTTTGCTATGCTTTAAGAAATCCTCAACACTTTGCTTGATTAGAAGGATGCTGGTGCAGTCAATAAGGTTATTTTCTTGTAATGTCTCAATTATGTTGTAGTACTGAAGAGGTATGCAGACTGCTTTTTCATTGTAGTGGTGTACTTGACGTAGGTAGATTTTAATTTTGTGGTTAGTGGACAACTTTTAATGACATGATGAGTGTCTTGATTGGTTTTTGGTTGTTTTGGGGTTATTTTCTTTCCACCCTTTCCCTCCCACCTCCTCTTCCCAGTTGTCCTTACATGGATCTGTGTGGCATTTTTCCAATTCTGGTTTGACTCAAAGAGCGTAAGAGACAATGTATTCTCTTGCATTTGAATGGTATGTATGCTGAGAAAGTAGGAGAAATTCAGATTGGCTACCACTAAAGAGCATATATTATGCATTTTGAAGCTGAAAATAACTTGTATAGTTACTTAACAGTGAGCTGGGATCTTTAACTGGAAGCTTCATTTTCTGTCATGTGTGCTAACTGACTTCTTTTTTTTCTTGCTTGTTTTCTCTTTACATATGATGACAAATCTCGTGGATATAGGGTTGTGGGTAAGTTTCTTTTTTATGTGTGTAGAAGCACACCGCTATCCAAACATTCTATTAGATTTGGCATGTTCAACTTTATTTTAATACTCTAAATGTTTTGATCTCTTTCTAAGTGTGGTTGAATTTAAAGATGAAGAATTTGTTAAGAAGGCATTAGACACTATGAACAAATATGATCTTAGTGGAAGACCCCTGAATATTAAAGAGGTATGTTTATTGCTGCTGTTTTGAATTGGAAATGGTGAAGATACTAAAGCTACTGAGATGACCATACAGGGTTTTGAGAGTCTTAGATGTGCAATTTCCAGTTTCATTTTTTTGTGAATTTTTATTGATGAGCTGAACTGCCTGTTGGCTTGCAGGAGGTTGGATACTATGCTGAGTATAAACTGATAAAAAGCATGTCCTAAAGTCAAAATAATCTAATGCTGTTTTCTGTTAAAACAGCTTTACTTCATATTCTTACCTTAGGGTTTTTCCAACCTAGGTAATCTATGTTTACATTGTGTCCCTGCTTCAAAATATGACACAGAATGAGCTGATTATTAGACCACTACATATGTGCAAAAGTGGGGCTGGAAATACAGAAGTTGTGCTGTCTGGAAAGTGAAATAATGTCAACATTTCTATTGTAGTGCTGTAATATGATGGTATCTGATGCAGTTCTTCCTGTCCTGTTACAGTTTTAATAATGGTATTAATAAATGATACAAAACCACCACCTACTTAAATTAATTCAATTCTTGGAGAAAGTGCTAGACTGACAGTCCTTTAGCTTGAAATCTTTTCTACTTGTCCATAGGCTAGGTACAGCATGTGAAGTGGCAGTGCACGCTTCCTCAACAAGTGCTTTGCCAATATGCCTCAACCCTCATCTGAAAGGACCCACCTCTAGAGGTGAGGGAATTAGGGCTCCATGCTAATTCAGTTCATGATCCCTCTGACATGGACAAGTGTATTTATTAGTTGATAATTTTGATGGGTTTATGCAGAGTTTCAAATAGTACCATTTTGTTTGTTGCCAGTCTGGTTGTTGATGGTTAAGTGGCTTTGTTTGTGTCCACGTTTCAGGATCCTGAAGGGGAACATGCTCGTAGGGCACTGCAGCGGGGAGGAGGGCAGTTTCCAGGAGCACATGGACCTGATGCAGCACCTGGAATGATGAATTTACCACCTTCTATTCTCAATAATCCAAACATTCCTCCTGAGGTTATCAGTAATTTGCAAGCAGGCAGGCTCGGATCCACGATTTTTGTTGCCAACGTAAGCTTAAAACTGTATTTTATAACTTTGTTTGATCTTTGTAAGACATCTTACACCTGTGTAGTTCAGATTTAATATTAAGAGGAGTTTGGAAAAAGTTCACAGTTAGTGTATTGAATTGAAAGTGTTGGGTATGTATTCAGATTTTGGACGTGGAAAGATACATTAAACTCTTGAGACTGACATGCCCTTCTAATGATTGCAGTCATCTGTTGATTCAAAACTATTTTATACATCTTTTCACTATTTACAATGGCATTTGTTTTTTATTCAATATATATGTCAGCTTACCTAAGTTTATCTTGCTAGTTACTTTAGGCTAACACAATAAAGTTCCAAAAAATGCAATGATTCAAGTTCTTTATTAGCACAAAAGACTACTGTATTTATATGAGGTCTTGTGGAATTACAGCTGCTCTTCTCAAGAACCAACCCAATGGTAGTATGTTAATTAAAGTAAAATACATGTACATATTGTACACACGTGTTCAAATGGTGATTTTTTTGACTTAGTGCGTGTATTGCAAAATCTCAACTATTTACAATTTTCAACCATTTTGTTAATGAAGAGTTAACAGCAACGCAGAAAATCTCTTCCAAATGTAATAGCAGAACAGAGATGTGCACTTACATCACTGATGTATTTCTGTGTTTAAGCTTGACTTCAAAGTTGGCTGGAAGAAACTGAAGGAGGTATTCAGCATTGCTGGAACTGTGAAGCGTGCAGACATCAAAGAAGATAAAGATGGCAAGAGTCGAGGAATGGGGACAGTTACCTTTGAACAAGCAATTGAAGCTGTTCAAGCAATATGTATCCTTGGCTTTGGAAAATAATTGATCATATATTGATCAGTCTTTAATGGTTCTGGCAGCGCAGTTTTACAAATGGTGCCTATTTGCCTTGTAGCTGTAATATAGGGACTAGAGTGTAATACTGTCCAGATTGCATTTGTAATGCCTGAATTTACTAGTAAATTCTAAAACTTCCTCATGATGTTGAACAAAATTAAAATACCCAGCAGTGTGACAATTGTGAAATTAACTTCAGTGTACCTAACAGCTTGTATTGCATCTTCTGGCCCTTGAATCGTGTTTCTAAAGCTACGGTAGGGAAAGATAAGACTCAGAGCAATTGTACAGAAATATAATAAGTTATTACATTGATTCTTCAGAAACAGTTAAATTGCCTTCTTAAGACTCCTTGACTTGCATTTCTTCAGCTATGTTCAATGGACAATTCCTGTTTGATAGACCCATGCATGTAAAAATGGTAAGTTGCTTTCGTTTCTTTCTACTTTATATGTCTCTGCCAAAACATTGAAAGGATCATAGCATTCCATGCTTGTTTTTTGTCAGGATGACAAGTCAGTTCCTCATGAAGACTTCCGTGTTGTGGACAGCAAAAGCTCTCAATTACCTCGTGAGTGCCTGCTCTGTTTTCTACCCCTTGCACTTAGTATATGGTGATCTGTTTTTTCACACTTGTGCTTACTGTGGTCTCTGTGATACAGAGGAAGGTCTCTCTTCTGATCATACTTTTTTTTTGTTTTTGAGGTGGTCTTGGTGGCATTGGTATGGGACTTGGACCAGGTGGACAGCCCATCAGTGCAACACAGCTGAGCATGGGTGGTGGAATGGGGAGCATGGGTCCGGGAGGTAAATCCAGATTCTTCATTTTTAAGTTATACGGAGCTAGTTTAAAGGTTTTAAAGTTTAAAATTGTCATTTGTGCAACACAGAAATGACAGACTTTTGACAAAGCAAGCCTTGTCTAGTGTGCTTTTGAGATTTTAACTCTGACTTTTAAAAAATCCATTAGGGTGTACTAAGTGTTGTTTATCTTTTTGGTTTAAAGGTATGGGAATAGACGGCCCAGGATTTGGTGGAATGAGTAGAATGGGAGGCGGTACGTGCAATGAAGTTTTTTGCATTAAATATTTCTTTAATACTGTATAGAAAACACTTTTTCCTTATTTTGCAGGACTTCCTGGATTTCGTGGGATGGAAGGAATGCCCAACATGGGAGGGTTTGGAGTCAACCGAATGGGAGGTAGTTGAACACCGTTCCTGTACACCTACTAGTTTGCTAATATTCATTAAAAACTCCATTTAGGGGTGGGTAATATAGATCAGTTCAAAGGAAGTAGTTGTATGAGTGGAGGCCTGGGAACTGGCAGGGGAGCTGAGTGTGTAATAGGTGCCTCTGACTTGTGCATTAGACTCTCTTCTATTTAAACAAGTGGCTGTGAAACAAGTGTTGTAGGAGCATCAACTCAGGTGTGAATAACAGAATATTCCTGATTTTTGCTTTGTTCTTTCCAGAAATGTTCCGTGGTGGAATGGGAGCAAACATGGAAAGAGAATTTGGTCGTGGTGACATGGCATTGAACCGTGGTTTTGGAGAGTCTTTTGGAAGGATGGGTATGGTAACTGTTAAATTTTCTGTGACGTAGTATTGGAAGAATTTTGCTAGGAGGAGACCTGGTTTCATTTGGTCATCTTCTGTCTCTTCTTCCCCAGTCATTACTGTAAGGATGGAATCTGAATGTTCATTACAGTCACCACTTAAGACAGGGGTTCAGATGTGGAGGGTTTTTTTCCCTCTGTAAAATATAAATGGAATAGCTGTTTGAGGAAAGCATTTATCTTCATGCTGTATATTTTGTGGGGTATTAAATCTGTGGGATGTTGAAGTATATGCTTCTGATAATGCTGAACACGGTGTCCATGTACAGCCTTTGTACATTCCATGAGCCTGTCTGCAAATGCATGGTGGGTATAGTACTGTTTCTACTGCAGATCAGGTAGCATTGGACAGGAGTCTTGGATTTTGGTGCCCTCAGTTTTTGTCCTGCATTCTGAGCTCCTGTAGCTCAGAATGGTATTTATTAGCCTCTTCTGTTACTGAGCCAGGATTATTTTGTTTATAGATGATGTCTTGTTGGCCATGGGCTTCCCTCGGATGAGTTACTCTTCCATCTTCAGAGGTGTGGAAGAGCTCAACAGCAGAGCCTTCTTGCCCTTTGTTACTCTGTTGTTACCTGGATGAATCACAGAATCCCTTAGGTTGGAGAAGATCATCGAGTCCAGCCTTTAACCCAACACTGCCAAGGCTGGGTTGACCACTAAACCAGGTCACCAAGAGCCACGTGTACACGTCTTTTAAATCCCTTCAGGGATGGTCACGCCGCCACTTTGTTGGTCAGCCTGTTCCTATGATTGGCAACTCTTCCTTTGAAGCATTTTTTCCAATATCCAATCTGAACCTCCCTGGTTTAACTTGAGGCTGTTTCCTCTTGTTCTATTGCTTGTTACTTGGTAGAAGAGACTGACCCCATGTCTCTGCAGCCTCCTTTTAGATAGTTACAGAGAGCAGAAAGGTTCTCCCTGTTTCTCTTCCTCTCCAGGCTGAGCACCCCAGCTCCCTCAGCCATTCTTCACAAGGCTTGTGCTCCAGAGCCTTGAGCAGCTGTCCTTATTTGGACACACTCCAGCACCTCTATGTCTTTCTTCTTGTAAGGGGCCTGAAACTGAACACAAAATGCACCATAGGAGACAGCTCTTCTTCCTCTTCCGTGTTTCTTGTACTTTTCCATTCCCTTAATTCACCACCTTGAAAGAGAAGAACTGATAAGAGCATAAGGTTCATCTGGTATAAAAGTTGGTTTTTTTTAATTGTTTTAGTTGAGGCAAGTTATAGAAAAGGGTAACTGTTGTGTGCTTCTCTTCAATACTGATAATTGTGTAGAAGTGGTAAGAACATAATAAGCTTGTCCTTAAGCTAGTCTTAATGCCTTGGAATGAATGTCTTAGAAATCAAATTTATGCTTTCACTCTGGCTACTTGCATTAACATCTGTTGCTTAAGTGAAAATGCAAGGCCACTTAAGTTATAAATGTTTCTGCAAGCAGTAGGCTTCTGAGTCTTCAGGTAACACGTTGGTTTAAAAATTTATGAACATGGCCACTGTGAGAAACTGATGGGGGTGTCTTTCATTCAGTAGATCCCGCACACTTCAATTTACAAACTGTCAGTGATCTGCCCATTTGAATAGTGTCCTGAGAACCCAGATTAGAGATTCCCAGCTTCACCTTAAATAATGGAAGGAAATTGTAGGGGCTTCTAATAGATACTGTGTTTGATCAGGGAAGGCCCCGATGTACTCCTGTTACAGTATTTAGGTTAATGGTATCTTAGAAAGAAGTACTGTGAAGGCATTTGATTTTAGTAACCTTGAAATCAAGGAAGGTGTCTTTGATTGGGCTATAGTGTCAGAATGGAATTGAGGATGTTTGATTTGCAACAGAATTGTTGACTTTTTATACTATCAAGTTCATATAAGATGAAGCCTTGAATTTTGAAGTTTTTCTTCCCAATGTGGGAAATGGCCCATTTAATTTTACCATATTTGTGCTGCTGGCAGGCTGTCAGAGGGGAGAAAAGCTAGAAAGAAATCAGAGTAGCTTAAATCCTGTAGTAGGAAAGGAGAAACTAACTTTACTTACGAGGTGTTCCTATTCAGTTTGTATAGTCAAGGCACACACTCGTGTCCTTATAGAAGAATATTGCCAGGTAACACTGAGAACAGCGCACTTCATTAGCGTGTGCTTTGTTTTTTGCACTAACTGCTGCTTTCAGTGTATGTCACTTCGTTATTTTTCTCTGTTTAGGTGGTGCAATGATTGGTGTTTTTGCAGGAGGAATGGGAGCACCTAGCATGGGCCCAGTAAGATCTGGAATGAGTAGGTTAACTTGTTTCAATAGAACCTAAATGCATAGGCAATGTAACAATGCCGTGTACACCTACTTGTATCAGAGGAACTTGGTGTAGTGTAGTGTCTTGCTGTTGAGGAAGTAGAACTCTGTTGCATGTGACAAGTCTAACAGTTTTCAAAGCTGTTATGTTTAGGTAAAAGTTCAGAGGAAAACTAGCTAATAGACTCTTTCCCTAAATCTTAGATTTGGAATGGTTTCAACTTCTACTTTGGAGGGAGAAGTGATTAAAGTAAACTTGTGTTTCAGAAAAAAAGACAGGCAGAGTTATTTGAGTAAAGTTCATGAAAGCTGAACCTCAGTAATGTCATCATTGAAATAAAAAATCAGCCTTGAATTTCAGATTATCCCCCAGTTTAATTTTGTGCAAAGCTCCAATACTGAGTTTGTATTGCAGCAACTCTCTGAGTTCCTCAGTCTACAGCAGATGAGAAACTAAAATCTTGCTAGTGCCAATCTTAGAAGGCGTAAGGCTTAAAGACAGGGTCCCTTGTGAATGTTCGTGATAGTTTTACTGTACATTAATTTTTAATTATGAATCCAGAAATATTATAGTATTTGAATGCTATTGCTCTTAGTTACTTATATAAATGAATTAATACATTTTATTCCATGGTTGTACTTTTATCGGGGTTTAAACTGTGACACATAGGAAAGTTCATGCTCTTTACAGTACTTGCAGTAACTTCTGTTCTTGGCCAAATAAAAAGCCTTCTCTAGAAGATTTTGCAGTTAGGTGTGGGCACGGCTGCATTAAGTGAAGCTGGATATAAATGAAGGAAGCCAAATAAACAGTTGTATATCTGGTCCAATTATCTGTATCTAAGTATTGCCACAATTATTTATTTGATCTTTTTGGTAAAGAGTATCATATTTTTTTTTTAATTAAACAAGACAGACTTTGAATTCTTGTGTTCAACATTTTGCTACATTATAATAGCCTGATGCAGTTTGGTTTTACTATTTTAGAGCTGACACTCTAGATCTTGTATAATACTTTGTCTTAAAATACTGGCCATGCTCCTTGATAAATCACTGTGCATGTATAAAAGTTAAGGTTTATATTACAGCACTTCTAATAAAGTTATTCTTATTCTGACACAAGAACTTTATTTTATCCCAAATACTTGTGTGTTTATTGCTAAAAGGAGATTTTTTTTTGTCCTCCATTTCTCTCTCTGTGTAGGTGGTGGCATGGGTGGTATGAACAACATGGCTGGAGGAATGGGAATGGATCGGATGGGCTCCGGTTTTGATCGGATGGGACCCGCCATGGGTGGAGGCCTGGACAGGAACATGGACATCGATCGAGGATTTGGGCCGGGCCCGATGGGAGGTGGCATGAGAGAGAGATTGGGCTCCAAAGGCAACCAGATATTTGTGAGAAATGTAAGCAATGAAATACATAGGAACCACAAGCTTATTTTGTGGGTGTGTTTGATTACATGCTCTTATTCTCATTGTATATTTTGTTACCAATAATACCTTTTTATTTTAGCTTCCTTTTGACTTGACCTGGCAGAAGCTAAAGGAGAAATTCAGTCAATGTGGTATGTATATGAACCTTACCCTGTTCATCTGTATGGACTTCAGGTGTTATGTGGTGTTTATTAGATAATAACAGGAAGACTGTTGTCTGACTCTGAAGAAGAGTCTGGCTAGCTTAATTTTTCTTGTTTCACCCAGCTTTCTTGAGTTATATAAATAATCTTTAGGCATGACAGAACACAAGACCAAGGTACAGTATGTGCTGTGTTGGCTCTGAGTGCTCACTTGCTATGAACTTTAACCTATTCCTTTAATAAAATTACTCTTTGATTTTTTTTCTTTTTTTGATGTATTCCCTGGCCAGTAGAAGTGTATAATGTAGTGTTTCCTATGAGTTAAATATGTGCAGGAGCCTGGATCTGTCCAGGTCATGCATTACTTTAGAAATGGTGCTGCATCAAATCAGAGTTAGTAATTTTGCCAGAATAGCATTACAGGTTTTATACATATGGGTGATCCTGATTAGAGTATTTGCAGGCTGTATGTTCTCCTTTATCTTAAAAAATAAAAGTTTGCTACAAATATTCAATATTTGGCTTTATCTAATTCAGAAAAGTTGGTCTTTTCACAGAAATAAGTGAAAAATAAAGCTTGAGTGTCAAAATACATGTTTTGAAAACACGTTTTCAGAATGGAGAGCTTTAACTGAATTACTGGATGACTTCTTATTTTGGATAGACTGAAAAGATAGATAATCTAAAACATACTGCTGATGCCTAAGGCAGTCATCATACAGCTGTTTAGAGATAGTGCTATAAATTAGACCTTGCAGTTCAATTATGAAAAATTACAAGGTGTTGATGGTTTCTTTGTAGATGGAGGATATAGCACAACAGGTTCTTTCCTTTTTTTTTTGAGTCTTAACCTCCTGGGCAACTTTCAGATAGTTCAGAACTTTTTTTTCAGTATCTCTGTCAGCTAATAGATGTAGTAATTATGTTCAGTTGCTTTAAAGAATTATAACCAACAGATTGTGTTCATGTCAGTATCATAAAGAAATACAGAGCCTGTTTCCCAGTGTACCATTTCTTTCAAGACTGAAAGGACAGTCTTACATGATATTTAAAAATAAAAGGCTTTGTATTTCAGGGAAAAGTTTTTTCTTCCTAGTGATGTTCAGGGGCTCACGAGGGGTGTGCTACAACATACAAAAACCAAAAACTCATTAGCTCCAGGGAACTGAACATTCTCAGAGGTACATCTTTATAAAAATATTTCCTTGTGAGTTGAGTGTCCAACCTCAAGGAAGCTCAGCAGGAATTGGATCGTGCATGCTACTTTTCCACCACTCCCAGCCTGGTAACTTTATTGTTATTACTTTAATTCTGCAGCTTCTTAGCAAAATTGCTTGGTTGTGACTATTGCTTTGGTATGTTTTTGTCATGAACAGGGTGGACTGGATTAAGCTACAGTTCAATACTCACACTTTTGTCAGTATGAAACACAAACCCTTCCCTGAGTCTTACAGGGCACTTTGTTTCAAACTTGAGGTCAAATACAGGCACACTTCAGGAAAGATTTGAGATAGCAGATCTGGATTTGGATTCTTTCCTGCTGTTTTGTTTCATGTCACCTTGCCTGAATGAGTGAGTGTACCGTCAGTCTGAAAGTGCCAATTTCATATGTTCCCCTAGATTATACTTAAGTTTTTTCTTTTATTACTTCTGAGTTAAGTTGTTAGTACACTGAGGACTTGAAATAACTGCTGTTTAACTTATTTATTCAGGTCATGTAATGTTTGCAGAAATAAAAATGGAGAATGGAAAATCAAAGGGCTGTGGAACAGTCAGATTTGACTCACCAGAATCTGCTGAAAAGGCCTGTAGGATAATGAACGGCATAAAAATCAGTGGCAGAGAAATTGATGTCCGCTTGGATCGCAATGCATAATTTAAAACTGTGTGTTCAGGAACATTCCTATGTCTGTTTAGCTTCTCTGTCTTAGTAAGTCATTTTTAGTAACATTGTATGCTTACAAAAGCTGTAAAAAGGAACTTTTAAATCCCACCAGCCTTTAACAGTATAGTGTTTAATATACTGTGATACTTGTTAACTGAATCTTACTATGTTTGGTTTTTAAAGACAATTCGCCTGATTTTTGTTGTTTTTTTTAGAGGCACTGAGCACCTGCAGGTCCCTATAGACTGGGGATGCTTTGGATGCTCAGTGCCTTTGGAAAATTAGGCCAAGTGTCTCTAGTCATTCAGTTTAAATGAATGGTTATACTGTTTTTAATAAAATAAGCCATTTTCTCTGTTAATCTCCAGATTGCATAGTGGGATTTATTTAGTGTTTTCTGATTTTTTTTTTCCCCGCCAAATGTGTGTATCAACATTGTAATGTAAGAAGTAGATGTCTTTTTCAGAATTTTGGTTTTATATGTGCGTTGTAGTCATACTGTAATTCTTGACTCTAAAAGAAAGGGCTCCAGTTAGGCTGTGATGTTTTTGTTCTACTTAATATTACTTTAATGATATGACTTAGTTCTGTATATAAGATTTAGAGCCCAATGGGAGTTTGGAGTTGTTTTTTGAAATTTTATTTTGACTAAATGAAGAAACTGGGGTTTTTTCTCCTGCTTTTATTTTTTTCATCAGCATAATCACTGATTAAAACTAGTTACCACAGACCCTTGTAGGATTGTTTCCTATGATGCCAAGTTCATATAAAATTGATAATACAGTAAATACTAAGTATAGGACAAGACAAATTGTCCCCAATTTTTTATCTATTTTCCAGCCATTCAGGTGAACTGCCAGAAAAATGAAACCAACAGAACAGATAAGAGAAATGGCTGTGTATGTCAGACCACTGCTGTTCACTTCTATGGGTCCTGATGTATTTATGAAGGCAGTTTTTATAAACCAGGGTATTCCCAAACAGAGCATATCAAATACATTGGATCCTACGATGTTAGACATAGCCATATCTCCATTTCCTGTAAAAGAAGAAATACAGATAAGTTGGCTTAATTGTATTGCATGAAATTGCCAAACTGTTTTGGAGGAACAGATTGCTAGCCCTCAGTTTCTCACAGAGCACCCTTTTCAGATTTTGCATTGGAAGAACTATAGTCACAGATTCTACAGAACATGGGTACCACAACCATAAAAGTCTCCCTAAATCACCAGCATCTGCACAGCTGCACTTAAAATTAAGCTAGACAGGCTATTATAAAATCCATTTATGCTTAAAATACTGAGACCTACAGTTGTGTTCTGCAGTAAAACTGTAATACGTAATCAACAACAAATAAACCAATCTAGAATACTTCTCTGAGATACTCTGAGAAGTTTTTAAATGTCTGAGCCACAGCCTTTTCAGGTAAGCTATTTATTTATTTTCAATAAACTTAAGCTCTAGAATCTGAAGCTTGGATTTTGAGGTTACTCCTTGAATTTATCAAAATGTTGACTAGAATTCTTTCTTTTTGTAGTACCATTTTAAAGACATCCATTGGCATGAGCCTAAATATTAAAATCTTTACCTTTTCGAGCCACCAGCACACTTGCAACTGTATCTGGTACACTGGTTCCTGCTGCCAGTAGGGTGAGACCCATGACTGACTCTGGGATTCCCAGCGTTTCACCTGCAGTTGAGAAATAAGGGTAGAAAATGCAAGTGTGGTTTAAGTTAGGGCTCATCCACTGAAAACGCTTTGGACTTTGTTTGCTGGAGAAAGAATCAATCATACAGTAATTCCATATGGAATGTATCAGCTAACTAAACTACATGTGATGTGACAGAACCACAAAGCAGTTAAAACAAAGAGTGACAACAAATATCCTTTCCTTGTTCTTTAAGTCTGAAGTGGTCAATACAGTAGCAAATAAGATTTTTTTTCTTGCAGATAAAGTAAAAGTTTAAATATCTAACAAATTACTATTCCTTTTTTTTTTTCCCTCAACTTCTAGAAAATACTATAGTCTCTTACAGTTTTGGGCATCTCCTTATTAGTGTTCAGAAGTCTCATGAAGCAATAACTCTTATAATCATTCTTTTTGATCCCCTCGGGGGAGGGGAATAAGCACATGAATTATCTTGGGGAGGACAGTCATTAAGATGTTGTGAGAATACTGTCTCAACTACATGCCTTTACCATTTCATTTCAATTAGAAAGTGATTTGGAAGAATCAGAGTGTGGAATTTTTATATGACTTGTAAGTACAAGTAACCCCTTAGAATTGTGAGTTCCTGTAGGGAAATAGTCATTTAAATTTGAAGAAAAGTTTTAAACTGTTATTAGAAGAGCAGCATATTTTTCCCTAATCTCTATTTTTCTCAGCCCCAAATGTCTTTTAACCATATTAATTTCTAACTTAAAATACAGGGATTCTTCAAAACTGTTTCAGCAGTTGTACCATTCAGGTGCATCAGTATTTGATACCTCTAGTCAAGCTACAAAGTAATTAATTTTTCTTAAACATTTTGGTTCACTGAAAAGTATCTTAGTATTTTTTAGTGTTGAAATCTGAGTTCTTACATGAAATATTCTGACATATTTAATAAGAGCAATTTTATTTAAATAAGAGGCAGTACACTAAGCTAGGTCAGCAATGCTTGTCTGTTACTTACCAGCTTAGTCTAGAGCAGCCCAGTAAATTTATATTTGAAACTGTTTGTTGATTTCAGGGGTACTAACATGATCCTGTTGCAGAATTTGTATTCTTTTTATCCTTCCATCACTTCTAATAGATTTGTAGGGTGAGGGACCAACAAATCAGCTTTTATAAATCATCCAGGCTGGAAAATAATGGTTCAAACCAAGGTGAAATACGAATGAACCAGCCTTATGTACCCAACATTAGTTTCTAGCCCTCTGAAGGTTATAAGAGAGAATATAAACTCAGGAGAAGTTGGTTTTTATTTTATTAGATAGATTTATCTTCTATTTAATGTGTAGTGGTTTATTTTCTAGCAACTGACCATTAAGACAGAAAAGTCTTATTTTTCTAGGCTTTTGTTAATTTTGTGTATTAGTAGCAATGTGTTGCTATAAGCAGTAGAATTTTCTTTGCCAGCAACAAAGATGTACTAAATTACGTTTGTTCTTGACCATCCCAGTTTAGTGCCCAGCTATGATACTTTTGTGACATTCTGATAGACTGATTATGCAATGGTAGAACCTTTGAGTTCTCAACCTTCATGAGAGCCTGGACTTGAATATATTGTGTGTTTAACTTGTAGTGTTTTAACATGTAAATAGAATATAATTTACCTAGAATAGTGGGCCAAAGACCCCAGTACTACCTGTGATGACTCTGGAAAGTGAACTAATACACTCTCTCAATCTCCACCATACCTACTTTCATTTTAATTAATGCTTTGTCTTGTAGAACAGCAATAATGTTGACTTGAATCCTGGTTCAAAGGCTTTTAGCATCCAGACAGTGAACCCTTGCTCTTTGGGTACAAGTGGAAAATTATTTACCCAAGGAGTTAACACGGTGGGTGTAATATCCAGTGATCTACTAATAATTTCTCAAAGGTTTACTGAATGTGTAGGTCTGCTTCTGCACTGAACAAGGAGTTATTCATGTCTGAAGTAGTAGAAAGCTTGAGTAGGATTAGTGAGCTATAATGTGAAAATGGCAAGCTTTGAAACATTCTGTAGAGTTTCAGTTTCATTTTCTGCTTGCTCTTAAATATAAAAACTGGATGTCTTTCAAGCTGACTGGAGAAACAATGAAATGAGGAGACCTTTAATACCTCAAAGTACTTTTAGGAGAAGGTTTTTACATACAAGTCCATACCCCTTCTCTCTCTTAAATGCAATCCTTTTACTGCCCCACTTTATGATGCAGATTTGTAAGAGGTCCACATAGACACACTCCGAGGATGTTTATAAACATATTTGAGAATTTTTTTGGCAGTGAATTTAATGCCACATCTCTTACTGTAACGTTTGTGAGAAACACAGGTATAGAAATTATGGATTTTTTCAAAAAACTTTGACCTCTAATTCCAGTCTTGGGGGATTTCATGTTTGTCAGCCTTCAGCATGACAAATTTATTGCTGTGTGTCTAATTGCTTTGCTTAATGAAGCAGTTTAGTGAAACTGTTTTTAAAAACAGATAGGGTTTTTTGTAGCTACATTAAGTTCTCCTTCATGTGATGGTAAGCAGTGTGAAGCAGCTAAACTCTATAAAAGTGTTCCATCATTGGATAGAAGAGGGTGGCAAACTAAGCAGTCAAACATAAGTTTCTGTTGTTTTTCTTTGTTGTGTTTTTTTACAGCACAGTCTGAGTTGCTAAACTGACTTTTAAAGGGAAACCTCACAGGGAAACCACACAACTTTTTCCATGATTCTTGACTGGTATAGCAACACCACTTTACGTACCTACCTGCTATTGTTACCATCCATACAAGAACATAAGTTATTGCAGAAATCCATGCTGCTGAAATTAAAAATGTCACCATGAACCAGTTCCTCCAAAACTGTCTTCTGCAATCTGGGATAGTTAAATAGAGTAGTGTGATAATAGGAAGGGATAACACCCACAAAATTCTCTTCATATCTGCTTCAGGCATGGTAAAGACATTTGGATGATCTGTTGAGGAAAAAGCAACTTTTAAATTGTGGCATTAAGTTTGAATCCATAGTGTACAGTATGTTACTGTCCTCTACTTGTGAGAATACTGAAAAAAGGTGAAAAATACTTCTGCCTCAAGTTTTAGCTGTAGTATTAACCAGTACCTACATCTGTCTGGACAAAATTCTGAGATCAAGTTACTTCTGGGGAGATTCTGCTTGCACACAAGAAAAACATTTTTCCACAATGAGAATAATCACCAGTAAAATAATCTCCCCAGGAAGTTGTGATTCCCCAGTGTTGGACATTTCTAAGATTCAGCTGAACAGGTGCTGGCCCATCTGGGATCATGCTTTTGCCAGGAAAGGTTGGACCAGATGATCCTTGAGATCTCTTTCCAGCCTAATATTCTATGATTAACATGTTTTTTATTACATCACCAAGGGTGAACTAAGGTGGATGAAAAATGAATTTCTTTATAAGGGTTTGCCCATGGCATTTACCAAGAGTAAGTACCAACTGCTCTTTTTTGCCTGAGTGGAAACATGACCTGTGGCCACATCACAGCTATCCCTTTACTTTTGATATTATGCATATTTTGGGCTACCAACCTGCCACCGTCATATGGAAAGAGTATCTATTACTACAGTACCTGTGTGGCTTTCAGCTGATAGTGCATTTTACAAGCAGTGTTGCTGGGAAGTTTCAAATACACACAACAAAGACAGAAGTTCTACTACAACACAAATGAGCAACTATCCTTGCATTCCTCTAGCAACTGACTTCATATAAAAACCATCACTCTGATTTTGCTCAGTGTTATATTCCAGGTTAGAATAATGATTTACTTAAATACTAGGCTGGAGTTCTTTTGTGAGCAAAATCTTAATACTGTCTGAGAATCTGCTGTTGATGAGAATTGATGCAGACAGGCATGCAGGGTGCTAGAGACAGCTGTAACAAACCTGTACCTTCAGAGATTTCATCGAGCCCGTGTAAGCTTGTGGAAAGTTGAGAGTAGTCCAGCTCATCTTGAAAAATGCCGCTGTCTGTCCTTGACTGCTGGCGAATGAGAGGTCCACTCTCGTCCCTCCATCCAACCAGTGGCTGCTGCTCCGTGCTCTCTTCCATGGCTTTTGTAAAACACGTGCAGCAGGGACTGAACTTTTTCATGAGGTATTGGTTGATTTTAATGTCAAAACATAGTACCAGAATATAACACCCATATATCAATAATAGGGATGCACTTTCATACCTAGAATGAAAAACAAGTTTTATATAACATGTAGTATAAAAGAACCCAGTTGTTGGCATAAGAAGAGAGAAAAGATTTGCATGAATAGCAGAAGGAGAACACACAAAAGCATCTATTTGCAATTGTATGGCTAATGTCATGGAAGTTTGTGAGTGTCCCCATGTCTTTCAGCAGTTTAATTAACTCCCCTCCTCTGCAGAATCTTGTTTGTGTATTGTATAGCTGCATGTTTTTTCAGGGGATCTTACTGATTGAACATTTTCCTGATATTTGCAAAATTGAGTCTTCATGTGATGCTTAAATTATAAACTTCAAGAGACTTCTTGCTGGACCTGACTGTCTTGTTGAGGTAACAGGAGTTTCAGTGTTGATGGAAGAGTTAAAACATCAGAAACTCATGATCTCCTTTGGCACACAAAAGTTTTTCTGAACAATGCTGGTATGAAAGGAAAGGCTTAAAAGGAGTAAATGCTGGACACTAATTGCCATGTCAGAACAGTTGTGATAGAAATTGTGAAGTCTGTACAGACAAACCTATGCAGGTCAAACTTCAAATATGCAGAGTTTGAATGTTTAGGTAATAATCTTTACAAGCATTGTGACTTTTTTTTTAAAGCCTACAGGATGTTCATTTCTGTTAGTGAACAGCAGGTTCAGGCTACTTGAAGTTTGGGGCTTGGGGATTTTCATTTGTTTTTCAAAACACTGTCTCACAAATCTCCAGTCAACAGGAATTCAACACTACTTGTGCTCTTACCAGTAAATTCTGCTGTCAGATATCATGGCAAGGACGGCTGCTGCACTGATGGTATATGCCAGGCAGTCTCTGAACAGCGGCCAACAGGACAGCCTGGAAACCTGCAGATCAGTCATGTACTTTTCTTAAACCTCTCTGTAATACTTTCACTAAGTGCTGTAAATGCTGCATCAATATGTTGTTTCTATATTATGTAAAAATTAAAGATTCTTAGGAATGACTTAAGTATGATATTCAACAAGTTAGTGTTTTTAAAAACTTTCATAGCAAGTTATCTTAAAACTGATTACATGCTGGTTTTGCTACTAAATAATAAACTTGGCAGTTGTCATAGTAAGTCTCTCTTGGCTTTTGTTGGCAAATGAGAAAGGATAACTATTTTGCCCTTAGGAGCAGAACTATCAAAGTTATACATACCACACTGGAAAACAGCCCACAAGCTGCAGAAATACCAAGAAGATTATATATTGCTGATCCAAGGATGGTGCTGACCCCGATATCTCCCTTTGTCACAAAAGCTCCTGTAAAGAAAATGACTCTGGTATGTTTGAGTTTGGCATGCAAGGAAAAGAGCTCTAAGTTATAAGGAGTTATAAAACACATCTCTTACCTAGAAAAGCAGTGACAAGCTCTGGAGCAGAGCTTCCAGCAGCCATGAAAGTGGCTCCAGCTACATCCTGTGAGAGGCCAAGGCCTGAGGACAGAACAAAAAGAATTCCTTTAAAAAAATTGATGCTGCAGTAGCCTGTACCCTTTACTCTCACTAGTACATAATGTTAGCTGCTACTACAACAGTTTAGTAGATGAAAGTTTATTTTCATACAGTCAATACATCTATATGAGAGTCATAAAGTAATATATTGAAAATTAGCCTGATCTATCAGGCTAGTTTATTTCTAACTTCATTACAGAAATTAGTTTAAATCTTCTAAAATCAGCATTTGTATGCAGGATTAAACTGTGTTTCCTATTGGTAGTAATTATAGGGAAATTCCATGGACTGTAGTGTGATATTGCTGTATGATCCATATCAATTCTATCCATCTGCCAGGGAAATCTGTACCACTGTGTCTTCACATACCAGAAACATTAGTTAAATTCAAACCACTGCTGTGATCTTAAAATCAAATTTTCATTTTGTATGGACAGCGTAAGAGCCTGTGTGTTGCTTAAGAGAAATGAGATTTTTGTTCTGGCAAATTGACTTTCTGGAATGTAACTCACTCTGTGGATCAAGTCCTGCACACCAACTACAGGGACGTATGGCTGACCATGGCAAGTCTGACAAATGTTAATTTATTGTCAATAAACAAAACACCAGCTCTTATGACAGTGTAGAAGCTTACATTTGCTGTAAGTGTTCAGATTTGGAGGAGGTTTTCCAGTTCAGGGATGAGTTTCCCTAGGGAATTTTGTTAATTCTTGGCAGCGAAAATCTCAACTCCCTGCCAAGACCATCTCTTCAGTGGTCTGCTGGAGCCAGGGGAATTGTTGCAGGTTGATTAGATTTCTTAGAACCATGGTAACCATAGAATTCCTGTCCCTCCTGTGTCATACTATAATATGTTAGCAGTAGCTCATCACTACTTTTAAAGAAAAACAAACCCTAGAAAGAGTTTTGGTTTCACCAATCACCATCCCTCCTAATTTTTTTTCTTTTACTAATAGTTACCTGGACATAGTACTGTGCAACTGAAATGGAAATTGTCAGTTTAGTTAATACTGAGGAATCTTAAGATTTTCCTCCAGGCAGAAAGAAAGCAAATATTAAATGAATACATGTGCAGTGTAATCACTAGGTTTTTTTCAATAAAATATTGATCCTGTGTATCAAATTAAATATTCTATGGACACATCTGTGCATGGAAAGTGAAACTTGTTCAGTTTTCTTTCAGAGCACTCTAACTTTGAAGCTTTTTAAAAGAGAAAGTTTGATGCCAAGCTTCTCAGTTTTACAGGAAAACAGGATGTCACTTACATTCACTGATGATCTCTAGGGAAGGTAGGAAGTAATCATCGCACACAATGGACACGGCCAGAAACATGTACAGTATAATTATGAAGTAGATAACGATTCCTCCATCCTTCCTCTCCTGCGGTGTGAAAAATCCTTCAGGAAACTCCGATGAAGACGAGAGGATGCAACGCGTCCCGTTTTCTGAAAATTGAGCGCAAAAGTGTTACACATCGTGTATGGCACCTTCCCGTTCCTCAGGCCCCGGGACGTCTGGGGATTCGAGCACAGCAAGGAGCGCTGCAGCGATGCCGCCAGAGCGCCGCACACCTGCGGCGGGGCAGAGCGCCCGCGGGACGGGCTGTGCAGCGCTCGAGCGGAGCCCGATGCCCTCCCGGTGTCCCCGGTGCCCTCCCGGTGTTCCCGGTGCCCTCCCGTTCCCGTCCCGTTCCCGTCCCGGTCCGTCCCGGTGCCGCCGTACCCGCGGGGTCCCCGGGGCGCTGGGCCCGCGCGCCCCAGGCCGCGAGCGCCGCCAGCACCACCAGCGCCGCGCGCCGCCGCGCGCCCGCCCGCATCGCCCGGACTGCGCGCGCCGCAACGGCGCGAGCGGCTCCAGCGCGAGCGGCTCCAGCTCGAGCGGCAGCAGCGCGAGCGGCGGCCCGGGCGCCAGCGTCACGTGGGGCCGCGCCCCCCCCCCGCCCCTCAGAGGCTCGCCCCATCCCGCAGGGTCCCACTGCCGCCTGCCCAGATTCCACCGCCCCTCAGCGGCTCGCCCCATCCCGCAGGGTCCCACTGCCGCCTGCCCAGATTCCACCGCCCCTCAGCGGCTCGCCCCATCCCGCAGGGGTCCCACTGCCGCCTGCCCAGATTCCACCGCCCCTCAGGGACTCGCCCCATCCCGCAGGGTCCCACTGCCGCCTGCCCAGATTCCACCGCCCCTCAGCGGCTCGCCCCATCCCGCAGGGGTCCCACTGCCGCCTGCCCAGATTCCACCGCCCCTCAGGGACTCGCCCCATCCCGCAGGGTCCCACTGCCGCCTGCCCAGATTCCACCGCCCCTCAGAGGCTCGCCCCATCCCGCAGGGTCCCACTGCCGCCTGCCCAGATTCCACCGCCCCTCAGGGACTCGCCCCATCCCGCAGGGTCGCGCCGCCCCTCTCAGCGCTCCGCCGCTCGCCGCCGGCAGCGAGGGGCCCGGATTTGCGGGCAGCGCCCCCGAGCCGCGTCCCACAGGGAGCTGCGCTCCGGCCCCCGCCCCGTCCTGCCTCGTGTTTGGGGGAGAGCGAAGGTTCGGCCTTGGTGCAAGGTGCTGACCGCGATACCCAGGTGCTGTGTAATGTCTCGGGATGCAGAAGGTGAATTTAAGCTTACTCCTCAATACCTTTCTTCTGCTGTGACAATTTCTGTTTATTCCCACTGATTCCCAGGATGTCTGTGCCGGGCTGTGTGAGCACCGGGCTCTCCCCTCGCTGGGCAGATGGCCATGCCAGTTACGTGAATGGTTTGCATGAGCAAAGCTGAGACCCACTCACAGTTCCTCCCTTCAGACCCAGTTCACTGAACTTCTTTGTCTGGTGACCTTCTCACAATGAAGTCATGTGTATAACCGAAGATTAAAGAGTAAAATGCAGTCTTTAAGCTTTGTAAAGTCATCACCCCTGCCCCTTCTGCAGTCACTGGTTTCTCAGGAAGGGAGTTGTTTCCCTTGTATCACTTGCAGACATGTCTCCAGAAACATTTGCAACCCCATGATGCCAAATGGAGTTTTGGGGTGTCTGTTTTATTATTTGTTTATTACATTTGTGAGCAAGAAGTGCACACAGAAACAGATCGGTTTGCTTCATTGCGTCTAATCCCTCTAAACTCCTCAGGTTCCTTCCATCCATGGTGTTTTGCTAATATGTGATCAACCCCACTCTACAATACAGGAAATAAGGTGACAAAGTGGGTATTTTCCTTTTTATATTTATAACATACATACAGCCACTATTATAGTATGAACAATGAAAAAAATGGCATGGACAACAAACTCTGCAGCAATTGCTGTTGCCCATTTCTGATCCCTCTGTGGTCCAGACTGCTTTTTACTAGAGCAAGAATGATTTTAATAGATTTTTAGGGGTGTCAACAAACTTTCACAAATGATTCTGTCTGCTCTCTGAAAATCAGACTGCTGCAGAGAAGATGCTGCTTCTCCTGCTTTACAGAAAAAAATAGATCATTTTGGTCTGGAAAGATTTAGGGATTTTCTTCTGAATCCTACTGTCCACCAGAGACAACAGTACAAAATTCCCTGTCTAAATTACTGGTGGCTCTTTCCTTACACAAGCCAACAGAAAGGGTTTTGCTATCAAGGTAAGTGGCGTCCTTGCCACTGCTTCTCTTCCTTGAAACATATCATTGGCTTACTCTTAAAACTCCAGCACAGTTTTTTATTATCAGCTGCTTCATTTCAAAGTAGTTGTTTTTTGCTGGTGAGCTTTTTCTTTAATTGCTTTAGAGTACTCACAAGCCTGCCTTTCTGATGGGAATGAGTTCCCTGGTACAGCAACGTGTTCACTGCACAGTTAGGAAATCTCAGTCATGTGATTTCAGGATTTGAAGGTTTTGCTCTGCTCTGCTTTTACTCTGTGTTCAAGCTCTAATTCCTTTCTATAGGCACCCCCTCTCTGTGCATAGCTGAAGCAAAGCCAGAGCTTTGATTTTACTGAAGGCTTAATTCCACTTAGTTTGCTGAGAAGTTATTGAGTGAGGGTGCTGCACTCACACCCTCCTTGCCAAGAGCACCCCTGGAGAGAGCAGCAAACAGAACAACCCCCCCTCAGTGTCCCAGCATGAGGAACCATGTGCTGCCTGTTCTGTGTGCTTGACCCAGCACAGAAACACAGCAGCCAGAGCAGGCTTTGGGCTCAGCATTGCTGGCTGCCAGCTCTGGGCTATTGCACTGTGACACAGCATTCTGTGAAGCTGAGGTCAGGCAGACATCAGTGCACATTTGATGTGTGCTTCTGCACTTTTTGGCTGTGTTAAGGTAAATTTCTACTCTCTGGTAGTAAAAATAATGAATAAATAAAATTTTCAAGGCTTATGAAGGAGAGAGATGGGTGACTGTTAGTCAGGTTGCTAGCACTGATGCTCCACCAGGGATGTGCTGAAGGCTGCTGTGGCTGCCTGAGCACAGGCCTCACAAAGGGAAGGGAGCATCAAACTCCAGCAGCTGCAGCTCCTTTCCAGGGATCATAATCTGGTGTGAGCTGGCTACGCTGCATCTGAGTGTCCCACACAGCTCAGGACTGGGAGTTGTTTTGCTGCCCAACAAAGTAAAAGGAGGTTGGGCTGTCTAGAGGTATCACTCCAGCTGAGTCACAAATGTTATTCTTAGGGTGCAATTTAGGGAACAGGTGGGAGAGAAAATGTTAATTGGAATCAGCTGTTGTATCTCCACAGAACAAGCACTCATTTTCTTGTGAGGAGAGTGGGACTTCAGTACAAGACCAAGGACTTTTTCTATAAGCAGGGAGTTTGCTTAGGATTGTTTGAAAGTTTTTTTCTTCCACTTTTTTCACAATTTGAGCAGACAGACCATGGATAGCGAGGGGAAAAAAGCAGGTGAGTTTATCAGAACTTAAGGGCAGCATTAGTCCTTGTTGGTAGGATCAGTCCTTAGCCAAAAGAGATATGGGGATGGCATGATGAATTCATGACTAGCTTAAAATAACAACAAAAATTATTATTGTGTGGTGTGGGGCCCAGTCTTTTTGGGGGAAGGAAAGGGTGGTATAGATCCTTGTAAGGAATCTGTGGTTAACTTAGGTATAGGTGATCACACCTGTGTAGGAATCCTGAGTTTCTCTGCCTTCCTTATTTAGAAACACACTTCCAATCTTTCTTTTAACTCAAGCTGCAACCTACTGTTTTAATTACAGTGATTAAAACAGATCAGTGTCTGCATCATCCTTGCCTTGTGGTTTTGGGGATTTGTTTGAGGTTTTGTTTTTGGTAGAGGTCTGTATAAAAATATTCTGGTCTGTGTTTAGATGAGGGTGCTTAGACAGCCCCAGGGCTGATATGAGTGTGGTTTGGTGGTAGCTGTCCCTCAGTGTTCTGGCTCCTACCCCAGGATGTAGGGCCTGTGCAGAGCTGTGCTTTTCTTGTGTGACAGCCTGTGCATGCACACACCACTTATGCTCCCAGGCACAAGGCCTAATGTGCTGGGAAACAAAAGAAGTGAAGATGTTTTCATCCTCCAAACATACCCCAAACCTCAATATTGTTGTAAGAACCCGGTGGTTTCCCTGTTAGGCAGAAAAGAAGGTGAGGATGGGCAGGGCACTGACTGCCTGGCCCAGAGCTGTTCAGGAGGTCACTTTCCATTCTCTTCTGTTTGTGTAGCTCCTGTGGCATCCTCTGGAGTGTTAAATGGTGGCCTTTAAAAGAGCTGATAGAACAAATTCTCTTAGCCTGAGGTGCTCAGATACCACCCTAAGGTGATGAGATAAATACTGTTGCAAAGTTAAAATGAGTCTCTCCAGTGTAACTTCATTATTCTTCATTTAAAAGATAAATATACCGTCATTGTCAGATCAGATATTCCCCTTTGTCAGCGTTTCATGGCTCACTTCCTGGGTCTAGATAGATTGATGATAGCTGTTTAATATTCTTTCCTTCATAACCACCAATTTGAGAGTTGCCAACTCTCATGATGGCTGCTGTTTTTCTTAAAGCATCAGCTTGATCTACATTAGCCACACAAGAATCAGAGCTTGCTTTCTCTTTTTTTTTTTTTCAAATACATAGTTGTATAGAAAGCTTGAAAAGGGGAATCTGAACATCTAATGCTGGAGGCAAATAAGCACATGACAATACTATTTTCAAGCCAATCTCATGACTTAAGAAAGGGGTGATTAGGTTCATTCATGGTTTTAGAACAATGCAAAAGGAAGGATTTGATTTCGGACCCTTAGCTCCAAGATCCAAATGCTCTTGCTGGGGAAATCTCTGAAGACCACTGGAAGATACAACTCAACTGCAATCCCTGGTGACAGCCAGGAAAGCTGCTGAGCTAAGGAATGTTTTGTGGTAGCTGGTGCAGGCTGATGTGAGTCAAAATTATTCTAGGTCTCCTTGCCTTTGTGTTCTGACCTTACACATGTGACAGTTTTTGTTGACTCTAAACTGTGAAGTTGAGAACACTGTATGTTTTTAGGTGGTCCATAATTAGACTACTGTGTTAATTACAGGTGAGCTAAATGCAGGGAGCTTCCAGGTTTTCAGCAGTGCTGTCTGCCTGCTTTCAGAAGAATGTGAGCAAAGTGGATATTTGTGGCACATGGCCCATGGAAGCATTCAGATGACATAATCAAGGCGAAGTGGGTGAGGGTGGGGAGCTGTTGAGACTGCTCTTCTGTGGGGTTTCAGTCGTGGAATATTTTTTGTGTATGCTGTGGAGTACAGGCATCACCTGTGACAGAGTGGCTCACAGCCAGATAAAGGTTTATCTTATGGGTACCCACAATGTCAAAAAAGCTAAAAACCCCTTAGCAGAATGTTTTTGCTTGGTGGTTCTCAAGTGAATTCAAGTTCAAGAGAATGCCTGCTTAAAGGAGGGTGCACTACTTTTAGTTGAAGAAAATTGAATCTGTTCATTTTGCTGCCTGGGGATTTCTATTTTCCCAGCAATTCAAGTGTACAAAATTGCACCTTCCATCTTGAGGCCCAAAGACCTCCATCACTTCATCTGCTGCCTATGTGGTAAAGTTCTACAGCAGTTCTCATGGTCTTAGCTTGCTCACCAGGTGGTTTGTTCAGCCATTTAGGACATGGAAGGAATCTCTCAAACTGAAAATGAAACATGTCTCAAATTAAATGTTGTTGAGATTTAAGACAGAACTTCTCCATTATTATGAGTGCTCCTCCATGTTAACTGCTTTCCTTTGGTTATGAGTTCTCATTAAGACAATTGAAATCATGTGAATGTCAGTGTTTGTGGTATCATGAAACTGAATGGTTTCATCATGAAACTGATGATGGTTAACTAGCTTGATCACAACAGAAAATCTTGTCACAAAGGCTACACTTATACATAAATACCTACATATACCAAGAGAGTAGGCCTATTGCTAGCCAGTAATAATGCTGTAGAGAAGCTTCTTTATATAGCTCTTGTTTTGTGTCTCAGTAGTGCCTTTAGAACATCTTAAGGCTGTGAAGCTCAGAAGATTGCACACAGTCTAAAAAGATTTCAAATAGAGCCAGCCTGCTTCAAGCACCTAAGTCAGGTGTTTGAATGCAGGATGGCCAAAGAGCAGAGCAAAATGAAGAGGCTTGTGAGGCCATCCTATGGATAACAGTAATATTGCACCATGATCACTTCAGGTTGCTCTGTTCCACCCCCCAGGGGTTTATGAATAGCCCAAATACACATTCACTTCTAGTTCTACACTGTTATGCCAGGGGGTCAGGTAAATACACCACAGCACATACATGGGAGTAGATACTGGCAATGAGTGAGTCATGGACTTCTTTGCTAACTCCTTGGGGGGCCATTTTCTTGATTGGTGTTTTGCTTTCCTTCTCTCCCTCGACTATTCAAAGTCTTGCTTCTGTGGACTAAAGAGAAACAGAGCAGAAAACTCCTTCCTTGCCTGCAATCTCTAAGCTCCTGTTTTCTGCCAGGTTTGTGCACCAAGGAGTTCTGGTTTCTCAGTGACTTTTGCTTCCACTTGCTTTCCTCTTCCTGTTGACACAGGCACTTCAGTTGTTGTGCTTGTACATACACCAGAGTAGAAGTTTGTTTTTTCCTCTTTGAAGACCATGTTTGCTCTGAATTTTTTTCTTTCAGTTCTTGCTCTTGGCTTGGTTTCATCTGCTACCTGCTGTCCTTTCAGTGTAAATTTCTTGAAGCATTTTGGAGAGCAAGATGTGTGTTGAAGGCTGTGTCTCACAGCCTCTTTGGTCTCAGTGCATCTGCTGAGTTTGTTGAAGTTTTGCTGATTTTCATTGCATTTCTAATGAAACAATCCAGCTGCTCTGGCAACTTTCAGCTGACCTTGAATTTGCAAGTACTTTGGAATTATATTCTACATATATAAAATGGAAATTATTATTCTTATGATAAAAATATTATTCTTATGGTTATTGCCTGCAAGTTCTGTAATCTCAGTGATATCTCAGGAGATAGAATAAACTCTCAGGACATAAGTGTCTGTATAAACCACATCCAATCATGTTTTCTGCAACGCAATTGCTTCTTTTCATGTATTCCTATAACTGAACAAGCATTAGAAAAATAATTATTATTGACATACTAGAAAAGGGACACATTCAATTCTATCTTATAGGCTACCAAGTTATTTCACCAGGTAGCATCAGCATGTACTAACATTATTTACAATGTAATAGATGTTGTTGATTTGAGGATGTTTCTCTGTTTCAGAAATGGATTGCTACAAGGCAGTGTGTTGCAAAATTCTACTTGTGTGTGTTGGGTTAGGTTACTGTGCATCTGTCTAGAGAGTTCTTTGATTTTAAAGCACCTTCAGTTTTTGGTGCAGTAACTGTGGTTCTGAACCTTTGTTACTTTGTGCGTGTTGTGAGATGTTCATGTAAATTCTTTCTTCCTCCCTTCACTCCTGTGTAGACTTAGGGGTGAGCCTGAAAAGGAAAAAATCAGCTTGGTTGCTTTTTGGATGTGCTTTTGCTGAGGAGAAGAAAATAAGAGTGCAGAGTTTTCTCAGGGCAGAGACCTTTGTTGCAGCCTGGCTGGACAGTGGAGCACGAGCCTGTTGTGCCATGAATAGGGGGTGTTTGGGGCATTGAACTGAAGAGAGCCTTCTGGTAAAGCATAAATGAACAGCTGCATGCCAAAAAGGTGGTCTAGATAGATAGCTCTGTGAACCTGCAGTTTAGGAAAACTGGCTGAAATCCAGCTGGAACTTCTTGGTAAATCAGTTCTCAGTTTATATTTTGGGTAGAGATCATGCAAATTATGTTCTGGCTAATATACAAGTTCTGCATATGTGCAGATGCCTGCCTTTCCTCTGGAAATACTGTAATGTTTACATGAGGACAAAGGAACAAAATCAATTCTGTGCTTCTGCAGAGGAGATGACAGAGCTATTACTGCTCAAACTGAGCAGTGCAGACAACTAAAGATAGAATTATTGCAGTCTTTGAGAGTGTGTCTCTTTAGAGAGCTTTGGTGCAGCCCCCTCTGCTTCCTCATGAGATATCACCAGAAATGCAGTTTGTGTTTTGTCAAAGGACTGAGCGTCTCCAAAGCTGACATAAACTTCTGTGGAGGTACAACTGATTCCTTCACAATGCTAGCTTTAAAAGGCTCCACTGTGAAATGGAGAATATTTAAAACCTCATGCATTTAATAGTAATCCTGTCATTGCTGTGTATGCTGGAACATAATGTTTTCAGTATTGTAAGGCAACTTTTAAGTTTCTATCAGACCTTAAAAAATGAACATATTGATGCCTTAATTGCTAGCACAGAATATATAGATAATACTGTATCTTTCACAAGAATCATGTTCTGCTGACAGAAGAACTGATGTGATAGAGCTGAAACTTTTTCCCTCAGGATACAAAAATTATTATATCCTTCTGTTGCTAAAGCAGAAATCTCATATTCTCACATATCATGAAATCTAAAAGCTTCTAGCTTATGCATCTGTTCCCTGGCCACTAGAAACATAATTTCATTGTAGTAATTTGTCACTGATAAACATAATCAATGACCATGGAAACAATGTGCACAGTATATGCAAGTTTATATAACTTCTTTCATGGGCCATTTTTCTTGTAAGCAGGGGATGGAAATGGCAGCCAGGTCTCCTGCTGGTGTTCTCTTTCTGCTATCCAAGAAAGCTGTTTCAGTACTGACTAGTTTACTCATAGTAAATTCTTACAAACAACTATGGCTTACCTTTTCCTGGATGACTTTTGGATGTTCCCATCCATTGCCAAAGATTTCTCAGCTAGAGTTTGCCTGAATGAATAGCTGATTCAGCATAAAAGGCTGAAAGCCACCAGCTGGGATTAAAAAATAGTGGGGATATTGCAAATCAGCTAGAAATGGAATACTCTGTTGTTACTCTGTTAGTAACAACTGCAGAATGGTGAATCCAGTGGACCTACTTTCAGATGCTTTGGCTCTTATCCATTTGTCCACCTTTGACCCTCTTCACTCTCAATTTGAGTGAGAACAGCTGGCTCAGAGGTTTTTGTAAATGTTGAGCTGTGATTTTGCTTTCTTAAGTCTGTTGCTGCTGGATTTTACCTGCCATGCTGAGAAATATGTAGTTAAATGGACTGGTTTTTCTCCACCCTTTTTTTCCATTTTTCCCATTTCTTTGAAGAGGAGCAGTCATGAGAGCTTCAGCTTTGTGAACTGCCTCCACACTTTTGGCTGGAAATACATCTTGATTTTTTTAGTGTTTGACAAACTTGGGCTGGGTTTAGACTGTGTGAAGCCTCTCATTGTACTTTTCTGGTGTTTATGCCCTCTGAAGCCAAGTCAAAATCACTTGGGACAAGGAATGGCTTTAGATGGGTTCTTGGATTTTCCTGTGAACTGGTCTTGGAACCAGAACCAGTCATTTTCTAGTTAGAGGAAACTGATTTTTTTTTTTTTTTAATTCTGTATGATGCTTATTTTGATTCTCTGGCAGAGACATTTATGTCCTAATGAGTTGATGCTGTTGGTAAGATACCTAGCACAATCTGTAAACTTTAAGACAGGACAAGCAATTTGCAATAGAGGACTAAAGGCTTTTTAAATCTCTTACTGAGAACAGTTTTTCCCAAGTGCTTTCCAATTTAAATATTCTTTCAATGTTGAAGCAATAAAGTAAATGATGCAAACATAAACAGACTTTAAAAATATTCAATTTATTAATCCCTGAGATATTGAATACCGAATATGCTTAATGGGATTTTCTGCAGTCCAAGAATTTAAAAATGTTATAGACGCCAGTCTGGTTCCATAATTGTGAGTATTTGACCTTTGGATGCTCAAGAGTTTCCTCAGCTTTCCTCCTGCTGCTCTGAAATAGGCCCTGCTATGGCTGCTAGCCTCACAGAGTGTCTTGGTTACTCTAAGGTGCCAATTCTGATGAAGATAAGAAATGTTTCAGCAACTGAGTTGAGCATTTAAGTTATTCTCATTATTTGAGGTGTTTTGATTTTTTTTTAATAATCTGTTTCTACTCTCAACCCTGTTTGGAGCAGAACAACACTATGGATAGGACCTTGTTTGCAGCAGGAAATTGTGAGCTGTTAGCATCTGTTAGAGCCATGAGGCCATTTCTGTGCAAATCAGCTTACTGCTGTGAAGTTGTGCCAATTCTGACCAAACCACAAAGGGATTATTAAATATTCTAAAAGGTTTCAGTGAATTCCTACATGCCTCTTTACCATGCTCCCTTCTTCCCAGGTTCTAAATGTTAAAAGCCAGCCACAGGTCAGATCCAGTAGCTCTGAAGAACTTTGGCAGTCCTCTTGCAGCAGATGTAGAGCTTAGGAAAGAGAGTACAGTTGCAAACTTGCACAAACAAAAATGTTCTTGCATTTGTCTTCCAGCACAACTTAGAACACTTCCCCCTCTCTCCTTGCTCCCACGTCCCCCACTTTAGAAAATCTGCATGTGGCAGTAGTACAGATTTTTCTGTCTGAACTAAGAAAATAGAAATGTGCCTGTGCCTGCACCCAGATCTGGGACCAAGCAGACTGTGACTCTTGGCTGATGGAAATACAAATCCCAATGTCTGGAAAATCCACATCTAAATACAGCCCTAAAGACCTATCAGTGCAGGATCCATAGCATTGGAGTGCTATGAGGGGAGGGAGCAAAAATGTCATTCCATGGCTGTTAAAAACGAATGGAAAATGCTGTAGAAGGAATTTAAAAAACCTCAGACAATACTCTTACTAAGGTATTTCCTGAACTTACACTGAAACAAAATAGTTTAAAGCTTAGTCTGTCAGCCTTCTTGTGCTGGCAGGACTGTGAAGAGAGCAAAGTAAATCCATATGCTTAGAATCTGTAAGGAGCAAGCAGAGCTACAAGAAACCATGTTGTGTCCACTTTTACTCATCCACTCACTGACTTGGTATCTTTCTGGTGTTTGACCTTTGATTTTAGTAAGAGAATGGTGCCTCTTACTGTCTCTGATGCAAGCCAGCCCCCTCAGCATGCAGGCTTATCTCTGGTTAGTGCTGGTCTTACACCCTGTGAATGCCTCTCTTGGGCTGCAGTTCTGTGGTTATGGTGTGTTTTGCTTGGGCAGTATATTTAGCAAATTGTGTAGTCAAATGATTATGTTAGACTGAGTGGTTGACATCTAGTACACAAATAATTATGACACTAAACTTACTATGTATGAGCTGGAGCCATAGCTGATTCCAGTGACAGATGGAAAACTCCACTGAACCTTTTATTGGCCATATGCCATTTCTGAGTGTTGGCCAACAACAAGATTTGTTGCTAATATATAATGATTTAAACAGTAAAAAGAGCAGCTGCACTTTGATTTTTGGTGCCTTTACTACAGGTTTTCCTGGAGCTTTTGAATATCTACTGCTGCTTTCTAATGCAAAGCTGTCACTTCTAGTCTGTGAGAAGAGACTTTATCTTCCCAGCCCTATGTCTGTGGTAGAATTTTATATTTTGATACTTATAACTAAAGCTCTCCTCTGCCTTTTATTGCATTATTAAGTTGACAGCATAAAAGTCTCCTGCAACACGGAACTGGAAATGGCTTGTAAGAAATTGGCTCTGTTGTGTAGTACTGCAACAGAGCTTCTTCCAGGCTGTCAGTAAGTCTTTAGTTTTATGACCTGTTTGAGGACTGGGAGAGCAGCATTCCCCCAGCTGTTCAGAGAAGACAACTTTCCAAGTGTGGTTCACTGAGAGGAACTGCATGTCCTGTTCACGGTATTCCTGGGGCAGCGCTTGCAAACGCCTGTGTGAGTACAAACTGTGACTGGTACCTATGCAGAACACGTTCTAGCCTTCCTGCTACTGCTGGTGGAGCAGGAAACCTGCTGCCATGCCACGTTTGGACCTTTGTTTCTCCTAAAGAGGGTTTAACTGCATTGTCCTTTGTCAGTTTGCTCATTCCAGTATTCATCCAGAGAAAACCAAGACTGGAATCTGGAAAACAGAACTGTTCTGGCATTTGGCCCAGTAGCAAAAAGCATGGTAAGTGAGGCACATGGCAAGCAAGTGTATTCCAATAGAACTTTATATATATACATTGTGAAAAAAGAACACTTTATCTTACAAAATTTGTATTATGAAAGCTTGAATACAAATAAAGTTGGCTAAATATTTGACCATCCTGAGCATCATCAACCTGCACTGCACTGAGAAGAGCTCTAGAGGTTTCTGGGATGTGTTTGGCTGACCCTGTGGGTAAGGTAGAAATCATCACGTTGCTTCTGTACCAAGAGAAGCATGAAGTGGTCGTTACATTAAGTGATTTTCATTGTTTAAGGCAAGCAGGTAGGGAAGAGAATAGTTTACACCTGTATGCTTCTTTCACCTCCTCAAAAATCAGTGAGAAATGAGATTAATGTTTCTGATGGGCCATATGGAGAGAGTCACACAGCTGTGCCTCTGACCCTGGTTTGTTTCCTGAGCAGCTCATGAGACGTACTGTGGCTTGGGCTGGCATGAGGACAATATGTCACATGGGCTGGCTGTACCTGAGCTCTGCTCTGCATGGCTGGGCTGCCTCTGGCTCTCAGGCCTGGTTGCTGATGTTCTGTTATGATGCTGCCTGTAGTGCTGATATGCTCTTGCATGTGTCAGACTCTCTCTCTCATCTGCCTAGGTGCTTTGCCTTTTGTGGCTGGAGCAGTTTTTGCCCAGTGGGATTATCTATGCAAAGCTTAGAATGTTAATTTATTTCTTCACCCAACAGGAAAAAAGAAGGGCCTTTCTGCATTTGCTGCTGCTTTGACCATTTTTTATAGTGTTTCTTGCCAGCTGAGTCCAGGTCAGGCAGGTTGGATTGGTTGCTGCCAGCTGCATCCTCTGAAAGTGTCAATGTATTAGCCCTGCTCCTCCCTTTCTTCAATGGACCAATGTGTTTGTTTGCTTATTTAACTTGTTTCTCTTCCCTTAGCCCTGGGAAAAGCGTCTAACTGCTGGCTGCAGGCAGATTGTCTCTTCACAGCTAATAGCTTCTCTCTTGTGGTTTGAATGTTTGTTGGGTTGCTCCTTCTCTAACCCATAGATTTTCTTTCCTGTCAGATTCCTCCTACAACCCTCTTTGATCTTGCCTACAGAAACCTATCTGTCTCAAACAGCCAAGCTGAGCTATGCAAAATGTTCATAAAGTGATTCAGCCATTTCCCACTTTGTCACATCATTTGAAGTGTTGGACCCATGTGAAACCCACATCAGCCATAGGGATAGAAAACTGTAATTTTTATTTGTATTGGAATTGAGAAACAGTAGAGAGATCTAATTCTGAAAGAGGTTTGTAGTGGCTGTGTTATCAATCTGAAATGATACCTGCTGGGGAATAATTTTTGAGTGATGTGGTTGCACTTGTGTATCATCTCTGAGCTGTTAGAATCAGTGTCCCACACATGTTTTTACCTTGCATAGCTACTGCTTGACACCCCAAGGATCTGTGCAACAGAGGCCAAACCCTCTTTCATTTCTGTGTTTTGTACAATTTTTTGATGCTACCTTATTTGCTTCTTTTGGACTGGGATTTTTTGTTTGTTTGTTTGTTTGTTTAGTTTTTTCCCAGAGTTAAAAGAATCTCTTATCCAGGTGTTTGTGGTCAGGTGCAAACTGTTGAAAATAAAGCACTTTTGCATTCCTTGTGTTGTGCAGTTCTCTAACACCCATTAGTGTCACCAGCTACATCACCTGCCCTCTTCATAATATTTGTTGGCTTCAATATGTGTTAGTTTAAAAACAAGTTAAATGAGGTAGTATCATTTGCTATAAGGAAAGATGTACCATCTTATACCTTGAGAATTTAAAGGCTGCAGCTATTTTTCAGATAACTTATGTCCACATATATTATCCAAAGCTGAGGGAGAAGAGGGTAATTCTAAAAGCTGTTGGGAAGATTGGTGAAGGTTGTTTCTCCCCTCCCCAAGTTGTCATTATGTACTTCCTATTGATGTTTATAGGCAGTTGTGTGTGCAGTCAGTCAGGAAAGAATCAGATAACAGAAAATGATTATGGTAGCAATAAAGCTCTACAGTTTACTTTTTTCCCCTCAATAAATTGGTTCTTACTTCATATAAAAAATGAAATTATTTTTCTGTCTGACAGGTGTGCTGTGGGTAGTGTTTAGCCATGGTTAGCAACATTTCCTTGTGATGTTATTTCATAGCAAGACCAGTGATTTACAAGTTCAAGATAAGAGTCCTTGGCACCATCACTGCAGTGTTTGAAGCAATTAAAAATGTGATGATTCTTGAGGTGACACATGCAAAAGTGAAAACTCTTCACTAGAAAGCAGGACTTGCTGGTGTCAACTGGTGATTAGTATTTGTTGTCTTAGAAGCCCAAGGTTATTGCAGTCTTGTCTGGTTTAACGTAGCAAGCTCTGTGTGATGGGCACGACATGCTTGGCTGAGTGCTGTGGCTGCAATTTCTGTTCAGCTGGTACTCACACAGAATGAGCCTGTTCAGATCTTCAGGCAGATCTGGTTGAGCAGTCATGCCAAGCATGTCTTTAAAATCCAGGGGTGGGAGTAGAGACTTCCAACAGCTAAAGCACCAGTGTAATTTGACTGTTTCTGTAACTGTTATTAGTGTACTTGGATTTTCTAAGATGGGAATAGTTTTCTGTATTGAAGATCTGTGATAACTTGGGGGGGGGGGGGGGTGAAAACTAATTCCTACTGCTCTTTTTGGCTGTTTTACATCCACTGTGATTTCTAGGGTTTGTGCTATTAGTGGCCTTCACTTGGCAGTTGAATGGTAGGAAGTGGGTCTCTGAAGCAGTGCTGTGTGGGAGCCACTTGGGGTTTGCTCCAGGCACATGTGTATTATTGTGTTCACTCCTGAGCAGTTTGGCTTCTCCCTTGCCTTTCAGTAGCTCACCATCATTTCCTTGTGTGCTTTGTTCCACAAGTGCTGCATGGATCCATGCTGTCTTTCTGTCTGCAGGTGGATACTTCCCAGCTGTCTGGAAGCAGTGACCCTGCAAAGCACAGAGGGCAGTGTGAGAAACAAATGCACATTGCTGCCTCTGCTAGTGCTGGCAGGATGAGTTTAGCAAGTTCCTCCCATATGTGTAGCCTTTAAAACAAGGACAGTGTCAATGTTCTGTGTAGGAGTAAAAAAATCATAACGTTCTAAGGATTAGTGTAACTTGAGAAGTCATTTTCTTGATTGCGCTGTAGATGGCACACAGAACAGGAGCAAATGATCAAGGGTTTTCTAATGGCTGAGACAGGAGATGGCATCTGTTGCAGTCCATGTGGATTTATTAATGGAGTGACCCTGTCTCCCTAGAGCTTGCTTGTCACGTGCTGCCTCACTCTGTGCTCCCTCTTGGAGTGCATGCAAATATGCTGTGCATAATGATACTTAATTATTGTTAACATTTTAAAGGAAAAACTTATGTTCTTAGTTCTATACCAGTGTTGATAATAGCTGTATCCATACCGATACAGGCAAAAAAAAAAAATCAGATTATTCATGCCTTTGAGTACCTTACCTTGATTTTTCTCTTGTTGCACTGAATATGAAATATAAGTAAAATATTGAATGAGAGAAAATTTTACAAACCAAATCCTGGTGACCTTCTTGTTCCTAATCTCAAAGCTGTCAATAAAAATCCAGATGCTTTGGAGCCATGTCCAAATGCAGATGAATCTCAGGTGCAAGAGGAGTGGCTATTATTCAGCAGCAGTGCTTATCAACGTTTTTCATTATTCTGCCTCTAACTGAAGTGATAGGTCCTGCGTGTTTGCAGCTGATTTTCTATCAAGTTCTGAAGGAACATAATCTACTTTAGTAATAAAATACTTAAGTTGCTAGGTCATTATGGATCTAGTAATTTACCTCTGTGTGTAAATGATACTTACTACCATAATACCTTGTTTGAGATAGAAACAGTCATAGCTAGATACTCCTAAATATTTTGTTCTTAGGAAATTAGCTTGGTTGAGTAGACTGTAAGGTTGTGATGTTTTTCTGAGGTTTCTGTCTGCTTCAGGTATATCTCTACCATTACATACCCAAATATGCAGTGAGGACATTTGGTGAATTTAAGAGCTCTCAGAAAGCAAATGTTCCATCACAGCTAATGTTCTCCTCCTGCTGGTTACAATACCTCAGGATATCAAAACGAATGGCAAAAATGAAAGCAAAAGCAGCATTTATTTGACCACTAGTGTGAAGCATCAATGTGAAATAAATTAGAACTTGTGCCTGCTTAAGACTTTTCTTTATATTTTTGATTTGTACAATTTTATGATCTCTTTCCTCTGTTGATCTTGAAAGCACTGGTTATTTATTAGCATAATATGATTACATTCCTTTCTGCAGGGTTTAAGATGAAAATTTTAACCTTGCATAATTTGACTAAAAGCTGCTAGAGCATTCAGCCAGCTGTTGAAATTTTAAGAGAAACCAAATTAAGCAAAACTAAGCTGTAGCTGTGGAACTGATACCTGAACACAGTCAGCACAGCTACCTGGGCAGGAGGCACTTTGGCTGCCTTAATTTGCTGGCTACAGATATGAAATATTAGCAAAATGCAATTTGGTGACAGCTTACACACCGTGGGCCGTGGACTCTTCTCAGTCCACATGTGCAGCTTGTACTATAGCCAAATTAGATGCATTCATAATTAATTCTCTCCCTCCCCCTCTCTCTCACACACATTCTGTTCTGTACAATCTGTATTTGTGACTTAGATGGACCAGGGCTTTGTTAATTACGTGTCCAGGAAAGCATTGCTTGCTATCATCTTATTGATTCCCCAGTGATATAAGGGGCTAAGAACTGATTAAAACTCGTGGCAGAAATAGCAGCAGCAGTAATCTTACCTAAAATGTGACCATAGTTTGTTTAGATGCTGGGTTTTACCTTTAAAAAAAAATCTACTTTGGATGTGGATGACTAAGTGTTGCTAATTCCCATTTGACCAATGCTGTGGATATGTGCCAGAACTTGCTTAATACCCTTTCTTGGTCCTAAAGTTAATTAATTTGTTAATGCAGAAGCAGTCATTAGTACTGGTAAGTGACTCATTTGCTTTATTTTGCTTTATTTGTCTTCTCTTGCAATAAAAGTTGTAATGGCTGTTGATATCTTTAAATCTATCAAAACCATAATATTCTCAGAATCTGGCTTTGAAAGTATGTGCAGCCTTGGTGAGTTTTATGTTACAGAATTGTCTTGTTTGGTTTCTGTTGCCTGTGGACTGTGAATTAATATTTGCAGTAGACTAAGGACAAGTTTGTTCTTTTGTAAGGTTGAACAAATGGCCAAAGTGGTACCAGTACCCTTGGTTACCTACATGGTAGTAGTGAATGTTTGAGGAAACAGTCTCTGTTACAAGGTTTCACCTGAGTTTGAAAACCTTGAACTGCTCTGTGGTCAGAGAAACTTGGATATCCAAGCAGGGGAAAACAGCTTAAAGCTTTTGTGTTGTCTGTGGTGGGGTTTGTTTGTTTTAAATGGAGGCTGTTTGGTATTGAGCTTAGGAACTTTAAATGCCATTCTGTTTCCTCTTTGGTGTTTCAAATATTCCCTCTGAAATTCTACATACTGAGTACCATAGAAAAATGATATTTTACTTAGAAACACTTACTGTTTTTGTTTCAAAACACCAGCTGAATCTGCAGCACTTCATAAATGTATGTGCTATTTTCTCAAAAAATAATCTCTAATACTGTATCAAATATTTTAATATTTGAAAAGTAATTCTGAACTGGACAGAAACTCTTGTATTAATAGAGATTCTGTCCAGCTCAGATCTGTACAACATTTCTTTTTATGTTCTTGATATGCTACTATTTTACAGTGGTGTAGGAGAAAACAGCACTGAAGTCTGCACATTTAAAATGCATTCTCTGAAGTCCAGATTTAAGAGCATGAGGGGGAGAAAGGACAGTAAACAAGAGATTGGCTATCAGTGGCTAAACAGTTCAGAGAATTAGTTGTTCTCCTGCTGGTATCCATTTCTGAAACCAGCTCAGATGGCCCAGGGGTGATAGATAGCATAATTTCACTTCATTCCACCATTATTTTGTAGTGATATGTAACTAAGCCATGCCTTTTTTCTGCCTAAAAAGTTCTTGTGTTATTCAAACATTAATTTGGTTTTTATCTTGGTTTTGGTTAAGATTGTGCTACAGGCTGTTTTGTGAAGAGAATTTTAAATGGGCCTCAATCCTGCAATATAATGTAGGAGGGTTGGTTATTGAGCTCATTCAGGCTTTGTGAGGAATTCTGAAGCTGTGTGTGTACAGGTCCACATTTTGTGTATTTCTTAGTCATGTTAAGGTGTATTTTCTATTAGAACTTGTCACATATGCCTACCTTATTTCTAAATTATCCCACGTAAAAGAGAGAGATTTGCCTAAATATAGGTGTAATATATAGAATTGTAAAGAAATTTGATGGCAACTAGTGAATATAAACATTTACTATGTTCTTAAAAGAGTTTTTAAAAACAACAAATCATGTAATCCCAGAACTTTAGGTTATTTTAAACTGTTGTACTTAGTTGACCTTTTAATGAGTTTCTTCATCTTATCTTGTATTTTCACTGCTTCTGGATCTTTCACAAAGATCAGTGGACTCCTGGTGTGTTGGTTGGTGCCAAATGCTTCAGTTATGGTTGAAGCTGTGTAGTATTGATAATGGTCATGCCTGATTGTTGTCAGGGTTGAAGTTGGGCTTCATTGTGCTTAGCTTGGCCTCTCTGGGGGTGTTTGGCTTGTGGCTTGCCCTGGTGACTTCTGGCTGGTTTAGATTTGTTTTACTCCCATTATTCCAGAAAGGATATGTATTTTTGCATCTTTTGCTAAACTTTTGTCAACACTAACTCAAGTTTTGAGATAGAGGGCTATTTTAACTCAAGTCTTGATAGCTGTCAGTCACTGTGATGGCTGTTTATTGATGACTGTCCTTGGTGACTTGAGACTTTCATTGCCCCACAGGAAGACAGTAGGAAGACAATTTGCAATTTGGTTAAACAGGACATATTGGGAGGATGTTTCTGGCATGGGAAAATTTTTGTCCTTAGGAGACAACTTCTTTTTCCTAGGAAGTTTGTGTTACTCCATGGAGCCACCTTTTATTGTAGGTAGCCAAAAGAGAAGTACTGCCTTTCTTGTATATCATGTTCATTCTTCCACCCACCTTTAAGCCTCCTTTCTGGCAGAGAATTTTGTTCAGGCTTTAACAAGATTGTCTTAATTGAGTTGCCTGCAATTTCACTAGCAGTGAGAAAAGTATTATTTTATTATTTTACAGCATCGATTTAAAGTTTTATTCATTGGGTTGCTGCAAACAATGTCTTACTGAGATAACTATTTTCTGAATTTATTTGGCTAGTGTACCATCAGTTGCTGAGGTGCTATGTAATTAGCAAGGACTAAAGTAAGCATATCAAGCTTATGCCAAGCTGTCAAGTACTTTGTGAAAATGAATTCAGATAGACAAAAGAAAACTTTCCTAAAAGGTGCAGAAAATAACCATGGGAAGTGGTCTGTATGTTTCCAGCAGCAAGCCTCTTCTATGTCTAGGAAGACAACCTTGGAAGCTGTTTAGTGCTTTTGCCAATGGTAGACTTGCAGGTTACTGCCTTCAAGTAAATCTCCTCCTCTCATCCAAGCTGCTTCTCAAACGCAAAATTTCTCTGATTTTGTTTAACACTCCTCTTTCTTGGGGTGGTTCAATTCAATCTTCCTCTGTGGTCTGAAGTGCCCACTACAAACCTGCTGGTGTTTGCTGAAACAAGGCTGTCTGCCTTGGCTTCTGTGTGCCCATACAAGCAGCTGCAGCAATTTCCATGGCACTGCCCTGCAGTAATTTTTTCCTGTCCCTCTGCTAGAGGTTGCCGTCCTGCAACAGAATTGGTGTAGGGGAACGCAGCCACTCCATTTCACAGTCCAGCACCTTAGAACAATTCCCTTTTAGTTCACACTAATCCAACCCATGTGTTTCACACAGCACTGTGTGTGGTGTTTTGTGAACTCTAGTGCTAGAACAAAGGGTTGGAACAGTGAGGTTCACCTTAAAGCATCTCTAGTTCCTGTCCATGCGCTGTGCAGTTGGAGAGAAACAATCACTGTCATGGTAAGTCACTTGGGAGGTGCTGTGCTGCTTCAGATGTTTGCAAGGTTATTTAGCACTTTGGGCACCCAAAGAAAGCACAGCTTTTGCATTGTAGACAAATTATAGTCCTTTCTGCTCAATACTTAAAGGATGCTTCCAGAAATGAACACTGAACTATGTCACTGACAAAATTCTGCCTACCCAGAATCTTGCTGATTTAACAGTAACCTCAGTCACCATCCAGTGTGCATTGGAGAATCCCTTGGATTCTCTTACCTGGCAGGATTTGAGATTCATAAGAATTCCTCCAGCTCTGGACCTTTTGAAAGCAGGATTCTGGCTGATTTCTATACTTGTCATTCATAAAAAGTGGACCTGGCAGGGAAATTGGAAGGCTGGTCACAAATGCATGTATTTTCCTGTGATTTAAACAATATCCATATTCTGGACTCCTCTAACTGGAAGGCTAGGATTAGGTGAGTTTTGTAATTCCCTTCCTACAGCTCTGCATTTGCCCTCCAACAGCTGTCTGCTAACAGGGTGCAATAGGCTGCATCCTAAACTAGTACCACTGAAACCATAGCAGCTGAATGAAGGGAATCTTGTGCAGTGTTATTTTTCAAGCCTGGCACCTTTGACAAGAGAGAGAGTTTCATAATTCAACTCGGTTTTTCAAGGCAAAGGCTTCTTACCCATGGGCTGTGTGTGTGGTCTACCAGGGTAATTAATCTGGCCAGCTTCCTGGGATAACTTGGAAGAGGCTTGCAGGCAAAAGAAGTGGCTCTTTTAGCTGGGGTAGCCTGCTCCTAAGTACCTCTGTTCTGCTGTCCTTCCCCCTTGTCAGGGTATTGTGTGAGCAGGGGATGTTTGTGATGGGGCCCTGCATGGCATGAGTGCCATGGTACAGCTACACAAAACTGCATGGATTAGTGGGGAGCCTCCTGAAATTCTGACCACTTGCAAGCAATGGGGCTTAAACAAGATGTGCATCAGTTTTCCAAAACTGTAAGAAAATAGTGAAAATATAACTGAGGTAAATATATTGTCTACCAAAGAGGAGCAGGAAATTTATTCAGATGAGTGCAATTACCTGTAAGGGATGTGTATTTTCTCTAACAGCAGCATATCTGCTCAGACATGCAGAAACCTTCCAGGTATAGGCAGAATCTAAGCCTAACCCAGTGCTGTCTTCCCACCTTAACTCTGTGGGTATTTCCCTAGGTATGCCAGTTCTCAAAGAACAGTTTTACTTTATTCATTTACTTTATTTATCCCCTTCATTTTCTAGACTTTATAGATAAGGAAGGCTGATCCCTGGGAAGGGTGTTAAGCTGCTCTGCTTTCAGAAGCTGGGATGGAGAACTGGGGTAGAAGCAGTGTAAACTATGTATTGTTGCAGCAGTGGGAGTCAAAGGAAAGTGTTTTCTCTCTTTTTCTTTACTTTTGATTGAGAATGTTTGCAGAGTGGATCTGTTTAATGATTTCATTTTGAAAGGTAATTCAGATTAATATTCTTCAGCATGTGTTGTTCCTTCCTTCCTGTCCTGTATTCCTTGCTCAGGACTTTAAATCTTGCAGTATGGGAAAAGCCTGAAACCATGAACCACCGCTTGGGATAGCAAAAGCAAAAAAGGCTTAAGAGAGTAGTGGAAAATGGTTTTGCTAACCCCACATTCACCTCCCAATATTGGATGAATTGCACGTCTGTAGACCCATCTGGCACTGCAGGGGAGTAATATCCTTTATGACAAAGACATTTTACTTCAGCTTTTCTTCCAGCTCTGGTCCAGAAGGGGGAAATTGATTTAGCCTGTGATGTTAGAAACCAAAATCAAGAAGTGTTGAGACAGAGGGCAAGCTGCACTGTGACACCTTCTGTGCATTCAGACTAGAAACTGGATCCTTTCCCTATTGCAGTGATCTCTCCTTCTCATCTGTTGTTCCCTTCTTATCCAGACACATGCAAAGTCACATGTACTGTGCTGACAGCACTGCAACTGTTCTCCCAGAATCAAAGGGCTCCTCATATGAGCTCATCTGCTCTTGCTGTAAATGCCAGCCTGAAGAGGACAAAGCCTTGGACTTTTTTCATCCCAAAAGGAAGCCTTTAGAAGAAAAAGATTTTTGCTGGGAGTGTTTGGGAACAATATCCCAAGGGAAAATGTTTTTTTCTTCTGTTGATGCCAGTCTGACTTACTTTTGCAGCTGGAAACAGTCTATGAAGCTGTTATTTCTGAATGAAAGGGCAAGGATTTTTGTGACGTTTATTTTAGTCCCTTTGGCTCACGTGGGGGAGTGGGACAGTAAATAGATTGTGTGTAAGTCTGATGTATAAAATGATAACAACTGTTTCGTAAAGTACCAGAGGCTCTAGTCCATTCCTAAGTAGAAGATTAGCATTTAAAATACTAGGGTTTTGAGGTTCTATTCAATGGTTATTTCTTTGAGAGACACCCTTGTGTTACTGCATTTGTGAACGTTGTATAGCTCCCAGTCCAACAACTTCTCTTTTCCTCTGGTGCAATGGTTGGAAGCTCTCTGGGTGGCAGGAGGGCTGCACAGTCAACACTCATGTCTGGACCATACTTTTAGATGAAGGGTCTTGTTTCAATTTCATTTTGATCCCTTGGGTTTATGTAGCTTAAGTAATCTCTTCAGTAACCAACAGCCTCAGTGCTCATGAGTGTAGTGCATCAGCCCTTCTTTCTGGAGAGCAGCAAGCCTGCCAATGCTAGTCCCAGCTCAGAGAGGAGCATGTTTTCTGGAAGGAAGTACTTTGTATGAACCGAATATCTTGCCAAATTAGGTTGATTAGGGATGTTAGTTTCATTAAAAAAAAAAAAAAAAAAAGAACTTCTGGTGAGAGGTCACTCCTGTAGGGGGATAGAATATAAGAAAATAAAGATAGTGTAGAAACTAATCTTACCCCTAAGGAGTTGCAGCTGGGCCAATTATCAAAGATTAGGAGCAGGCCTGACTCTAACAGGCCACAGCTGTAAGCAATGAGAAGAAGATGCTATAAAAGAGGGGGTGGCTGGGTGAGAGGAGAACTGGGGTCAGTTGTCTGCTTTGTGAAGAAGAAAGAGTCTCTGTGCTCTGAGGAGCTGACCATGAGAAACAGCAAGAAGGTAGGGAACTTTTGTGGTAAGGAGACAACAGAATGGAACCCCTGTGATAGATGAGAACACACTCCCATTTTACTGTTTTGGAATAGATAGAAAGTTACTTTTAGAATTTTTTTCTCCCTCCCTTTAACTTTTTTTTCTTCTTCTAAATTGAAAGCAGGTTTTCATTTTAAAGCTCTTTTTGTGCAAGTACAGCATTAAAACCAGAGTGAAACACAGACATTTAGATTGAGTTGTAATAATTTTATGGGAAGTTGTCTTATAAATTTCCATTCAGACTTGGCAGTCTGAAAAGCTGCCAAGTTGAAAGCTCAGAAGCTTTCATGAAACCAAACCTCTGTACTTCACACACCTTTCATGCCTGTCCCTGCAGTGGTTTCCCCCCAGGTGACTGCAGTACACTGTAGTGGGGATACCTGCACAGAGCAGCAAAGGCTTCAGCATGGTATGGTGTGTCTGGTCCTCTCCAAATGAGCACCTGTATTTTCACTGCTGTAATGCTGAAATTTGGCAGTGATAATTAGCTGACAATATGATTCTGTTTCTTGTTGATGACTGTCAAATTTTGTGGCTGTCATGCTCAGAATGTGAAGCATTCAGTGATTACTTTGAGCAATTGTATGAAATGAAGTTTGAGACATCCCTAACTGTTATGGTATAGGCTCATTCAAATAATCTGTCAGAGCAGTGCTTCAAATGTACCACAGGAGAACTCCCCTAAAAGAGGAACTGAACTTGATATTCCATGCTATTAATGCTTGAAATTTTCTCTCTTAAAGCTTGGACTTAGCTTATGAAAGGTGTTTCACATTGTACGCTGGTGGAACTCATTTCGTGACTATTAAGGGAACTGTGCTGGTGGGTAACTCTTAATACTTGTATTTATATTTTTTTAATCTGGAAAAGAAATCTGATGGGTTTTGTTGTTGTTGCTGTTGTAGCTTCTCCCAAAATTGTGGGGGAACAAATAACACACAAAAGCAAATGTGACCTTCATGCCTGCTGTCACAAATAACCCCTTGAAAAATCATAATAAGAAGGATGAAGATTGGTGCCTTTGTTAGGAGAATTAGTTTGCTAGCAGGACAACATGATGTGCAATCTCCTTCTTGTCAAGGCTGGTAGTTCACCTGCAATAGCACATTTGTACAATCTGAGGGATAAAGAGGAAGACTCCTGAAAGGCCAAGATGTCCATTTTGAAGTTAGTAGGCTGGAAAGCTGCTGTTAGATTAATATGAGCCCAGTCAATTTTTCAAAACGCGCATTATAAAATGAACAATGCTTAGTGTTTAATATTTTCAACCATCCATTAAGTCATCCTTTGAGATACAAAAGATGTACTGGAGCAGAATTTGTAAATCATTTAATTGAGGATTTTTTTCAGTAACTGCAGAAATTATTAAGACTGGTTCTCAAACATTTTTCTCTTCCTTTCTTTCTCTTTGCCCTAACCTATTTGGGTCTTGTAAACACAGTGGGAGGTGCCCTATCAATGCCCTGTTGCAGAACCCCTAGGAGATGGTGGCAGGACAGAGATTGCTGTGGTCAATAGGACTGGCTGGGAGAGAAGGTGCCCTGCAGCAGAATGTTTTACACACTTCTGATTCCCTGTTTCTGGGGAGTCTTGCCTGAGCCTCTCAATCAATTCCTTCATTTTCCAGTTTTTCTTCAACCGAGGGCTAAGGAGCAGGGCCGGCTGGTGGGGCAGGCAGCCATCCCATCACCTGAGATCAGAGGGGACCGGAGTGCCACCAAGCCAGGAGCTACAAGGGTGGGCAAAGCAGTGAAGGGGCTTGGGACGGTGCCTTCCCCTCTCGGTGCTCCCCGGATTTCCTGCTCCCGTTTGCATTTGTGGCTCGCTCCGCTGCCTCCCTGCAGGCACAGCCCCAGCGCGGCGATTTGTGCGGAGCGCCTGAACGCGCTGTGCCCGGCAGGGAGCGGGGCTGGCCTCCCACCGCCCCTTCCAGCGCAGAGCACAGGGCAATGGAAAACAACCCCACGGTGTCAAATGGCGCCTGGTGCAAAACAGGCTTTGCTTTAACGATTGCCCTTATTTTGGCATTACCGGATTAGGAAAAAAACTGTCACAGTATTGGAATGGGATGTTAAAGACCTGAAAAGTGGAAAATGATGCTTCAGGTGACTCTGACAAAGGGCATTCAGAGACTTAACTTTTAGACTGGTTGCTGAGTTGCTTCATTCTTTGTGTTCTTGTCTTGTAAAAGTGCTACAGAGATTAAACTGTATCACACTTTTTTCTCACACTGTTCACTGTACAGATGAACCAGGAGCGTTACTTTGCCTAAGAAAGTTGGCAACACGCAAAGTTTTAATGAAATTTTCCCTTACATGTTTAGAATAGCAATAAGCAGCAAAATTTCATCCTGTTTTAATGATTTGGATGTGTCTGCCTGGAAATTTAAACCCCTGGGAAAATCTTGCGCTGCTAAATGTGTTTTCATTTGGTGTCAGACCCCTCTTCTCTCCAACCCTCTCCCCCATCTATAAGTTTTTCACTGAATGGAAAGTAATTTTTGAGATGTTCAGTATTTTCACTTTATGAATGTAAAATCATAAATATAATCTTAATAGTTTGGTACAATGAAAATCATATCACTGGGAAAAAATCATAAAAATGTATTGCTTTAGTACTGATCAAGGAGTTAAGTTATTGAACTATTCTTGCAAAATGTTTAGTCTTCTGATAAAACTACATTTCCCACAGAGAATGTAGTTTTGGCTTACTTTGGTTTTCTAAGATTAGTGCTAGCCAGCAGCAATCCTATTAACTTTGCTTAAGATCTGGGGTTGAGTTTAAAGCAAAAGCTTCAGTGTGTTTACATGTTGTGCATTTCTAGAATGCTATTTTGTGCAACTTCAGGGACCTTATCAGCAAGAAAGAATAGAGAAACTGAAGCAAACTTGGGCTGCTGACTGTAGGAATATATAAAACAGTGACAAGAACAAAATTACACATTGATAGTATTGGCAAGTGGGATTTTAAATTGTTGTAGTAGCCAAAATTCATGGTTTTATGCATCATCATAATTGAAACCAGTTATTAATTTGGCACTCAGAGTGATAAGGAGAAAGAAAATTGATTTCTAGTAGCAAAAACCCAGTCTTGGATGTCAGCTGTTGGTAGTATTTTTTATCCCTGGTGTAGGTCACAGATTCTGTTCCATTAATTCTGTAAGCTTAATTTCTTATTGCTAGCATATTTTTGTGCCTTCATTTTCTTTTAATTTGAAGATTTAGAACAATATTTTACTGTCTATAAATGAGTGTTTGTTTCAAATATGCCTTGATGTAAAATGCTGAGAGGGTTAGCTTTGGCTTTTTTCTTTACCTACTGTATACTTTTCCTGACATGTTAGATTAACTTTCAGCCGCAGGCCAATCTGTCAAAGAAACAGGGAATGTCTCCTGCTATGACAGATTTGCCAGAGGCTGAGGTTTGAAACAAGCTGGGTATTGCTTCTTACACAAAAGTAATTTCTCCCTACTGAAGAGAGCTATCACTGAATCAGCTGAACAGAGCCTCTGACTTGCATTACTAGGTTCTGATCAGAAAATCTGCAACAGGTATTTTTTCTAATAAACTTATATGCCACAAAGGAGCTCTGTCAGTATGACTGCAGGAGAACTTTCAGCAATACAAGGTCAAAATAATTTCCTCAAGGATATCAGGAATCCAATATATATTTTAAAAACTTTCCCTGGTTGACTTCAGTATTGTTATCATGTTGGATGAATATACTGCTGCAGAGACAGACCCACAGGTCAGGCTTTATCATAGGGACAAGACCTGCACTGTCATCCTGGTATCTGCTCCAAAAATAACCATCTCACTCCTTAAACCTGACTCAATTTTCTGTACAAGCTGAGCAAAACTGAGCTCTCTGCACTCTGCTTGTCCTGCCTTGCCTGTGGTGCTGAGGCGCTCAAAGCTGCTGTACATCCTGAATGTCCCCCTGCAGCACAGCTTCTTCCAAGGTGGTGTTGACAGCCAGCTCCCAAAGCAAGTCCAGGTGTGCAGCAAAGCCTGGGACCTTTGCACAAGTGGCCAAACAGGAGGGTCTGTCACAGGTGGCTCCTGAGAAGGGATTTGGGCAATCACAGCCAGGCAGCTTGTGGGCTGCAAGGAACTCGCACTTCATTCTGTCCAGGCTCCTTTTGGGACAGACTGCCTGCTTTTTGCAGGACTGACTGGCAGAAGGTGTGTGATGAGAGAAAAGAGAGGATTTGGTTGGGGATTCCTTGCTGCTTCTTTTGCTTTCTGTGAGATGAGCATTCAGTGCTATGAGCTGTGCACTCTGCAAACTGGGGAAGTGGCATAAGTCCTTTGTTTTACCAGACTGCAGTACCCCTTACATGCAAGTCAGACTCTAGGATAAGATTAGGGCTTAATGAAGGAATTAATACATATCCTCCTCAGGCAGGTGTCATAAAAAAGAACTGACTTAACCCATATAATGGACCCCTTATGGCACTGGAATAGCTGAAGCTCTGCCCATTTCCATAGACTAATTTAGGTAATTACAGCAGTATTACCTTATGCCGGCCAAGGATCTGACCCAATTAAATTGGAATAACAAACCATATTAATTTTAAGACTTTCTCCAGGAATGCATGTCTGCCTTATTGCTTATTACTGATTGCAAAGTTCATAAGCTGCTGGTTATAATTTAATTTCCCCCTTATGAAGTGGAATCCCTGTTTGGATTTACTTAAATATGTATTTATATATTTTAAATGTAGACAGTAAATAGATGTGATATTGATTTATATTATCATATTTCCCAGAGGCTGTAGTTTCCCTTTACAGCTGCATGAAAACACAATACAGTTCAGAGGGCTGTGGCAAGGTGGGAAGTGTAGCACAATAGTGTTTCTTTGCTGAAGTCTGGATAGAGTTCCTGAGTGCATTTTAAGAAGAAAACACTGTTCATCTGTTGAAATGTTGTGGTCTTCTGAGGAATAAGAAAGCCTAGAAGCTTGAAGGTTTAAGGGTTCAAGAAATTTTAAAAGATCCAGTTTTCATGTGTACTTGAAGTTGCAGAAAATGAACTGTCATGAAGGCTGGGGATCTCCTGCAGGATCTGAGGTAGGTCCTCTTTGGTCTGAGGTAGTTTGGCTGTGCCTTAAGGCAGATAAAACTTTAGCCCTCTGTGGGTACATACACGCCTGCAGTCAGAGCTGAGCAGTACAAGCCCCTTTGCTGACACACACATCAACCTGCAAATTGTACCCTGTGTCAGAGCTTTGTGCTATAAAAAATTCAGCAGACATATGGCAGGAAAAGTAAGAACAAAAATACCTGAATTAAATGTAGAGATTGAATCCTTGAAGCAATATCCACACTGTGAAAATGTCTCTAGCCTTGCAAAACTTTAAACTTGATAGTTCTCACGACGCCCCTTGTGGCATTGCCCCAGCTCTCTGCAGTTTAATGACTGCAGACAGAAGTGTTTCTAGTTACTTTTATGTTTATGCTGCCCTCAGATCAGGAGAGGTGCAGCTAAACCATTAATACTGACTCTACCCTGTCTGTTCTGCTTCAGACTGCACAACCAGCCTTTTGATAGTCACCATCAGAATTCAGCCACAGATACATTATACTGATATAGTTTAGTCTAAACTCTTTGTGGTTACTTCTGCTTTGTAAATTAATTTTTTGTGACATATACTGATTGCTGTTGGTTGAACAGGGCACTTGATATCTTCTTGTGGACTGGAAGGCACCTTAATCATCTGTAGACATTCAGTGTAGCTGCAACACGTGCAGATTCCAGCACACAGTAGTGGTGCCACAGTGATTTTTGTTCTTCTGAATTGTGTCTAGGCGCAAAGTCTGAGCTCTTGAAACAGGCTGAGAGGACAGGCCTAATAAACAGATGTGATGGTGGGGGCTTTTATGCTTTTTCTGGCCACTACTCTCAGCGGTATGCTGTGGAATCTAAGGAGACTAAATTGCACTTTGGAAAAACAAATGAACAAAGTAAATGATGTGCTGTGATACCCTTGACTGGGCTTTTTAATAAGGTTTGTTTGCTTACTTGCTAATTTGCAAGGTCTGGTAATTTGCAATTGGCCTCCCAGTCCTTAGCACTTGGAATTAGTGCAGTCCTGCTGTATCAGAGGGACAAGCAAATCAAAAAGAGAAGCATCCCATGTTGAGGAAGCTACAGGAAAATGGCTTGAATTTCTGTCAATTTTTAGTGTGGTACTTATGACTAGTTCATTTTTGTTTACTTCTTAGATTTGTTTAGTTTACATTCCCTTGCATGTAAATAACTGTCAAAAATGAAAAGTCTCTCCTAGTCTTTAGTGAAGGTGATCTCTTGTTATTGTTACTTTGAATGCCTCCATTGTGGGCCTTTTATCATTTTTATGATAGTGTAAGTAATGAGTCATCTATGTAGCATCTGCACAAGGTTTGCTGGAAATTAAGCTGGTTTAGAGGATTATATTTCACATCTGTCATAGCAATTTCAGTGGTGATGTTCTTTTATTTTCAACAAATTATTCTGAAGTTCTTATGTGTTCAGATTTTTTTTGTTGCTTTTTTTTTTTTTTTTTTTTTGAGGGAGAAAAGAGATGGGGAATACATTCAATTTGAAACTCAGTAAAATCATTATCATATGAAACCTATCTGGATTCTAAAAAAGCATTAGTGGATAACACATCAAATGTCCTGTCATCAAGCCATTCCTACCTGATGCTTTGCATGAAAGGATGATCTATTATAAACAGTGATAAGAGCTCTCAGAAATTTCCAGCACTTCCCACTTTTCCATGGAATTTCTGAAAAGTTGTCATAACCTTAAATGTTATGAAAGTTTTGTTTTAAAGAAAGACATTAGGTAAACATTCTTAATGATATTTTACTGCTTTATAAAATAACGATCTTCAGGAATACTTTATTTTCTTCTATTGTTCAGCTAAGAAAGAAGAAAGTAAGGTGAATTCCTCCTTCACATATTAAGATTAGCTGGAGAAAGTGCCAGATTCTTTCCCTTCTAATCTAGGGTTGGTTATGGGCTGATTTACTCAAGTTTTTCTAGTCTGATTCTTGGCTTTATAGTTTAAGATTCTCCTTTATTCATGCTTCATGGGCAGAAATAGAGTAAGTTATACTGCTACAGGTCATTTTCTATGAGTTTAAAACTGTGAACACCTGGGAATGGAAGGGGATGACTTGTACTCATTGTACCACAAAATGGATTGGTTTTAGTGGGAGTTATCTAATATACCTGAGATCTTTTTCTGTTTGTGAATGAGGTAGGCAATTTCATTACTGCTCTGTCTTGGCCTCTTCTTATCTTCAGCTTTTTTATACAGCCCCCATTATCACAGAACCTAAACGATCCATACTTACTAATGGACTGTTGTTACCTTTTGTCTGGAAGGCCACTATAAAGATGGGAAACAGGATCACTTGACTGATTAAAGGCCAAGTTTGGACCACCTAATAGCTGTGCCTAGTTTATGTATACTGAATTTAAATGCAGGAAATCAGTTGGTGATTAAAACTTTGTGCTGAGGCTCTTCTCATGGTGCCCCAAAACTGCAGGTTGATCTATTGAGATGACAAAGATTTTTGAATTTTATTACTTTATTGTAGGGGGAAAAAAAGAATCCATGTGGGCTATGCTATTCAGAGGAGATGCTTCACAGGAGCCTGCCAGAAATGATCAGGCTTTCATGAAGCTTAGGGGGAAACTGGACTGGATTACAGTGGATGCTGCAAAGCTTTAGTTTCCTCACTGCAGAGGTAATCAAGGCAGCCCAGGGCATCAAGGAACAGAGATGCTCAGTTGAATGCAGATTGGTGAATTAAGCTGTTTCACATACCACAGAAGCACAGAATAATTCATGTTGGAAGGAACCACTGTGGGTCACCTGGTCCCTGATCAAGCAGGGTTGTTCTGAAGCACATGGCAGAGGATATTGTATCCAGACACTTCTGCAATACCTCCACTGAAGGAGAATCCACAATCTTCTGGAGAAATCTGTTCCAATGTATGGTCACTGCACAGTAAAGAAATTGCTCTTCATATTCAGGTAGAGCTTACTGTCCACCACTTTCTGCCCATTGCCTTTTGTTCTCTTGATTGGCAGCACCAAAGAAGAGCCTGATTCCATCTCTTGACACCCTCCCTTCAGGTACTGGTATGGGTTGATGAGGTGCCATCTCAGTCACTCTTCTCAAGGCTGAACAGACCTGGCTCTTTCAAGTTGTCCCAGTGAGAGAGATACTTCAGTCCCTTAATTATCTTTGTTGCCCTCTGCTGGACCTGCTTCAGGAGCTCCATGTCTCCTATACTGATGAGCCCAGAATTGGAGCCAGCACTCCAGACCTGGCCTCACTATGGCTGAGTAGTTAGAGATCACGGAATAGTCTGAGTTGAGAGCCTCTAAGGGGACTGAATCCACAACCTTGGTGTAATTAGCACCCTGCTCTAATCAACTGAGCTAATCTAGAGGGGTAGAATCATGTTGGTTGACCTGCTGGCAGTGCGTGTCAGAATACCATGGGCCTTCATGGTCACAAGGACACACTGCTGGCTCAGGGACACGTCCACCAGGACTCCCAGCTCCTTCTCTGCAGAGTTGTTTTCCAGCAGGCTGGCCCCCAGCCTCTACTGGTGCATGGGGTTATTCTTTCCCCTTTGAGACGGGGGAATCCTGTTTGTTGCCAGCAGGTTTGGTGTTGTATAACCAGAACCATGATCAAACCCCTCAGAATTCTGCTGGTAGCTGCAGTCTTGAAGCCAGGTGTTCATCTGCATGATTTTATTGTTTCTTGCCCCATTGTTCCCTTCAACTGGCAGCACAGTAGGGAACACAACTTGTGCTCCTGAAGTCCCTCTTGATTATCTGCAGACTTCTTGCTGGGACATCATTGCTGCAAGAAAAATCTGTAGTCAGTGGGCCATACCTGGCTGGGCAGTTTCTTTGTGATGTCCCTTTCCTGGGCACCAGGGAGGCAGAATTCTCCTGTCTATGGATTAGCATATGGCTGGCATACCAGGCCTTCCATTCCTATCAAAAGGGAATTGTCAGTGACTACTACCCTTTTTTTCCTAATCGAAGAGGTTGTGATATTCTTTGCATATGCCTTTGGGAAGAAGATGGGTGAAAATTCACCTTTTTAAGCTGATGTAGCTCAAGGCATATGGAATTGCTGGCCTGCTTTTTTTGTTTGCAACATGGCTTTGGGGATTTATCTTTTCACGCACTTCTTTTGGGGGGGGGAAGAGATGAGAAGCATTGCCAAATTCTTAACCTAACTAAACTGAACAAGTATATATGTGTGTGCATCGGTATATATCAAATGTATGTGTGCATAAAATTATTGTTCCACTTCCATTTGTAGACATTATTGTACTTCCACCCCCTCAATATAACTACTGTGGTGTTTACCCAAGTACATATGTCACTGGGTTTATTCTTCCCCTTGTCTGACTTCTCTGTAAGCCTTGTTCCTGCATGTCTGTCTCTTTGTTCCACTAGTCTATACCCACCCTGGCACTATCTTTGTCTTTTAAAAAAATATATTGGACATCATAACATTAAACTGTCATCCTTTCCAGTCTGTAAGTGTTCTTCTAATGTGCTGGTATCTCACAGGTTGGTCTGAACAGACTTTGTAGACAGCACATCTGCTGCTGTTCAGAGCATGGTGCTCCTTCGATTGCAGCACAGCCAGGTTTGGAATAATCTTCTTTCTTCAAACTAAATATATTAACATTTGAAGTGATATTATGCTGCATGACTCACTTAAAAAGATGAGAGGAAAAAAACCATAATTAGCTAAATAGTATGAAACTTGTGTGCAACATCTGTGCCAGTTTTTGGGTTCTTAGTTTAACCCTGGCATGCCAGCCACTGTAGGTATTATTGTTTGGCTAATGCCTGATGGTGTGGAGTGGCTAGGGAAATATATGCCTGCTCTGTGTCTAGAGAGATTCTCTCCTGTGGATTCTTAAGGAAACATTTATGCTAGCAAAGATACTTTGGGGTTTTGTGGGTTTTGGGTTGTTTTTTTTTTTTATTACTTGGTTGTTAATTTGAAGGTGAACCTCAGTGATGGCCTTGGAAGGGAAATGGTTTCTCTTGTTTTTCTAGATATATACCTATGCCTCTTCTCAAACTCCACATTATCCCAGGCAGTTTTGTTGAGTGATATTTAAACTATTTAAAAGCTGTTTTTACTGTTCAAGGATTGTGATACTGACTCATGTGATATTTTATGCCAGTCATGTCATCTGTAGTCACTAAATTTAATGCACTTCCCAAAATTGTCTGATCGTGACCTTGTTCTTGAGGTTGTTGCAAGTTCTAGTTAAAATTTGCAGAGTGTTTCCAGATTCTGAATTTCAGGGTGGTGATGAACTATATCAGAGAGATTTGAGAAGAATCTGCATTTCTACAGAGCTTGTGAATCCCCAGATGTATTAAACAATACAGACTGAGAAAGATGAGAAGGAACTAAACAAAACCTTTGTTCCCCAGCCAAGGACAGTTTAACATTTGTATTAGCATCTTTTAGACAATGGATAGTTTGATGTCTGAGGTCATGAATTTTTTAAAGTAGCCATACCATGTCACATTTCCTTTTGATCTGCACTTAAATTTTCATTTACTTCTATATGTTGCTAGCTGAGGGCCACTGCCTTCTATCACAAAAAATGGATGCTGAATTAGATTTGCTTTTTTTACCCAGCTCTGAAAAGATGTGCATTATCAAAGCAGTTGTTTGGCTCAGAATAAGAAAAGAGATAGTTCTGCAGGGAATATGCTTAGCAAAGCAATGCCATAAATAGGTCTTGTGTCAGTGTTTGCTGTAATGTCTTGATATGTGTCATCATGAATTATATATTATTTCAGATTTATCACTTCTTCCACTGATAAGGGACATAGCTTCTTTGAGTGAGTTTTCTTCATGGCTTAAAAGATTTACTGATACATTGAAATTCCCTGTATTGGAGATTCAGATGAACTTTGGAAACTTGAGATAAGAACTATAAATCTGCTATGAACTAGGATACCATTTCTCAAAGTGTGTATTTATTGACAGAGCTTGTACTAGCTTATTCTTCTGCTTCTTATTTGGGTGCATCAGAAGAGATTTTCTTTTCAACAGCATGAACCAAAAATAAAAAATTAAATGTGGGTCATATAGTGTATGTGTGTGTATGTATATATATTCTGGGGTAGAGAGCTTCATTTAATTTAAGCTCTTTATGCAAAGTTGTCTTCACTTGAGCACATCTGAAGATAAAATTGCTTGGTGGATGGCATAAGGGCAGCAGGAAGGGAAGCCACTAGAAAGCTTTTATCAAAAAAACCCAACTCTACTTTTACATGAAAGGAGACCTAGTATATACTTGCTAAAATCCTACCTGCAGAAACCTAACCTGCAAGACTTGGCTTGCATGGGAGAATAAATGGGACATTATCAGTCCATGTGACCTGCCACTGGATCCTCAACAGGACATTGTACCCGAGGGAATGCCCAAATATGTGAGACCCTTGAACAGATTTGTGCAAGGAGATTCTGAAAACTGTGTAAAACCATTTTTCTTTCCCAGTATTAGTGGGAACGTAATCAGTATAAAGCTACTGATAATGACATACCTGAACTTGATTTTTGAAACCCTAAACTTATAGAAAGTCTTTATTAAAGGTGGGGCTTTAGAAAGGAATGAGTGAAGAGTACCTTATTTCAGTAGCTGTTTTTCTCTGATCCCAATTGAATTACATTTTTTTTTGCTCTTTTCTAGCTCCTTTTATTTTGTAAAATATTGACACAGAAATTGAAATTTCATAGTAGAATTTCATAACAAGGAGCTTAGTTACAGAATCTGTCTTCTGTTCAGGTCTGCTTTCATCCCATTTTATGGTTCAGCTGAGTTAAAGATAAGACTCATATAATTTCCCCTTGGGACCTATTATATCTAGCAGGAGATTTCTTGGTATCACTTCCCTGCCTTTTACCCAAGGGCAGATTAGGGGCTTTTTACCCCATTTTACTGCCATGAAGTGAATAATAGTTCCACTTGCAGCTCTGCAGAGGTGCTTTGTATTGCTGTGATTTCATCTGCTCTGTTACTTCTGACCACTGAAAAATGTGGCAAAATCAGGTTTTTACTTTGTTCATACTGCCAGATATAAGACAATCTAAGCTTTAAGACATGATCCCAGTATTAAAGCAGTAAGTCTCAGGCTTTTTGCCACTCCCTCTTCCCCAGGCACTGAATCATTTATCAGCTGAAATGGGCACTATGGACAAATCTATTGAAACTTGGAGTCATATTGCAAAATGCACATACAGAGCAGAGAGATTTTCAATTACAATTGTGGGATAATTCAGATAAGTCATATTTGATCCCATTATACAATGGGGAGGGATGAGCAGAAATCTGTGACAAGGAATTCTCCAATTTAGCAGCTGATACTATGGTATGGAGAAAAAGAATGTAGGAATGCTTCACCCACCCCCAGCTTCATCCACAGCTTAAAATCCTGTGCTCAGTTTCTGGCTATTTATCTATGAGACTTATAAAGACAATCAGTACTAATTAAATATTGAAGCAATCTAAATCAGGACAGCATTGCTTCCTTTGCTTTCTAGTTACCCAAGACCTGACTCTTCAGCAGCAGTAGCAGATCCATTGGCATTTGTGCAAACTGTCCAAGGCAAGCACCAGTAGCTCTGAGCTGTTGCTGTTTAGCTTGGGTGCAGGTCTCTGAATGCATCTTGCTAAATGTCAGAGGAGCCAACTCCTGCTCCTCCAGTTTGGCATCTGAGCACCTGGGCTTCTCCCCAGAGATGTGAGGTTTGTGCTGTGCCTTGGTTTGGGTTCTGGGCTGCTGCAGTGCTTGTGAAGTCCATGGCTGGCTCTTTGTGCAGATCTTGCACTATTTGAGAGGCCTCTGGTGCCATAAAGTTTGGTGTCAGATGGGTTTTGCTTCTCAACATGACTTTGCTATTTGCTGAGACTTTCTAACTGCCAAGACTTGGATGAATGGAGGTGTTCTGATTTTACATTTCAGAAGATGCCAATCTGTAAGGAAGAGACTGAATCTTGGACAGCCATGACCAAACACCCTGTTTTGCTGCCTAGCTGGGGATGAGTGGTAAGCTTAGAATGATGGGTCATGCTGATGCCATCTTTTAGTACAATAACAGCATTTGGATGGTCTCAGGCTATTAAATGGTAATAAGTGATAGACACAACAAAGAAGTTTTGATATTTTAGTCTCTTGCTGATCTGACAAAGAAGGAATGCCTAAGCTTGTGTGAGCTTTAGATGACTCGCTGGCTACTGGTTCAAGAGGAGTTGATTTCTGGCTACAGCAGGTGCCATAATAGGCAAGCAAAAATGTTTTCTGCGTCTATTATGGCACCTGCTGTAGCCATAAAGGATAAAAGCACTCAGTGATGTACAGCAATTAATTAGAACGGTGATGAACTATCTGTCTGAAAATGTGGTGTGTGTTGACTCTCTCCCCACCCCCCTTTCTTTGAGGGAGTGGGGAGGGGCTGTGCTTTTTCTGTGGAGAGGGCTGTTTAGATCTGCTGCAGATCTGAACTTAGGTGAATATACAGCGTTGTACTTTGAGATGAACTTGTCCCAGATATCCCAGCTCAGACTAAGTCAAAGCTGGTTTTACTCTTTTTGACAGACTTTTTCACTGTGATTTTTGGTAGGAGACTCATGCAGATGTAGTGGTCTGTCTGCATAGAGCTGCAAACAATATCAGGAGCTGGATTTTTTCATTTTGTCTTCCAATTGGAAATAAATCCTCCAGATTGAAAATAGAATGCATTGCTTGTTGCATATAGGGGAAAGTAATAGTAATTATGCAACAATGTAATACTGTTGTATTTTTATATTTACTGAGATGAATCAATTCACTTTTTTGCTTTACATGTGCAGAGCCACATTCCAGCTCTGCTCAGCTGGACAAGATCAAGAGAATGGCATCCAAGTAGCCCCGTTCTTCCCTAAATCTGTAAGCTCTTTCCAGCATTCCTGTTGTGCAAACTGCTGTTTTGTTCCAATACAGTATAGGTGAGTTTAAATTAAGAAAGCTAACAATGAAATTTAAAAGGCAGAATTTGTTATCCTAAATTTTAGTGTTTTGCATTTCTGTGCACCAAGGTTGACTTGTCTTTGACTTCATGGTAGTATAACTGTTGGCTTTACTTAACCCAGGTTACCTGCCAGTAATCAGTTTGGTGAGAATCAGCAAAGTGTCTGTTTTTACCCTATTGCAATGCAAACATTCACATTTCTAATGTACTAATAGCACTGATGCATTTGTCTGGATCTGGATATATGCAGAGAGATAAAGGTGTTGTTTATGGGTGTAAAACACCCACGACTGTTCTAGGCTTAATCTTGTTGCCCAGCAAGGTGTAATCTGCATATGTAGCCCAGTGGTATGAGTATGTTTTAGGTAGTTTTCTGTGTCTGACACAGAAGGTGTGAATTATTATAGCCAATTGGTGCTTTAGTCAAGCTGGTGCATGACACGCTTTTAGCTGTGGAAATCCCTAGTGTGCTGCATGTGGGTGGAAGTTGTCTATTAGTGTCAGATATTTTCATAAGCAGAGTACAAAAAATGTATTTTATTGAATGGTACTCCAGCTTTTGCAGATGTGAACACAAATGGAGCACATTGCAATCTGATACACAACTGATGTCCTGGCATTTGTGCAGGCTGTGCAGGGAGTGCCTCTGAAGGATGCTGTAAAGCAGAATTGAGGTAGAGCTGGCTGCCCCTCGCCCAGCTCAGCACACAGGCAAACAAGCTGCTCCACACATCCACCTGTCTGCAGGAGTGCTGTTAATGCTGGTAGTCTCTGGAGTGCTTGTAAAGTTCAGTGTGCCTTTGCAGGTAGGTCTCTTTCAACTTTAGCAGTCTCTTTGTCTCTGTAAAATTTAGGACTCGGGCTAAGTTTGCTGCCTTTCTTAAATGAAGACTTGGAATGCCAGATTTGGCTGTTGAAGCAGATGAGGTTCCAGTGGCTGTCCTAGCTCCATAGCTATTTACACAGGAGGGAACAATCTGCTGTGTTAGTTTGCAACAGGCAATGTGGGAAGAAGGTGCCCCCTGCATTTGTAGATTGCTTGTTTTATTTTCTTTCCCTGTGGTGATGGTTGCTAGTGTTATGTAAAATATCAGTTAATCAGTCACAACCCACAGGAGCCAGGGCAGTTCAAAGCACAGCTACTTTCAAGAGACTCCCTAATGCCTTAAGGGAGTAAACTTTGGCAGACTTTGTAGGTTTACTGTGTCCCTAGTCAAAAAGTTGTGCTGTTTGGTATGCTGATGGGAGTATTATTGAATAAACATAATACAATATTTACACTCTAATTAAAAAAAAAGCGGCCAAATACCCTGTTCAGAGAAGAAGGCTCTGATAAAAGGTACTGGTTTTGGTTTTTTTTTTCCTGAGACTTCTTGTTTTGTTATGTTTTTTTTTTTTTTTTTACTAGTGTTGCATGGTAATAGGAATATAAAGTTGTAAACTGTTGGACTCAAATGGTGAGTCTTTCCATGTTTCACTGAGTGCTCTGTAAAATACAGGCCTTCTGAATATGTTCTTTGAATATGGAAGTTATATGCCAAACCCCAAATTCTGTGTGAGCCATCTTTATATAGACTACTTTCTTCCTCTACAGTGCCAATTTCTGTATTCTTTTAAGTATCGTCTTAAATAATTTCTCTGTTTACTCTTTCTTGAGCTCTTGTTATAAAGAAATATGCTTATAGACCCACCTTAGGACTAAGAATAAGGTTCATAAAGCTAAAACCTGCAAATTTCCATTAACTTGCAAGCTGAAAGTACAGCCATGAGAGGTGTTTGGGCCTCTATGAATGTTGATATGACCTTAGATGAGGATTCATGGACTTATTTACAAGAACAACTTACTCTCATCTTTGCATCATGGGGGTGGAAGTGTCATGCAGTGAGGATTTGAGAGGTCTTGTATTTCCTGCAGTGGATCTTTGCTCTCTGAAGACTACAAAGCAAAAACTCTTATTTTGTACAAAAGATGCTGATTTATGTGCCTGTATTGCTCTCTGAACACGAGACTAAGAAACAGGATGAAGCATCTCTCTGGCAGATAGCACGGAGCTGTGGGTCTACGGCAGCCGTGGGGTCCATGCCCCGGGTGCGATCCCAGGGCTGTGATTTGGGGCTTCCGGGGACTCCCACCTGCAGGTGGCAGCATCTTCCTGTTTTATGGGATGTGGAGCCTGTGCCCAGCCTCCCAGCGTCTTTGGGAAACTGAAAATTAAAACCAAGAGCTCCCCACCCCTTTTTTAAGGTCAACATTTGCTTTTCTACGGGTAAATGTGAGGCAGGACTTTTCTGACATCTCTGTCAGACTCGCTTGTTCTTTGTCCATTTGCTTTAAACATGGCTTTTTCCTTTGGTTTTGGGTCAGTTTTTCTCCATGTGTTTTAATCCACCCTGTTGTCAGACCTCCAGTCTAAGGTCTGTTTGAAGGTAGAAGCAGGGACTTGGAGAAGGGCTCACTGAAATGTCATACTGGCAAGTTGGCAAGAAAGAGCAATTAATGTGTATTGAGAAAACTGTGCATCATTTCTACTCCTGTTCAAATACATGTCGTGTTTTTGGACCTGAAAAAGCTCCAAGATAGCTGGAAACAAAACAAGTAATGTTTTGACTTTTAACAATGTCATTCTGATTTCCTTAGGATCTTCATTCTCTGGATTTAGGCTGTTAGAAGACAGACATTGTTATCAACTTGAATAATAAATGTGTTGCATTAATATATGAATATTAATAAGAGCAATTAAATAAAAAGAGTCTTAAATTTGTTCCCGCAAGATAAAAAAGCCAACAGAGCAATAGTAAAACAGTGGGATAAATCAGGATAGTGAGAGAATTAGTTCTAGAAAATAGAGAGAGAGGAATGAGGATTTAAAAAAAAATCTAACTACGTTAACTATGTTAGCTACTAATAAAATTTGGTTGCTTTTTCACTAAAATATCAAATATGTAGCTTGTCTCAAAGCTACAAAGGCTACAAAACATTGTGCCACTGGGACACTCTTTCCCATAAGGATCATCCTCTAGTAAAGACAGAGGGCAATGGCTTTTGAATGGGGATTCCTTGGTGTTTAAATTGAAGTCTGGAAAAGGACTGAGTGTAGGCAGTGGTCAGGTACAGAGGGGATGGAAAGATGCTCACATGACTACTCACAATAAGGCAAATCAACCAAGACAGGGATGGAAGCAGGTGTCCAATGTCTCTTGTATTGGCTCTCTGTGCCCAGGGTCTCCCTTTCATGGAGGATTTACAGCTACACAATTAGAGCAGCCTTGCAGTGCATGAAGCACCTAGAGAGGTATTCAATCTACTGTGCCTCTCTACTGGTGGTAGGTAAAGTTACTGTTCCAGAATGACACTGGCAATATTGCTTTGGATAATACTGTGGCTTTATCTGCTGGCTGCTGCCCAGTAACTGCTGCTTATCTCTGCAGCAGTATCAGACTGCTTCTTTAGGTTTGTCCATTGCACTGGAAAATGAGGCCCATGTGTTCTCTATACCTCTATCAGGGTTTGTATTCTACACACTAAATCTTTTCTGTAAAGGAATGGGAACAGTACCCTTTTATTGTGCAAAGGATCCATGATACTCTACAGCTTTTCTTAAGTAAGGTGAAACTAAGAAATGCCACAATTTTGGATTCTGATTCATCTTCCTTCATAGTAACATATGAGATGAAAATACATTGTTCATGCTATGAGGAAGTAGCAGTACATTTGTGACAATGACAGATTCAGCCAGCAAAATTCAAGTGCCATGCCTTCTAGGAAGCTGAGTGGAGTGCAACAAAACACTGGTTGTGCATAGAAGGCTTTTTTGTCTAAGGCAATTCAGTCTAGGCTGTAACAGATTTGAAATTTGGCTTCAGACATGGACTGTAGAATCCTTTGGAGGGTGATTAAAATAGGAGCTCACTCATCATCCATGTGTTTAAAGCCTCTTATTCTAACATCTTCAAACACACTACAAAAATGTTTTGCTGTAGTCTTCATGTTCAATTACCATCATCTGCCCTGTTCCACACCTCTTGTGCATATAACTTTGATGTGAATTACTGGAATTATCCTGCACGTGCATGCCTCCTTGTTAAAATATGTGGGTCAGTGCTGCTGTCTTCTCTGCTAAACAGCCCTGATTCACATCTATATCAACTGCCCTTTCTAGAAATTGAAATAATACCCCTGGCCAGTTTTAGTGTTATGCCTAGAAAGTACATTATGCATGAGGATGTGTTCTGCCACAAAGAATTGTCATGGAAGTTAACACTATACTATATACAGTTTTTGAGGGCTTATTTAATTCTGGGTTTGCAAGGCATTTTTCTTTTTCTACATAGACTGACTATTGGTATCTCTTCTAGAACAGAAAATAAACTAAGAGGTACTCATTTCCCTCTTTGGTGAGGTGCGTGCAATGATGCTTGACAAGATGAAACTTTCCTGTTGTGTTAGTACAGCTGTAAAATGCTGCCTCCTCTAGGCACCTTAATGACTCCCTATTGAAAATGGAGCTGCAGACTCTGGTCTCCCTGCAATTGGTGCTTCTGTTCACCAGAAAGATGCCCAACTGTGGGACTCCATGAGGATAGCTACAGCTTGTCATGCTCTGCAGGCTAGAAAGCAATAACAAACAATACCATTGATTAATTCCAAGTTATCTTTAACAGGGAGAATCATTATTTGTCTACTAAAATTAGCAAATCTGCTAGGCTTATCTCCAGCTTCTCTATCTTGACTCTTCAAAGATCCCAGTACCCTCCAGGAACAGCAATATGTGTGCATGTAGATAATCCTTGAGGATGAATGTAGTTATTAGCTGTGGTTATTTGAACATCGCTATTCAGGTCTAGTTCCTATATATCACACATAGAATAGAGCAGAAGATGCAGTGCTTTGGTGATCAAAAGAATAAAGGTTTGGGGAGAATAACTGTTCAATATCCTGCAGTCTTTCTCTCCCAGCCCTTTTCAGTCCCCATCCGTAATTTTTTATCCATTCAGCATCAGAGTTTTATCCCAAGGATGTAAAGTAGGAACTATACCAGACTCCTTGAGGGAATCTAGTCCTTTGCTGCCCTGTGCCACTCTTTCATGTAATTCTACTAATGAAGCTATCAAATTCTGTCTTTCCCATCTTGCCAGCTTTAACTTTTCTGCATCTCTTTTAATATGTAGAATTCACCTAAGCTTCTTTTGCTACTAAGGCATAGAAACATCTCTAAAAACACATAAAAACAAAGAATACACAAACCACATGTTTCAGTGTGAGAGTGCTCAATTTTGATAAGGTCTGTCTTCTGCAAAGTCAAGGGGGAAAGAGCTATTCTTGCTATGATTATTGAGATGTGAGAATGAGCCACACCCTTAGATGAAGCTGGGAAGACCACACTTCTGCTGTGTTTTGGTCTCAAAGTTGCTACTGCAAAATTGGTGAATGAAATAGAAGCATCAAGGGAAAAATCTCACATCATTTGCTTCTGTGCCAATTATACTTAATTTTTTTAACATGGTGTGATACAATACTCAGTAATTTAATTTCTAAATGCCATGTGAATTAATTCTGAAATAGTAGTTTTTGGTAAAATACAAGTGAAGATGCAATTTCTTTTACACTTAGGTATACCATGACACTAATTTCTCTATCCAGCTACAGAACTGGTATAATGAAAATCTCCTTTGATCCCTCTCTAGTTTGCTGCAGAGGGCAGAATTTGGATGTGGTGATCCATTTTGTGTGTATTGTTTTCTGCCAGAAGGTCAAATCTAAAACTGGTCTTAACTGGAGGGCTTTTTACTGGAAAATCCCAACTCAGCAATGATACTGTGGACCCATGATGGTTCTATCAGTGTTTGACAGGAAGCCATGTTTTGTTAATATGAAAAGATTTATGTCTTGTACAATTTGGAGTGTAGTTACTATGAAACTTGTGCTGCAATATTTTGGGATAACTCCCAGGTTGTGACCCCTGGGAGTTGGAAGCTGGAATTGTGTTGGATTTTTGTGAAGAATTTTTCCTTAGATGACTTTGCTGAAATGTGAAGCGGAGCCAAGCTGGTACTTAATTAATTCTGCAGAGACTATTCTACTGTAGAATTCTTTTTTCCAGGTTGTATACAGTTGTATGCCACATTAATATTAATTTGGAAGTGAGTCCAAAATGATGCTAACCATATTTGTTGTTTGTTTTTTTCTGGCTTCTGTGATTAGTGAAGTTAACACAGCATCTCTTGGGCTTAGGTCCTCCAGATTTCTGATAGAGATTCAAAAATATTTTTCATAAAATGCTTTCCTCAAGGTTTTCTTGTACCTGTGCTGTTAGTCATAAAAGCTGAGGTTTAAAAAAACACAAAACCACAAAACTCCCTGAAACAAAATAGAAACGACTTCCAGATTTTTCAGCCCCACTGGCCTTTCATGGAAAGCAGGAACTGGAAAGTGTTTCAGTAGATAACGGACTGTATTGCAGTCTGTGATATGTACATAGTGAATACATACCTTGTTATTTTCCTATGGAGAGCTGTTGTGATTTCAAGAAGTTGATGCCTTACCTAAATGATAGGATCACACATTCAAGCCTGCATGAGAGAATAGTGAGCAGTGACAGGTGTCTTTATTTTTTCATTCAGCTGACTTTTCTACCATGATCAAAATTGCAATAAATTGAAATATTGCTGTTAAGTCAGACACTCAAAAGAGTGTCACTTTGATTATTCAGAGGCCTGCTTTTTTAACAATGTTCTATGACGGTAAAAGAGTTTGCAGGATCTAAATATTTAAACAGCATTTCACCAAACAAAAGCAGGGGAAGTTACAGTAATAGTTTCTGCATTTTTCATTGCTGTTCTTTTAGATTGAAAGAGCAGGTCACTTTATGGTGTAATGTAAAAGCAAACACTCTTTCCTCAATAATAAAATGGTGATAATATTGCAAAGGGCTGTCGTGGTGATTCCTCTTTATCAAGTTCTACAGAAATAGTAGATGTTATTAGCATCCCATGTGATTACAGTGACAGGATGATATGGTAGTTTGTCTGAACTGGTATTAAGTGCTACTGTTCCTGTTCCTTCTGGGTTTTTTTCAGACGTTAGAGATTTAGAATCATTTGGATAAACATCTGGAGTGAACTGAACTCTTATCTTTTTTAAAGGTTATCTTAAAGGACAGATGAGGGAACCTTATATTTGTGGTAACCTTCTGCCTGAAGGATCTCCAAGTGCTACAGGAATCAATATGCAAACTATATATAGATTATAGCAGCTCTGTCAAGGTAGAGCAGTGTTTGACAAAGCAGTGAAACAAAACAAAATGTTATAAAAATCTAAACAGGAAAGCACAATGTTAAGATACTGGAAGAATGTAGTCAGAGATAAAGTAATCATCAGCTGTGTCCTGGGAGGAGATTGGGTGTTGTAGCTTCTTTTCCCACATGATGTACCATGAGAATTGGGGTCTGAACTCAAAGGCTCAGAAATGCCTTTATGGCTCATGTGAAAAACTGCAGCTCCAGGGACAGGCAATTTGCTGGGATGCAGGTTAAATAATGTTTCATATAGAAGAATTGCAACTGCCTGTTTGTCAGCAATAACATCACAAAACCCATGCATTTTAAGCTGTTATATCGTTGACAAAAAAGTGCTGCTTACCATACTGTGTGGAGCTCTTGCAGCAGCAATGTCTTTGGAGGAGGCTCCTTTCTTTAACCTTACTCAGCTTGGCTGGGCTGAGATTGCAGTCGCTGGCTGGTATCACATATAAAGAAACAAAAATAGATGTTTCACAAAGACACTTCATAAAAAAAAATTAAGTGTAGAGAGATGACTAGCTTTTAAGAAGCTGCTTTTATTACTTTTGACCTTGTTCATTTACCTGTTTTTGGCTCTTTATGCCCTATGCATCAGGGAATTGGTGCAGCTAATCTGAACCAGCAAAACCTACTTCTCATCCTCTCATTCTGGCTTCCTGCTCTGATAAAGACACTGGTAGGAGTAGTCTTAACCAGACTATTGCTCCTAATTTTCTAATCTTCTATCAAAGAACAAAGCTGGAGAAATTATGCTCTCTGCTTTTCAACCATGGAAACCTATTAGTGCTCAACTTGGTGACTTGGTGTAAATCTTAACTAAAATAAATGTCCAGGGTTTAATGTTTTATAAACAGGGGAGCTGCTCAGAGAGATGGACATGATAGAAGTTCTGTGTCTGTCTGCATGATTTCTATCTAGTTATCATAGCCAGGCTGTCACCAGTCTGTTTGTATCTTAGTTCTGCCTGTGCCCGGGGCACATGACTGACTAGTGAGTTACACTGTGCTATGCTGAAATTTCTGCAAATGGCAATTTAGCAATAGCTATTTTGAAGCAGTGAAAGCTAATTGTGCTGAATCAGTCAAAATGTTACACTGTTTTGCATTTAATGTATTTGCTGAGATTAATTATTTAAATGTCCAATGATTCTCTTTCCAGCTTCAGAATAATCTGTTTTCAAGTGGTCCTAAATGAGTGTAACATGTGTTTTCCTCCTGCTACCTTTTAAATATTTCACCAAGTTTTCCTACCACTGTGATAATTAAAGAAATTGATAATGTGTCTTTAGAGGAGGGCCAAAGGGCCCTAAAGGGTAGTTTCTTTTCTTTTCAATCACTGTGTAACATTCACTGATAAATAAAGAGCTGCTTCTTAAAGTCAGGAAAAGGTTTAATCTAAACGTGCCAGTTGTTGTGCAAGTGCCCATCATCTGGCTCAGGATCTGGTGCTTAGCCCTTCTTAAGGCTGTGCTCAGCTTCCAAGACTTTGGAGTTGTTATTGGTTCCTAAAAACTTAAATTTAAGATTTTGTTAGTGAGTAGAAAGGCACCATCAGAAGAGTGGTTAATGAAATTAGGTCATTAAAGAATGCTCAATAGTCTTATGTTTGTAAATGAGTGAATTCAAATACACAAACAGCTCTAGAACTCCAAAGGCAATTCTTAAACCTGCAGTGCTCAACGGAGTGAACCTGGGATGATATTCCTATAGCTAGCAACCTGAATCTGCATGCCTGACCCACATTTGTGTATGCTTCCTCTAGAGCAGAGATCTACAGCTTGTCTGATAGTTTGAGAAGAAACTTCTGGTGTAACAGAGCCATTCTGGTTTCATTGGTGTCAGGGTCAAGCATGAGCCTCAAAGAAGACCAAACAATGCTTTTTCAGGAGATAACCAATAGAGACAGGTTGATTTCATACAACTTAAAAAGTACAACACTAAGCATGCCTGCTGCTGGTGGTGATGGCTCTGGATCTGATGGTTTGAAGATACCTCGGAGCCTTTGACATAAGACCTGTAATTGATTATGAATCATCTTACATTAGATGAACAAAAAACAATTTGTAGGCTCACAAGTTAGAGTGTGCTCAAACATAACCTCAAAACAATATTCTGTATGTTAGCTTTCTCTAGGGGTATTATAAAAGGGATAAGCTTCACAGAGTTCTATGCTTGAAGAGTGCAGCCCTGATCTAAAGAAGTATTTGTGTTCAGCCAATCCAAAAGGAGGCAAGCACAGCCTCACAATCCTGTTTGTATAAAGGTAGTACAAATAAGAACATTTGTTAAAAAACCCAAATAGTGTATTTTTTTTGGCAAAAATTCCTTTATAGTAATATTTCTTACTGTAGACTGTAGTCATTGTGTCCCGTTCTTTTGCTTCCATGTATTTCTTTAACTCAAAGCTTGCAGTACTATGCTTTCTTCCAAAAAACCAAGATTGTGGGGTGTTTTTTTCCCTTCCACACTTGCAGAAAATAAAGCTTGAAGAGGAAGAGACTACTTGACTAATTTGTTATGCTTTTTTGTAAAGGTTTGAAACTCAAATACATGTTTGCTGCACCACTGTGCCACATCCTTGTTAATTGCATTCAGGTGATCCCCATGTGCCCAGTCTAATTTCATATAAGTGTTGACAGGACTCTTCCAATTATCTGCTTGCATCTGCATGTTGTGAAATTTGAGTGAATAAACTCAGAGTCAGCTGAGGTGAGGTGTAAATCTGAATATATGAAGAATTCCAGTTGCTGGGCCTCACAACAACTGAAGCTGTTGATATGTTTAATAAATCTTTAGAATTACAGGCTAAACAGACTTTTGAAGGAATACAGGTAAAAATGTTTTTTTTTGTGAACTCAAATATTTGTTGCAAGCAAGCGAGCCTGAATTCCTTTCAGTAACACCATCCTTAACTTTAAAGACTTTCCTAAGAACCAGAGGGTCACTCCCAAGCTGGATTTGCCAGCCCATCACTTGAGTTCTCATTTTCCACGGTCCAGATGGTGGCAAGCTGCAAATGGATACTCTGCAGCTGAAACATCTATCCCTTCAGCAGGCTCAAGAGACGCTGGTTCTGGCAGATTTAGACTTGTCTCTGGCTATTTAGCACAGTTGTACAGTTAATGGGCTGTTGGACAATTTTGTCAAACTTGCTATTTTCTGGTGACTTGTTTATAATTCTGGGAAAGGAGTGCACGGTTAGTCATTTGTGAATAATTGGAAATCCTCTTGAGATCTCAAGAAAAACACTTTCATTGTTAAATAGGGTTGATTTGCCTGTTTATTTAGGTAGCCTAGATAGAATCTCCATATCGACCCTTGAATGCTCCATATATTTCTCCAAATTGGATTTTGCCCTTGTGTGTGTGTCTGATGTGTTTTAAGAGGCCAAGGCCTTTAATTACTGTTATTATGCCTAGTTTCCCATATGATTACAGCTGATATTAATTAAAATGGAAACTTTGCAAATGTAAAAGACAGATCTACGGGGTCTAGGGCTTGCAGGTACATTTTTGTGTGCATCTACAGATCTAAAGATGTGAAATCTATGTTGTCAGCTGCTTTTAAGTTTTACTTCTGACCAGTTAACTGATCTGCTAACAGATTTCCTGGACATCAAAGTTCTTGACCAGCCTCAAACCAAAGTAAAATCTAACTTATCCTCCAATTACTACCCTAAATAAAAATCATTCATGAGAAAACTATTTCCAGTAACTATCAGGCTTGTGGATGGGAGCAGTGACAGTGTAAAGTGATTTGCTCTAGCTTTTCACAGACTTCACCTTTTTTTCCCCACTGCAATACCCTGCTACAACTGGAAAAATTTTATATGGACTCTTTGAAGTTGTTTTGGACAGTTCTGTCATGAATTAAAAAGTGAAAACTTTCAGCTTTCTCCATTATGATTGCCTGGCTTAACAAATAGAAATTTGTACAAGAAGCATTGATAACGTTTTCAAGACATGTGGCCAATGCTCAATGCACCAGAATACAGCATTTAGGATATGTGTTGTCTCTGCATGAAGATGACGTGAATGACTTGCTTCTTTTCCTAAGCCTGTATAATGGGGGTCTGACAATACAGATAACCTGATGCAAAGAGATACATTTAATGCATATCCACATAGAGAAACATGTGCTTGAGAGATGTTGTTCAGTGGTTGGAAAAGACAATTTGTGTTTTCCAACAGAATTGCTTTAAAATTCTAGATGATCCTGGGATTGGTATTCTGTGCAGCACACTGGAATTTTGTTGTATTTTCCCTCTCTCAATATAGTTTAATCTGTATTAAAGCACTGTTCTGTCACAACTTTCATAAATTATTACACAGCCAGCCAATAGAAATTACATAAATACTGCAAATATAATCATCTGTTCTTAGCAGAAAGTCTTAAAGGACTTTTAAACTAGTTACAACAGCAAGTGGTAATCCTTCTATTAAAACTTTCTTACCATGTTATAAGTTTGCTGTTATGCAACATTTTTCACTTTGTCAGCTGAAAACTGTTTTTCTGAAAGTAATCTAGACCTTGCTTTGCTGAGATGGAAATAAAGGGAAGTTTGTCTTGACTAAGTGCTCTGTTTTCCTATGACTCTGAGCAAGTAGTAGTTAGAATGAAACATTGGAAACAACAGTAATTTACTAATCAGGAGAAAAATGGTTGTTATTGGAACAAACCCCATGTTTACTCCAAAATTGATTTGAAGCACATTTTAAAATAACAGCTCAAGAAAAATAGGCTCACAGTGGGCTCCAAATTCTAAATGCAACATTTACATATATATGATTAAGTGCTGCAGAATGGACTTTACTCACTGAGGTCTCTTAAGGGCAGAGAAGATAGCAAGGAATGTGTTGTTGAATTAAACTGCCTTTGGAAGTCCGAGGAGCACTGAGCTTCTGATCAGGCTTTTCATTGCCCTTGTGGAAAGCACTGAAGCAAAGAAAATGCAGGGAATAAACCTAAATTCCATGGTACCTTCAGCGAAGCTCTAGACTGCTTTTACTGGATTTTTAATGACCACAGTGCAAAAATGTAATTATCTTTAATTACCACTTGTACCCTTGCAGAATAAAGATGACAAGGGGAGAATTATCCAGTGCTTTTCTTTTATCAGAATGGATTAATCATGGCTGTTAATCAGAAGTAAACTGAGGAATATAGTCCACAATCCAGGTGGGTGAATAGCCAAAGAAATGAGATTGAGCTAAAAACTAAGCAAAGAGGAATAGTTCAGTATAAAATCCTCTGCAAAGCTTGCAAAAGGGAGTAGGGGCAGCTTGAAAGAACAGTGGTAGAGTGGAGCCTAAAGCAGTGTGCCATGCTGGGGCCTTGGGGGGGAGACAAGGACAGTCTGATGAACTATTAGCATGAATTATCCACCCCAAGATGAACAATCATTGACAAAAATTGAGCACAAGAGTAAGAGAAAGAGGAGATACATTAAGTTAAGTGTGTCAGCTGTAAAATAAGTTATTTATATTGGGTTGAGCTTCACTCTGGTAGATCTGGTGATAGAGAAAAAAGAACTGAAAGTTGTTACCGGTAGCCAGTTTTGAAAGAAAATTAATTTCATACACTTGTGTGGCAAACAGCAAAATTTGTCAGGAGTAGTCTTCTCCCTTTTTGCATTTGTGTACATACTGCTTTTAGAGCTCTGTGTACTTCATGTGGTAATAAATATTCAAAGATTGCTTTACAGTGGTTGCAGCCAAGTTGATGCTGGTTATTCCAGATGGAAAGATCATTGCTTCTCAAGGTACTGTAACAAAAGACTTGGCAGTTCATAAGTAGTGTTCCTGCTGGGAGCAGGTGTCTTCAGTTTGACAAGATTGCACTTTATCCATGAGTACTTGAAATGCACTATAGCTGGTAGCAGGTCAAACAGGTCTGAATTTTTAAAGAGAGTGTTGTAAGACTTCAGTAATGAGCTTGAGGTGGTGAACAATGACATGCAAAGCTAATTACCTGTTTACTAACGTCACAATAATTCAGCCATTTGTCTTGACTGGAGCCATGCTGAGTCTTGGCTCCTCCTGCCAAGCCCACTTTCCAGCCTTTGAGTGATTGTATGTGAACTGTTTTGCTAGAAAGTGCCAAAAAAAAAGAAGAAAAAATCAGGGGAAAAAGGAATTCATTTAACTGCTACAAACCTAGATTTTAATTGACTGACCACATCTGAGATTTAGGGATTAGATTTGCTCACATGCAAGCCATGTCTCTGTGGGAGCAGTGTTTCGAGTAAAGAGCATAAACCAGACACCCAGCAGAAGAGTTAATTATCTGAGTGCTAATGTTCTCAGACAAATATGGAATGCATCATAAGCACTAGCAATGAAGTGCTGGTGGCAGCGTAAAATCAAATTACCCCTACAAGTTTTATTGTGGAAATATGATTGCTACACCACAAAGATGCAAGTTACAGACACCCACGAGCAGGGGTCCCGTGAAGTTGTGCTGAATTGCTTTCAGTTGAAGAAATTGTATCTTTGTGGCTGTGGGCTGCAGTATGGGGGGTTAAATTGGTGCCTTCATTTGGTTCTCTGACCTGCTAAACTCAATAGTTACCTCACTGTAAACCAACAAAAAGTCATTTTGAAAAAGTTAAAAGAGAATGTAAATGGGTGGCATTTTAGTCTTCAATGGGGAAACTCTTTGTCCACACCACTTTATAGGTCATAAATCAGAACTTGGGTGATTTTGTTGATCTGGATATGCTGCCTTTCTTTGATTGTGTCAACAATTTAACCCTCTATAATTCAGTATAAAATTAACCCCTGAAGTAAATTATATGCATTTCAAGCTGCTAGGATTTAGTCAACAAATAGCTGCACACCACTTTGCTATCTGCTCGTTTCCCTACCCAGTGAAATCAGAGAATTTCTTCCTGTTGTGTTCAGTGGCAATTAGGTCAGACATTAATTTTACTGAGTGAGAATGCTCTGTTACAACTGATGAAAGTAAGATGATGGACTTTACTTATGGCTAGCAACCGAGCAAAAATTGCTTACTAAAATCAAGGGAAATGGTTCATAGGTGGGAAAATGTTCATTTGTTTGTCTAATGGTGTACTATGGGTGTGTGTGTGTGTGTCCAAGGGATGTGTTCTGAAAGATCAGTACTTGTCTCAGAAATGAAAATCCTTGCATAGTAATAACTAAAAGCACTTGAGGCTCAGTAGCAGAAGTAGGGTTCTCTGAAGTGTTTTCCATAAATTCTATTTCCAGCCTTTTGGAAATCCTTCATCTTTTACAAATCAATCTCCTGAATTATTTAGTATCTATTGTATGCAAATAGCTTAAGAATACTGAACAAGGAAGCATTTCTCTTAACTTACTCAAATGAGGCAGATAAGGTGTGCAGTTTGGAACTAGACTTCATAACACAAGATGTGCCTGAAATTGGATTTAAATTAAAGAAGTTCTGATCTAGCTCAGTTACTACCTGGCCCTAGAGTTGCCTCAGTTTCATGAATATGTTTTTAGTGATAACATCCCTGAGGTGCTTGAAATGTGCTGTGAATACCTAGAAGGCTCCAAATCAGAGCAGTCCATTGCCCAGGATGTATCCAAACATGATCAGAAGTGGACAGTGAGATTCCTCTGTCTGTCTCCCTGGGAAGCCTGCTTTGGCTGATGGCTGTAGCGTGTGCAGTGGCAGTGCTGGGCTCTGGGCTGAATGTGCACTAGGGAACACAGCACAGTTCCTGATCAGGGTAGGAGAGCTGGCTGTGTGAATATTTTCTAACTGGTCTCAGGCATCACCTGTGCTGTAAGCTACATCAAAGTGGTGATGGTGAGGAGGACAGTAACCTCTCCTTAGAGGCACCTAGATCCAGAAAAAATATCTGTTGATGGTCTAATTTTTAGGGACAATAAGAGTATGCAGGAATGGATAGTGTGTTGGTATTAGGATTAGGGAAACTTGAGTTGTTGTTATTACTTGGGGATTTTATGCAATGATCCGTTTCAATGTTGGCAGTATTTTTTTTTCTTTTTAGCTCGGTTTTGTTGATAATGGAAGATGACATTCTGGTGTTGCAACACCATTCTAAGCTGTGGAGCATAATCAGACAGAGATATTTAACTTTAGTTTCAGTTTTGAGGAAATGTTTCCTGGATATCAGGTGCCTTCCTGTTATCTTACTTTCTCTTTTTGCTAGTACTACACAGTTTCTCATTGAGTATGCTGAGGTCCTCCCTTTTAGTGTGGTGGTTCTTCTGAGACCCTTGTTTGTCCCCATACACATCCTCAGGAGATTTGCTTTCCTCCTCGAACGGCAGCTAATTAGGTTAATGGTGTTGCTAAAGAAATGTTTGTGGAATCACAGACTTGGGCCCAAGCAGAACAACCAGTTTCTGTTATTCCCACAAACACTTCAGTCTTGAACCCAAGAAAATAAGGGAAGGAGAAACAGTACAGGTTTTTCATCCTTTAATTTTCTTAAATTCCAAGCAAGCTATCTGCAGCCCTCTGTAAAACTTGAATTCACTCTTTTAGATTAAGTTTTGATTATGACTGTGCTACTCAGTCTGGAAATGAAGTTTCCACATTCAAGTGGGGTTTGAGAAAGGAGACTATTAAGAGCAGCTTTCAGGAAGTGATCACTGTTGCTCTTAGAGATATCATAGGTATTGTGTCCCTGGTTTGGAGAAATATACTTGTATGTCTTGAGTTCAAAGAATTTTCCTGGAAATGAACCAACAACAGAATTTCTCGTGAGATTTCTCTTATATCCTGGCAAGCTTCTTTCCTGGAGTGTGTTTACAGGCCCCACAGGAAGAAGCAGTAGGAAAATCTCGGGAAAAATAGACATGTAAACTCTGAGATGAAGTTTGAGGAAGACGTGGGTTGAGGTTAGTTTTTTTAACCCAATTCAGTCATTCATAGATTTATAGTTCTATATAGAAAGGGGAAAATAGGACTTGGTTATCTGAAGCTGCAGAGGGTATTCTGTGTGGGTTCAATGGACTTTAGATCTGTTTCAGTCTACAGAATCACAGCTTAGCTGATAAGACTTTTGCAAATTCCAAATGGTTTGCCTGTACCAGCTGCACTTCTCATCTTTGTCTTTGCAAAGACATTTGAAATTTTCCGTGTGCTGCAAATCTGGTAAAAAATAGTTTCTAATGTTTCTGATTTGAGTGGGAGACAGGAATTGAATGATACTCTAAAACACAATACATAATTTTCATCAGTGAAAAGTAGTGTGTTGTTCAGTTCTAGTGGATCGTTAATAAGAGACTGAAGGAAGTAAGGTATATGGATTACTAGAATGGATGACTAAATAAATATTCATAGCAATATAATGAGAAACACATGCATGATTCTGTGCCTACAGACATGCAAAGCACAAATTTCCTTTTGTTCTGAATCAAAATGTTTCAAAGGAAACAAAACTATAGGAAGTGAGCAATAACATTTCGGAAAGATAGGACAGGCAAGGAAATGAGCAGAAGAAAGGTGGCCCTAAGGTGAATGGCTGTTTGAAAAAAGTATAGTTGGAGAGGAGATAGCAAAAAATGTAACATCAATCATGGTATTTTTGCTTTAGTTCCTGTGGAAGATACCCCAAGCACCACAGCGCAGGGATTGAGATTCAGCAGTTAGCATTCAGCACATTGACAAGGAGGCGAGCACCAACTGGGATCAGCCCAACAGAGGCCTGTGCCGTACTGACCAGGTGGGGAAAAGCACCCAGGCTGGAATCACCTGTAAATCTAAACTGAAAGAGCACATGTGAGAGCACAGAGCAGTCACTGTGATGGTGCTCAGTCCCATTAACTGGAATTTGCTTGCATGTGGCTCAGCCATATGAGAAACTGCAGAGTGACTGCAGGGGTACTGCAGGTCCTGTGATCATGTACAGTGAGGGAGCTATGGAAATCCAGCATGGATACTAAATGATGGATGTGGTTTAGTAGCACTTGGGAGCTGCAGATTGTCATGCTGAGGCAGAAATGTGATTATCTCATTATAATCTCAGCCTATGACAGCAGCTGCTGCAGAACACCTAGAAAAAGGGTCGGGAATAAGGGCTTACCTGAAATGATTGCATTGTTCATAAGAATCAGCTTCACCAAGATTCAGAGTTAGAAGGGTAAAATATTCTCAAAAAGAACCTTATGGAAGGGTGTTCTCATGACTTGGGAGTATTTACAATACCTTGACAATGCAGTCTAGAGGGGAGATGTGTGATGGATTGTACCACAGGAATGGCTGTTTTTATAGCAACCTGAAGAAAGGTTCAAGTCTTAAGGTGTGTGCTGCAGTTAAGCTGGATCTCTTCGGGCAGTAATGCCATGTCTGCTTCACTGTTGTTGAACATCAGACTCCCAGTTTGTGTGGGGAATTCTTTCCTGAAACTTCCTCTTAGGTCATCTGCACCAAGGTTCAAGTATGACACAGAAGAAAAATACTAGATCCTGATACTGATTTGGAACCAAATCGAGTAAAAATTGCATGTCTCTCCATTGTTACATTTCTGGGTTTGGGTCAGACCCAAGTGTAAGGAAATTGAGGGCATGAAATAAAACCAGCATGATAATTGGCTCCCTTCTATAGGTTGCTACAAGTTGAAGAAAGTTCAGTTCAGCTGAAGATGTTTGTAACTTGACCCTGAAGGATACCTGTGAAAATGGTCTTTTTTTTTTCTTTTTTTTTTTTTTTTTCTTTTTTCTCTCAAGTGAATGAAAACCAACTCCTTAACTTTGGAATGTTTGAAACATGGAATAAAATCATATTGAGTGTAGCCCCATCAACAACACTTGACATTGCAGGGGTTTTCACTAATTTGTGTAGTTCAGCATTAGATACTCTCTACATGTGCCCACTGTTTACAGGGTGCTTGGTTTGTGGGGTGTAGGTAATGAATTGATTTGGGTTTGGTGGAAGAATCTTATCACCATCTCTTGTGTATTGGAGGGAGCACTACAAAGCAATAGACAAATCATTTTTTGCTGCTTAGTTTCTTTTTTTTTCCTGATCTTATTCCTAATGTATATTAAAATTATATCAGATCTGAAGAATGGAAATGGTTGAGTATGATTTGAATGTTAATAGAACTTTCATTTTCTCTGCACTTTTCTTGCATAACTGTTCTTTGCCAGGATTGCAGATGAGAGAAGTGTGACCCAGCCATTTGTTGTGCATGTGTATTTTAGGACTTCTAACACATAACAAAACAAAAGAAGGTAGCTTTACTTTAGGTGTGAACATAAAATGTATTTACTAAATTTTCTGAAGGTACAAGTTCAAACAGGAGAAAAAGGCATAAGGACACCAGAGAGGTTCTGATCAAGAAAGATAGGCTTAAGCAGAGATTTACCCTTGTACTCAGAGAACAGTGAGAAAGCAGTCTTGATTTTTCTTACCATCACAATATGTCAAGGGCAGCGAGCACATTTTGTCTCTTGATTTTTACAGGCAATGCTGACACGAGCAGAATATTATTAGAGAGAACTGGAATATTATTAGCATATACAGATATCTTTTCCTCTCAAACCTTATGTGTGATTTCTGTTTGGAAATCCAGTGCAGAATGCTATGTGTTTTTTAGCAGCACAAGCTTATTGAGGGCTGCAACGCAGTGGCCAGATCCAGCTTCTCAGAGGTTTTGTGCACTAGAGGCAGAGACAGTCTTTTCACAAGTGAGGAAAGATGATGCAAAGCTGTCAGCTGTACATAAAAATTACCCCCAAATTGCAGAGAGCAGATGGCTGTTAATGGCAAGTGTTTTTAACATAGCTTTATTGTCCCATATTGGGACATTAACATGTCTCCCTGGTTTTTTTTGTTTTGTTTTTTTTTTAAAGTCACTTTGTAAAAATGACACCTTGGCATGACTTGTGTTTTCCTGTTTTAGTTTCCATGTCATGGTTGGTTGGCCAATTTTCTGCAGTAAGTGTGCTCAACAAGCTATTAGAGTATATTTCTGTTTCATACATGCTCAGTGATTACTATGAAAAAAACCCCTGTTTTTTTAAGGAATATAGTGAGGTTTGTTTTTTTGTTGATGTGTTGTTTTTTTTTTTAATTGCACTGATTCTTACTGCAAAAGAAGAATAAATGTTCTTGTTTCCACATGCTAAGCTGATATTTACAGGCCTAAATACACATCAAACTTGCTTGGACTAGCAAATGTGATAAAAGAAGAAATAGAAAGAAAAATGCATATGGAACACCCTTAGCTTTTCTGTTTTCTTAACTGCAGGTTGAAATCTAGCTTTTGGGTGATTAAACTTTTCATTTGGTTATTAAGTGATAGACATCTTGCTGAACCCAAGCATGCTGCAACAAGCACAGTGTTTATTTAAAGCAGACACAAAAGATTGCACAAAGAGACCCTTAAACAAAACACAAATGTCAGCAAAACCAAACAAAGTAATAATGCACATTTAAGACTGATAGAGGCAGGCAGTAAATTGGTGACAGGTCCTGAATAATCCTTTAGAAAAGAGTTTCCCTGGTGAGTTGGGAAATCTGTTTGTTTGTTGCAGTTTCTTATCTTTTTCCTACAGGATATGTAGGAAACTTCCACATTAAAGCCAGCGCGCTCCCCAGGATTGGTCTGAAATTGGCAGGCTGACATGTGGGCAGCAGTGTCACCCAGCAGCACGGGGCTCAGGTGTGTGTTCCTGGAGATTTCAGAGCAAAGAGGTGCAGCCCAGCTGGAGGGCTGGCATCATGCAGTGAGCAGCCTGGCTGCCTTTGCCTTCTTCCCTGATGGTTTGTGCTGCTGCTGCCTGAGCTGCCTCGGCATTCAGGGCTGTGTTACAGGCTGCCTGTCAGGAAGGGCTGCCAGGCCACTGGGAAGGGGGGTGATGGCTGAGACACTCAGCTTGTGCTGGAGCTTTGTGCTACCCTGGTTATGCTGCAGAGATCTTTGTTCTGGGCTGTCATGAGCAGAGGAGACTTGTAGGGACCTTGTGGAGTCACTGCATGAGTGGGAGCCAGATCTTAGCCAGGACTCTGCCCTTCCCTTACTGTATAGGAAAATCACCCAACCTTGCTGTGACTTGGTCTTTGTCCTCGGTGAAGGGGTGATGACATTCATTATGAGACCTGTGGATTAGAAACACTATGCAAATATCCTTTTTTGGGTGGTGGGGGTTGGACCTGGGAAAAGCCACGTAGCTGTTGATTACTCTGAAATCAATTCTTCTCTCTTCTGAACAAAACAGTACTCAGCCTCTTGAATATTATCCAGCTTCCCTCTTCCTGCCAGTCTCAGCGTCTGTTCTTCTCTCCAGAGCCCTTGGCACAGCATTTAACCACATCAGAGTTTCACCAGTTGCAACATGCAGCTCCTCTTGAGTTGGAGTGAGAGAGGCTCCAAGGATGTGGCAGGGAGGGAGAGAGTAATCACTGCAGAGGACAGAAAACTAGTAGTAAAACAATGCACAAAACATCTTTTTGTTTTAAGTAAAAAAATGGAGGAAAATGGACGGAAGGAGGTGAAGGTATGCAAGAGTAAGAGAGATACTTGTAGCAGTTGTTCCAAGAGCTGATGTAGAACAATTAATGAGAAATAGGAAAGAGGGTTCAAAGACTATTTTTGGTCAAATAGTCTTTGAAGGATCATCACCACTAATCAGCTGGGAATCAGAAAATTGATTGGAACATTAAGATCACTGAGAAATCTGCTGGTCTGTCATCACATCAGCCTCATTTCTAGAAAAACAGCTCATCTTAAGTTCTTTCTGTCTGGATGGAAAAAATAAGTATTTCAGATGATTATCAAGACTTTTTCTTGTGTGTTAACCTAAGGCCTATCTTCTGTGTTTTCATTGCCAAATTGCAGTTCCAGAAAGCAGCTGACATGGAAGAATAGCAGCTATATTGCATTGTACTGACACTGAATTTCATAAAGCAAGATGATGGCAATAATCGGTGTGTTTTCTTGTTCTGCTCTAGAAATAATTGTACAGCTGTCAAATTCTCAGCCAGGAAAACAGATCCAGGACACTGCAGCAGTGAGCATGTATTGGCCAGTACAAGAGCTGTCAAATTCTCAGAAAAGAAACACACAGTGCTGCAGTGGATCTCAGTAGACTAAGATAACTCAATTTCCATGTGCACCTTTGTATTTTCTGCTGCCTTCAAAGCATCTGCTCCTGTTTCATCAGTCAGTAAAAATGGCTGATTAGTGTTTTTCATGTATAGGCATAAAGTTGCTCCATGTAACCTGCTTAACATCAGGAAAGTGTCTGTAATGGCACCAATGACCCATATAATCTAACTTTCAATGGGCTGTTCTGGTACTCTTTTAAAATTGGCATTTTTAATTAAATTTCTTCTTTTTACAAGTCAGTGACTAAATTGCAATTGTGAAGTAGATACTGTTGTAACAAGTGCTGAAAACTGATCAAAACAAAAGGTTGGAAATAGTTGCACACACAAATGCTTTGTTTCTAGAGCTTTAAATCAAATTAAATGGAGGATCAAATTTTTCAGTCACTAAATTCAGTGAAAAGCTTTGAGCGACCTGTGGTGCTGTATAGATTTCAGAATCATTAAGAACTCTAATTCTTCTAACACAGTATCTTTGCTTTCATTATGCAGTACCACAGCTAGCAGCATTTTTCTTGACTTGACCTACAGTGACTGGAGTTTTATTTATTGTTCTTATAACATTGTCGCTCCATGTTTTGTCTTACTCTTTGGAATGCTTAGAGTATTTGAAAACTATGACTTTGAGGCAGTGAAGTGTTTACTTGCATTATGACTATGATCCTTATATACTTTACAAACTTTGTTTTGATATAGATCAGAAAAAGGTAAGGTTTCTTTTTATGGCTAAACTTGAAGGGTTTCCCTTGTATGTAGCAATAAAAGTATTCCAAGTTTCATACCACATGGGATTTTGTGGTTTGTAAAGAGTAGCCAACTCAGTGTTTCATCAAACTGCTTCCTAAGAAAATTTTGCATTTGACAAAAATTTTACCAAGGAGTTAAAAATGAAAATAGAAATAAACTGTAACTCATTTCCCTATAAAGAAGCTCCTGCATTAATATGATATTATGCAGTTAGTTTTTTTGGAGGTTAGCAGTATCAAAGAGTTGGTTGACTAGAGGCCTCAGTGTCAGGTGGTGTGGAAGCTCAAGCAACGATGTGACAAGTGGCAGGGAAAAGCTACAGGTGGGGAATGGAAGGACTTGGGAAAACCAAGCCAGGCTATGCAGCAAGCAGTGGTGGCAGCTTGTCAGCTGTTTAACCATGGTTAAAATGGTTAAAATTGCACATCTTTCAATACTAAGGAGGTAAGGATGGGAGCTAGTTAGTTCTTAAATATATAGGTAATGATATACCATTTTGTGTAAAATATGGGTATTACTAATCTTTCAAATATATGTAAATCAGGGACTGAAATATGAAGTAGAAAAAAATTCATTATCAGATTAGGTGACAAAAAATATAGAGATGGGAGGTTTCTGCAGATGCCAATTGCCAGTCATTTAGGATGAACCCTGAACCAGCTTTTGCTGTATGTGGTAAAGTCGCAGCACATGCAATTTAATGAACATCTGTTAGTGTGCTCTCAGTTCTTTAGAGTACACAATACAGAGCCTATTCTGAACTGCAATACAAGGAACAACACTCGTAGGTGTAAGGCAGGCTAGGAGTTTCTGTCAGATGGTGGCAAGAATGTGGCTTTTCAGGTCTTGCTGGAGACTTCAGCTAAATTCAGGCTGTGGAGCATCTGAAACTATTGGGATCCTGTTATTCCAGACCCAGTGAGATTCCCTTTATGGACTGAAAGTCTCACTGGATTGAAAAATATTTTCATCAAAACAAACCTTGTAAAAATATGCTGCTATGATCACAGCATTGTAGCTTCCTATGCTATTAAATGCATAGGAAGAAATTTAAAAAGAAATTTAAAAATCATAGGAAACTATGATGCTGTGATCACTATCTTTACTAGGTCATTTACCTGAAATTCTGAGAGTCAAATGAATTTTTTGTAACTCACTTCAGTGGATTTTAGCTCAGACTCTGCAGTAAGTTTCAAACTCTGCTTTTTTAGATTAGGTTCTTCCTGCTTATGAAGTATTTGAAAGAGGTTACTGAGGCTATAAAATACTTACTAATCTAGCTTTTTGAACTATGAATATTTTAGCATAACAAATTATGCTTTCCAGTTCAATTTAGAAGAATGTTGGAATCAGAAGTCAAATTTCAGGTAATATGCATGGACAAGTTGCATCAAAAGAAATGTACGTGGACTTGAATTGATGGCAAATATTTGTTGTGTGCAATTTAGGTAAAGCATGAAAAGGTTTTCTGAAATTCTAAAATAAAATGATAATAAAATTCTAAAAATATAGTTCTTCTGTTTTAAAATTTGAAGCATTTTAAAAATGTGGGCAAAATTAATTATTGCTGCAGTAGGTATTGCATGTTGGATCACTTGAGACGAAAGCGATACTGGTTAGTGCAGCTCTTTTGTCAAAGGAAGAATTGCCCAACTCCTTTGTTGAGTTGTAACACCTGAGTATGCTTGATCCCGCCTAATTATCTCTTCAGACAAATTAAAAGCTTTACAGCTGGTTTGTGTAGCTTGGGCTTGTGATGAAAGTTTTGCAGTAATATCCTGTGATGTTACTTAATGCATTAGATGTTTTTTTTTGTATGGAAAAATTAGGGCTTAGAATATTTTATAAGATTTTCATTTGAACAAAAGGATAATTTCTTTCCCTATTTGTTCTGAAACAATTTTTTTGGGGGGGAGTTTTCCTACCTGGTGAGGATTCAAGGTCTGTGTCATTTATTGAAAAGATGCAAAATCTAGTCAGTGGCAGTACAACAGTGAGAGCAAGAAACCATCAGTTTCATGTTTAATAAGCAACACCTTATTTTAAGGAGAAATATTATACTAGTGAAATTTGTTTTATATACTTCACTGTTCCAAGAGAGCTTTAAAAGAGCCCAGATCCTTACATAAAAGAATTTTCTCTGTGGACCTTAAAAGAGAGTATTTTCTATGTAAAATGCTCTTAAATTTATTGGCAGTATTATGCTCCTGCAATTGATTGGTTCTGAAGGACAAAGTCACTCTGGAAATGTATTGCTGAGGTCATTCTTCTGAAACAGAAAATACCAGGGTTGTTACTGATATGAACTTGTTGCTTACATGATAGCCCATGCTGCTTGTCAGGAAAAGGGTCCTGCCTCAAAGAACTTGTATTTGGGACAAAGAAAAGGAAAATGTTAGTGTGTAAGGGCTTGCAGATAAAACACAATGTGATCATGGATAAGGAAATGCAGGTCCAGTCTGCTACCTCATTTACAAGGAAATAGTGTCTTTGAGTGTTTCATCAGAAGTTTGATATTTGTGAACAATTGTAAGTTAATGCTCTAAATAATTTTAGACAAGAACTTGGGGCTTCAGTGGAGCAGTTCCTCTAATTTTTTAACTTGCCTAGGGGACAGTCTGGAGCTAACTGGAAACTCTGCCAAAACAATTTTCCATCAGAGAAGGCAGATTCATTGATATCAAAATATTTTGCAGAAACATCATTTTTTAGTGACTTTCTACAAAGACATAGGATGAGTTCTGACAGGCTGCATGCCTGACTTCATGGCTCCTGGCAAGCTGTGAGGTCTGTGTCTCTGGGATAGCCTTGACATGCTGGCTGCCTCTGGAGATCCCCAAAGACCTGGCATATTCCATGGGTCCTTTGAGGGCTTCTGGGCAGCATGCCACACAACTGGGAGTGTTGGAACCATGATTCCCAAGCTCTGTAACTTCCTGCTCTCTTATTGCTTGCAGGGCTTTGAACCCCTTGTCGGTTCATTTGGGCTGATGGGGCAGGGGGAACCCAGGAGCGCTTGGTGACATTGCTGAGCCAGGACTCTTGGAGCTGGGGAATTGTGCTTTCAGACTTAACTGTGCTCTGAAATTATGTAAATGAAGTGCTGATTATTTCTAACAAATTGCTTAAAAAGTTCTTTTCTGTGGGAGATGTTGATATCTGTATTGCACAGGGGAGTGCACTGCCTGTCTTCCCTGCCACCTGCTTGGGGAATTACCTGTGGACAGGATGGCAACCACCCTGTGACTCCCACAGCTTAGGTGGTGTCAGGGCTCTACTGCAGGTGCTTGGGGCAGAAGCTGCTCAGGGCAGCTGCAGGCAGTGCCTTGGACTAGAGTTGGTGTATTACATTTTGCTCCACTGACAGTAAAATGGCAATTATAATATTTTGGTTTTACAAGGAAGTCTTTATGTGGGAGTAGAGTGCAAATATTACCTGTGTGTGTACAAACAAGCAGAAGTTAGACATGTGTTTATCTATATAAATGTCACTTTCGGAGCACTATAGGGTCTGCAGATCCTTCAGGCAGATGTCAACATCAGATGAGTTGTGATGGTTTCTTTGTTATGTGTTGCAAGTGTTCCTGATACACTCCTATTGTCAAGAGGAATGGTTATGATGTGGATTCTGATGTGGTCTTTCTAAAAACCTCAGTATGTGCAGGAACATAAATAGTTGTGTTGTCTTAGATGCTGTGGAATGCTGTAAAGCCATAGGCACAGCACACTGAAGGACAGGGGTTAATTTCAGTAGTTGAAGGCCCTTGAGACTCCTGGAGGGCAAAACAAGCGTTTGATCTGTGTTGTGAGTCTGTGTGTGTGTCTCTGTATGGGGTGTGTGCTTTAGAATGGCATTTGGTTTTGCAATGCACAGTCGTAGACACATGTAAGTGGCCATAGGGGGAGACTTCCAAAAATAAAAATGCCAGCAAAGTTATCCCATGCTTGCTGACTTCTGGATCATGGTTCATCAGTGAAAGTTAAATTTCTAGCTGCCATTTGGTGCCTTTGGCAGTCTCCCTATGTATTTCTAGCAGTTCACGTTTTGATGTTTGCTGAGTGCTCAAGGGTTTGCTTATTTCTCTTGATGTGAAATCACTGAAGTTGGAGATGCAGAGGAAATAGGAAAAGAGTCAAATGGATGTTGATTGCTTCTGAGAATTAATTCCACACTCCTTTCTGAAGGTTCAGTGTGTATTAAATGCAGTGCAGTGGCATGACGGACTGGTAAATATCACTTACTAAGCCCATCATTCATTGCAGAAGAGGACCTGGACCATGCAAATTGGATGATGTTGTGTTTGAGAACCAGACAGCCCATAATTTTTATCTGTTAAAAAGGATTATGAATGACATCGATGAAATACAGTGTCAATTCTTTGCAAATGCTTTTTCTCTGCAACAGCATCTGGAAGCACAGCCCAGCAGCAGCACTGAACTCCCACTCTGAGGCTTTCACCAACTTTGATCTCCTTTCAGGACTAAGATTAAAACAAAGTCCCATTGGAAACCAAAGAGGTAGAACTACTTTGCCACGCAGAGGGTTGAACCTTCCCACACATGCGTTTATTAATGTGAACAAGATAATGCAGCTGTATTAAAATCATAATGTTCAGCAGCCTTTAAGCTGCCAACAAACTTGTTTGAAGATAGGCCAGTGCTCTCTGGACACACTTGACTCACTGTTCCTTTTTGTAGCAAGGTCACAGTTATGATGTTAGAGGAGTAGTTTCTACTTTAATTGATAGATTTTTTTCATAATTAATGAGTGTTTTCTTTATAAACTGGTAGGGAGAAAATTCTGTTGAAAATCACCACTTTCTCCTGACCAAAGAGTCCACTGCTCAGGAATATAGAAGGATCACTCAGTTTTCCCAATAAGCAGTTTTGATTAAATACTTTTGATAAAATACCAAGCTGTGCAGTGTTAGATTTGCTTCCTTTTGGAAAGAGCCAAAGCTCAGTTGTGCATGCATGTGACTAGATTGACTAAAATCTGCAGAATTTGAGGAAACAGTTGAAGCGTAAATATAGAGTGCATCTAGCAATTATGCTCATTTCTCAGTTTCTTGTTATCTGTACCTTTAAAAATATTGTATAGCGGCATTTGAAGTCAGATTAAAAAAGACCAACAAAAATACTTGAATAAGAAGCAGAGTCCCAGTTCCCTAGTTTTTCTTAATATTTCTTCTATTCCCTAGACTGTACTCTGGGCTTGTAGGCTCACAATCTGAAACTGGAGTGTTTCTAATGCCAGCAGTGCCCAAGTCAGTGTCATAGAAATTGATGTGAGCTCTGTATCATTGTGATACCCTCCTGTCCCTTGCAGGGGTTTGGAGATAGACAGTTATTAAGTGTGACTAGGAATTGAAATTTAAGGACTGATCAGTTCAATGGCTACTTCTTGCTCAAGGCATGGTACGTAGTCAGTTGACCTAGGCAAAGAAAAAGCAAAAAAACCACCCTGACAGCCTGTGATATATCAAAGTACAGAATTTCTATGATTACTGTATCCTATCCAAAAGCTCTTCGACAATTAAAATATATGCTTCCATTGCAAATCTATTGTGTTAATAGTCTAAACCTAACCATTAATACACCTTTTCAAATTAATTTAATTAACTATGAATTTTGTGACTGCTCCATCACCATTCAAGATACTTTGTTGCAAATCTTAAATCATGTACATATGTTGTTCCAATCCGTGTGACTACTGAACATGAGTAAGCCTTATGTGCATAAGGAAGATTTTTCTGGGTAAGACCTGTAGCTGTGTTTGACTGGGAGGTATTGCCAAGATTTCAACGTGGGGAATACTAGTAGGACACCAAATACATACAGATAACTTGTTTCCAAAAATAACTGTTGTGGGTGTTTTAGTTGAAGGGAACACTAGTAAATATGACCTCAGGGAACTGATATCTATTTTTACACGGGTTGCTGTAGCAGAAATCAAGTACTTACTATATGGCACATAGGAACATCTACAGCTACCTGCTTGTTTGATACATAATTGTCCATTCATGTGTAGGTCTGAGCTTTTAATGCTTTTTTTTACAATTGCACAATTTTCAACTTTTTTGTAATTTCTGGATAATGTTACTTTAACCATACTTAGACTGAGAGATCCTTATGCAGTTTCTTCCAGCTGACAGTCCTGAGGCTGGGATGTGGCACACTTAACCAGTCCAGTGGACCTTCTCTGAAGGTGCTTCAGACCTAAACTGACAAGGCACAGTAAGGGAGTGAGAAGATCTGTTCATATGACTGGGTTTTGTGGAACAGAGGAACAGCTACCTTGTGCAATACTTGGGAAGACTGGTTAGCCATGCCCAGGCAGGAGCACTATGTTAACATGACTGTTGTTTTTAGGATCTAAGATAGCTGTGAATGAGTTATGTAGAGACTGAGTCATATTTCTCTGCTTGGCCCCACCTTGTGCTGTGCAGACAGGCCTGGCAGAGGAAGAGCTGCCTACCCCACGTCACACAGCACGCTGTACCTGCAGCAGCACCTGCCTGTCCTGCTCAGCCAGCTGCTGCACTTGCTCAACCTCTTGTCCCCATCAGGACCTCACTGCACAACCAACATGGGGCGAGCCCTCCACCAAACTTCTTGCCTTCTGTCAGAACCTAGAATGGTGTTTAAATATGTGAATGTTCTTTGTGTGCAAGATAAGTTGTTGAAACAACTTGTGAAGAGGACTATCGAGGTTGTTCTTGTTTCTTTGGTGTAACTTGCTGTGCTCTTTGTGGTGGCTCAGTTTTCAATATTATTGCATGACTTCCAAGATCAATGAGAAAAAAACCCAGCAAAATGCATCTTCAAACAAGCTACATTATTTCTGGATTTGGCAAATCAGAGTCTTATCCTCCAATCAGTTGGTAAAGCTAAGTGAGCATACAGATTTAAGAGCAAAGAACAAATAGCATTGTGGCAAACATCTCAGTGAGAGACATAGAAGTTCAAGTATTATCAGCACTGCCTTATCTGCAGCATGCTGCGCCGGCAACCCAATTGCTAGGTTATTTCTGATGGATATGTGTCATGTATTGCATCATTTTAATTGCTCATACTCAGGTGTCTGTACTTGCTTTCCAAGAGGCCATCACCAGAGCCAACTCTGGGCCTTGGAAGAACAGGCCACTGCCTAATTCATCAGCCTGTAGCTGCCTGTCAAGTCTGCCTGGGGATGGGGAGGCAATGGTTGGCTGTTTTGGCTTGTCCAGCCCTTCCTGCCTGTGTGGGGAGGGGATGGAAGGAGTGGTGAGGTGAGGAACAGTTTACCACACCAAGAACTGCTCTTCTGTGTAGCAGTTCCAATCACCTTGCTCCTCTGCTTCCATTCAGGGCTGTTCTGCAGCCCCTGGTCCTTCCTCTTTCACTTTTCTCCCGTGGAAGGTGAGGGGCTTCATTGCCTCCTCTCAGCCCTAGTTGGATGCGTGACCCAAAGGAGGTGGGGGTGGTATGGAAGTCTTGCCTGTCTGGGAACACTTATCAAGACAGAGTGTCTTCTGAAGAGAATTTTTTTTCACAGTTTTGCTGTTCCTTTAGAAGGTGTTTTCTGCTGGCTTGTCTCTAGCAGTTAACTTTGACTTGTAATTGCAAATGAATGTGCAGTGTCGAAGTCACTCTGAGTGAAATTGCTTAGTAGGACAGTCTTCTGTCATTAGACCAGGACTGAGACTATATTTTAAACAACTAGACATACTGGTGAAAAAGCACACTACTGGCAATTAGCAATTAGAATAAGAGGCATTGACTTCATTTTAGGAGCCTTAATACCAAAGCAAGTGTTTTTTCTTGCATCTGTATCTTCTCACAAATTTTAGTTGAATTCTCTGCTTTAACAGTTCATTTTGCTTTTGTTCTTCTGGATATTTTACATGTAGCAAGAACTGCACAGAGGTAGGGAGGTCATGTTTGCTGTAACACCACTGACAAAACTGGGGTTTCCAGGAATAAAAGCTTAGAATTAATTTTATTTCTGAGAGGGAATAATGACACACTCACATTTTGCTCTCAGCAATATATTAGCTGTCTCCCTGGGAATTACTACACATAGTGTTGTGGGTTAACATGTCCCCCACACCCCCACTTACCTCCTCAATAATAAGATGTAAAATCTTATTGTGGTGAGATAAACCCAGGGAGGTCACTTCCAGTTACCCTCACAGGTAGAACACGCTTGACTTGGGGAAAATTATTTTCATCTGTCCAATTAAAACAGAGTTGGTTGGTGAGAAACTAACCCCGATGGGCTGCAGTCTCTCAGGGTCCCCCTGCTCCTCAGGGGCACAGGGGAATCTCTGCTCCAGTCCCTGAAGCATCTCCTGCCCTGTTTCTCCTTGGCCCCAGAGTGGGCAGGGCTGTTCCTCACACCCACTGCCTGTGAGGCTCTGCCTGCTGTTAAACACATTCCACAGAGGCTGCACCCCACAGTGGGGACAGGCTGGCACTCATTGTGCCCAGCCAGGGCAGCCCCACCCTTCCCTCATGGGGGTCCCTACAGTCTCCCTCCTGGTGGAACTGGGAGAAGGATGCCCAAAACCCAAAAATTCTGGAGAAATGTGGCCAGAATTGCTGATGCCAAACTCCAGAGGTACAAGGTTGTTAACTATGTTTGGTCTGGGGACTCCTGCTCACATCTGGTCCTCATGGCATAGTGGTAGCCAGCTGAATGCTGTACTGGGAGCTAAGGGAAGGATGGGCTGACCAAAGGGTTGTAAGGCAGCTGCATAGACTCCAGGTTTGACATTCCCAGCCTCTGGAGGAATATCCTTTTGGCAGAGAGATTCTCACTGAGCAGGCTTTTAGCAAGTCTCCCTTGTCTCTGTGAGTGTGAACACTGATGTGAGAATATGTGACCCTGCTTTTTTGTCTTACTAAAGGCTCTTAAACATGCTCTGCAAAAAATAAGGTGGCACAATGTCAGTGACCTTCATGCTAAAAGACAGGATTTCCAAATTTTGAGGTAATTACCCTGTTCGGGAAGCTACTGGGGGGTTTTTGGGTGTTCAGAGAGGTTCTGCACAGGCACTGCAATTGATTTCTATGAGATTTGAAGCAATACCTGGAGTGATCTGAACATACCTTTCCTTTGCTGTATAGGTTCTTTCAAATACATCTTATTCCAGTCTACTCAGCCTTAGGTCCTACTCCTGGGCACTCTTTTACAGATTTCAACCCCACTGCTGAGGGCAGGGCAGCTGTAATAGCAGATTTTATACTTCCCCCTGCAGTGTGTGAACCCCTTCTTGCTACAGACCCACCACTGAGAAACCGGAGGCTCTGAGGAAGCACACTAAAGAGGGCTTTGGGAATTTCTGCCTTTTTAATAAAAACTTGCAGGTTGGGATATCGCAAAATCTTCAGTCAGAAGCAAAGGGTTGGGGTGTGTAGCAGATCAGCAGGCAGCTTTCTGTCAAATGTGAGACAGTAGTCCAGCAATCACACGTTACCACTGACACTGGTGAAACAGCCCTCTTGGCAGCAAGTCCAGCTTGACTCTGTTGAGCTTGTGAGTGGGGCTCAAACCCCTGTCAAAGTGGGCAATAAATGTGTCAGCAGGCATGCAGCTTGCTCTGGGCGGACTGATGGTCACTCCCTGGCTGGAGATGAGGCATGCTGACGTGTGCTCATTGCCCAATACTGCTTGGAGAAAACAGCTACAAAGCAGCACTGTTATGAATGCTGCAAGGTGGTTATAAACTTCCTGCGTGTGATGACAGTGAAGAATGTCTTAGTTTGCTGGTTTCTGCTCTGGTGGTGTTTCTGAAACATTGGCTAAGCAACCCATGAGGTACTGAGGGCATAATGCAGTCATTGCCCTCCTGTTTCTGCGCCTGATTCTTTGATTATTTTGCTGCATTGCATTTATCAAAAGCCTTGTTTTGTCAAGTGCAGCAGAAGTACACACCTTTATTTCCACAGTGGAGTTCAGTAGGAAAGAGTAGCACAGATCAGTGACCCTGCTTTATAGCACCAGAACATGCAAAACATGTGACGTAGAGAATATTTGAACAGTGAAGTGGCTGACAAAGATGCTTTCCTCATCAGGATACTTACTTATGCTTTCTTTTCCCTCCCAGTCTTATCAGAATTATATCTTGCTTGCTCAGGTTTAATTATATTGTGTCGTTGTCTTAAAATCTCTTATTTCTCCTTTTCCTGCTTCACATATTTTGTTTTTAGTGAATTAAAATGTTTCCTTCACCTTAATATGCATGCCCTTGCTTGACATTTTTGAACTTGGAAAATGAACGTGTATCCTGCGAAGGTAAAATACTGGGATGCTGCAAATTGTTATTGCTATTCTCTACCTTCCATGAGTTGTAAGCTGAATTTTAAAGGTAGTACTTTTACTGCTGTGGATGCATGGCCTGTTCTCAGTTCTGACACAGACATTCATGAGAACAAGTCATTCATGGTCACATTCTTGAAAGAGCTCTCTGCTTTTTCTTTAGCCACTTAAATGTGCTAGCTTTCTGTATCCAACAACCACAATAGAAGCTTTAAATCCTTTGAAAATTTTCCTTTTAGTACTTCCCTTTTTCATGGGGGCATTTTGAGGCATCTGGAAGTGACTGCTCCAATAATTATGAACTAATATAAATAATGGCATCTTCAAGCCCTGAAATAAATTAATGAAGTTCAGCAAGGTTCCTTCTCACAGCCGTTCATTGTGAGAGTATTAAAACTTAAATGACTTAAGATGTTACAAAGGCAGAGCAAAAAGCAACATTTTTCAAAACAGGAAGCAGAGCAGAACAATTACTATTTAATGATCCTGGAATTGGAAAACATATGATGAAGCAGGAGTGTCAAGTTTACTCTGCAGATTGCTACTAGGGCATGATGCTTTTTGGCAGAGTTTACCCTATTTCTGTTTTTCTGCTTATATATCTATTCTAGTGATATGAAAGGATTCCAGTAAAAGCTAATCCAATTCTTGGAATCCCCCATCTCTCCCCCCTTCACCAAGCTAAGGCTTGTTCATGGCACAGCTTCAGCTGTTCCGCTTCAAGGCCGGCAGGATGGTTCTCCCGGCGGATCAGAGCGCTGCAAGGCTCGGCCCTGCTGTGGGACGGTCCTCGTTAGGTGAAATAACCCAGAGGTTGTTGCTGCCTTACAGCATCCTCTGACAACATGCCCTTTGCTGAAGCAGACTTGATTAAGAGTGAGTTTACTGCTTTGAAGATCATTATACCAAATATCAGTCAAACCAATATCAAAATTTCTTAGTACAATTTTTGACTGGAAAGACAGCACAGGACCCCAACTTCCCCAAGACTAAAATATCTTTATGTATTTGTCAAAAACCTCATCCAAGCTGACATCAAGAGTAGCTCCATCTGAATAATGCACAATCACTTTTTTCTTGTATTTTTTCTCCCTGGAGCCTAAAAAACCAAATTTAAATTTTGCCAGCAGTGAGGTATGTTATACCAAGCATTTTATTTAGAGGTTGCTCATTTCCATGGCAGTTTTGAACCCCCAAATCTATTTTAAAATCTTTCTGCATATACTAGCTTCTATGATCTGTGTTTCTCTATGCTTACTGTCTATGTGCTTGGGGCATTTACATGGAGAGAAATTTTCAGTTCCTTAACTGCATCTATATCATCTTCCAGTCCCTTACCTAAAGTTGTAATCCCTTGCATATGACATTGCAGCTGGGTGTGCAGATGACATCTCCAGCAGGGGCCTGGCTTCAATTGGGGAATCAATGCCATGAGCAGATGAGGTCTTAGAAGACAGTTATTCTGCTTGAATGGGAATTTTGATAATGAAGATTGGCAGATGAGAAAATATAGAGATTTAGGGTACGTGGTATAAGAGCCAAAAAATTCTATTTACAGGTGAAGTGTACCACGGTTACTCATTCTGTCTTGACACCTACTGTAGGTTAAAAAATGCTCTTAATTGAAACTGAAATGGACTTTGAATATTTTAAGCATACTAAGTTGTTCAGGTAGGCACTTAACAGTAATGTTCCTGTACTGACAACTGCCCTACCTAATTAACAGTGCAAGTAATAGGACCACTGTGCTTTCTCCCTGCTGGATGGTCAGTGGCTTTGGCTCTTTTACCTCTTTGTTGCAGTTTTCCTTTACTGGATCTTCTCCCGTTTTTATTTTAATCTGAGTTCTTGTAGCTCTGTGGTCTTTCTGAATAGTAATTTTTAGTCCAGATTTTTACAAAAATTATTCTAGAGGTTCAGAATCTCTAAAAATCACTGCTTGCTTAGGTCTGGTGGAAGCCTTGGGGGGGGGGGGGGATGTTTGTCAGGTTTATTTTCAGGAGAGCAAAGACTTGCTGTGAATGTTATTGTGGGATTGAAATATAAATGTCCATTTCTTCTCTATAATCCCTTGCAAGAAATTGAACTGTCCTTTACGTTAACGTTTGCCTGGGTATATGCTTGGGAATTTATCAGCTTTCAGGACAGGATTGCCTTTAGCTTCAATCAGAATATCTCACTGATACTGGATCTTCCATAATTCTGCCAGTGAAATACACCCACCTCCACAAAAAAGCAGATTTTTCTTCATTGTCACGCAGCTCAGTGACTGTCTCTTGTTTACTGAGGAGAGAAGCCAGACTTGCTAAAAATGTTGTGATATTTAGCAACATTAGTTATAGTCACTACATCACCCTGCTGCTTTGCTTTCTGCCTTTGCTCACTGACAAATGACAGAGTAGTACAAGCAATATGTAACTTGGCTCCATTTGTTTTGATAAGGGTGTGATTTTTATTTTTATTTCAGTACAATGCATACAAAAAGAGGGTCAGTGCAATCAGGTAATCTGGTATAAGCTCACCTGCTTGTTTCTGAATCAGAGTTCAGTTTCATGTGATGCAACCTTGTTTTAAAGATCAAGTAAAGATGATTTGTCACTTCAGTAGTGACACCTGCCATCCTGGCTTATGCTGCTCTGCTGTTCCCATTTCAGGAGCTTGTGCTATTTGTGAAAATGAACTGAGTCACCATTGTCAGGACATGATCAGGCTTTTATTTACTTATTTTATGTAGAGCTGCATGCAATAGTATGTTCTAAAGGTAAGCTCTGTTTTGAATATCAGAAATACAGGCAATAAAACAGAGCTCCAAGACACTGTAAGACCCAAGAGGCATCTTCACAGTCCTCATCAAGCCTTAATTCACAAAAATAACAAGCCATATTAAGCTTCTTCAAAACATTGGGTAGTTCTTCATAAGATTGTTAGTTGAGAAAAAATTTAGACATTTTTATCTTTACTGGACTGTGTAAAGAGCCCTTCAGAGAGAGCTTTTGTAGAAGGTGATGTGCTGGAAGGGAAAGTGTTGGTATGGCTGATACTGTCTTTTGTGAAAGCAATGGGTCTGTCACCCATATGAAGAGTTATGCTGAGGGTTAGGGTGGCAGAGATCATGTTATCTATCAAGGCACAGGTCACAGAATTCAGCAAAACTTGTATTAGTAAAAACCAATGTCCCCTCTTGACTATTGCATGGTCAATCCGACTTCTAAATTGAAAATTTTGGGATTTTTTTTTTGGCATTTCTATTAGGGACTTAGATATTGAAAGGGTCAAGAATCCAGCTTATTTCTTGCAGTGCTAGCATAGCCTGTTGTCAATAGGACTCTAAACCTACCATCCATTTTCTGTACTAGTAGGTTGTTTTGAAGGTTTGGAACCATGGTGCTGAAGGTATCTCAAAATAATGAACAATGCCATGTGTTTTACTCCAAGGATTAATTTTTCTGGCCTGAATTAATGTTTTCATTGATTTTTGGGTCAATTTTTTATCCAAATTGACTCAGTCTTGGAAAAATGTGGTTCAAGATTCCATGATGGTGGCTCAAGGTTCAAGATTTTTAAACCTTGGTACAAAAATTTTGAAGATTAAGGTTCAGGAGTTATTTTTCCTGGATTCTGGACACTACACAGAAATGGGAGTCAGCTGGTACAGGTAAGTGCTGATAAGTTTGGGGAGCTGTTCTCTGGATATATCTGAGGAGTTGTCGATTTTTTTGATTTTTTTTTTTTTTTTTTTTACTTAGATGGCTGACTAGGTAAAAATATCAGTTTCTCTGTATCCAATCTAAGGACTCTACTCTGCTTAGTCCTATCTGATCAGATGATCTCTAGCCTGAGGAAAGAGCGAGGAACCAAATGACAGCTGCAGCATTTCAAAGTCATAAAAGAGGGAAATATGTGTGTATGTACTTATTTATTTATTTTCTCTTCTTATTCTGTATTTTATGCTGAGGCTATGAAGACTATTGAACTTTTTTTGAGCCCTTAAGGTATATTCAATGTCACTCAGACATCAAAGCTCCAGAGCTGAAATGGAAAGAGCAACCAAATTGCATTTAAAGGTTAATAAAATAATGCTTGTGTTTTCTGTTGTCACAGAATACTAAAAAGAAAAACATTACCTTTGTGTTTACAAAGGTGAACAAAAAACAGAGAAATGTGAAGTCAGCTGTGATTAGCTTAGCCTTTGTTCTAAAAATGATACATCCTTGTGTTATATCAGAGACAGGATGGGCTCTTGAAGCTCTGCTTTTTTGTTTTGCCAGATATGAAATTATCTCAGTGGCCATTGATAACTCTATTGTAGTTTTTGCAAGTTTATTATGTCTAATTGAAAGCTAAAGGTTTACCCTAACACGACAATTTCCTGTCTTTAGTCTCTTGCAAGACTTTTGCATATGTAAAGCTGAAAATTAACATTCTTACACTGCCCATATTGGATGTACTTATAATGGGTGCAGGAATAAAATCAGGGAGGTTATTGCCATGTATCAGAATTGAATCTAACCAGCCCTTTGACTCATATGGCTGAGTTTAACTTTGGTATCTCTCGGTCTTTGTAGTACAGATGCAGTTTTGTGGGTGTAATAGGGGAGGGAGCAGAGACTGTGACTTGGAAGCTCCACAGTGTGTGAAAACAAGTTAAAACTCCAGAAGACTTAGCAGTTCTTTTAAAAGTTTCCCCTTTTTGGATACAGCCAAAAATTTCCTTCCTACAGCTTGTCACCCTGCAGGCCAAAACCCCACGTTGCTCAGTGGAATTGGAATCCTCTGGGACTTGCAGCACTACCACTCACATTATTCATGAAACAGAGGTCACTGAAGTCTACGAGAGAAGAAAGTATTAGCAGAGTGATCAGAGCTTATGAAGTTCACTGAATTATTTGAAATTCTTCCTGTGGTGAGGTCCAAGTGTCAGTCTGATTGACTCGACAAGCCTCGTGTCTTATTTTAAAAGAAAGAAAAAAGAGAAAAGAAAGAGATGTATCATGGTAGTTTGGAGGTTCAGATGAATCCAAGAGGGAGGATACTGGCAAGATTTGCAATGCATCAAATGATTCTTTTTTCCCAGGAGTATTATAAAGTGATCTGTTATGTGCATCTGCTCGTTCTATTTCTGATCCTTCGCCTGAGATTCCTCACTCAGGAGGCAATAACCCTGCACCGTGTTAGATCGTATCATGTCACACTGAATGTTGACCTTGGCTGACATAACGTGACATGCTACAGTAGAAGTAATGTAATGTGAGCCAATGTATCATGTGCTTCATGTTAATCTGAAGTTATTATGAGTGAACACAGCAAAAGCTTTGGATCCTGTGTTGCGTGGAGCTGCCTCAGCTTCCTCAGGTGGTCTGAGCTGTGAGTGTTCAAGTTAACAACCAAAGCCAACAGAGAGAAAGAAGAGGGGCACAAACAGGATCAGTGTCTCTGTGAGAGTCAGTAATGAAGGTGCCAGCCAGTTTAGCATGGGTCTGCAGCTAATGTACTGAAAGGCATTGCAGCCCCCTGGCCCTCAGTAACCACAGAGGCGTGACCATGCGATACAAGCACTGGCTATCAGTGATTCACCTGTGGGAGTTTGTGTGTAGAGAGCTGTTCAGGCTCATTTCAGAGTTGATTTGTTGCTGAAGGTATTGCTCGATATACTTATTGATATAACTTTTGGCAAAGCAGTTCACGTAGATGTTTGGCCTTATGAAGTCAATCAATTTTATAACATTTCATTTGTTCATCTTCTTGCTTGATCTTTTGACCCACTGCAAAGTTGTGCCCAAAACTACGTAGGTTATCTCTGTTGTTTTCCTAGGAAAACTGAGAACTTTTGTTGTCTTGGGAGATATTTTGTAAATTACATGTCATATTAAAGCATGCCTCAAAATTAATTGCTTAAATTTAAATACCAAAAAAAAAAAAATTCAGACATAGAATTGTCTTGTTCCTTCAATGGTTTAGCAGTGCTCAGAGCCTGCTTTCTGTTTCTCTTGTCATGTGCTCCTATAACAGGATCATGTTCTTTAATGTGATCACAGGCTGACTTCTTAGTGCCACCTTCATTCTTAATCAGCCAGCTCTAACTGACAGGGTTTATTATTCTTGACTTTTTGTTAGACCAATATTTTCAATCCTTGGTGCTTAAAAATTAGCCTTATAAAGCTGTAATTGTGTATCTGCTTTGGTAAAAACCCCAGGCAGCCCAAGCTGGAAACATTTTAAAAATGAGCTAGCAGTATACCTTGTGGCATAATTTGATGAATGTTGGCATTGTGGATTTGCTGCAGATTATAAGTAAGCAGTTTTATTTCAAATAGGGGCAAAAAAGATTCAGATTAAGAAAATAAGAAGGTACCTGGGTACACAGGATTTTCAAGTGCTGTAAATTTTGAGTGCCATAAATCAGGCTTTGGAGTACCTTAGAGCACCTAGTAAGAAAAAGGGAAGGTATATCTTCTTCCTTTACGGGATGTACCTTTCCTTACTCTGAATTGCCCTTCTGATCATAGATCAGTGCTGCATTCTCAGCTTTACTGGGTTTGATTGTGTTTACATTGAAGAGAACTAAAAACTCCCATTCTCTCCAGGAGCACAGGTCGAGGGTATAGTTAGGCCAGTAGGAGTGTTTATGGGTAAAGCTTTATTTTCTATAATATGCAAATCCTCAAGACTTTAGTAACTAAAATTATTTCATTAAAGTTACTTTGTCTCTTATGTCCATTTGGTTTTATCTATTGCTGTTAAATTAAAACTGTGGGCTGCTGATGGAAGTATTTGCAAAAATTTATAGCAGAAGAATAGCATTGCCATTACCTAATAAGATGAAGTAAAGGATGATAATTTGTCCTAGTCACTGCCAATATTCTAAAAAAGTAGCTAAAAAGAAAGAAAATTACATGTATTTTCTGTGACATTAGACTAGACTCAGCTGTGGTGCAGACTTTCCCCCAGGTTTAACTAGCAAGAAGTGGATGTCAGCAATAATCTGATCTGGGTCACTGTGGATCATTGTGGGGCTGATCTAAAAACAGAAGAAGAGATAAAGCAGCATAGCAACAGATTTGCAAAGAAAGTAAAGGCTTTTTTTGATGCAGTTTTCCTGCTTTCTGTTTAAAACATTATCAGGAGCATGGGAAAATTCATTTATTTTGCTGGAATTACAGAGGTTTTGAGATTGTCAGTGGCCAGGCTTAAGAGGGTCATCAAAACACACAGCTCTGAAAGCTCAAGGTAAAACCTTAATGGTATTTAATGTAGCTCAAAAGTGGGAAACCATGGAGTAGCCAGGTAATTCTGAACACTAATTTCCGGAGAGCAGCATCAACCCAGGCCTGAATGCAGTCAAGAATAAAAAGACATTTTTTTCAAATGTCAAGATGAAGCAAGGCACTGGCAGCATTGCAAGGACAGAACTATTATAAATTAATTTTCAATTCTTTAGCACATAAATCAGCAGTTTAATTAAATATACAGAGAGAAAAGGACTCTAGTCCTTTCTAGGCAGTGTAGCTCAGCAAAAGGGCTATCAGTGGAATAAAATATTGGAAGAAAGGCCACAAAATGGCATACAGCAGATTGTTGATGACACCTGGAGTTGCCAAAGAAGGCTAGAGCAAGTATGAGGAAGGAATTGCATTTCTGTGTACAGTAACCTCTGACCAGCCAGATAAATCATAGCTAGCTGGAAGTTATTCCAAGGCCAGAAGCTCTAGGGCAACATGCAAGGCAGAGCCACTTGAGCTGCTGTGAGATGCTTTCCATTTGGGAAAAATGGTACAAACAGGCAAAAAACTTCCCGAGAAAAATGAGATGTTTCAGTTAAGAGAGCCAAAATAAAAACTTGGAGGGGCGTGAATGGGGAAATATTTCTTACAGTTTTTCCCTCATTACTTTATTCCCTCCTTTTTGAAGTTACTGATACCATGTTCACTAAGACTGAGAACAGGAAGTATTGAGAGAGTTCAAGAAACTGTCCCTCTACAAAGCAGAGTGTTAAATGTTTTAAAGTAATTAATGTCTCTGCAATTGTATATTCTTTGTGGAACAGAATGATGGATTTAGAAATGGCTATATAGAGTGTCAGTAGAGCAAATAATTCACTGGAACCTTTGTGCCACAGCAAATTCTAATAGCACGTCTCCCCCACCTTTGTAATGTCCCACTGAAGTCAGCACGACTTTGCAGACCTGTGTCATAGAACTGAGTCTAGAAGAGGGATAAACACAAATATTTCTGGAAAAATGTTCCAGGAATAACATGGGATTACATATGGAAGAGGCATAGAGAATGAGGATTTTCATTGCACTTCCAAATAGGGTTAGACTTGTTCCCTCTCCTTTCTCCAAAACATCAAATTCTCGAAAGACTCATTGAAAACCCTCTTCCCAAATAACTGCTCATATTTTCATACTTCCCTTCCTTTATTTGCCATTAAAAATGTCTAATATTCATAGGCTGCCCAGAAGGTCTTGCCTCTTCACCCACGTAGCTTGCTGAGGTGTTTTTCATGTGCAGGGATCCAGGCATGATCCCTCCAGGGCATTGCTGCTATTCCTCACACTGAAAAGGTATCAAACGATGCTGGTTCCTTTTTCTTGTGCCTCTTGTGCTCACTGATATTAAAAGAAGTACTTTCCAGCCAAAAGATGAAGCCTAAACTCACCCCTCCTGCCCAGGCCACCTCTTTTAGTGTGGTAGGAGGCAGTAGAGTGGGCTGAGGAGCAGCTGTGACAAGCTGTGCTTCAGAAGTGGATATTGCCCTTCTTTAAAGATAAGATATTTTCTGTCAGTTTTGTGTTTGTGTGTGCATTGTGCAAATGATAAATGTTGTCCATTTCCAGAGCATTTCCTCTGCTGAAGGATCCCAAAGCTCTTGACAAAATTGCTCACATGGAGGACTGCCGAAATTCAGTTAAACTGTTCTTGAGAAACTCTGAAGTTGTTGTCTTAAAACCCACATAAAAGCAAGTTTTCAGTTTTTCAGGTGTGGCTTGAAGATGAAGTTGGAATTACAAATCTGCAGGCACTAGATTCCCTCTCAAGGAAGGGAAAAAACAGATGGAGTTGCTTTTTGTGTGTGCTTGAAAACAACAAAATCTTGTCGATATTTTTCATTTAAATTTTCCTTAATGGCTGGTGCCAAGGAGAAAAGTGTGGAGGGAGCAATGTCAGGGCAGGAAAATGTTGTGACTTTTACTGGCAGAGAACTATTTGAATGGTATTGACAAAGAACACAGTGCAAAAAATATGCTTGAGCTAAGCAGAGTGAAAATGTTTGACATATTGGCAATGCAGCATAGGGTTGGGGGGGTGACAGATTAATGTTGTGTTTCACAGTCCGAGCTAATACTCTCTGCATGCCTCCATATGCTCTTTGTTATTCCACACTTTTGGAAAGACAAACCAGCTCTGGGTTAGCTAAACCTAATCACTGCTTTTAGCACAAAACCGGCTTATTTTTGATTTAATTGGTTAGGTGCTAGTGGAGTAAGTCTAAGTAAACTTTAAATAAACATCTTAGACTAAATTGAGAGCATCATGTCGGAATTTGCATTTTTTTAATTAAAATCAATTAATTTTTTAACTGAATCAGGGCAGCAGTGAGTGCAGGAAGGAGGGAGTCATTCCCAGCTCAGTGATTCACAGCAGCCTGTGATCATGACTGTGTGGTCTAACCTTGAGAGCATGTCATGGCCAGGCCTAGTGGCTCTGGGTATGCTTGGAAAATCTCAAGGTATAAGGCAGAGATTACAAGAAGTTAAAAAACAACCCATGAACCCCTTAAAACTCCACCTCTTGGCTTGATGCTCTCCTTGGCTGTCGGCTTCTGGCCTGCTCCCTAGAACAAGTAACAAAAATGAGTTAGCTTCCAGCAGCAGAGTCTAGGAAGCCAGCAGATACTTTTCAACCCTCCAGATATGTTAAAAGAATGGGAGGTAGAGGGCTGAAATGGAAAACAGATGATAGACAGAGGCTGGCGAGAACAGGAGGAATGCAGTGCAGGCAGCCTGTTTGTCTCAGAGTAGCTGGTGTGCCTGCCCGTGGAACTGGCCAAGTCTGTCAGCACTGCCATCAAAGGATGGAATAGTAATGCACCTTCTGGAAGGTGCTGAGCGCTTTGGCTTTGTAGCACTGCTTCATGGCATCACAATGTGGTCCATTGTAGAGTTTTTTGGGAGGAAGCTGCAGAATGAAGAATTTCATGCAGTCCCTGCAATGCTTGGTGAGATGGGGGCATGTGTGAGAACCGGCTTTGAGAGTTTGTGAAAGCAGAATGCTGTCAAGAAGGCTCCATGAGTTCTCATCTACAGACCCTCCCCTCCAGTCCATGGTTGATGGTTAGTTCTAAATGGATTTCATCTGTGTTGAAAAATGTGCACAGATTTGTGCATGTTTATATGTTTTATATCCAGAGCTGTTTGTTGTTTCTAAGGCAAAGAGTTCTTCTCCAGAGTAGTTCCCTGTGTTGTGCTTATTTCATACATGAAGAGCTGACAATAGCAGATTAATGATGAGAAGTTTTCTTCTGCTGGCCCGAGACCATATTCCTTAACAGGCACTGGAACTACATGTTAAATGGCAGCAAAGGGAGAGCCCACAGTGGGAATAGCCATGGAATTCAGATATCAACACTTTCACTGGCACATTGGAAGTGATGTGACGCCTCTGACAGAAATAACATGGGAGGTATGGATCTGCTCTTTGAGGTCCAGGCAAGTGCAAACGTGAAGAGAACACAGTAAAGAGTTTATCTGAGCTCCTTTTAAATGCAAAGCAAAATGAGCAGTGTTTGATTACAGCCATCTGAGAGTGTGGGATGGATGGCTGACTGAGTTCGGAAGGCTTTGCTTTGGAAAGACACCACCTGGTTCTTCAGCAAGAATAGCTGGAGCATATTGCAGTAACTACATAGCTGTAAGTGTGTGAAGAGGCTTGTAACCCCTTAATAACACTGTGTGTTTGTGTAGTGATCCCACCCTTAAGGAGCTCATGTGAGGAGAATAAGCTGTGATGACACTTTAAGGCCATTTTTCTGTCAGTATAGTGCTGTTTCTGTGTTGGGAGACATCGTGGTGCTGCTCCAGACTGCATACCTAACTGCAATAGCAATGCTCGTAGAGAAGCAGTCTGCAGTCCAAGCAAACAGCCGGCATGAAATGTGGGTCTGCACTACAGCAGGGATGAGCATCAGTCACTGGGGTGGGCTGCTGCTTCTCAGGGAGCTCCATCCTGCTCCACTCCAATGCTGTAATTGTAGTTCAAATTTTTGTGGAAAAATACACATCTCCATCCATCCCCACTCCTCAAAGTCTCTTGGAGAAGCTTGAATTCCCTTCTTGTGCTTGCTTGACTCAGAAACCATAATGTACGTTATCATATATTATACCTTGTTTGAATGGAGACAAAAAATTTTAAACATAATTTTTATTAAAAGAAAACCAATGGAATTAGGCAAGGAAATATTCTGTTTACTTTCAGGCTTGAGAGTAGTTGTTGACAGACAATGCAATTTAAAAAGAGAAATGAGCTTCTTCCCAGGACCTTTTATAAAGAGGCCTTGTCCAGCTCAGAATTTGGGAAATGTAGTCTATTTTCTGCAGCTTGCAGTTGAGGTCAGTCAGTCTGTGATTGCGAGTATCTCTAGACTTTGGCACTGTGCTGATTTAAGCCCTAGGGCATGCATTTAAATTGTCACATATAGTGTGTCTCATACTGACATCTTCTTCTGTAGAAGTGAAGGATAATGCAGCACTTGTGCTGCAGAATAAGACAGTGCTCTCTCCTCAAGCATGAAAATTGTCTGCAAATTTCAGACATGTTTTCCTTGATTGTGGCGGCTAATCAAGGCAAAACCCAAAGTTCATTCTACTAGGGGATGAACAATGCTTGGCAGTGTAGTGAATGTTAATGCAGTTAATTATTCCTAATGCTGTGCCTGTCCTCTGAAGAGTTCAATATCTCTAGACAAGGCTTTAACGATCTGCAGCCACCCTGTGGTTTCACCCAGGGAATATTGCTCCTTCAGACCAGTTTGCAATGTGCTGTCCCTCAGTCTGTGCTCTCCCCTTGCTTTGTGGCATGTCACATCTGTTATGGTGAGATTGGGTGGCTGGTTTTTAACAGGCTTTGTTTTCTTACAGAACTGTTATATTGGGCTTTCTATTGTCTCTAGACAACAGAAATTGCCTATAAGCTTTTGATACTGTTGATTTTGGGGAACCTTAAAAAAAAAAAACCAAACCCAAACATTTGCCTACATGGGGGAATGGAAATAGTATTTGAGGTCACCATGGTGCTCAATGTTGGTGGAGTCCCTAGGACATGAGATAGTTTATCCCCATCAGTGTACAAGTCTGTAAAGGCTATCTTCAATAACACCTGTTTGCTGATACAATTCTACTCTAATTTAATCATTGTGATATCTTTCTCTAGGTTGTGGCTTTTATTAGATCTGCATAGTCTAGAACTTTGTGTTTGGGAAATATTCATTTTAAAGTCATATGTCACTACATATAAGCAACTTCTCTGATACTTAAAACAATTTCTGAGAATACTAATTTTTAAATATTTCTCAAATCAGCTGCCTAACTGTGTTTCTTTACTTGAAAACTCTGAATTTTCACACTTCTGGGAGAGGTCCAAAATTTGTTTTACCCTGAGCATACTGTCTTTGCTACAAAATTATTGGCAGACCATAGTTCTCTACCTGAGAGCCTACAGGACCACATCCTGTAATCCTTTTTGCGTTGTAATTTTGCAGCTGTGTTCATTGTTATTTTTGTTTTGAAAAAGCCAGTGACTGGAATTGCCTTAATTTAGGAAGTTGGCCCCCTCAATGACTATGTGGTTTGTTGACAGCTGAGTGCAGTTCTGCCTTCATCAAGAGCTTCATGCTCATGGGGTGTCTCAATTTTTGTGTTCTGTTAAAAAGAACTACTTAAAAAAAATTCTATGTCTCAGGCATCCTAGAGGAGTTTTTATTGAAAGCTCTCATGCAAAACTTGGAAGTAAAAAAATGTTTTCTTTATCAAGAAGTCATAGTTAAAATTGGCTTCAAGGAATAGAGAATGATTAATGAAGCTCCTCTTCTTTAGTGCACTAATCCTTCTTGAGATTTAAATGTCTGCTATGGAAAATGTCCACAATTTGGAGTGAATGATTTATAAAAGAAATTAGGCAACAAACAGGGCTTGAGGTTTCTGTTCAGAGCAGAAGATAAAAAGCTTCTATAATTAAAAAATATTATTATTTTATTTCTAAGTATTTTTCTTACTGATTTCTTGACATATGTACTGTTAATTAGGCAGTAATGATTTTCTTTCATTTGCACTGCAAATTACACCAATAATTATGCTTTTATTCACAGAATATATTTTGTTAACTGACCTTGGGTTTAGAGTGGAATACAAAATGAGAAAGAATTGTTACATTCAGTTGATGCTTTGAGATTCCTAGGGAGTTCTGCTTTTGCTAAATTTGAATTTTAATTTTGGAGACACCAACAAAGATATATAACAGAAAGGTTTTAACGAAGTATATTACTTTGACAGAAGTCACTGGGTTCTACAATTAATTCTCACCAGTAGATCAATGCACTTCATAAGCTGCAAGTCATTCTGACAAGATGAAACAAATGCAATCGTTAGTGAAATCCTGATAATATGGAACACCGGGCTGTGAAACTGGGTCAGTTCGTGTCTTCTTTGAAATATTTTTTCCCTCCACAGTATTTCATACTTGGCTTGTGTTGATAATGCACTTGATGTCTTTGGTGAGTGATCATATGCTAATTTAAAGTCATATTGTATAGGCAAATTCAGAGCAACATTGAGAGATGTTTCAGCAGGATGGCAAAAAACTTAAACCAGTGAATGTGACCAGTATTTTTCTGTTAAAATGTATGGCTTTTTTTCTATTTTGAAGAACACAAGGGGAATCTTATCTTTGTCCTTTGAAGATAGATATTTTAATAACTTCTCGCCTGTCCCATGAAATGCTGTTTTGAAATTTTTAGGGCACATTATTTGGAAGAATAAAGTCTTCTTTTAGAGTGCTCATCCAGACCACTACAGCCAAGTGCTAGGACTGCTTCCCTCAGGAGCATCCATGGTAATTTATTTGCCCCAGTCTTCTTGGTGATGTCAATGGTAAAAGTATTGTTGACTTCAGTAAGAAAGTTCCATTATCTTCAGATGTTGCTATCTGGATTTTGTGATATTTCTTGGAGCATATATGCAAGTTCAGGTGTTTGCTACTCAATGCTGTTGCATGCTTTCATTGGGAGAGCACATAAAACTGCCATGCCCTTCTTTGTATATTGTTTATCGTTTTCCATCCTTGCAATTTCTCTACCACAGGTTTCTTGCGGACTTTCAGAGGTGAAGAAAATGTTTATAAAGGTTTATTGCACAGGAAGGTTTCTAATAATTGCTAGTATGTTGTAAACTGTTTCAGAAAGTAAGAAATCCCCATTTAGTTTCCTGTAAAAAAAGTTTGACTCAAGGTTAGATAACTGTTTTCCTGGCTTACTGATGTATTCCATCTGTCTGCGTCTCTTCTCTCTCTCTCTCTCTTTGGTTTTTTTTTAAAGGTGTGAATTCAGTGAATATTTGCTGAGCTGGCTGCTGGTGAATAATAATAAGAGTGCCTGGGGTATACTATATATTTAATTCGACAATGTAAAAATATAATATTTTGAAAGCTTTAGACATCTGTTTCTGTCTTAGGTTTGCCTCTGATTTGCACCAGTTATTAATTTTTACTTACCACTTCGGGAGAATAAAAAAAAAGGTTTAGATTAAAAGTACTGCTGACTTAAGAAAAAGATAAAGATGTAGATGACAACAGTGAATATATTTATTGGCACTTGTCTGTGCTAATAAGCCTAAAGTATTAAACTGGTAGGACACGACCTAGCTTCTTAACTTGGCTTTTTTAGAGGTGCTGACCAGTGAGGTCCCTCTTAGCCCCACAGATGAATCTGCAGAACACTTGGCTGCTTATGTTAAAACCACCCCAAACATGCAAACTCTGCATAGGGAATAAAGTCAAATTAAAATCCACAGACGAGGTGTTTTATGTCACCTTCTTTTTCCATCCTTCTTCTCAACAAGTGTTTTTCTGTGTAGTATAAAATGGCACCTAAGAGATATAATGAGGATAAATCTCAGGCCATGTAACAATATTTATTGTCCTTTGTAACACAATAGGAAGAGTTGGCAGCTGCTCAGTGACAGCTTTTCAGATCACACTGTTTCTGGTAGACTTACAGCCCAGGGAGACCAGAAGCAACCTGGCTCAGTAGGTTATGGCCTTTGCAGCATAATTTCACTAGGCAGATATTGAATGGTGCAATGTCAGCAGTCGTGGATGCTCTTGGGAGGACCTTGTTAAGTACAAGGTACTGTTAGCATATTATCAGATTTGGAAAGAATAGTAAATAACATAGTGACTTGTAATTTTCTAGTGTTATGATAATATAGCTGCAACCTGATCATGTCCTCTTTCACAGATTTGCACACTTCCATGGCTGAATTTTTGGTGAGTCTCATGGGACTCTGGTTACAAATCCTCTTGCTTGTCACCTGCATGGAAGTCTAATTCTCTACTCAGTTACAAGTTCCAAATAGCAACTGTCTCTGACTTGGGATACTGGCATGCTGGTAATAACAGACTACCATTAAAATTCCAAGAAACCAAGAGAAAAGCACTTGCTTCCATTGCTAGAAGATGGTTTAGGATTTTATTTGCTGTTTATTTTGGGGTATTTGTGGTGGGTTTTGTGTATGTTTTTTGTTTTCTTTTGGGTTTTTGTTTGTGGTTTTGGTTGGTTGGTTTTAATTTTTGTTTCGTTTTCTTTTTTAAGGAAAAACAGACACTTTACAAAGCAGATATTTTAAACCTTCCAAATTGTCCTGATAAATTATTACCTTCTCTCAGCGCTCCTTGCCCTTCAGGATTTTCCACTGTAGTGTGTTGTCCCATATATTCACTGAACATTTGCATTTCAGCCAAAGATATGTGTGTGCACTGAGGGAAGTGCTGAAGTGTTGTGAGCCATTGTTTGGCACAAAGAGAGAAATCTAAGTGCTGTGCTGTACTTTCAGATATAGCCCAAGCAACACAAACTCGTGTGAAAATGGAAGTCTTTGAAATGTGAATGGGTTTCTTTGGGTATCATTGTCCTGTCTGCAACTGAACTTCATCGGGGCACAGATGTGTGGGGCGGGGGGGCTGCACTGGGACGACTTCTCGTGAGGGTTTCTTTTGGCAGGCTAGGAAAAATTGCGATGTGAATAAAGGGAACTTGTTTAGTTCGGGTGAAGACTCTATTAATGAGACCCATTATTCCTATTTTTGGAGAGTGTTAGGTTTTTTTTAAGATATGTACAATGCTGTATTATTTTTGATTACAACAGCATTCACTGGTCACTTTTATCTTAGTGTGTGAATTTCTAATTATACATGTTAGATGAGTGATCTTTACTGTAAATAGTAATGTGGTTTTCTTTCACTTGATCCACTTGTACTGGGTTCTGTTTCATTGTTCACTTTCTTCATCACAGTATCTTGCTTATTTTATCTTTCAACAGACATTTCTTTACATCCTCTCGCATGGCCCTCCCCTCCCCCTTGTAACTTTTCAAAAAGGGCTTTATCTGAGCAGGCAGTTTCATTTGTCTTTTGATCTATTTTTTGATGGATGTGCATTCACTTCTGGTAGTATGCCCAGTACTGAAGTCTTTATTCAAGGCTAAAGTGTGGGGGCTTGATAATGGTTTCTGGTTAAGGCTCTTACCTACAGTTTCCTAGAGCTAATGGGAAACTTGGAGACCAGAGGTGTTGGCTGCTTAGCTGCAAACTTTCGAAGGTTTTTCAGGGTGGATATTGGCAATTTCCAAAATTTGAAGTGATTCCATTTGACACCTAAATACACAGCATTTGTAGCTGCTTGCCATTTCTAGAAACCTGGTTTTCATTCCTTGTGGGCCCTTCAAGATGGAGCATTTGCCTTGCTCCAGTGCTGGATCTGTCTGCCCATGCAGCTGCACAGTGAGAAAAGGGCAACTGGTACCTCCTGATGGTCCCACGGTGCTTCATCACCACTGGGCTTATCTTTCCACATCCTTGCTGAAGTCTTCTGAAGAGCCAAAAGCATGAATAAAGAGTGTAGAAGCTGGGGCAGAAAAGTGAATTGTAAGGTTTGTAAACCCAAGTGTTATGATCACCAGCTTTAGGAGAAGGAATTGAAGTCCTGGAAGCAAACAGAAGAATCACTCATCACTTGGAGATGATAAATAGGAAAACCAGCAGTCATTCAGCCTAAGCTCCTCCATGCATGTCTAAACCAAAATAAAGCTGAATTGCAGAATGACCAATGATTGGGAATTTAGGTATTTGTTTGTTCTGGTTTTCAGATGCAAAATCAAAGTAAAATCCATTCTCCTATACAAGTGCTGTACAAATGTGAATGACTTAAACCCAGCATTTGTATATTAAACAACTTGTTTAATATTGTATTAACATTTGGAGAGCTACAATGAAGCTTTGAGGTTAATATCCCACTAAGATGAATCGGAGATGTTCATACCTCGGGCTGCAGATTCAACAAGACAGCACAGCCCTGATTTACATAGTGAAGGCTATATCTTGGCAAACAAGAAGGGCTGCAGACATCATTTTTCTAAAGGGAAGCTTCAGTTCCAGGGAACACCTTACAGACTGCAAAAGGCCCCAGATCAGGAAGGCACTGGAGCTGGGTAGCCCCTGGCTGTAACTTTAAACGGAATGACATCAAATGGGCCTTGCACTATAAAAGTCAAGATCTCAGCCAGGTGCTTCCCACTCTTGTCTTGAGACTTTCTTTGCTTCCTCTTGCCACCTTTCCCCAGAACTGATTTTCAGATAGGAAATGTAGGTCAAGGATCTGGTGACCTTTACTGACCTTAATGTTATGCCCATTTTTGTTTCCTTTTTTTAACTACTATGTCTCCTTATTGGTGCTTAATCTTTAAGATTCTCCCATTCTTCCATCTGTTTTTTATTCTCTCTTTTCTTGTTGTATTGTAACAATGATTCTTTTCCTTCCTTAGTGCCACATTTTTCCCCACAGGACCTCTTCCACTTGCCTGTTTTCCTGTTTTTCGTCTTTGCTGTCTGGCATGCTGTAATTTTTTATTATGCTTTGTCATCCTAAGGATCCATCCTCTTTGCACAGCCATATGTATAGATGTGGATTTTCTTTAGATCTCCCCCACATAAGCTCCCCTGCTGCAGAGTAAGGCTTTCCTGTAAATCCCAGGATGCTTCTGCCTTCAGCACACAGAGGAGCAAGACAGCCTGAATTTTACAGTAAGGTCAAATTGCAGGCATTGTGCCTGCGTGTTTTGTTGCTGAAAGCCTTCATATTCTTTCTAGCACACACTGGCTTGATTTGGGCACCAGTCTGGAGTGCAAAGGAATGTGGCTGCATTTTAGTTCCAGCTGGTTACATCACAAACTGAAAGCATTGCTGGTTGGCGTGGCTGGGGATTCAACAGAGACTGGGAAGGGAATAGCAGGGGCACTAATGCTGAGGTGCATTTGATGAGGTTTCCCCAGCAGCACCTGCTGTACTATACTGTATATATTGTTTATGTCTCTTGTCACTGAAGTCAGTCAGTTCTTCTGAGTAGTTAATGCAATTATCAGCTCATAGCAAGAGAGGCTAAACTGATTGTTTTTTAAAGGACTTCTGCTGGTAAATTTTGCTTTGCAGGGCAATGTATTCATTTTTTACCAGTCCAGCTTGTGTGATTAATTACTTGGTCACAGATGAGACACAGAACTTTAAGATTTTGTTTTTCTGACATGTATTACTACATACCTTGATTTCTCTTTGTAGTACCTCAGTAGAGCTGGAATGAGGGTCACACACACTATTATTGACTCCCTGATGCATTGCTTTCAGCAGTTCACCCATCACGGTATGTTACACAGCCATGCATTTGAAACTCAATATACTGACTGTCTAATAAGCTTCATTTTCTGTGCCACTAGCTTGTGTTCTATAGTGTTGGTTTCCCAAGCATGGTACTAAGCAATTTTAGGAAATGCTGGTACAACTGTAGCAATTTTCCTCAATTTGTTCCTGACAAAGAACTCACTTCAAAATTGAGTTGGCTTCCTTTTTGTTCGAAACACTGGTAGACACAATTAGCCTCATTAACCCTGGTTTCTGTTTCATAACAGAAAATTAGCCTACAATCACTGGCTTGCTGGAAAACACTGTTGTAATTAGTCCTCAGCAGTCTGATATGAAAATCCATTGCGTTTTTAATTTCTCTGACATATACAGAAAATCTGCCTGATTTCTCACTTATCTTGGGGATTGAGATAAAGTCAAGGACCAAGTCCTTGGCTAGCTTAGAGCACTGTTGAACAGATTGGGCAAACATCTGTCTAGAGAGTCAGAGGTGCACTGGTCTCACCATGCAGGAGGGCGGGAGGTGGTTTCTGGAGGTCTTCTGCAATTCTGACCCTTCAAAGAGCATGAGACCCAAATAAGGACCACTTAAATCCTGGCCCCACTAACTGGATGTTTTTCCTTGCCAGTCCTCCCAAAATGCTGTATTATTCCAGATTTATTGCAGAGTAGAGTTCAACTTTGTTCCAGCTCTGAGATTGTAGTGGCACTGAAACCATTTTTTAAAATCAGCTTAGAGATGAAGCAACTTAAAAGTGAAACAGACTAATTATTCTTAAGCCTCTGTAGATAATCTGAAATTGGTTGATCAAAGAGATTTATCATCACCTTTGGGACCTGTAAATATATCAATGAGTATGATTGTGTTCTCCTGAAATAAGTAATTATTTCAACTGTTATTTCAATCACGGAAGACTGCAAGAGTTCATATGGGTTGCTAAGCCATTTGCTGGGATATTACTCAGAAGTTCACAGAACTAGTGCTGTGGTAGGGTGACATGTACTAGATCAAACTGCTGTGAACTGGTGTTCAAATTGTGTCAGGTTCTTACCCAGACACTGTGGAGCAGAAATAGAGATCTGTGTCCATCTGTGTGTGCAGAAATGTACCCAAGGATTCTCCTGGAAATTTGGGTACCTCTGGCTAAATTACTTCCCCTTGTGAGATGGCAAAGGTTTGTGTCAATCCAGACACCTTCACTTGCTTTAAAAGCAAAAAGACAGCTTTTCTTATTTTGAAATCAGTGTGAAAACTTAAGGAGTAATTCCTAATCTAGGTCTTTCCTTTCCATGCCTCTTGTCATCCAGGAAAGAGAGATGGTGAGTGCCAACCTCTGACTGTGTCACGAGTGAGTTTAGTGAAGGATTTTGTATAAATGCTTAGTATTCTAGTGAAAGACAAGAGAAATTATTTGTATAATTAACAGCATCTTAATTCTAGCATACAGGAAAGAGCAGGTTTGCAAAATCTTCTAGGGCTGCTTGTACAGTGAGGAGCTGAAGACTGAACTGCGTCATTTGTGGAGGAAAGGGATTATCCCACAAGTCCCTAGTGCCTAGTGAATTTTTTGCCTAAGGGACATTTTTCTCCTGGATTAAAGGTTCCTCTTATTTCTCAATTCTCTCTAAAAGCATGTGACACCCTGGAGGTGTCTCCATTTGAATTATCTCAGTTGCTTCTGTGTCCACTTGGACAGACTAGGGGACAGTGAAGAGAAGCTGTTCTGTCTTGATAGCTATTATATCTTGATAGCTGAACTGCAAATGAGGAATTCTGTAATTCAAGTTCAGGTCACTACATATGTTTATGTTCTTAAATAACCAAGCAGTAACTAAATAAACAGTTATTTAATTTATTAGATGCCCTGAGCATTTATAGAAAAATTTTAGGGAAATTAATATGATCTTGCTTATTCCACAAAGAAACATACAAGCACTGACAAAAAGCAAAGCCTTCAAATGCCATGTTCAGTTCATTCATGCATGAGGCACCCTGTGTGCAAAGTGGAAGTGTTTGGAATGTCAGCCAATCAAGTGGTCTAATTGGCTGAACTACTTAAGTGCCTCTTCATATAGAAATAGGTTTTAACATTTTTGTGTCACACTTTAGCTCCTCCAAAGTATGCCTGAGCTTTATCGTGCTTCCAGCCTACTGAAGAGTTTTCTAAGGCCTCTGTCTGGAGATCTGCGTGATATGTTGAGCTGTTACCTAACACTTCATCTAGCTGAGAGAGCCCCAAGGCACACACCTCCCTCAGAACCTGATCTTGGGGGAGCTCTGGAAGTAGTCCATGCATAAGACATGGTAATAGCTCCTGTTTCTCCGATTCCAGTGTGGCATAGTTGTGCTCAACTGGACTTCAGTTTTCACATCTTCCTGCAAGAATGGATTTGGAGCCCCATTTTTGCTTGTGCCAGCACAGCTATACTGCCACAGCATATGTGAAATAGCCTCATCACATGAACAGTAGGTGAGAAGTTCAAGTACCAGAGATCAGCTGAATGTGCCACAAATTACAGGTAGCAAGATGAGTGTGTAGGCTTCAGTTCCTGCTTGCAAAAATACATCAATGTGGGCTCCAAGCAATGTTCAGGTAGGGTGTACTCCTGTGAAGGAAGCACATCCTTGCCAAGCACACAGTGAGGGATTCACACTGTGCAGTGTTGTCAGTCTGCAAGGCTGAAGAGCACCAAGCAAAGATGATAATTAGAGCCTCATGAGTAGTGATTTCTGTGTTGTACTCCCAGCTTCTTCTGATATTTTTTTTTTGTGATGAAGGAGGATAAATCATCCAGACCATGTAAATCAATTCACTCTTCTGTAAAATGATTATTCTTGGTAGTTTCTGATTGCCACACTGTGCTGCCTGTGACTGTTTGAAAGATGCCTTGAGATGCACGAACATTTCTATATAAAGGCAAAGCACTATTAAGTGTCTGTTTCAGAACAGAATCAAACTCTGCAGGAGAGCAGTTTCCTGTGCATGCACACACACACACTCTGTCGCTTGGCCTGTATTTGTCAACATCTGTTTGTCCATCCTCCCTTCTCTTGTCTACTCATTTGGTTATTTCACACTACATTCACCCTAACCTGAAAATGAAGAGATTAGGTTAGATTATTTCAAAGATCTGAAAATGTAGTAGAATGCTCAAGAGGCATTGTTGGCATTATTGTTCTGTGCATGTTGTTCAGATAATTAAGCATGGAAAGGTCACCTTGTGTTCTAACAAAAAGCATAGAGATATGGCAGAGAGAAAGGCCAAGTTTCAGCAAAAACACTTTAAGGAGAAAGGATCAGCATCTGACAATATTTATTACTTCTTTAGTGTCCCCTAAGATGCTATAATACAGCAACCCTATGCCTATGCACTTAGTTTTCAAAAGCTAAATATAAAATATGAAATTGAATACGAGTTAAGGGCTAGGCAGCTCAAAGAGTGCACAATGGTGACAGCCATTTGGCAGTGTTTATCCTTTGGGACACACATCCAGATGAGGTTTGTTCAAAGCACATCAGCCATGGCACTTTGTAACTCTCAAGAAGAGGCCACATGAGGAGGTCCTTCTCTTGCCATGTGCTTATGTGCCTGGTCAATATCATGTCCTTAAATAAATTTTAAAAAAAATTAAAACCCCCAAGCAAAAAACTTTTTTTTCTTCAAAGGAATCAGAACAGTGGAGAGAGTTGGACTATGAAGTCCCAGGAACTTTTTCCTGAAGCCTTTCCCATCTCAGAGGTGCTACTCTGTTTTCACTTTGTACTTGTGGTTTTCTGTATGCAGCTTAACCCAGTTCATTATTCATGTGGTGAATGCTCCCAGTGCAAGCCATTGACAGGATTCATAGGTAAGCTTGGTCCACCTTGCAACATCCAGAAATCCCTTCCTGAGTTATGAACATGGAGGAGGGATTCAGAGCGTTGTTGTTCCCCCAGCAGCTTTGGGGTATGAAGTAGGACCAGATGTGAGCTGTTGTGCGCACACACAAAACCAGTTTTTCCCTGTCTGACCCTTGCAGGAGCAGAGGCACTAAAATAGCATAGCTATAGTTTCTTGAGGGTGATCTGTGCTCTCAAAGTACCTAAGATTGGAAGGTTGTATAGATTTCTGTTTCATGTTGGACAAATGAGTGCAATGGATGAATATAATAGGAATCCATTTTTCTTCTGTTCTTGGCTCTCACAGAAGATATTTAAAATTCACTCTTAGGAGACCTTCTTGCCTCATCTATGATTGGCAGGGGGACTGTCTGTTCTATGCAGAGCTGTAATTTATTTATTCCTTCTACTTGTGACCTGGAGTTCTTTGAGCATTTTCCCTCTCTCATGGAAAAAGTAATTCTCTCTCCTACTTCAGTCTTACATCCTTTCTTATGAACACTTGGTAAAGATTTCATTTTTCTGCAATCTTTTTCATCTCTTACTAAATAACCCTAGCACTCTCTTAGAGCCCTGCTGACATTTTGCTCCTTATATACTTGAAAAATTCTTATTTGTCTTTATTCCTTGAAAATATTTTCTACTCTTCCTTTCAGCCTTTCCTAGCCAGATTGTATTCTTTTAGTTTTATTCCAGCACTTGCTCACTTATCGATATCACATCCCTTGTCTCATACACCTTTCATATCTTTTAGTTACACATGCATTCATTTTTCTTTCTGTGTCTGTTTTTACCTTTGGTGGTGCTTGTCCTCAGTGAAACTGTGATCATGTTTAAAGCTAAACTCCAGCACTTGCTTTTAGGGGTAAATGTTCTGAGAGGTTGGCTTCCCTATGAAACAGGAGCAATGTAAGTGTCTGGGTTACTCCCCCAGATTCCTTCATGGCAAACTCACAGTTTGCTTGTAGATTTTTTTTTTTCCCCCAGAAAAAGCCTGCTTGTTCTTCTTCTCCCTCTCTTTCCTGAGATGCTCTCCTTGAGTGCCCCTATTGACTCTGGTAAGACAGAGCTTCCACTTGGCCTTGTTTCAGCCTTAACCCCATCCCTGTGATTTCTGGGTCAGCTTCTGCTTGGTATGTGTGCAGTGTCTTGCCTGAAGTTTTTGTGTCTCTCCTGATCAGGCCTGTGCATGTGTTTGCAGAGCTCAATCGCAAAACCAGAAATTCTTGAGTTAAAAATGCCAATAGAGCTTCTTTTTGTGACTATTCTCTTCAACCCTGCCGCAGTGGCACAAGCAGATTTTCCAGCAGTGTAGGTAATTGAGCAGGTTTTGAGGACTTTGAAAGTTCTCCTGCTTACCAGATAGGGAAGATTAAAGGAGGATGATGGTGCTTCCACAAACCCTCTGACAGTCATTACATGGTCTCAGGTGGGACTATCCCCTCTCCTGGTTTTCCATTTAGCTTTTGGTTAAACAGCTGTATTCTTGGAAGAGGACAGGAATGAAGCTACAGGGAAGCAGAAGAAGCCTCCAGTGAGATATACTTCTCACTGAAAAATCTTTTACATCTCAGCCTCTGATGCTGCAAGTTCAGAGCTGGAGAGGAGACAAGGCAGAAAGCCAATGGTTCAGGCTGATAGAATTTAAGAGAGGAAAAATCCCATTGTCTGCAACCACATAATCATCTTGCACGGTGTGTAGTGTTTATAAAGAACAGGAGGTCACATATGGCTGGCTGTCAGCAAGAAACAGCAAGCTTGAATTAACATTAAAAGAGCTGAGTACTTAAGAAATAATATAAGTACATGTAACAAAAGTAAATTGTTTCAGCTGTGATAAAAGAACAGTCTTTCCTTCCTTCAGACTTAGCTCTGTGTTTCCTTCCTTAATTTCTTCTGCCATGTTAAATTATTTACAAAATGCATCCTGGTATTGAAAGGGTAGGACCTAAAGCAGCCAGATTCTTTACTAGCTCTGTGGTAACATTTCAAAAATCAACATAGATCTACAAATGAAAAAAACTCTACTAGCCTTTTTAAATAAAAGTACTGCCACATCTAAAGAGAGGTTTATGTTTGGAATACAGAGTGCTGTTGTACAAACAACTCATTTTGGGACAATTTCAGAAGCTCATGTTACTCCCTTACTGGCCTAAGCAGCCCCCATGGTCCAGTTGTATGATATTGAGGATGGGAGCAAGAGCTGGATATAGATAACTAGGGCTGGCCTTAACTGTGTGGGGTAGTTGTAGGCAGGAAAGAAAGAGCCAGTTCTCAAGGAGAGAAAATAAGGCCAGGAAGAGCTGCAGGCTTCCCTCTTCATCTTCTGGTGCTTCCTGGGGCTTAGGGGTGTCAGTGTACAATGCTGTATTCTAACACTGACTGCTGATTATTCAAGTGACTATCAAAAAAATTACACTGCTGAAAAGAATATACTGAAGATATAGTGCCCAGAAAATGCCATGCACTTCAATGGGGAGTTTTTGCCAGAGGACAAAAGGCCTGGGGGGGCTGCAAGAAAAGACAGAAGGAAGTACAGAGCCTATGCTTCCCTGGGGGGAAAAAATCATTAATTTATATTGATTATATCCCTAAAGCATTATAATCTTTTTTCTGTGTTGTTCAGATCTTGCTCTTTCTAAGCCATAGAGAAGAGGGCAGAAATGATGAAGAGCAAGGCGATGGCAGCTTTACAAGGAACAGAGAAGATGAAATATGGAGCTTGTCCATCCCTTCCATTCTCTACCCTGCCTCCCACTTACCTTGTCACTACCCTCACAGCCCAACACCAGAGGCTGGCCCAAGCTGAGGATAGCAAAGGGAACTGGAGGGTGGAGAGGGAGGGCTGGTGACTGAGGGGTTGCTTCCTGATAGCTGGGACTGGGCTCCTAAACAGTTTGCCAATGATTAGAGCCCACTCAGAGCACAAACCAGCTTTCTCTTCTTTTCTCTGCTGTATTTTCTTGATAATTCATCATTAAATTTATTGATTCAAATAAACCGTAATTATAGGGAAAGTAATAAAAATAATGTTCTGTTGAGATAGCAGCTAGAGAAAGCAACAAAAAAAGGGGCTTACAAGATCCCTGTCTGACAACTGGAGTGTGAAAGTGGCTCCCACATTGATGGGTCACACAGAAAAAGAGCTGTTCCACTTCACTGTTCACAAACCTCTCACACTTATTCACTACCCATTCTGTGTCCATATCCTTACCCCTGATGCTCTTTCCCAGAGTCTCTGAGCCTGGAATAAGTTGGATTTCTGCTGATCCATTGGATCAGGGTGAATTCTGGCAGTCCTGCAGGAAGACTTCTTACAGTTTGTACTTTCTTCTAGTTTACTTCATGGCCTTTTCTTCCTAGCAGGGCAGAAAGGTGAGGAAGAGGTACAGGGAGAGGGAGGCTCCTGCAGCGTGCCCGGGGCAGTGTGATTGCAGCTGTCCCTTGCCATATCAGAATGGGCATGTAGGTGACAGGCCTGATCTGCTCTCTTAGCACTGCTTGGCATAGTGGAATTATGCTGTCTTGAGCAAGGCAATAACCCTTTGTGTAATTCTAACATTTTGAAAGTGCTCCCTATCCATGTTGCAGATTTGCAGGGAGCTGCTGTCTGCCTCCTCCAAACATGATGATCAGGACACATTATTTGAGTGTGGTGTGATGACAGATGCAGCAGATGCTACATTACTTTCTTATAGAAAAATATTTTTTTTTTTTTTTTTTTGTGGTAGGGAGAAAAACTTCATTCAAAACACAATTCACCAGAACGTGAAATAAACAGTATTTTAATCCTACCTTATGTTATCATTGTGGTGACTTTAGTTACACTTCACTAGAGAAGTAAAACTTTTCCCATCTATTTAGTGTACTGGCTGACCAAGGTTCCTCCAGTCCTGGCTCTTCCCCATGGAGACAGTCTGCAGTAGCTTTGTTATCTGTCTCATCCTTCCTCCTCCTCCCCACTTTTGTCCCTGGTTTCCGGCAGAGCTCTGCCAGCCCAGCAGTTAGCCTGCCCCACTCTGCATCCCCAGCTGCTCTGCTCCCCTCTGTCCACATTTGGTTCACTCTGTTGAGACCAGGACCTTGGCATGTGTTTTACCCTGGGATCTGTACTTTTCTCCACGGTATTATTTATCACATATTCTTTCTTTCTTTCCCAGTTCATTATTTATTCAAGCATACAATTCACATCCTCCCACAGTGGGGATTAGTGAAGGGTCCTGCTTGGTAAATGGGAGGGTTTTTTTACCATTTGCTTTGTATCTGTGGTGGTTCTTTCATTGCTGAAGTCACTGTTTCTGGCACTCCTGTGATATCCATGCTGTGATCCCATTCAAATGAACTCCTTCACATTCTTGTGCCTCTTCTCCAAATGATGGGTGTTGTCTGTAGCTTCATGTGTTGTTTTTTCACTCAGCTCCAGCCATAGGTTCCTTGCACCTTTCCACTTTCAGTCTTGTTCTTCATGGTAGTTTACATTCTCTTTCCTGCCTGCAAAAGAAGAGGACTGTCCTCTCCCCATCAGTTCTGGTCTGGACTGACTGACTTCCTCTTGGCAAGTCCAAGAGGATTTCTCAGAAGCACTGGTGCTGTTATTGGATTGGTCCAAAAATTCTCTCTGTTGCCAGAAGCCTCTTTTGCAGACTGTTTCTAAACACAACTCTGAAATGTTTTAATCTTCCACGGTTGCAGCTCTGCTCCTGTCTCTGTCACCTCTCCCCACTCAGCCTTCTTTGCCCAGATTAAATGAGAGCTCTGAAAAATGTCATCTTCTTTATGACTAGCCCTGACCCAAAAAAGTTCTCTGCTCTGACAGCTGCTTTCTTTTTGGCAGCCACATTACTGTGTGCAGCACTTTTAAACCTTCTCCAGTTGTATCACACATTCCCAGAGAAATTCCAGCTCTGACAGCACTTCTAATTGGTTTGTTTTTTCACTGTATGTCTTATCTTGTTTTACTCCAAGTGCTTTGTGTTGTCCTGAAGTTACCCTGAGCCAAAGAGGGTGGCAGGGATTTGCCCCATTCAGTTCAGTGTCCAAGCTCCAGTACCCTGGCATGGTGTAACATGAGAATTGGCGTAAATGGAAAATCAGTTTCCAATGGCTCATGCCAGCGCACGTAGGAATGTGTTGACTGCAGACAGTGTGTAGTGTGGATTGCATAGATAAGCATATTCACTGCTATACCATCATTCAGTGCACAACCTGCCATGAGTGTAGGTATCTGCTCCTATACAGATGGACTAGTTCTTAATGCAGTTCTGTTTTCTGTAATGATCTCTAAAGTGTTCACTGTCTTTTTGATTTGGTCTTTTGTAGCTAAATCTGTCTCAAATATACCATGCTCCATAGGTATGTAGGAAAGTCAGATGGCTCTGTAAGGGCTTCTCACCAATTAAGAAATATCCCCTGTGGATCAATACAGTCATGTGCTGTAGTTTGATCCACCAATACATTTATTTCCTGCAGCACAGCCACTTATTAAAGTTGCTGACCATAAGAGTGGAAGGATTCTCTTTAGGAATTAAACCACCACCGAAAAGTCCTTTAGTGGGGGACATTCACCTCTCTCCACAAACAGCCCAAGTGACTGAGGAGGGCTGGAACTCACCTGCAGAAATGAAGAGCGGGTTCTCTGTAGGTGTTGTTCCAATTTAGACACTGAAAAAATGGCTTCTGGCCTCTGCCCTATATGGAAAGATAATGTGGGACCAATGGATTTGTGTACAGGTGGAGCCAGCATGGAGGAATAGAGAAGCATTTTTAAAGCGCCTCCTTTTCTTGCCTGGAGCTCGAGAGCTGTATCTGTTTATCGCCACAGCCTGCACTTGGTGACATCTGCAAGGCACCGTGCTGTGCTGTCAGACACCCCCAAGCTGGCTCTGGGGAGGCTTGAACCTGCCCATTGTCAAACTGCCCCAGATCTGGAGTCAGTTGAGAGCTGGCTGGGCTGGGAGGCTCCTCAGCATCCTGCCTTGCAGGGAGGACAAGCCTGCTGTGTTCCATGTGCTCTGTGCATCCCCAGGTGCTCCTAAAGTGTAAGCAAATGTCACTGCATGGCAGCGCCACAGCAGCACTGGCAAACAAGTCAAATGTCACTGAACTAGCAGTGATACACATGGTCTTCTGCTGGTCCAGAGTGGTTCACAATGAGAGCTATTCTGCCTTGACAGCCCTGAAAAGAGGACTAATGCCTACTGCTGATTGCCAGGGTTTTCTGACAGCAAAGCAAAGCACTTTTTAAAGACAATGACTTGTTTACTTTTCACTGAAACTTGAATTGAAGATATTTCATAATAGAATTTGAGCAAATTTACCAGATGTTTCATCCTACCGTGCTTTTCTGGCAGGTGTACAAGACAGAATGCTGACTAAGGCTAATAAATCAGGCTGCCTATGAAAGTCTTGGGGAAGGAATACAATATATATGCCTGAAACCACTGGAAGATCTTACCCCATTGATCCTTGGGAATTCCTGATGTTTCCTGTGCTTTTCTTAGACACTGATCTCAGATACAGGAGGGGAAGGGGGTCCTGTTTTGTACTTGCAGCCTATGGTGAGACATGGCTTTGTCTAACAGCACTTCTTGTACTGGCATTGGAGATCACAGACATAAAAATGATTAATATATTTCTAGAGTCAGGCAATTATCTCTCCAGCTGGGAGAGAATGGGAAATAGGAGTTTAAGGTACATTCAGACTGGCTGTGACCCAGCGAAGTACTGTATTGCTCTACAAAATAATATTCCTTTCCTCATTTGTATCTTTCTCTTCCACTGCCTCACTCCCTGTCCTTTTGCTTTGTTCAGTTTCTACTAATCTCTTTGCTTCCTTGCTGCCCTATCCTGCTGAGCTCTGCTGGTTCCCTTGGAATCAGGAAATAAAGCCACCCATAGAAGATTTTCTTCTTTTGGGGACTTGCATTGCATGTGCTTACCACACAAAGCTGTTTTAACTCCCCCTCTCTCACAGAACCTGATTCAGTTTACTGACCACTGCCTGTGCAAGTTTGGGGCATTCAGTCTACTCTTGCTTTCTTTTCTATAGGTTTGCTTTTATTTCCTCTTACTGCACTTCTGCCAGCTCTCCAGATATTCACCTCCTTGTTTCTCTTCCTACATATCCAGAAAAAGCAGATGAAGTTTCCACACCATCTTCCAAGCAGAGGAAGTAGTACAGGAAATGCTGTTTGTGTTTTTCTGACTGCAGTAGGAAAACATATATCGAAGTCTTCACTGAAACCCACACAAGCAATACTTGTGCTAGTGATACCTGGTTCACTAGGGTGCAAGAGGCTTTGGGTGACAGCACAGCATCGGGTCATTCTATCCTTGCTTGGAGTGATTTAATTAACATGCCCCTCAAATCCATCTGCTGCTGAAGGTTGTACTAGCTGGAGTCTTGCAGTGCTGCTCCTCCTGCACGGTCATTTTTGAGGATTCTCCTTCACACCAGGGTGAGAGTGGTACCAGGCAACCCCTCTTTTAATATGGGAGATGTGAAATCATGATACTCAAGCACAGCAAAGTATTCTTTAAATAAAATCATGGAAAGATATGTACCCACAATAAACAGATTGCCTTTGAGTAAAGTTTGTCCATCTGAGTAGCAGGGTCAGGAAAAAGAAGCTGCATTTTTAAATCAAAATCATATAATTTAAAAATGCTCTGTTATTCTGTGTGTTGCTTTTATCTGAAAATTGCAGGCATTTGTGATTATCTGTCATTTTATGTTCATGCAGCTGTTTTAATTCTTTTGAATAGGAATAGGTCACAGAAATTTGCCACATGGCAGTAATGGCAGCCATCTCATCCAGCATGTTGCAGAAGAATGGAGAGACAGGGAGTGCTATGGCAAATTGACACACTTAGAAAAATGCTGTAAAGCCATTCCAGTCTGTTTTTAATGCTGTGTCATGACAGCCTATGCTCAATGAATTGTAGGATTTTCAAGTTATCTGTCTGTGCAAGATGAAGGGCTGAGCTGGCTGTGCAAGGATTAAACCTGTGCCTCTTTTGGCAGTAGGTATTCCTTGGCCTCTGCAGCAACTTGAGGGTTAAGGGGCTGGAAAATGCAACACTGACTATCTTCCAGCTCCTCAGGTCTTAAAACCATCAATACCCAAAGTTATTGTGATGTTCAGCCTGTGTCTGCTGAGTGAGTCTGCACAGTTTGGGCACCACTCCAACTGCAGCTGCTCTTTAAAGTTGAAAAAAAATGCTTGGAAGGTGTTTAGTTTTTTTTTGTTTGTTTGTTTGTTTTTTTTTTTTTTTAAGTATTATTTTCTCAACTTTGAGAATAATTTGGTGTTGTGTCTCTTCCCCTTACCTCTTCCTTCAGCAGCAGTTTCAGTTTAGCTTGTGTCCCACCACTCATACTCTCACTGCAGCCTTAAAGGAGCACAGACCAAACCTCAGCAATTTTCAGCAAGGCCACAGAGTCGTTGGAAAGGTTCCCACTGCCTTCTTCAGTGAGCTCTAAAAGGCAGACTCCAGCACTTCCAGTGCTGCTGTAAATAAAGGGGCCGGGTAAGGAATAGGGGGTACACACAGCCTCGCTTCCAGCTCAGCTTTCATTTCCTTTGTCTCTTCTAAGAGAAACAAGGGAGCTAATTTCATGTAACTTGGCACATCATCTGATTGCTGGGCCTTTAGGGGTATGTTTGGGGCTCTCTCCCACCCACAGGATTTCAGGCTCCAGGTTTTACTTGGAGGAGCCAGAGAGGCCTCTTGAGTGCCTGGCGGGGAGAGCGCAAAGTGTTAACTGCAGAAGCAGCGCTGGAAACAAGGGCAATTTTCTGGCTTTGATCTGTCACTTGGCAGTTCCAGGAGACAGGCTTGTCTGGGGCTATCTCTGCAGCAGAGTTTGGAGGTGGCTGAGAAGGCTCTGCCTGGGGGATCAAAGTGCACCAGAGAGCAAGGGAGCACAATATTCTCTGAAGCAGGAGCTGCAGAATATAAATGCATTGTTGCTCTCTGCTGGGAAGCCAACAGGGAGGATGAGCCTCCCTGTGGTCCCTCTTTCTGTGGATTTTTCAACAGGTTAAATTGCATTTGGTTGTTAAGGACTGTGAGTACTGAGAACAAATGCTGCATCTCCAGCTCAAAGGAAGGCAGTGTTGTTAGGGTGGGGTTAGTAGCCAGATGAAGTGGAAGGTGTTAAGTTATTGATAACTTAATGTATCATTCCCTTAATTCAACAGAAGGTGACAAGGAGATGAATTAAATATGGAAAACAGACATGAAAGAACTCAAAGAATGTCTGTGTTCTTGATCAATACTAAGGTACAGAATGCATGATTTCATGCAAATCAGACTTCATTTATTTTCTCTTTTGCTTCTTCAGTTAAATATGAAATGAGAGCAAGAGCTTTTTTTCCAACATCCCATACCTAGTAAATTCATTCTGGGAATGGAGGAAATAGAGTGAATATGATTCTGGACAATGACATCGCCAATGATCCAAAAATATTTGCACTGGGTGACCTGCATAGTCTCTTGAATATAAATGAGCCACAAGGGAAAATTTCTATTAAGAGCAAATGCAGTAGCTAAAAGGGTGATATAACTGAATTGGAAATATGCAGAAGGATTAAAGCTTGCTGGGTTGTACACAGGATTAAGTGAATTGACACACATGGAGAAAATAATTTCAATAATTAACATTTTTGTTCTTCAGGAATTTTTCTGGGAAACACAGTCATAATTGTCATACTATACACAGTAAGTTACTACTGTAGTATAGAAAGATGGAATATATCCATGTGGTAAAGGGGTGACTCGTAATCATATTGTTATGCAAGACAGTAAAAAACATAGACATGTGAAACAAAATTAAAATTGGCATGTTCAAATGGGTCTGTTACCATGTGTAAAATACAATCTGTGGGACTCCTTCAAAATGACAGACTGCTCACTGGGTTATCACACAGCACTTTGTCCTTCAGATTGGCCCTCGTTTACCAGTAATGGACTGAAACACATGCAGGGCAGAGAATGTTGCTGAGGTCATGCAGAAAGGACCTGAATTTCTTGGTTATCTTTCCTTTGCTAACCCTGTTCCTTTACACAATAATCCTGATGAAACTGGGCCAAACAAAAGCAGTAGCTGGTGATCCTGTTGGGACCTAGGTCGTTGTGGCCATTACTGCTCTTCACCTGCAATCTAATGTCTGCCTAAGCCACGAGCACTCCTCTCAAAGTCAGTCAACCTGGGCCATCACAAAGGCTTGCAGGGGTGGAGTTTAAAAGCCAGGAGACTGGATGAGGCAGATTGTCTGTCTTCTCACTGTTTCAGGCTTCTTGTATTGTTAGTGCTTGATACTTTACTGTCAGGTTAAGTCAAACTGGTTAGGATTAATGTGCACTGAAGGATACACCTCTGTTTTTATAGCCTTACAGCTTTCCAAGGCACTCTCTGCCACTGAATGTTTTCATACATGGTCTACAGCAAGTGTCACTCACCTGTCCATTGGCCTCTTTGAGTTCTTCATTGAAGCCAAGTGATTGAATCTTTCTAACTTACTGGGACAAGGAGTAGATCTTATTTCCCTTTGTACCATGACATAGTGTTTGCTTTCAGTAAATAATAATAGTGACAAATTGATCATTAATGGGCTGTTAGGTGTGCCTTATAAGACCAAAGTTGTACAAATTATGTTTAGTACATATGCTTAATCTTCCTATGTGGCACTTGAAGTTTGTTAACCAACATGTAATCTCTGGTGTTGCAACACCTGTGAGGAAGACAGTTTCTTGCTGAGCATTTTAAACAGCAAGAGTTCCAATACCAACAATTCAGGTAAAGCATCCTTTCCAATAGCAGTAAGTATAAAAGATTGCCCTGAAACTGTTGTGACCTGCTTGTTTTGTATGGCTTGAAGGATTAGCAAAGTCTTTATTTGAATTGATAGTGATTAAAAACAACTTGACAAAACAACTGTTATTCACATGATTAAGAAAACCACTAATTGGGGGGGGTGGGGTGGGGGGGGTGGGGGGGGTGGTGAACAGCAGCCAAACAAAAGCTGTTTGACTCCAGCCCTGCAGTTAGTGCCAAAACATTGATGGGTAATATACAACTTTTAGTCACTATATACAGGACTCTGGAGGAATGAAGGAATGCTCTGATCCAGCATTGCCCAGTGCCTTCTTTGAGGCCATTGCAGTGGTGTGCAGAGTGGGTGGTTTGCTGGTTAGGGTGTCCTTGGTAGTACAGGGCTTCTTCCTTTCTGGTGGAAGAAAATGTGTGTACCTGGAAATGTTAATGATAGAAAGGACTTGGTGTGGGCTTAGTTTTACAGTCTGTTTGCTTTAGTAAAACCTGAGGAATTGATCCTAAAAGTGCTAAAGGACAAAGGTAGAATGTTGTGCTAATGATCTTGTAGGATATGGCAGCAGTGCTCTGCTGTATAAATTTTTCCCCTTCCTTCATGTACCTCCAAATAGAACCTGAAATAATTGTCTGTTGTGAATAGTATATTGTATCCTCTATTGCCTCCCAACAGCAGTCACTTGGGCTACAGGGGTCTGTTTAGGGTGTTTAAAAAGGGAGTTGGGTTTTTTGTTGCTCTTGTCATCTATGCAGGGATTTGGATTTAATGCTAGAAATGTGTTTAGCACAGACAGTGCAGCTGTAAGGCACTGTGCCTCTGGGGAGTTCTTTGCACAGTTTTGTCCTGGGTAGTATCCCACAGAGATGAGTTTTACTGTCATAGCCAAAGGAAAGTGTGAACCTGCTGGAGGAACACAGTTGGAGATTGCAGTTCTCAGATTGCAGTGAGGATGTTCTTGAGCAGTTCTGTTGCTATGTTGGAGGGCATCAGGAATGGTCAACAAATGGCCTTGACCTAGGGTGCCAATGCCTGCTGTACGTCAGCCTTGAATAATGGTAACTGAAACTCAAATCACTTGAGTTGTAAATTAATTATAAACTATACTGCTGAAAGCAGAGTAGGAAACACTTTCCTTTATGTGAAAGGTGAATCAAATGCTGGTTGGTTGCAGCAGAGCAGGAGCCCAGGTGAGTGCCTGAAAGCTCAAAAACACTATACAGAAGATGGCTGTGTCACTCTGAGTGTTGAAGCCCTGCTGAAGATTCCTGCAGCTTTGCCCAGGATTTATGCTCCAATAAGGGATGGAGCTTCAAATGTGCATATCTGTGCTCTGGCAGTTTGGTGTATGGGGCTTTGCATCCCCTTCTGACATGTGCAGCCCTTTTCTGAATTTTGAGCACTGTGCCTAGATGGGCTTCTTGGGATGACACAGATGCAATTTATGAATAATTAATGGAATTTCAAAAATTCTGATTGTGCTGTCTGGGGAAATAGACTAACTACATTTTGCTCCATTTAAAAACAGAAAGATGTTTTTATGGTAAAACCCCAAACCATATTTGCATATTCCTGTGCTCTGCTATCTCACATCTCTTGCTCCCTGTCAATAAACAAGATTTTTCAGTAGGTTGCTCCATAAGAAAGTGTTCCATATTATTTTCTGCAGAGGTTTCTGTTGAAGTGGGCTGGCTGTAAAGAAGCAGCAACTCCTTTACATTCAGTAACCATACAATTTTCTCTATCAGCATGGAGCATTTGACTCATGTGCCCTAGAAAATAACTCTTCACTCCCACTATGTGCTCATATACTGAGCTGAGATCTAAACCTGACCTTCAGTTCTGGGATGCAAACTCATGATCAAAGTCCCTGGATGCAGGAGGTCAGTGTTCCAGCATCCTTACTCTCTTGGGTGAGAGTCCACTATTTAAGGAGTAGTGTTGCGAATTCAAAACAGGTTAGTGCTTTCTAAGGTCTAGTGAAGTTACAAAAACACAGTACAAAAGAGCTTGTCTGCCTTAAATAAAAGCTTATTATAGAGCTCAATCTTGTTTCTATTAAGGTCAATAAGGGGATCGTGCTTCTAAATTTCACCCAGTCCAAGTTGGAGGCTTTTATAAGGGGGGAAAAAACTTCATGTGAAAAATTGAGATGCTTGTTTTCCAGCAAAAGCTGTAGTACCATTTGTGCAGTAATGTGATGCAAGGATACTCTTCAGGGAGCCTTTTTCATAAAAATACAGAAATGGTGGTTCTGTCTACAGCCTTCTCTCCCACACAGCACCTTGGACTGTGCTGAATACTGGGCCTTATGAAGCAGAAGGTGAACCCTCCACAGGACTTTACATTCGCCATGGCTGAGGGACTGAGTTTTCATTGCAGTTAACAGCAGAGGGGATAACTAATAGATTAAGTCAGATCTGGGGCTATGAATGTGTAGCAAAGTTTTGTGTGATTTAATTCTCTTAATTTGATACTCTCAGAATGTGCACAATCCAGAGGTGATTTGGTTGTAAAGCTTGCAAATAGGCTCACCTCCTCCTGTAATTATCAGAGAGTCTTCTGATCTGTCAGCATGCATAAACTGGGTATTTGTATGTACACAGGCATCCACCAAACATAAAACTTTTGAGAATTTTGGCTCCATTTATTAGTAACTTTTTGTTTCATGATTCTTGCTCTGAGTTTCTTGTTTGTTATTCCCTATTTTCCATACTAGAAACAGCTAGTAAAGGAGAAGTGTTCCCCAGCTTTTGCTATTCAGGGAGAGATTGTGATGAGGAGGCTGGGATTTCAGATTTCTGCAGAAATCTACCTCTGAAACCCATTTGTGACAGTGCCTCACTGTCACATGGCAGCACCCTTGGCTGCAGTGAGCTCCACTCATCCAGATTGCCCTGACTTGTGAGTAATTTTTGTGTTCTCCTTAGCTACCTAGGGATTTGTTCAGTGCTGAGGAGCATATATTGAATGTACCCTGTTAGCCATATGGCTTCTCCACTGATTTTCATGGTGGCCCTCTGTTAGATCTCTGTATGTTGCTGTGGAAAAACTCAGTGCCCTCTGAGTTTTAATTCAGGGATCATAAAGAGCTAATGTCAATTTCCATGAAGGAGAGAGCAGCAAATGATTCCTGGCTGCATTTTGCCTTTCTTTTGCAGTGTGTGAAGACAGGGAAGTTTATAAGCTTATTGTTGTTTCAAATTACTTGGTTCGTTCTGCATAACATTGTTTATGGGTATTTCACAACATTTTTGGGCTTTCTCAGAGACAGAAATTAATATCAGGGTATGACCAAGTAAAGAAAGTGCTTGTTCCCAAGTTCCTTTCTATAGAAATTAATGAAGTATTTTTTGGTGAATGAATTCTGAATGTGTTAATTTGCTGATTACCACCAGAGATTAACAGAGAAGTGTCAAGTGCAGTAATCCCAAGACAACAAGGAGAGATGGAGAACTCAGCCAGTGCTGTTTTTCTCAGCTCTCTTCAGGCATTGACTTGACTTGTCTGATCAGTAGTCCTGGTAAATCCAGAGGGACTGTGTACTCATGTCCCATGGTTCCTCTGTGCACACATGCACAGCAATATTCCTGCCCTAGGTGCCTGTTAAAATGTTAGGTGTTACCTTCAGAAGATTGTTTTCCTCCCACATAGTCTCAGCTTTACCAAGGTTGGATCTCCTTCAAAGAGAGCAGCCTTCACAGTCCTAGCAGGCTTTCATCCATGTGGCTTCTCGCTTTCCCCCTCCTCCTTCTGCTTTAGCTTTCTCTTGTTCACCTCTCTGCTCTGCAGCTTGCTTGGATGTCTTGCTGCCTTGGGAGCTCAAGACCAAGGATTCTTTCAAGCCTTCTGTCCTAGCATGTAGCTGAATGCATTCAAAGACTCCCAAATGTGACTGGCTGTGAGTGTATTGCATGAGATGGGCTGAGGGCTGTACCTAAGCCACTTTCAACTCTCTCATAGTTTTTCCCATCCCTACTGGCCAAGGAAACCATACATCCTTTTCCTGGTAAGTAAGAAAAGAGCTCAAAGACTTGCCCTGTGGTTTCCTTCCTACCATTAAATAGATCCATCTCTATACATCTAATATAATTTGCTTTTGCAGCTAGTCAACTCTCCTGATTGTGCTCTTTGCTGATCTGGTGGTTATTTTTGTTGCCTCTGTGGAGAGCTGCTCTCAGCACACCCAGAGCCAACCTTCCTGACAGGCAGCACAATCCTGGAGTGCCTTGGCAGGCTGCCTGCGTCTGTCCTGCAGGCCCTGGGGGGACTCTCACACGTTTTGTCGCTTACTTTCCTCTTTCCTAGAGATCTAACACAATTTTGCAAGTAGTCACTTGGAGCCATATTTCCCTTTGCCCTGGAATATTTTTTATTTATTTTTAGTAAACGTTTGTCAGTATTTCTAACATTGTGCCTCCAGCAACGTGGCCTGGACTGGAGCCACGCAGCAGTCTGACAACCTGTTAGGCGAGTCTCCTATCAATTAGGCTGCAGCTGTCATTGGATCTATTCTCAGCCTCCTTGGTACGTGTTTGCAAATAACAGGGGCTGCTGTTTTGCAGCTCTTGATTTTTTTTTCTCCACAGCCAGTCAAGAACATTTTGTCCCTAGAATTCCTTCTGTCTCCTTTGTTTTTGCTTTCTAATCATCCTCATTTTATTCTCCTAAGAATATATGCTTATCAAGGATATTATGGTAAGTAAAGTGTCCTCACTCTCTTTTATGTAATGCACAAAACAAGGAAAATGTCCCCCAAAGATACAAAAAAAGGAATATCTTACCCAAGGCTATACCTTGATCCTTTAAACATTTTCAGACTTTCTCCAAAGCATCCAGACTTCTTTTCTACCTGTGGGGATCTGCCATTTTGAAAGCCCATATTGCATGGAAGCTCTCCATGGGGGCTGCCTTGTTTCTGCTGATGTCTGAACTTTGAGGTGATAGTGTGCTTTATTATCAGGTTTTCCTCAGCTGGAAATAGAGTCCCTGACAATGTACAATCTGTTAGAATTTCTTCTTATACCTTCTGCAATTTACAGGTTCTCTTCTCTTCCAAAATATAATGAAGATGGCTCTGTAATTTTTTTTTTCCAGATGTTACACACTGCATGCTGGTACTTGATGCTAATTTTTCATCCAGCAATCTGTGGAGTACAGCCCAGTTTGTATTAGATAGTGGAGCCAGGCTTAGGTGTATAATTTCTTCTGTTTTCCTTCCATGGGAAATGGGAATTCAGAATTAGGTTGATCAAGGAAGGCAAATGCACTCAGGGCATTTCATCCTTGGGTTAATTGAAAGACAAATTTTGATATAATTTCTTTCATAAGCCCAGCTCCACTTTTGCACAAACTCAGCAGAAACTGTTACTCCTTCCTCCCAATCCATAGGTCCTAACAACAGATCTCCAGCCAGCTTGCAGCTCTGGAGGCAGAACCAGCCCATCATAGGCAGACTGAAACAGTTGAGTTTAGATCAGCTCATGCTTAATTGGCTGAAGGCCCTGTGCCTGCCTGGTGGGAAGCTAAGGACAAAAAGGGCTTTTTTTCTATCCCCACAAAATAGCACACAATAATGCAAGAGCCTTCCCTGTAATCAGTTGATGTGTGCTCTGTAAGAATATCCACGAGGAGCCCACTCAGTGCTGTGGCTCTCCATTCAGAGCCATCTTGAAGCTCTTTTGTATAAAATTGTTCCATGCTAGCTGGGTGGCCCTGTGAAGCTCTGTAGGCACTGTAGGTGTTTACACAGCCCTGCCTGGCAATGCTGCACCCAGAACAGGAAGGCTTCACCAGGATCCCAGCTTCTTTGGTGTTAGTGCATCAAGGCTTGGGGCAGCTGGCTCCTTGAAGGGAGCCTGCAGAGCTCTGGGCAGCCACTCTGTAACGAGGAAGAGGGGCTTCTCTGAGAAAAATTGGGGAAGCCAGAACACACAGAAGGCCTAGGCAGGGCACTGCTGGATTGTCTAGTAGTACATTGGCACCTCAGAAAGACCTGAGAGCTTTTATGATCCTCTTCCTAGGAAGGGTGGCTCTAAATCCTTTAGGAAGCCTCTGTTTAGACTAGGATCTAGGCTCCAAATTCAGGTGTTTCATGAAATACTTGTTGGAGATAGATCCTGACAAGCAGCGCAGACCTTTGGGCAATCTCCAGCTGAGATATTTAAGGTTTCTCAAGTACTTATAATGAAGAATGCATTTCGCATGTATATAACATTCCACATTGTTCCTGCTCAGCCACTGAGCTTTCAACTCCTTGAAAGTGTAAGCATAGTTAGAACAAACTGCCATCCTGCAGACAAAGCTTAGTTGGCAAGAAGATGTAGTTTATGCAGTATTTATGTTCTCCTGGTAAACAAAGACAAGTAAAATGCTATACTTGTTAACACCAACTCAAAGGGAAAGCAAATGATGGCACTTGCTGTAATCATGTTCAATGTTCTGAAGGTGTCTCTGTTTTTCACCTTTATTCTAAGCTCTTGTTTATAATTTCCTTCCTTTTTTTTGTTCCTTCTGTTTTAATAGTGTGTGACTGCTTCTGAGAATGCAGCCTACGACTTTGTTTCCAGACTATAATTAAGGAGAAGGGTTCTCTCTGGATTTTACAGTGATAATATTGAGTGCAGCAGGAGCATTGGTTAAATAAGCAGGAGAGGCCAGAGCTGACTACTTTGGTGTTCATTTCGTTGTCAGCTGTCATTGGAATAGTGTTCAGATTAACGTGATTACTCTTTGCAGCGGCTGCAAGTTCACAGACCAACTGTGCACTTGTATCAAAGTCATTAGAATGATTTTAGTCCAGGTTTCCTACCAGAATTATTTATATAAAATGCAGTTGTAATTCTATACTGGCCATTTACACGTGAGGATTTCTATTTCAGGAAGCTTTGGAAATAGTCAGGATCTTCAACTGCACCCTTTCCAAAAGATACGAGATCCTTTTAACATTTAATGATGACTGAGAAGGTGCTTAAAAATAACTTAGAAGCACAAAGCACATTAGTGTGGTCCCACCAGTTATAGGACCAGACTAACAGTTAAATTTTGGATTCTGTTGGCTTTTTTTGTCCTTTCTTGCTTCATGACCTGAGGTGAATTGCCTGGTTTTCCTTGACAAATGAGCTTAATACTTATCTATTGTCTATATTTACGTTATTAAATTTAGGAGGCGATAGGATCTGAATTCATCTTCTCTAAGGAAAGAACTGTAAAACTCTGTGGTTGTCAGGTAGTATAAAATATATCCTTCTACTTGACTGCACATGGTATTATCTGCTGTGTAATTTGCTGGATATCAAGTCCATTTCACATGCACAAGGTCCCTGGTTAATGATGGTATAAGTTCTTTTGGGAGGGATTATGCTTACGTATAGATTTGTAAAATAGTGAATATAATGACAAGCTAATCTTGACTGTATCATTTATGCTTTGCTAAAATTGATACAATATAGGTAATCAATTAGTCCCATTCTCCTGCGTGCTGCTAAATGGAACATGAACAGCTCATAATGGGCAGCAGTAAATAGACATTTGTATGTACACAGGTACCCTGTGCAGTGAAAGGGGCTGCAGGAGACAAGGTACTGAACAAAACAGCCTGCATAAAACCAGGCTTTCATTTAAAGGAAGAAAAATGTTGCTGAAAGCTGCAAGATTATTAACATTACTATGCATGAGCAGCAGTCAAAAAAGGTGTTACTAGAGGAAGAGAGACATTATTCAAGTGTCTAAGAAGATGGACCATCATCAGCAGTGGAGAGAAAAAAGCTTCCAAAGGAATAGCATAGCATTTCAAACATTAAATTATAAGGGGACTGAGGCTTTAAAAGGTATGTTGGAGTTTCTGCATTATTTATAATTTGAGATTGCCTTTTCCCCTAGATGCTCAAGTTTTGTTCCATTCATACAGAACAGAAAAGTTCTTCTCATACTTCTCAGCTTCTGGACAATGAAGCAGCTCTAAGTTTTAGGATGTAATTTACTCTAAGAAGACACTGATTACCTGCAGTGCTGCACTGGGCTGAAGCTGCTTCTTGGGAAGGTTGGGAAGTGAGGAAAATTTGACAGCCATTACTCTGGAGCTTGGGAATGGAGGGCTTGAAATTCTGTATTTTTTTGTATTTTTATTGCATCCATGCCTATGAGCTCCAGGCACTGACAGGATTTCACAGAGCTGGGTCCTGTCCTTTCCCCAACACAATTTAAGGTCTTGTGGACACCTTCTTTGAACCTAGTGCACAGCTGCACTGACGATGCAATCACTTAGAGTACAGAAGCTCACACTAGAAAAAAAAAAACCTGCAAAAATATAACTCGTATCAGTTGCCTGAGCAAAAGAAGCTGTATTGGCAAAAATAAAGGTTTTTTTCCCCCTTTTGCTCATATTATATCTGTGTCTACATTAGGGCTTTTGCTGGCATAGCTGAAAAAAAATCACAGCTAGCTGACAGGGATATGCTGACAATTTTTTAAAATGGATGATGGATCAGTGTGTGTTTCTGTATGTGGGGAAGGGGGAGGGGTGAACCCAATTTAAAATAGAAGTTTCTAAAATTGGTTTGCACATATACCCTTTAAATGGCAAGTACTACTACCCTTGCCAATAACTTCCTGCTTCCTGGCCCTCCTGTCCTCACCCAGCTCAGACTCCAGCCCTGTATTCCCCCTTCCCTTGCACCTTGTCTGCTCCACACCCTGGTGTGCCCAGCTGGGGACTCTTGTGTGCTGTCCTCAGCTCTCCTGCCCTGGCATCCTCCCACCTCCTCTGGTGCCTCTGCCCCCACCTTCACTGCAGGCAAACACCTGCACTGAGGCTCCAGCCCAACACCTCTGCCACCACCAGCTGCCCTTGCTCCCTGAAGTGGGAGTTTTTGCCTTCCTCCCAAGGCCTCTGTTGGGTTTGAGGGCTCAGGCTTTGCATGCAAACAGAAGTGCTCCATACACACTGTGCCATTGCAAAATGCTTCATTTCCTTCAGCCAAGCTGCATATTAAGTCAGGGAGCAGACAGATTTCAGTTTCTGACATGAAGACAAAGAATTTCCAGAACATCTGGAGAATATCTTTAGGAAAAGATGGAGCTGTGGTAAGCTCCCTGGACTAGAGGCATGAATGTTGCTTCTGTTGCTGCTTCTCCTGACCAGACAATTAGTATGTTTATGTTGTTCCCTCACTCAGATTGGTTGGTCCAAATGACATAGAAAGGTGTTTTATCTACTGGCTCCTGGGGAAGGAATTGATCCCATGAGGTCTGTCCATGTCACCTCTGGACAAAAATTGCTGCTTTGGTGCCTCAGATTCTCTATGTAATAAAATGAGACTTCAGTCATGGGGTATGAACCCTAATTTGATCAAACTAGAGTGAGGTCTTGTGATGGTTGAGTCTGAAAGTGCAGGGAGCACGAATTAGCTGTTTCTCAGATGATTAATACTCCTTTGGAAGCACAATTTTGTGAAAATAGGTTGCTAAATAGGCTTCAGATGGTGTGAGAGAGTGAGGGGTGAAAGGCAAGCATGCTCCTGAGCAGACAGCAGCCTGGGAAAACAGGTTCTTGAACCACTCACATGTGAGGATTTATAGCCAGCACCCCCAGAGTCCTTACTGATGGTTATTGAAGGTAATTCATAGGTTATGCACCTGGAAATGAAGCATATGTAATAAGTTTTTTAAAAGAGCAGTGAGAGGACTTAATTTATTTTTTTCTGGACATGAAACTTTAAGCATTTAAATAGCTTTTAAGTAAGTACCCAAGCCCATTGGTATAAATTATTTGTTCAGAGTTTAAACTGACATTTCATAAGTATGTTAATTGATACCCCACTAACTTGCTATAGGTATCTTCCTAAGTGCCAATTATCTGCCTCAACATTCCCCACAATTTAAGTTTGTTAGTAAGAAGCTAATTATACTAGTTTATTGCTGATGGAATTACATGAAGAGTAGATTTCACTCTTACATACTTATTAGACCTCAGTAAGTGATCCTTAGCAGTCTGTTGCTATTCAATTAGCAAGTAATAACTTACTTAATGAATCTAATTGAAATGCTTATTTCAGTCAGGCACCTCATATAAAGCGCTTTACTTTGAGCACTTTCCTGAGTGCTAGTTGTGTTTACTTAACAAGAACTAAATGGGGCCACTGAGGAGAACTCAAGACTGTGATGAGAACTGAACCAGTGTTAGTAAATTCCTGCCAGACATGACTAGAAGCATCTGCCAGGTGATTTCTGTTTTACTGAAGTATCACAGGAATAAACCAAGACTTCTGTGTCTCTGAGGATTTCAATCCACGCAGAGGATTCTGCGGCATGAAATTCTGGGAACGCATCCTCCTGCAGTGGATGTAAACACGCTGGCTGCTCTGCTGGGAGCTGCACAGCTCAGCTCTGCTGCTCTGCATGGATGCTGTCATTGAGTCCTTGTTCCAGTTCAACTCTCTTAAAAACTCACTCCTTCTCCCTGGGAGCCTGCACGTTTTGAGATCGATAGAAGTATGATGATGGGTACATTTAATGATTTAAAGCTATTGGTAGAATTACAGCCCAAAAGGGGACACAACCAAAGGGTTTTATACTGTTCAATGTCCTTCAGTGAGACTGACACTAAATCGTGGTAAATTTAATCTTAGCTCACAAGCATGACCTGCACTGAACTGCTGTGAGTGACCACTCCTGGGGTGAGCAATAGCCAGCTCCTGTGTAGAGACAGGTCCCTAACAGCAGTGACAAGGGCGTGTGTGCAGAGTGTTGGGTTGCACACACCGTGCCTGGTGAGCTGTTAGGTGGGAGTCTGCTTCATGGGAAGGGCTGAATTAAACTGGGATTTTACAGTCTAGGAAAGGATAACCTGCTGTGCTCATTTATGGCATAGGAAGAGCCAACAATGGTTGGCTTCTGAAGCTGTTTTTTGCTTTAAGATTAAAAGTGTGCTTTCTTCTGTAATGAGGATTTAACAGACAAGACTTGTGTTTGTGGATAAATGCCAGGATATCTTCCCAAGCACTGCTAACAAATTATGCCATTTGGCAATATTAGTGTATGGGCAGTAACCTTTTCTCAAGAATTTTTAGCAGATAGATTTAGTGTCAAAAAAACCCATAAAAGCTGAAATATCTTCTCCAGTATATCAGGTTTGTTACCAACCTTTTAATGTATGCCTTTTACTCATTGAATTGAAAGACCTTATTGATCTCTTTGCAGCTGAACTGATTATTGGGGTAAGAGAGAGACTTCGTGAAAGAAGGCAAGAGAAATTATTCATTTAACATATTCTCATTTTAGTAAACTTCCATTTAACCTCCAGGGTTAATTAAAAAAAATTGCTGGTTGGCTGGCATAAATTTATTAAATCAGACAGAAACTGAGTTCAGGCTAGTACATTTAATGTCAACGTTTGTAATAATCTTAGGGGGAAAAAATTCACATAGACTTATTAGTATTCCAGAATTGCTTTCTTTTAAAACAACAACCATAACAGCAGAAAAACTCAGTGAGGACAGTAGCCCCCAAAATGGAAACAGATTCTGTAACCCTGGATAGTAGAGAAATTCTTAAAAAAGGTATTAGGGACTTTGTAAGTCTGTGGTTATTGGTTGGAATTCTGTTGTCATCAGGAGGCATTAGCTGGTCAGTGTCTGTAGGCTGGGATTAGAGGATTTGGTGTGTTGTCCAGTGATGCCATGGGTCTTCCCCATGTCTACAGGGTGAATGTTACACATCAGAGCTGGCGTCTTTGGTAATGTCTGAGCAGAGAGCAGGGATTAAATAGGCCTAACAGCTGAGGGGATTTTCAAAGGCATGAGTGGCATTTAGACATGGATCCTCTGCTGGTTTCTGTTGGTTTTCCAAACTTGCTTTCAGACCCCTGGTTTGGGTCTGTTGTCCCACTGCTCTCCCTGACCCTGTTATGGACAGGCTACTTATGGGTGTTTGATGGAGATCTGGGGAAATTTTCATAGAGACAAATGTCATTACCTGAGTTACACTGATGAGATGGAGGAGCCCATGCTTGATAGGAAGGACTTAATAGGGAACCATCCTGGAGAAGGTTCTGTCTTGTCATTAATGCTGTGGCAATTTTGGGGGTGAGACTTGGACATAACAAAGGTGCAGTCTGCCATTTTGAAGCTGAGCTTCTCTGATCCTGACTCCACCTTGTGTCTGAAGCAGAGGGGGAGTGGGGTTGGAGTATCCTACAAAGCAGCAGTTCAGGAGAGAAGCCATCATTGGAAGGACTTTGTGAAAAAACAAACAACTACTAAAATAGTAAAGTGCAATTTCATGACAGGTTAGTTATTGTTCTGTGCAAAGCAAGTTAGACTATGTTTCAGAGAACACAAGGAGGAGTGTAAAAGCTCCAGTACTGGGTTTAGATAGAAACTGCTGACATTGTTAGCTGGGTGGCATTTGTGCAAGATTGTATTAGAAGCCAACATCATAAAGCTGTCCATTCTGTCAACCAGTTTCAGGGCAAACATTTTCTCCTCCCTCCTGCCATCAAGGTGAGATGACAGGTTTCAAAATGGTTTTCATCTGAAATGTGACAAAAAGTATATTTTTGACAACTGATCTTGCTTTGTGTCCCTATGTGATATTCTGTTCCTCCTGGTCTAGAATACCTTTTGTAGTTGGAGCCTTTTGAGACATATCCCCTCCCTCAGAGTATGGGGAGCAATTCTACCTGGAGTTTGGTTCCTGTGGAAGAGCAAATCCAGTCTTTTACCCAGTACTGCAGTTTAACTGAAGCACCAGGGACTGGCAAGGAATGCTTGTAATATGGAACATATCATGTATAGTAAAATGTCATTTTCAAGTACTTTCTGAACTGTCGTCCCAGTAATGAAGCAGCTCTGAAATATCACATGACTTTCTCAGTGTGCTGCACTCTGTATAACCTTGCCTTTGATCGTGATGTCATTTCAGATGAAAGGCTCGCACGGAGAACTGTACACTGTGCATTAGGAGCAGCAGAGATCCTCTGGGATCTGAACAGAGAAGGACTGTTTGAGATGTGCACTCTATGCTTGTCAAAGAGAAGTAAGTGCTGCAATAAAAAGAGTAGTTGGATATCTAAACTCCCCTCAGTCTGGGTAGAAGGAAGACTTCACCTGTCTGCTAGAAGACCCACCTAATCTGAAAGTTCTTTTAGGAAGGGTTTTAAGAATGAATAATCATTTTTACTGTCACTCAGTCCAGGGTCCTAGCTCGGGTCAGTGATTTCCTGAATTCTTGAGTGGCTCCAGGTGGCCCTGCTTAAGCAGGGGGGCTTGAAACAGATGATCTTAGGTCCAATCCAACCTCAATCATTCTGCAATTTTGTGATTTTCATATTTAGATGTGCCTGACTTAGCAGAAGAAGTGAAACAAACTCAAGACACCTTCTTCTGCTTCCGTTAGCAGCAGGAGTGGCCTCCCAGCAGTCTCAATGAGCTCTCTGGGTACCTTCACCTGGATTTTCTCTTGTGCCTGGGAGCTCAGCATTTGGCACCTTATGCCCCAGTTGAGTCCAATATTTTATGGGATTTGCTTGTGAATTTAAAAGCAGACTTGCAGCCACACACACTGAGGTCCAGGGATGGCAAGAGGACTCCACACACAAAATGTCAGCTGGCCCAAGCAAGCCTGTTCAGTTCCCATGATGGCACCTGCTGGAAGACTCTCCAATGACCAGAAAAAGCAGGTCATTCCTACAGAGACATTTTTCTTACCCTGAAGCCTTGATCCCTATCAAACACTTGTGGCCAGAGATGAAGTGGGGGGCTGCAAATGCTTTCCTGCAGATGTGCCTCCCATTTTCCTTTGGCCTTGCTCACACCTCTTTAACATTTGCTGGGGACAGCTGAGTGAGTGAGGGGGAAGGCCTGGCCCATGCAGCTCTGCCATCTCCCTGGATGGAGGCAAGATGTCACCCCAGCAGCAGTGACAGACACTGAATGTCAGAGCTGCATGCAGAAGCTTTCACAGAAATCAATTCTCACACGCCACATTAATATTGAAGTGCTTCCCTCTCACCTAATTGTTGGCCAGGCACGATAACCTGTGACTAATGGCCATTCATAGTTATACAGCACAGCCTGATCATAAAAATTTGCCATTAGTCTCTAACAAAAAAAACATCTCAGGCTGTTAATTGATCAGCATGTATTCCTGAGGAAATCAGAGTAATCACATGGATGTTCAGTGCACAGAAAAGGAAGGTGCAGCTAGCTTGAGCGTTGCTTTTATGATCCATCTGCTCTGATCCGCTTCTGATTATTTTTTCCTCATGTGAGGCCAGTATTGTAAATCAAAGATTTTAGAAATAACCCTGTGCTTGAAGTGACCCAAATTAAAAGCCAGTTGCCACCTTTCTTCTCTTACTAGGCAGCTGTCCATTTCTGTGCAGGAACAGACATATGTTAGAGGCTGTCAGTACTGCTGCAGAAGCAAACCACTGAGCTCATGGACTGCCTCTGCCAATGGCTAAGGTCAGCTACTGGAAAAATTTACAAACCAGCTATTACAGCCAGGTATGATCCTGCAGAAGGGCCTCCACTGAGAACTGATATTCTTTGCTCATTTTTGTGCAGTTCAGTAAGTCTCTGCCCTGGAAAACAATTTCTCATTCTCAAAACAAGGACAGCAAGATGTGTACAGGTCAGTTTGGGGGTTGGGATTTATTTTTTTGGCCATTAGGTTTTTCTGTCATAAAATTCCTTTTATGTTGACAAATGGGGATCGTTCCTGAAAATAGTCAGGACAGCTTGTCTATGTGGTAGATTTTCTTCTCCTCCCCTACCCTTAAAGCATTACAGGAGCTTAAGCAACACTTCTGTCTGACATGGAGGGCAAAGACACCAGTCTGATAGGGAGGATGCAGTGCCACCATTGCAGCCCAAGGAATTCTCAATCCTTCCCTAAACATGGGGACCCTCTGACACCTCTGCTCTGGTCAGCAGCATTCTCTGTAGGACACAGGCTGGGATCTAGTTACAATTTTAATGAGAAGAGCTCAGAAAAGTTATTAGTGACTGTAGGAGAAAAGCAAGCTAAGAGACCATAAATCAGGCCCTCAGATGAATTCAGAATGCATTAATAAAATCAGAACTTCCAATAAATTTTGTTTCAGGCAGAGTGGAAACAGTTTCTCAGTGGAGAGTTTGGGACAGATTATAATTTCAGATGTGTGTCAGGCCAATGCAATATGCCAGTGAAAATGTTTGCAAGCAGGCAGCAATGGCTGGACCAGAGTCAGACACTCACACCAGCTGAACTTTAGCAGGGTTGAATAAAAAGGTGAGAATCTCTGCTTCTCTAAGCAAAGCTGAATCTAATTAAATATTTAATGTGTGGGGGTTTTTTTCTCCCAAATCCTTTGCTTTCTTGCTCTTTCATACTGTGATGTGATGACATTTGAACAACAAATGCAGTCTTGGTATGTTGGTCTCCTGGTAGTACTTTTTATATGAAAAGCTTGCACATCCCAGCTGAAGTCCAGATGCTGCATTTATGAGGTATTTTGTAGTGCTCAATTTTTAAAAAATATTTTTCCATGCCATGAAATTAATAGGCACCTGGGGAAATACCAACCAACTCTTCCCTACTCCTGCAAATACTAACCTTTCCCAGATGGGAAGGTATTTCTCTTTCCCTTTATTTACCTGCAAGATGTCCTTGCTAGTGCTCAGAATCACAGAGAGAGAAGGAAGCATTAGAAGAAAACAGTACAGAACACACCAACTGCACGAAACCCACTGCATTCTGAGGAGCCATTTACTGCATAAACCCTGCATAATCTTCCCAGGGTCACAGAGTGAGTCATTAGCAAGACAGCGTTAAGACAGAGGCATCCTGATTTTTCTAACTACTGTGATTACTTTAAGACCCCAATTTAAAAGGCCATAGGTTTGTTCTGGCAGTGCAGTCATAGAGATAACTGCTCACAGCTTTACAAATTGGTTTTCTTGCAATCATCTCACTAGCACGGGCCTGCAGCCCTTTGGTGTTTTGTCTGTGCTCTGTTCAAAACTATTTTTTTCTACAAAACCCAAAGCAAGCCAGAGCTGAGCAGGAGCCTCTCCTCTTCCCTCCCTGTCCACAGCTGCCCTGCCCCACATCCCTCAGTGCTGGGACCTCCCCTTGCTGGGGTGACCCCAGGTCCAAAAAGCACCCTTCACGTGCTCCTTTATCACCTGTGGCTTCGTATTGTTCCCCAAGAGAGACCTTAGGATGCTTAAAACCAACTGCCTCACCCAGGAAAGCATTGGGGGAGAAAAACTCTCTTTTCTTGCTAAACTTATCCTTATTGCTGAAGTTCCTTTTCAGAATGGGGCTGCTGTGGGTGGCTGCTTTGGCACTATCATTGGACACAAGCCATCTCTGTTAGTGAAGGGAGAGTTTTCTTGTATGTATTTTTCTAACAAATTCTAAATATTTATTTTTCAGGTATTTAAAAATAAAAATAAATAAATAAAACATGGTATTTGCATGCACCATGTAGCCCAACAGAGCATGCTGGGAGATGATGGTCTGGCTGCACCCATCCAGCCAGCACAGACTGGTTAAGGGAAGGCTGGTTCAACACAGACCAAACTATGGAACCCCAGAAAATGGTCAATTGACATATTTTAGATAAAACAGAGACATTTTCTGAACAAAAATTATCCCAGGATTTGTGCTGCAGATGCACTAAAACAGCTATTTGTAATTTTCTCGTGATGACCTTTAATGCCTGGCTGAAGATGACTCAGGCAGGTACAGCCCCTCCAGAGGGAAAGCCTTTAGCCACACTGCTGACACTGGTGCCAAAGGCATGGCTGATTTTAAAGTGGGAAAGCAGCATGTTGTGAGAGCTGTGTTGTCTGATGTTTCATTTCATATAAGAAGACATCCAATGAAGAAAACCCTATGCTAATAAAAAAAGAGAATTTTTTCTTTGGTACTAGAAAATATATATTGAGCCATTATAGCTTTGGAACATTTAAGCACCATATTTCTTTTTCCTTCCGATTTTTTTGGTAAGATACAACTAGGTGCTGTTATAGTGTTATAACATGCACAGCAATTTCAAATGATTAATACCTTGACAACATAATCTTGTAAAAAAATCGTTTTTATCCACTATCTAAAATTAACTTTTAATTAAAAGAATGTTATATTTGTTTTCTGATACTAAATTACCTTGATTATTTTAAAATTGTGTGGGATCTTGGCACATACTAAATATACAGCATCTATTTTTCTGTTGGGCTTTAACTGTCTGCCTGAAATGTGAGTTTTAATTATTAAGCATTAATAAGTATTTAGGAATGTCCTGCTATGTGAGTTAGCAATTAATTTGGTCAGGAATTAGCTCTGTCTTTGGTAATCTACATTGTAGAAGGAACACACTACCTCCTTTCAGAATCGTATATATTTGCACAAAATTGGTATTTTTTTTACCTTAATAAGAAAGGCTTGCAGGAACTAGAGCCCAGCTGGAACCTGGATGGAGCCCCAGGGATTAACTTCAGTGCATGGTGTTGGTGTTGTGTGGGCAGCCTTGACTCTGTACTGAGCTCTGCCCCCACATGTTGGTTACTCTGATTTTTGTATTCCCCTCAGGGGGCCAAAGGTCACTGACAGAGCCTGACTCTGCCCCAGGGACACAGAGCTCGGAGTGGCTGAAGAGGACACACAGGACCCTGGTGTGTCACCCCAGCCTTTGCAAGCCCTGCAGCCAGGGAGCGGCTGAGCCCTCCTGGCAGAGCTGCTGCAGGCAAACAGAGATTTCCCCCACAGTACATCTGCACCAATAATGAAATTACACACTCAGTACATGGGAATATTTTATTTTGACTTTACATGCGGTGTTAAAAACCCAAAGAACGTATTATTTACACATCCACAATACAAGTTTACAAGATATCTATACATGTTAAAGTACTCTATAGTAATAGAGCAGCTTCATTTAAGGGTTACTTTTTTTATGCCGTACCATTAAAAAAGATACAATCTGCGTTTACCTTTGCACAAATGGATAAAGCATCTTTTATTATTAAATTAACAGAATAAGGACTAGGTTGAATGTTAGAAATTTCAACATAAATACTGAGAGAACTCACATTACCATCTACAAGGCAGCACAATGTTACAGGAGGTTATCAGGGTTCACATACATTTATCTTCCGGGTCACACAAGTCTGTATTAATATTTGTAAAGTGAAATCGGATCAGTTTGTGTCTTCTGACAACTGAGTACATTTTAATAGTTATTAATCTGTAGTGTTTTAGTTGCAAGACAGAAGTGTTTAGGAAGAAAGATCATTGATTTTTGGATCCAGAGGTCTCAGGAAATAAATGTCCCTTACAGCCTTACAAGAAAAAAATGACTACTTCTATCCTTTATTCTTTGTACTGTAACAGAGATCCAGTTTTTAGTGACTAACCTTTTCTCCCCTTTGAACACATAACATAAATCTCCACCGTCTCTGAAACTCGGTGCAGTTATTTGTCCCACTAATTCATGAATATTCCTCTGCCATGGTTATTTCTATAGTTATGTTCAATAAACAATGTGGTAGTGTGTAGTTTGCAAGCTAAAATAGCCATCTGTGTTGAACATCAGCTGCAAGTGGATACTGTAAACCCTACTAAATAGCTTACACAACTTTAGCAGGTGTTCCATTACCCTAGAAACCTCATTTGATTTCACATTATAACTGTTTGATCCTTCAGAGAGCTGGAGTGGAATGTTTATCATGGTAAGGTGATTTAATGCTGCTGTCTTCTTGGATTGTAGGCTGCCTTTAGTTACCATTAATTATTCTTGTGTTTTATCTTTTTTTTTTTTTTGGGTGCTGTTGAGAGGTTTTACAACTGGCACTCGGGAGATATGTGCTATAGTGAGAACACTTGACAGATTTAATTTTTTTTAGTACTTTTATCATTTGCATGAATAAGGCACAAAATGCACAGATTCAGGTAAACTCACACATAATATTTACAGAATATTGTCATTACCTGCATGACTTTGGAAAAAAACAAACCTTACTTTACACAACAAAAACAAATTGATTGCACTACTGTTGAGTTTTCACAGACTGCTTCTGCCAGGCCAATTAATGTTTCTCCTTTTTTATTGACAAGAGTCTATCAGCGTGTAGGGCATTATTAAATGCAACAAAAACGTGACCTTCTCCAGTTACACCGGCGTTTGCCAAGTGAACTGACAATTAGCTGCCCTCAGTGAGAAGTACAGGGGCTCGAGTTCACAGTGGCCAGGTATTGGATGGAGGCACTGTGGAAACACAGCAAAACTCCCCCGTTCCAGCCCAAAACACTAGATTTGAAATGCACAGCTCTGAATCGATAGCAGCATAACAGAGTTATGAAGAATTAACCATATCTGCACTCTTTGACTGGGTGGCTCTTTGATGCAGGCGTTCCCCTCGGAAGGCTGTCAGAGATGTGCAGTTCATCCGTAGCTGGCTCCAGCTGAGCCCAGCGGGCTGCAGAAGGCAGAGTCATCTGTTTGTTCAGTCATGCTCAATGTAAACAATTCCATAGCATAAGAGATGCAATGGGAATCTAAGTACATCCTAGTGTGTACAGTACACACACACATCCACACACACGCACAGCTTTATCTGTGGCAAAAACAAAATGCCACACACATGGAGAGAAAAAAAGAATGCTACAGTTGGGCCAGAGACTTAATTCCAGCAAATTGATTATTAACCCAGCTATTCATTGAGACATTACCATTTTCTGACATTTGTGCAAGAGGCAAGGTGAATGCATACATAGTAAAATGTTCACATTTAATGGGAATGACCACACTTAATGGCAGTCTAAAATGGAACCCATTTTTCAAGTATTTGCTTACTGATTTTTTCCCAACAACTGTTGTTTAGCTATCTAGAACAGTAACGTAGCCCCCACCCCATTGTGCTACATGTCTCCTTAGCTCCAAACAAAAGAAATGTAATGACCAGCACTTTCCTTTGTTTTTTTTGTGTTTGCTTGTAGCAAGTACATGAAGTCTTGCTGCAGCTACATGTGGCAAGACACAGATGTTGCTCAAGTAAAGACAGTTTCTTTGGCCACTTTGTTCTCCTTACTAACAAGCAAGTCTCTGCCTTATGTGTCTACCACAACATCATTTCAGAACCTGTACAGGTCAGTGCCACACTCATTTCAGCACAGACATGTCCTAGTAGCTGTATTTGTTCAGTGGTCTGACTGGTGTCGTCTGAGGGACAAATGAGGGTTTTGGTGGCACGTCAGGTTTTAGGGAGGGTGTCCTCTTTACTCCTGTGCGAGGCAGGGTGCCATTGCTCGTGTAGCTGCTTTGCCTGGACAAGGAAGGCTGGAGGTGAACGCTGACAGGCGTCCCTTGCATGTAGTCCATCTTAGTGCCTGCCGTGGGAGCTATGTACCCCCCACGATTAATACTCGGCTGTCTGGATAACAAAACACCATTTGGTGAGTTCAAGTTTTTAGGAAGGGCAGATATTGAGTGCCTCTGTGAAGAATTTTTGTGATAACCCCTCTGCCTTTCCAAAGAGGTCATTGGTACTCCAGGAGTGGTGGGAACATCCACTCGTTTTGTGGGACTGTTTCTTGGCAGAGTCGATGGAGGAGAGTATAAAGACGCCTCCCTGTTGGGAACCTTAGGTGGGATCTCAGACATATTGCCCATTGGATCCAGCATTAAAGTCTGGTGGGCCACTTGAATATCTCCCATAATTGCTTTGGGATTATTAGTAGTTTCATTTAAGTGTTTCAGAAAATCATTCAGGGTGTTCCTGGAATCAACAGATCTCCTGTGGTCTCTTTTGCTGGATGATTTTGTAAGTGGATGATCAATATGTTGCATCTTTTTGTCCGCCTTGTGCGCATTAGAATTTGAGAAAGATGTGTTGTAGTCATGGGTAGCATTGGGAAGAACAATAGCACTGGGAATATGTCCATGACTTAGAGGAGAGTGGGGTGGAGGACTAGAAGGAAAAAACTGAGGGCTTTTTAGGGGGGTTTCCTTTCGTGAAGCGTTGAGGTTACCGTGCGCTTTGTCCGACTGACTCTTCATAGCCTGCAGAGTCTTTTGTTGGAGAACTGGAGTAGATTCAGGAGTTGGAAGTGCAGCTAATTCTGGAGGCTGTCCCCTGTGGTCCATCATCATGGACTTGGTATCGCCGTTTGGAGGCAACTCCTTCCTGCTGGTCAGCAGGTTTGTGTACAGTTTGGGTGAATCAATGTTCTGCTGATACTCCTTGACAGGGCTGTCAAACAGCCCATTCAGTTTGGCAAAGCTCCCGCTGGAGTCAGTGCAGGACTGAGCCGATTCCGCATCTTTGTGTATTTTCCTGGATTTCCGCACAAATATATCCCGGTAACAGTAAACGGCCACTCCCGCAATAAAGGCTCCCAGGACAAACGCGGCAAAGACACAAGTGATTAGGACATTCATATGCACCATTTGGTTGGACTCTCCTGATTGTACTTCCCACCTCACACCTGCAAAAGACAGGCAGGATATCATAAATCCACAGCTATTTCATACTGACACATTTCAGAAGAAGGCACCCTTCCTCATGGAAGTGTCTGTTAAGTGTTTTTAAGTGCTCTGGATGTGGTGTTGCTGTAACTCAGTAGGATCCTGCAATCTACTCCACCGGTGAATGCAAATAATTTTATAAAAATTATAAAATGACTGTGTGTGCACTGACAAGGCTAAACGAAGACTGTCCATTTTCTCTGTAATAAGGAATGCTTGTCGCAGTTTCTCTCCTTATGTTTTGTTTAGCCTGTCCCCAAATTTCCTTTAAGGCTCACAAATAGGGGCCTTATGTTATTAACATTAATGATTTCTGCTGGAAAATTGAGGTTAGAAGGTCCTACTGGGCCAGACAGCAATTAATAACTCATGGATGGATTTCTCTCTCACTTTTCTGCCCAACTCATAAATCAGTATCGAAGGAGAGACAGGATTATGCAAATGTTGTGTAAAAATGTATAACATATATACTGCATTGTTACAGCCACGCTAATGGAATACAGTAGAAAACTTGTAAACTATTCCACTCCCAGGCTGCTGGTCCTGGAGTGGCACACCTGCACTCATTATACATGTGCAAGTTTGAAGATAGGTAATGTGATTCTGTTTTAGAGCACTGATTTTTATTTTTTACCAATAACAAACATAATACTTGCATAACATTATAAAAACAACTTAGGTTAAATTATTAGAGAATGTTAAAACTTTTAGCTTAGACCAAGAAATTGAATATTTGATTAATTTTTTTTATTTGGGTATTAACAAGCTCCCTTTGATTTTTTTTTAGATTTTTTAAAGCAACCACAGACATCTTGCAGCAAAGACAATGTTAGTTTTTAATGAAAGTAATTCTGTTGCTATCCCAAGAGATGTTAAAATGAAAGAGCAAGAGGGAAGGAATAGAGTCACTTTTTGTTAGAGGCAAGGCCTTTGAATATTGTTAATGTTCAGGGTTACAGGTTTTAATGGCACTGTGCAGAGGCAGAAGGAAAATATGAGTAAAGTTCACTAATAGCTATGACACAAAATGTGATTCAAAACCAAGAGCAGATGATAATAAAAACTTAAAGCAAAACAGAAAATAACTGCAACAAATTAAAATGACAAATGCACGGCCATAATGGCTGATAGGAAACCTGATATGTTTTGTGAATGGTAATAAAACAGAAATGGTTTTTGGCTGGTGAGATTTTTTCAGTAAGTACAGAATTGTGCAAACATGTCTGTCACCTTGTTTGCTATGCACTGAGAGAGACTTGTGGTAAATTTTGGTTAGGGGATTGAAAGCTTCTCAATCCTGTGGTTGACTGCAGTAGTCCTATTGAATTAAAGTCTCATTGCCATAAGAACCTAATCAAAGGCTCACTTAGCTGAAAGAATGGCTAGAGAAAGATGAACTACAGGGAGATTAGGTTTCTTGTGTTCAGCTTAAAACCTCTGGATGTCTCAGTATGTACTGAGATCATTTCTAAACTGATGCTTATATCCAGAGGATAAACATTCAGCAGTTTCCTACTCTGACTCTTGTTCAGGACCATGTTCCAGCAAGTAGAGGTTGGGATATGCCCCATTTAACACACAGATGTCTCACGGAGCTCTGCTTTGTGTTCTGTTTTGCCACCACCCTCAACCCAAATGAAAAAAAACCCAAAACATAAGCAACCATTCATGAGTCTAAACCAGTGTTTAAATTACTGCTTAAACAGTTTGAAAACAATAAATGGAGGTGCAGAAGGTAATTTTTTAATGTATCCCGAACTGCCATTGATTTCAAGGGGAGTTTTGGACCACTCTAGGATTAAAAAACTGAGCTTAGAATCTGTGTTTTCCATTATAAGCTCTAAGTAACACTTTGTCCATGGGATAAGTAGGTATGAAAAACATGATTGCACTGTCTGCATATTCACAGGAAATGGGTGTAAAATAGAGCCCAACAATCATAGCTCTTACATTTAACTTAAGCCTTAGACAATGTTGAGACTATCAGGTTTCCATTCAGCTGAAATGTATTCCCTGGTAAGGCCTTACCCTTTGGGACACCTGATAATGGATCAGAATAATCAGAAGTGTTTGGGTCATCTTGAACTACAAATTTCCGAGAGCCAGTCACTTTAGGTTTCCAGGAACCAATCACTTTAGGTGATATAACTGGGATACTTGCCATTGTGGTAATGGAAGCTGAGGAGAACTCCATGTCTGTGGTGGCAAACAGATTTTTATTAATGTGTTTCATGGCACATCTAAGCTATAGCTGGACACAGTATTTTATGGGAGTTACATGTCAGAGCAAAATGTGACCCCCCCCTACACTCTGCAGAAGTACAGATGGCTGATTAAAATCAATTACTTCAAAACTGGAAGTATGAAAATAGTACATTTACACTTCAACAGCTGCTAGCCAAAAAGCCAGAGAAGTCAACTGTGAAAGCAGTGCAAAAGTTAAAGCAAGCAACTGTGGGGGTGAAAAGCACAACTTAGTCTACTTAATTGCTATATTCTTCACTGGAGACAACATACTTGGCTGCCTTTTAAACATCAAAAAAAAAGAAGCTACTTGGAATGATGCACACTATGACAGGTTATGCCTGAGAAACCAGATCAGCTCCATTACTGCTATTATGGTATACCAGGAACTGCTGAATGAGCCATTTCTGCAGGTGGGGATAAAAGGAATGTTTTTAACCCCTATTTTGTAATGGTTCCTAAGGAACAATCCTGCAGAGATTCTGGCTCCTCTGTAATATGTTTGCTGAACAGACCCACCACAGCCTATGTGAAAATGCACAGAAGAGGAAACTCATAAAATTGTGTTTACAGTCCAGTCTCATTTGCACCCTTGAGTATTTTGTGTTCACTGTCCCAGTAGGTTTAGGCAGGAAAGTCTATGGCTTCAGATCAGACTTGAGAAATGTACTTCAAAAGCACACTCATTCAGGACTGAAAAATAAGGTTCAATTGTATCTGTGTCATAAAATACCACTTTGAAAATTCAGTTGATAAGCACTCATAAAGCCAGGCAGCATTTCTGTGTGACAGTTTTGTTTTGTTTTGTTTCCTTAAGTGAGCCTCTAACTTGCATTGTGGCTAAATAGATCTGGAAAATATTTATCTCAAATGTTACTTCTTGTCAAGTAACAGAAGTGAAAATGTCAGAAATCAAACCACCAATAATGTTCTTGTGGCACTCTTACAAATTTAACATACAAATAGATTATTGTCCTATTTGTCAGTCAGAAATGTGCCCTTGGTTTGAAAGCGAAGGCCCACGTTCCAAAAGCAAAGACTGGAAAGTAAGGCCTGAGTCTTGCTCCTGTTGAAGTCAACACAGATTCTGCTCTTGAGTTCAACAGAGGAGCACTGGGTGTCCCTGAACACCAGGGCTGGTGGTGAACACCTTATTAGAAAAATCTGGAGGAGAAAAGGATGCAAAAGTCCATCTGACAACAATGCACAACATTTTTTTGAAGCCACTTTTGTCTACACAATTTCTCATTCAGCTACACAGTTTGTGATGTTAAATTTTTTTCCACTAGCACAAGCTACTTAAAGCATTTCAAAAATAAAGAAATACACATTTTAGAAAATGTGTATTTGTGCAAAAAGCTTGCTGGGAAGGAAGGAAAAGAGAAAAGGAGAGGTAAGGGGGAAGATGATGAAGTTCTGCCATTCATCTACTAGAGATGACCAAGAGGGGCATTCACAAACACATGGCTGGGGATCAAGAGTAAAGCTTAGTGGACTTCGTGCAGTGAAGATGTCATCTATGTTAATCAGGCTCTTTAATAAAAGATGTCTCAATAAATAATGAGCTGTTAACATGCGGCTACACAGGGTGAAGTGCTGAGTGAGAAGAGTCTGACTATCTTTACCATCAGTGGGAACATGAGTAAAAGCACAAAAATGGAGGATTGCCAACTGTGCAAAAGGAAGGAAAAAAGGGCTGAAAATGCTGAACTGAAGGAAAGTAAAGGTCATTAATTCAAAAAAATTAAAAAAAACTAACCAGATGTTGGGTCGCCAAATATTTTGTAATCTGGTGTAGCTGTAGTAGGCAAAATTTCTAAAAGAATTAAAGGAACAAGTAATCAGTAAAAAGTAACAAAAAGAAAGCAAAAGATCTCAAACCTGAGTAATGGAAAATAAAAACTAAAATATCACTGGTTACAAAAAATAAATTCTTCAATACTTTGCTGTAGACCCCAAATAGCTGTAAACTGGTGAAGGAAAGAGAAAAACTCTGCCACCCAGGACTAAAAAGCTCAGCTTTGTGAACATTCACAGTAACACCAGGTGATGTGTTCATCATGTTACTGAAAAGCTCATCAGAAATTTAACATCCACAGTGAGGTGTGGCCACAGACTATGGTGAGACATTCCAAAGGAGCAGCAGTGACTGTCCCTTACCATGGCAGTCCCCAAGCTGCGCCGTGTTGCCGTATTCGACATCTTGGACGTATCCTCCAGTGCTGTGGTTGTATGAAACAAACAAAGAGAACCTGCAATTAACAGTATTAGTAAGGATACAAATGGAGATTTTTTTTTTTCCTGATAGCAGCAGATGGAAACATACACAACAGCCAGTGTATGGCCCAAAGGATTGTACAAAATGTACAGGATAGTTCTGGCTTTAAAACTATCTCTGTGTGCTTATGCCAGGAAAGAGAAGTAAAACAATCCCATTTTTTAACAACTACATCATGTCTTCTCCATTGGGCATGCTCTTGGGTTTAGATACAACCATCCAATTATACCAGTTAAAGTTTGCACTGGCCTGCTACAAAGGCCTCTTTTTAAGATACAGCTGCTAGTGCACCATATATTACAGACTTGATTTGTGCAAAATGCCTTTGGTATGCATATATAACACCCCAGCTCCACTGCAGAGGCATAACCTTGCTCTTCCCACTGTGAATCCTGTGCTTTCATATTTGCAACTGCCTGTGCCCTGACCACGAGCAAGTCTGGGAGGGGATACTGTGTCCTGTCCTCTTGGAGCTGCTCAGGTTTTCATGCTGCAATTTCTTGCCTTCCTGCTTCCAACTGCTCTTCCTACAGGTCTGCCTGTCCTCCTACACATCTAAAACTCCTACTGAATGCAAGTCTGCACCCAGTGGTTCCAGAATTAGGCCAGACTTAGCATTCAGTTCTCTTACAGATACAGTCCACTGGGAAAAAAATCTTTAAAAAAACAGAGATTTAGTAACTGTGTGCAAGGGAAGAGCACAGGGCATGAGCTCGTGTAAAGCATATTTAGAGATGCTGGGCTAACTTAGAAAGGAGTACTTACAGCATGCCTGGTGTCACTCTTCCACATGCCTCATGGTCTAACCAGCCACAGTACGGGTCCCGTGAAGCAATACACGCCCTTGCAAGAGAAAAACCCCAAAAGATCATGCATTTTTAACTTCCTTCCAAAGAAATGTTGGTGCCCTTGCTTTAGGGGGGATCAGGAAGGGAGCCATACTTTTTACATGACCCGTGACGCTCACACCGACTCAGGGGAATTCTAACGACGCAGCTGGAGAATGCCACGAACAGAGCATGGTGGTCTCTGTCCAGCTGGAGGGAAATGACTCTTCTGTCCTCCTCACTTTCTGCATTACACCTGGTCAGCAAAAACAAGAGCAGGCCACTGCTTTAGTGACTGTAGTACTTTGTGCACTAAACATTTTATTTATTGTCTGTGTAGCTACTGAACAGAAACTTCTCACATACATAAATTTAACCTGTGACTCTTTGCTGAGACATTGCTAAACAAACCTCTGAGTTATCAAATGCTGGATTCTGCCTCCTGCTAACATCTAGGTGAGAAGTTTGCAGAGCTATGTAGGAAAAAAAATCCAAATCCATTTTCTTTGTTTTCTCAGTCAGCATAAGTATCATGAGAGAGCAGAAGAGAAGTCCTGTATTGGATGGCTGTAGAGTTTAACCGGAATGCTTCCACTCCCAAAAATAATGTGTGCCAAAAAATAAACAACTTTAAAATGATCAGATATTGGTTATACACTATCAGCCACTCTTGAGCAACCCTCAGATTAAGCACAGATCATTTCTTTTTAACATCACCAAAGACTTCTGATGTTTCAGAAGTATTTGCAGGAGAATTAGACCATGTCACTGACGTCACTGGATAGGAATTACATTGTTCATTCAACCCATGCAAAATGGCAAGTGACCAAATACTTTCAGGTTATTCGACATGAGGAACATAATGAAATGACAAATAAGTGGTGATGTTGGTGATAATGAGCTAGTTTACCATAATCTTTTTTTAGCTAGGTTCCAAGGACTAGATGAAGAGCTTAGATGTTCTGGTAATACTTACTTTGCATGATTATATGCTTCAATCTCTTCCAGTAATATGCTGTCATTCAAAGAAAAAGGCCTGGTCTTTGCCAAGATTTTAAGTACTACTCCTGCTTCGGAGCCAACAAATATGACAGTGTAGTTCTGGTAGGGTCCAGCAGCGTGGTCTACAGCAATTGCTGTCAATCTGTATCTAGCAAGACCAGAAGACACATAATTATCAGCAAGTTGTCTTGTTTTACTTTTCACAGGTGTTACTTTTGAACTGTCATACCTGACACGTGTTTTGGTAAACCAGGGCTCCTCAGTGACTGAGGGAACAGCTGAGTCCATCAATGGATGAGATTTGATGAAGGAGAGCGTTTCGTCTGGGAAATCAATGGAGGTTTTGTAAGCCTCTGCTAGGCCATGTTTTGCACAGCAGCCAGGTCTGAAATGAGAACAATATTGTTTTCCTCTTGATATTTTAGTTAATGAGAGAAGGCAGCCGGTTAATGAGCATCCTTATGGCTGAAGCATCAAGCTCTGCTTTGGGTTTTACCCAGCAAGGCACTCAAGAGTGCAGCTGATTTAAGGTAGTTCTTTACAGGGACAATGTTATGACATTGTGAGTTAAGAACCTTTTACCTTGGCTTTGGTACTTTGTCTTCAGGTACAGCTGTCCAAACAGAGTCAGGAGTCTTTTGTTCTTTAAATCTTCCTTTGAAGACTTTCTCAATGTCATCCATGCTGAAAGCACACACTGCTGAACCAGGGATGCTGTAAAATTTGAAAAATAGTTTCAAGAACTCAGATTACAATGGCACCAATCTCAGTGTAAGAGAGAACCTGAGATCTGCCTTTGATGAAAGGTTGCTCATCTCTTACCTGTTGAGCTGTGTGGTGAATACACCCACAACAGTGGGTACTCCATTGATTTCTATGATGTCTGTGATGGACTGCAGAACATCAAAGTAGAAGAATGAATCCCCAGGAACTGAGCAGTTGAGCCGAGCTTTCAGAAAGGATGTCCAGTGCTTCTCCAGGACCCTTTGGGAGCCCC